>NC_057348.1:16340000-16965000 GCF_016509475.1 Prionailurus bengalensis | reverse complement strand
GGGAAAATGGGAATCAGAGGTGGGGCCTCCTGGCCACTGAGTGGAACAGCCAGAGGAGAAACAAGTCTCACAGCCCAGGCCTGGCCAGGCCCTTTGGGTTCCAAGGGGAAGGGCTGACTGGGGACCTCCTCCAGTCCTATCACCTACCTTGCTGCTAGTGCCTCAGTTTCTTCACCCCTGCCTTGGGAGAGATGGGTCACAGGCAGGGCAGGAAAGGGGGTCAGTGAGGATGATGGGACTGACTATCCAGCATCACCTCTCCAGCTCCCTGTACCTGCCTCCCCAGGCATTCTGCTGGGTCCTCTGGGGCAGCCGCTCCAGGAACTGAGAGCTCCAAACTGCCACCTGTGCTACACGTACCAGGAAGCCAAGTATGACACCGTGGCCAACATCCTGCAGAATTTCTAGGGCTGGAGAAGGGAAGAGAGGCCCTGCAACCCACCTTGACCTCTTCTCACCCATCCACTTTCCTCTGCTGCCCTAAGCAGGCCCCTTTCCTGTATTTCCCCATATCCCTCTGCCTTTGCACACCTACTTCTCTCTGCCTGGAATTCCTGCACCACCCCGTCTATAAATCCTACTCACCCTTTAAGACACAGCTCCAAAGTCACCTCCTCCAGGAAGCCTCTCTGCTCTTCCCCAGGCAGAAGTGTTCTTTCCTCATTCATGATCCTCAAACCAGCTGGCGTTACCTGTGTCGCCAGCCAGACAACACTGTGTCTACTCACAGCTAGGCCCTCTGGAGCCAGCTGCAGGTGGCTGTGGAGTGAGTTTCTAACAAGGCGCCCCTGGAATGCCAGGAGGGCAATTCTTTTCACGCAGGACCCTGAGCGCCCCTGCACCCTGCCCAGTCACTGTGACAACTAAATGTCCCTTCACATATCCAGGTTCCTCCAAGGGGGTCAGTCAGTCCACACTCTGGTGAGAACCACAGGAGGCTCAATCAAATGTTTCTGAAATAAATGATTGAATGAGTGAATGAATGAAGTGTTAGAGACGAGTTGGACTTGAGGGGAGGAGACCAGTGAGGCAGCCCTGGGTGCAATTCCACTGTGCATCATGGGAACCCAGACTCCTTGAGGTCAGGTCAGGGACGGAGGAGAGAAACGGGCTGAGGGCAGAAGGAGGCTGTCCGAGGGCTGGCCTGGAGATTCAGGAAAGCAGAATAATCTGGCCAGCTTCCTCAACTGCCATTGGTTCCTTCATGCTACCTTTATAACCCACCTTTCTCTCTCCCTGAACCCCAGACTTGTGTAGCAGACTGCCTCCTTCCCATGGATGTCCACAGGGTACGACACACTCAGTATCTTCCTTCCAAACCTGCCTTTCCTCCAGCCCATCCCAATCCAACCGATGGCAACTTCATTCATCCAGAAACCTGAGTGTCATCCCTGGCTCCTCACTGTCTCTCACGACTTGCTCCTTGTCTACCAGCAACCCCCTGGCTTTGGTCACTGGGGCATCCCTCCCTAAGAGCAGTGTCTGGCCTGGCACACCATGATGAAGGCTCAGTAAATGCTTGGTCACGGACATACGCTCGTTCCTTCTCACTAGCCTGCTTCTTCGAGTCATTGCTACAGAAATAGCCAGGAGAAACTCTCTCATCTGAGGGGCTATGGTGCACAGCTCCTTGGGGAAATGGACTTTTTAGGAATAGTCCCATGGAGGCCAAAGACTCCTCTCTGTGAATGAGAATACTAGCCATTAGCATTTTGAATGCCACTTCCCATACAGTCTTCTCAGGACTCCCTTGCAAGCTGCAGGTACCATCTACAGCTCTTGGGGAGGAAATGTGTCCAGGAAATTGGTTGACTGAACAGCAGCCCACACTCCAACCCCCTTGCCACCTAAATCCTGGATAGCACCCACTGGTGGGTGAGAGGAGGAGAGGGATGCTGCAGGGGGTGAGCCTTGGGTGGGGTTGGGAAATAGGTAGGTTTGGGCTGAGCAGGATAAATAAGCCCCTCAGACCCTCTCCCCATAGTGGGGAGACGATGTTCAGCTGGAGGCTACTTCGAACCCTTGCGGCCCCCACAGAATGCACGAGCACCTCATTCACACCCGCATGCCACTTCTCTGCCTGGCCCCCTGCTCCTGAAAGGGCATACTCCCAGTCCTCCCAGCCCCTTGGGCCCTGGACACTGGGCTGAGGAACTTCTCCCAGGAGGCTCCAGGCCCATCTGTGATGGTCAACAGCATATCACACAAGGCCTGGGGAAACTGGCCCATCATGCTATACCCTCCAGGAGAGGGGGGCCCATAGGACCAGCCACAGGCCCTGCGGGGGCCTGCTACACTGCTACACTCTCACAGCCCCTGAGATAACTCAGAGGCTCCAAACTGCTCAGTTTCTTGGCCGGCAGCTTCTGAAAGCCTTCAGGGCCACAGAAGCAAGATTAAGAAGGAAGCATTCACTGGATTTGGGGTGGGAACACAATGGGTGAACAGACCTCTAGGGCAACATTTAAATGGCTGCAGGAATCAAATTTTACTCCATACATGTGCAGATATACACACGCACATGTGAGTTTTATATTTTTTATTTTTTTTAATGTTTATTTTTGAGAGAGAGAGAGAGACAGAGAGACAGAGAGACAGAGAGAGCGAGCATGTGCACAAGCAGCGGAGAGGCAGAGAGGGAGAGAGAGAATCCCAAGCAGGTTCTGCACTGCCCGACATGGGGCTTGAACCTACAAACCACGAGATCATGACCCAAGCTGAAACCAAGAGTCAGACACTTAACTGACTGAGCACCCAGGTGCTGAGTTTTTTTAATTAATTAATTAATTAATTTATTTATTTATTTTAACGTTTTCAAATTTTATTTTGATTTTATTATTTTTTTAATTTGAGGCAAGGAGGGGCAGAGGGAGAGAGAGAGAATCTTTTTTTTTTTAATTTTTTTTAACGTTTTTTCATCCTTGAGAGACAGAGCATGAGCAGGGGTGGGGCAGAGAGAGAGAGGAAGACACAGAATCCGAAGCAGGCTCCAGGTTCTGAGCTGTCAGCACAAAGCCCTTCGCGGGGCTCGAACTCATGAGCAGTGAGATCATGACCTGAACCGAAGTTTGGCAGTCAACCGACTGAGCCACCCAGGTGCCCCCTGAGTTTTATTTTTTAAACAAAAATGACCTCATGGTATATGCTCCATTTTATAACCAGCTTATCCTCATGTAAACATATCAGCAATTCAGTTGCTTCTGATCCAACGTATTTTTTATCTGCCCGATGCAGATATGATTTAAATCACTTCTGCTGCTGAACACAGAAGCCATTTCCATGTGTTTTGTTCTGAAATTGTGGTAAACAACGCTGAGATGACAGTAAGTTCCTAGAATGGACGTGGCATCCAGGTGTGTGGCCATATAAGAACTGAATGTATTGCTAAACTACTATCTAAGGTGGGGGTAGAGGTCTTTAGGCAGGTTTATTTATGCTACTGGGAAATAGGGAATTGCCTGAGTGCCCAAGAGGGGAATGGTTAAGTAACTTATGTCATATATCCAGTAGATGGAATATTGTGCAGCTGTTAAAATGAATTTGAAGACACTGTTACATCAAGGAAGATGCTTGCATTTCGTAAGCCTGATAAAGAGGAGAGAGGGCAAAGTGAGTTCACGTGACATGAAAGGGGAAGAGCCACAGGTACCCAGAGACCAGAGTGATGGAATTCGAGAATTTGCAATAAATACAGACGCAAATACATACATACATACATAATAAATATTACTTTATGACTGTTTACTACCCTGCCACAGAGAATGAAAAGTTGGAGGAAGTGAACGATTTCCTAGCTAAATATGAATTATCAACCTTGACCTAGACGGGGAAAAAGTGGAAAGGTCAGTTTTCTCAGACAGAGCCTGGAAAGGTGATGAGAATTTCAGGACAATATGGCCCACAGCTGAGATTTACTTAGGCTGTAGAGGGGGGCTGCTCAGTGAACACAAGGGTCCTCCAAGAACTTGCCTTAAAACACAGCTTCCAGTCCAGTAGGCCTGGGTGAGCCCCGGAAATCTGCTTTTGCCAGTCGCCTTCAGGTGCTGCTGGGTCCAATGGACCACACTTGGAGTAGCAAGGCTTTAAAGGACATCATTCTAGGGACGCATGGGTGGCTCAGTCGACTGAGCACCCGACTCTTGATTATCAGCTCAGGTCGTGATCTCAAGGTCATGAGACTGAGCCCTGCATCAGTCTCCACACTGGGCATGGAGCCTGCTTGGGATTTTCTCTCTCTCTCTTTCTCTTTTTGCCCCTCCCCTACTCGCTCAGGTGCTCTCTCAAAATAAATAAATATTTTTTTTAAAAAAGGACATCATTCCAAAGTTATTTAAACTCTGTTAATACAGACAGTCCCTGACTTAACGATGGTCTGACTCATGATTTTCCTTGACAATGATGCAAAGCGACACGCATTACTACAAACTGTACTTCGAATTTTGAATTTGGATTTTTTCCTGGGCTGGCGACACGCAGTACGATCCTCTCTCCTGATGCTGGGCGGTGGTAGGAGCCGTGTGATCACAGGGTGAACAATTCATATGCTCACAACCATCCTGCACCCATACTACAACACTACTTTTCACTTTTAGTATAGCAATCAATAAATTACGTGGATTAAAAAAAAAATTTTTAATGTTTATTCTTGAGAGAGAGAAGAGACAGAGTGCAAGTGGGAAGGGGCCGAGAGAGAGAGAGAGAGAGACAGACAGACAGACAGAGAGGGAGACACAAAATCAGAAGCAGGGTCTAGGCTCCAAGCTGTCAGCACAGAGGCCAACACGGGGCTTGAACTCACAAATTGAGAGATCATGACCTGAGCCAAAGTCAGGTCCTTAACTGACTGAGCCACCCAGGTGCCCCAAATTACACAAAATATTTAATACTTTGTTATAAAATACGCTTGATATTAGATGATTTTGCCCAACTGCAGGCTACTGTAAGTATCCTGAGTATGTTCAAGCTAGACCAGGCTAGGCTGAAATTCTCAGTGGGTTAGGTGGTGTATTAAATCATTTTACAGTATTTTCAGTTTATGGGCTAATCAGGACATAACCCCATGGTAAGTCAAGGAAGAGCTGTATTTCTGTAAAATATACACAAAATCACATCTATCTATATATGATAGTTATTTAATTCAAAATCAAGGAAAAAGACAGAAAAGCTCTTCAGTTAATTTTATTAATCTCAGAGTACACTTCACACTAAACCTAAAGATGGTATAAAAATCACTTTATGAAGCAATTCTCTATAGACTATTGGCAACTAATAACAATAGTAATGTTGGGAATCGGGCCTCTTGTACTGCCTTCCCTGGGATCTGAAATCCCGTGTCCTTTACCCACTCTGTTACACTAGCAGACATGAAGTCAAATCTTTTCTGATCTGAAAAATCCCAGTTTAGGGAGCTTCTAGAGGAAGCTCTAGATTTTTGCAGGTTAAATTCAACCAAATTAGAGCCCAATCAAAATGGAAAGAGAAGCCTTCTAAGTTAAGCTCCAAGAGGCAGGGAATTTGATTGGTTTGTTTGCTGCTTTAACTCCATAATTAAAAATTCAGTACTTATTAATTAAAAATAAATCCTGGAGTGCCTGGGTGGCTCAGTCAGTTAAGCATCTGACTCTTGGTTTCAGCTCAGGTCACGATCTCATGGTGGTGAGATTGAGCCCTGCGTCAGGCTCCATGCTGGGCATGGACCCTGCTTGGGATTCTCCAGCTTGACCCTCCCCTGCTCGCTCACTCTCTCTCTCTCTCTCTCTCTCTCTCTCTCTCTCTCAAAATAAAATAAAAATGAATTCTGAACCAAAATATTTTCTCAAAATATATACATTTAACATATTAGAATCCATTAGGATCCTAAAAGGGTTTGTGTGTTTTTGAAGGGAATAATCTTATTTTTATTTATTTATTTTTTTAAAGACTTTAAGATCTCCACACCCAATGTAGGGCTCAGACTCACAACCCTGAGATCAAGAGTTGCATGCCTCACTGGCTGATCCAGCCAGGGGCCCCTAGTCATCTTAAAATTCATTTGTGAGAGGGGCGCCTGGGGGGCTCAGTCGGTTAAGCGTCCAACTCTTGATTTCGGCTCAGGTCATGATCTCACGGTTCGTGGGATGCCAGGCTCCGCACTGACAGTGGGGAGCCTGCTTGAGATTGTCTCTCCCTCTCTCTGCCCCTCCCTCACTCATGCTCTGTCAAAAATAAACATTTAGGGGCGCCTGGGTGGCTCAGTCGGTTAAGCGTCCAACTTCGGCTCAGGTCGTGATCTCGCAGTCCGTGAGTTTGAGCCCCGCGTCAGGCTCTGTGCTGACAGCTCAGAGCCTGGAGCCTGTTTCAGATTCTGTGTCTCCCTCTCTCTGACCTTCCCCCATTCATGCTCTGTCTCTCTCTGTCTGAAAAATAAAGGTTAAAATTTAAAAAAATAAAATAAACATTTAAAAACACTTCATTTGTGAGAATAAATGTTGAAGAACAGCCAAGAAAACTGAAAAAGAACAGTGAGTTGGGTCTGGGAAGGGGGGTAAAGGGCACGAAAGAACCCAGAACCAGGTTGCCGTATATCAATGAGAGGGTGACTCTCATATGTGGATGGTGAGGACAGCAGTGCAGTTCAGTGGGAAAGGGTAGTTTTCAAATGAGGCAGGCCTGGGGCGCCTGGGTGGCTCAGTCGGTTAAGCGGCCGACTTCAGCTCAGGTCATGATCTCGCGGTCTGTGAGTTCGAGCCCCGGGTCAGGCTCTGCGCTGACAGCTCAGAGCTTGCAGCCTGTTTCAGATTCTGTGTCTCCCTCTCTCTGACCCTCCCCCGTTCATGTTCTGTCTCTCTCTGTCTCAAAAATAAATAAACGTTAAAAAAAAGAATTAAAAAAAAAATGAGGCAGGCCTCACTGGTTTGCCACTTGGAGGAAAAAAATATATAACATCTATTAATAATTCCAGCTGAATTAGAGACACGGGTGTAAAAAATAAAACATCTTTCAAGAAAACCAAGTGGCCAAAATGTGGAAACATACAGGCAACCGGGAATGGCTGGCGGAATGGCCGAATGAGCGGTGGGACAAATACGTGGGGTAGATCAGAGCTTCGGCAGAAGGTGCGAGGAAAAGAAGGCTCAACAACTATGTACAGTAGAATCCATTTTCTGTAAAACAGACAAAACCTCGCACATGTGGACAGATGCACACAGATGGTTTGTAGGAATATAGAGAACAACAGAGAAGAAAATACATGAGTGTTAGCAGGGGTCTTTGTTGGGGGGCTACCGATACAAGCTGTAGGAGAGTGAGGAGAAGTCGAGCAGAAAAGGACAAGAGTGGGGGGTGCCCTGGAGCGAGGCACACTTCTTTATGTGAAAGGGGAAGGAGTCCGTATAAGGTGAGTGTATGCATAAAGAAATTGAACAGTGATCATCTTGAGGACTGCTGGAATGTCGAGGAAAGTGTTCGTGTCAAATGGCAAAAGTAGGACCCCAAAGTCTACCTACACAGAGGACATACCAGGCACCCCTGGGGGGGCTGCTGAGCTGGGGTTGTCCCTGTGTGATGGAGACTACAATGTCCTGAGAGCCCCCAGGACCCCGTACAGTCCTGGGATCCCCAGAGGACACAGCTGCCCTTGGGGACTCAGAAGCTGCAGTGAGGTTCTCTGCAGTCAATGTTCTTCTGCCTTAAAAAAAAAAAATAGCTTTATTGAGCTCTACTTGACATACAATAACCTGCACGTATGTATTCAAAGTATGCATTTTAGATACATTTGACCTAGTATACACCAGTGAAACCATCACCACCATTCAGAACAGTACACACATCCACCACCCCACAAAGTTTCCTCACACACCTTTATAATCCCTGCCTCTTCCCCAACCCTGCTGTTCTCAGGCAACCACTGCTTTCTTGATGTCACTACAGATTAGCTTCCAATTTCCAAAGTTTTATATAAATGGGAGCTCCTATAGATTGGATGATTGAGTCCCCTCAAAATTTGTATGTTGAAATCCTCATCCCTAAAGTGATGGTATTTGGAGGTGGAGCCTTTGGCAGGTAGTTAGGTCATGAGGGTGGAGTCCCCATGAATGGAATTTGTGCCTTTATAAAAGAGGTGGCAGTGAGCTCCCGGTCCCCTCCCCCCACCTCCACTCCCACTTTGTGGGGGCGCACACAACAAAAAGTTGGCTGTCTGTGAACCAGGAAGCAGGACCTCACTAGACAGTGAATCTGCTGGTCCCTTGATTGTGGACTTCCCAGCCTCCACAACCATGAGAAATAAATTTCTGTTTAATAAATAAGCTACCCGGTCTACGGTATTTTGTTATAGCAACCTGAGTGGACTAAGATCAAATCATACAGCGTACATTGTTTTCATGCCTGGCTCTTTTTCACTGAGCACTATTATTCTGAGATTCATTCATGTTGTATCAATAGTTCATTCCTTTTATTGCCAAGTATAGATGTATCACAATTTGTTATCTACCTGTTGATTTTCTGTTTACCACTTATTGTTGAGTGACCTTGGGGAGGTCTCCTCCCCCTCTCACCTTTAGTTTGCTCATCTATAAGATGGGGATATCCCTGCTGTCTCTTTGGGAGGATCCAACGAGACCTGTTGGACAAATACTCTATAAACAGCCAAGGAGAGGGGCGCCTGGGTGGCTCAGTCGGTTAAGTGGCCGACTTCGGCTCAGGTCATGATCTCGTGGTCCGTGAGTTCGAGCCACGCATCAGGCTCTGTGCTGACCGCTCAGAGCCTGGAGCCTGTTTCAGATTCTGTGCCTCCCTGTCTCTCTCTGTCTCAAAAATAAATAAACGTTAAAAAATAATAATAATAAAAAAATAAAGAACCAAGGAGAGCTCTGCTTGAGGTGGAGGAGCTAAGTATCCTATGCCCTCCATCTCTAGGGGCCACACATCTTATCTGTTACAAGAGCTGTGTCTGAACTGCTCCCTAAACCATCCCAACAGAACAGGGCCTGAGGCCCTGGGGAGCCTCTGGAGAGGTCTGAGCAGGGTAGTGACAAGATCTGATTTACAGCTTTACAATTTCACTCTGGCTGCTCTGCTGCCAGTCTACTGCAGGAAGCACAAGGGTGGAAGCAGGGAGGCCAGTTAGGAAACCATTATAGTGATCCAGGTTCCAAGGGATGTGCTGATGGTGTGGACTCACGTGGAGGCAGCAGACAGAACTGGACTGGAGGCAGAGTCAACAGAACTAGGCCATGGCTTAGCTGATGGAGAAGAAAAAGACAAATGACTCTCATCCCTTCCCCAATCCGAAACCCACCACTAGGTTCCTGAGTGAGCAACTGGGAAGATGAGAAATGATACACTCCTAGGGTGGAGAAAACTAGGGGATGACGAGTTGAGGCTCCACTTGGACATGGTCATACTGGGACACATCCAAGTGACTATGAGAATCTGTGCCCATCTAGAGATGGACTCCAGATGCCTTCTTCACACAAGAGAAAGGGCAAGATCAGCTAGGGGGAGAATGTATGGGATGAAGTCAGAGCCCAGGACAGAGCTCTAAGGCCTCTTACACTTGGAAGCAAGAAAAAGGGGGAGGTGGGCAGTACAAGTGTGGAGAACAGAGATGATCTTTGAGACAAAGAGATGGGAGCATCACCAGAGAAGGGAGAGAGGGTAATCTCAATCCCTGCTGAAGGGGCAAGAATCTCCTGAACCATAAGGATCCAACTCCCTAAGAGAAGCAGATGCCTACCCTCAGGGGGTCACCAGGCAAGTGAAGAAAACACGGAGCTCGAACTCACAAACCATGAGACCATGACCTGAGCCAAAACCAAGAGTGAGACGCTTAACTGACTGACCCACCTAGGTGCCCCTCAAATATTTTAAATTTAAAAAAATGTTTATTATTTTTGAGAGACAGAGACAGAGTGCTAGCGGGCGGGGGGGGTGGGTGGGCAGAGAGAGAGGGAGACACAGAATCTGAAACAGGCTCCAGGCTCTGAGCTGTCAGCACAGAGCCTGACGCAGGGCTTGAACTCGGGAATGGCAAGATCGTGAACTGAGCTAAAGTCAGACGCTTAACCGACTGAGTCACCCAGGCACCGCTCAAATATTTAAAAAATAACACCAATCCTTCACATACTCTTTCAGAAACAGAGGAGTAAGAAACACTTCACTCCTCCCATGAGGGCAGTATTACCAGCCAAAGACATCACAAAAAGGGAAAACTATAGAAAACATCTCTAGTGAACACAGATAGAAAAATACTTAACAAAATATTAGCGAGCCACATCCAGCAACAGAAAAAGGATTATAAAACCATGGCTGAGTGGGATTTATCCCAGGAATGCAATGCTGGATCAACATCTTAAAAAATCACTGTTATATGCCATAATAACAGGTTAAAGGACAAAAATCACATGATCATCTCAATAGATGCAGGAAATACCTCTGATGAAATCTAATACCCATTCATGACAAAAACTCCCGACAAACTAAGAAGAGAATAAAACTTCCTCAATTTGAAAAAGGTCACTAATGAAAAATCCACAGCTTAACATATTTAATGGTAAAAGACTGTACGTTTTCCTCCCTAAGACTGAGAACAAGGCAAGGATGTCTACTTTTGCCACTTGTACACAACATTGTATTGGAGGTTCCAGCCAGTGTAATAAGGGAGGAAAAAATTAAAGGCATCCAGATTGGAAAGGAAAAAGTAAAACTGTCTTTATTCACAGATGATATATATCTAATATGTATATCTTGTATATATCTTATATATATAACAGATGAAAATCCCAAAGAATATACATGTCTTTTTTTAAAGATAAAAACTAAGGGGCACCTGGGTGGCTCAGTCGATTAAGCATCTGACTTCAGCTCAGGTCATGATCTCACGGTTTGTGAGTTTGAGCCCCACATTGGGATCTGTGCTGACAGCTCAGAGCCTGGAGCCTGCTTCAGATTCTCTGTTTCCCCTCTGTCTCTGCCTCTCCCCTGCTCATGCTCTGTCTCTCTCTCTTTCTCAAAAATAAAGAAAGAAAGAAACGAATAAAGATAAAAACTAGTAAATGAGTTTAGCAAGGTCACAGGATACAAGATCAAGCTTAAAAAAACATTTCTAGGGGCACCTGGGTGGCTCAGTCAGTTAAGTGTCTCACTCTTGGTTTTGGCTCAGGTCATGGTCTCATGGGTTTGCGAGCCCCACATCAGGCTCTGCACTGACAGCACAGAGCCTGCTTGGGATTCTCTCTCTCCTTGCTCTGCCCTTTCCCTGCTCTCATGCACTCTCTCTCAAAATAAACAAATAACCATTAATTTTTTTTTCTAAATAACTAGCACCAAAAAAAATCTGAAAATAAAATTAAGAAAGCAATTCCATCAATAATAGCATAAAAAATAAAAATACTTAGGCACATTTTAACAGAAGAAGCACAAGATTGTACACTGAAAATGACAAAATATTACTGAGAGAAATCAAATATCTAAACAAATGACAAACATTCTGTGTTCATGGGTTGGAAGACTTTATATTGTCAGGATGGCTATTCTCCCCAAATTGATCTATAAATTCAACACAGTATCTATTAAAACCCCAGAAGGCTCTTCTGGAGAAGTTGATGAACTGATCATAAAAGGCATGAGAATGCAAAGTACCTAAAATAGTCAAGAGAATTGTGAAAGGAACAAGGTTAAGGACTTACATTATCCAATTTTAGGACTTACTTTAAAGCTGGAGAAATCAATACCATACAATCAATGCGGTATTGGCTTGTGGACAAGCACATAAGACCAATGGCACAGAGTTGAAAAGCTAGAAATAAACCCTTATATTTACGGTTAACTGATTTCAACAAAGATGCCAAAGCAATTCAGTGGAGGAATAATCTTTACAACAAATGTACTGAGACAAATGGATATCTATGCACACACAAAAAATGAATTTTTAAAAGTTAATTCAAAATGGATCATATACCTACACGAGAGCTAAAATTATAAGACTTCTAGAAGAATTTCCTCATGATCTTTGCTTATTATGCAAAAAGTTCCTAGGATATGACTCCAAAAGCATAATCCATAAAAGAAATAATTGGCAAACCAAACTTCATCAAAATTAAAACTTGTACAATTCAAAAGATACCACTGACAAAATGAAAAGACATACCATATACTGGGAGTAAATACTTACAAATCCTATATCTGGTGAAAGATTGGTATCCAGAATATGTAAAGAATTCTTACAACTCATTCATAGGACGCATGACCCAATTTACCCAGATTTGGGGGCACTGGGGTGGCTCAGTCGGTTGAATGTCTGACTCTTGATTTCGGCATGGGTCATGATCCCAGGGTCATCAGTTAGCATGCTTAGCTTCAGTTTGCATGCTTAGCTTACCATAGCTTAGCATGGAGCCCGCTTGAGATTCTCTCTCTCTCCTCTGCTTACGCTCTCTAAAAAATAAAAATAAAAAAATCTTTTTTTTTTTTTTTCAACTTTTATTTATTTTTGGGACAGAGAGAGAGAGAGAGCATGAACGGGGGAGGGGCAGAGAGAGAGGGAGACACAGAATCGGAAGCAGGCTCCAGGCTCTGAGCCATCAGCCCAGAGCCCGACGCGGGGCTCGAACTCACAGACCGCGAGATCGTGACCTGGCTGAAGTCGGACGCTTAACCGACTGCACCACCCAGGCGCCCCAAAAAAATCTTTTTAGAAGGGCCAGATTTGAATAGATATTTCACCAAAGATATGGCTAACAAGCTCCTGAAAATATGCTCAAAATCTTTAGTGGTCAGAAAAATGCAAATTAAAATTACACAGAGATGCCACTTCACATCCACTGGAACAGTTAAAATCAGGGGCGCCTGGGTGGCTCAGTCGGTTAAGCATCCGACTTCGGCTCAGGTCATGATCTCACAGTTCATGAACTCGAGCCTTGCAGTGGGCCTTGTGCTGACAGCTCAGAGCCTGGAGCCTGCTTTGGATTGTGTCTCCAGCTTTCTCTGCCCGTCCCCTGCTCACGTGTGTGCCTTCTCTCTCAAAAATAAACATTTAAAAAATTAGAAAACAGCAACCAACAAAAAAAGAACAGTTATAATCAAAGAGAGACAATTACAAAATTGGCAAGGCTGTGGAGAAACCCGAACCCTCATACACTGCTGACAGGAATGTAGAATGCACAACTACTTTGGAAATGCTCATCAGTTTCTTAAACAGTTGAACATTCACTTACCATGTGACAGCAATCTTCTAGGAATCTACTCAACAGGAATGAAGATGTGTGTCCACGAAGACTTGTACGTCATTCTAGTAGTATTCGTAACAGCCACAAACAGGAAACAATCTAAATATTCATCAATTAGTGAAAAAAAAATAGGGTGTATCCATGCGGTGGAATACTATTCAGAAACAATAAAAGAAACAAGCTGCTGATACATGCTACAGCACAGATGAACCCCTAAAAAATTCTAAAAAAGCCAGACACAAAAGATCACATATGATAGGATTCCATTTAAATAAAATGTCCAGAATAGGCAAATCTATAAGATATAGAAAGCAAAATAGTGGTTACCTGAGGATGAGAGTGAAGGGGGGACTAACTGCATGTGGGCATGAGGGAACTTTTCAAAATGATGAAAATATTCTAAAATGGGATAATTCCATATAAAAATCGTTGAGCACTTAAAATGGGTCAGTGTTAAGGTATGCAGATTATGCCTCAATAAAACTATGAAAAACTTAGTGATGGGAGATTGAGGAAGAATAGAGAGAGAAGCATGATTAGGCAACCTTTGAATCTGATATACCCGAGTGTCCTCAAGTTCAAGAAACACAGTTGTTGTGCCTCCTCTATGTGCCTGGTGCTGGGTACACAACAAAAGACCCCATCTACCAGGTAAGGCAAGCAAACAGGCCATTGTCCTGGTGGGATACAGCGGGGACAAGCACAGAGAAGGGGTACCAGGCTGACGAGAGATGCTTTCCTGCAGGGGTGACATCTAAACTGACACCCTGAAGGACGATTTCAGGGAACCTGGTGAGAAAAAGTGCCAGATCACGGTGGCCTTCTGTGCCATGCTATGGAGTTTGGGCTTTTAGCCTGAACTGCAAAGCTAGTAGAAAAACAGAATGGGGAACTGAGCTCCATTACAGAGAATAATATCTATGTACCACTAAAGATGAAATTGGGAACAGCGAGTCTGGGGTAATCACTATGAGAACCGCATGACCCCCCATTGTCAGTTTTTGGTTGTGTCATATGTTACGTGATCGGGAGAAGCAGCAGAAAACAGTACTGCTCGCTTTGGGGTGAAGAGAGGCAGGCTCTGCTGTTGGCTGTGAGGGGAGAGGAGTCCATGGAACAACGAAAGGACATGGGAAGTCAAGCAGATGAATCTAGCTGAATAAAGGTCACAGTCCACTCTTCACCCATGGGCCCTTTGGTTCTGAGCAAGAGGGTGTAGGTTACATGGAAAGGGCAGCTCTTATTTTAGAGACTTTTCTCCCCTAGCACAGAGCCCACAGATAGTCTGGCTTCCTCTGCTTCAGCACAAGGGTGCTTGCCTCTATAATCCGATGAGTTCTTCCCTTTCCCTCACTGCCCAGTCTTCTCCAAGGTCCGTCACGGTACTAGGCAACCACCCTCCACACAGAGCACGAGGCCGGATGGACTAGCTGCTTGCAAAGGTCAGACGCTGTTCCCTTCCGGCAAGCTGGACTGAGTGGAAATCCGGTCTCAATTCTTGACAACACTACAAGTTAGCTGCTGAATCAGGTCAGTTACTCGGCCCTTCTGAAGCTCTTTCTTTATGCTAAAATGAGCCACGCAACCTACCCTGTGGGGATTCCTGAGGGGACCTGGTGAGAATCAATAGTGTTTATGTGTGAAATGTGCGGGTGGGATGTACATGGGAGAGACCTACCCTTCTAAAGTCTTGAAAAATAAAAGTTGCCGTTCAAGCATAATCCTTACCCACTAGATAGGACTGACTGTAGCTGGCTTTTGGGAAAGTGTGAATGAAGAGTTTCCTGACATCCACAACCACAGTGACCAGGGTGTAATCTCAGGAAGGCAGCTCTGGAATGTGGCTGTATTTGGAGAAGTGGAAATTAAACACAGGAGTCCAGTTCTCTCACACTTTGAGGAGTGGACAAACCACCATGGAAATCTGCCTGTGCCCGTGTACCCGAGCTGCACCCCAGCCGTTGGTCCCACAGGAGGGATCTGTGAATCACTGTGTGGTTTAAGAATTTGTTAGGGACTTTTATGTACGCCGAAGTTAAGCACCTCTGGCCCAGAGTTTTAAGGAGCCGTCTGGGTTCTCGGCAGTAGACAGGCTAGCCGCACTCTGCCAGGGAACTCTGGAGTTTTACGGCACTGAGCGAAGAAAAGGGGAAATCCAAGAAGAGTGCTGATCTGCACAGCAGCAAATACGCAACATGCTAGCAAAGACTTTTGTGTATTTTTCACCTGAACTCATTCTTATAAAATAAAACATACGTGTGTCTCTCCAAAGGCTGATTTTGCTATACATCTGGCTCTTCCCTTATTTTCATAGGAATGTTTTTACTTTGTCCAATATATCTTTTCACTGAACTTCAATAAAAACATGATTTACTTCTAATATTTAAAAAATAAAACAAGAAAGGACAAGAAGATTTTAGGAGTGTACTTTTTATTTTTCTTTGGTTTCTTAACACAAATGACATGCGTTCTATAAATAAAAGGAAATAAGATTTTCTGGGAAAGGTTAAACTGCCGGGGGGTGGGGGGGGGCGGGAAGAATTTCTACCTACTTCCATCTCTGTGACCAAAAGGCTGGTCTTCAGCTCCCATCCTGGCTTTGATCTCAGGTGAAACCCAGAAGGCTCTGTGTGTTATCTGAGGAGGGGAAATGCCCAAGGACGTTGAGTGCCGCAATCCCGTGCTCACAGCTGGGCTGGACCCCAAGGTCCACTGAGCATGACATCTCTCCTACCTCCTAGTTACACGCTTTTCACAACATCCTTGGGTGAGGACTCTTCTTTTCACAGGGCTCCTGGAAAGGCTCCAACACCAAAGAGCCAGCCCAGTCATTTGCAAACACCCCCCTCAGACCGAGGAAGCGACGGCTGGAAGAGTGTGAAAATGTTGGTGTTGGCTCACTCGTGCTCACAGCCCACCCAGATCAAAGCACTGGCCCCGGGTGCAGCAGTGTTAACTTCCACACCAGGAGGTGGGAGTGGACTCAGGAAGGCCACTACAAGAGCAGCAGATGGTGGGGAAATCATCTATCAGCCTCAATGGCAACATCCGTGCCAGCATCCTGAGGGCCCCGGAGGCCCCCTCATTAGCCCACTGACTGATCCTTAACCCCTCCACAATCCAGGATGGCCAGGACTGCTTCTAGTTCACAAAAGGGCTTCTGATAATAAGAGGAGCACTAACACACGCCTCTCTAACAGGAAACGCAGACCCAACCGCCTTCCGAGTCTACTTCTGTAGGCAAACCCAGAGGGAGTGAGAGAGAAATGCTGAGGCTCCACCACGAGCCCAGGTGAAACTACATCAGACTGTTGGGTCTTTTGAAATAAAAACATCATTTTCAAGTGCTCGTAGCAGAGGCCCGTCTCCTAAGTGGCAGGTAACAAAGGTACATCCTTCTGGATACGTGGCGATTGCACACACTCGTAAACCTTGTGGTGTGGGGGTGGAAAAGACGTCTCAGGATCCACACTGTGCCTTTCTGAACAGGCTTCCAGGCCACGCTAGTAGGCAGCAAGGGACAGGAGACCAGCCAAGCAGAGAATGGGATCCTAAGACCCAGTCTTGCATTAAAGGAACTGTGTCCTCGTTTAGTCTGTGCTGGAAGCAGTTTAGAAAACCAGGTTTTGGCAGCAGCAGCTGAAGCCCAGCCCCACTGCCCAGTGCACTGGTAACAGAAGTGTCCTCCTGCTCAGGCCCTGCTGTGTGACGTCAAGGTCCTGTTCAGGGAGGAGGAGTCTCTTCAAGAGGTCATTTGCTAAGATCAGAAGAAGAAATATAAAATCTGTTCTTTGCAGCAGCAAGAGATTCTTTCGGCCTTTAGTTCTTTGCCATAAAGTCAGCTTTGCTTGAGTGTAAAGGTCCACCTTGCTGGTCGGTCTGCCAAGGGCTGGAGGGAGGCCAGACCCCTGGAATTGGCGAGTGGATGGAGAAGCAGTGGACTGGAGGGTAGACGAGGCTACTGGACCAAGCCAGCCATGGCTGGTGGAAGGACCAAGTCCCTGGTTAGGTTCTAGAGGTACAAATGGTCAATGTGCCCCAGAAGTATCGCAATGAGGAAAACTATCCGAGAATGATAGACGGGCGAGAATCTGGCCAGACCTGCTGTCTCCTTGCTGGTCATATGAGGAATGAAAGTAGGGGCGGAGAGTCTGAGTGAGCGCCATGGTGGCAGTGGGAGGTGACCACAGGGGCACCCTGGAGCCTCTGGCGACCAGCTGGAAACTCTCCCCTAGAAGAGTGGCCGTAATTGAGCCGATTCACTAAGCCTACGATTAAAAAAGTCCTCTGATGGTGAGTGTGAGTACAAACCCCATGAGCACCTTGCTAGAGGACCAGTGGAGAGCGTACTGACCCCAGACACGCGAGGGCTCAGAGGCAACCCCAAGTGCTGTGCGAGGCCTCAGGACCCTGGGACCCGAATGTGGGAGTGGATGCCGCCTGCCCTTTTTCGTGGTGGGCAGTTTTCCATTTAAACTCACATTTGCCTTTAGTGTCTTCTAATGCCTTCTACTCGCAAAAACTGTTCACTTAAAAAAAGGTATTTTTCTTTCCAGTTTCTTTCAACTGTTTCGTTGTTTAAATATCTTTCGGTTTCTTTCAAGTATCTTTTTTCTCCTTCTATTTCTCCTGAACAAGATGAAAAAGACCTCGTTAAAATTCCAAAATTCAGGAAAAGCTTCTGCTCTCCCTGGTCACCCAGCAATGAAGACACAGTCCTCTGTGCCCTAAGATGGAAGAGGGAGGTGCTTGTGTGCAACGGGCATGTTGCTGTGGCTGCACCGCCACAGGCAACGAGAGCCCCTGGGGCGTGTCCTTCCTCCCCTAGCCACACCCCAGCTTCCAGCAGTCTTGGCCACTGCAGCTACCCCATTGCAAGCTGGCCACCGCGTGGCCAGAACAGCAGGCGAGGAAGAGCGTCAGATGGCAGGCTTTCCGCCAAGTGGCAGGTGGGAGGCCGACTTGGATGGAGCCTGTGTACGCGTGGACCAGCAAAGCAGTCCCATGCCACCAGCTGTGGAACCCGGAGGGGCTCGGTCCCACGCTGTGCATCTTGGTGACCTAGGCTTGAAGGTCACAAGAGCAGCACAGTGAGGGAAGCTGTGAGCACTTGGAAAGGCTGTACCTCCAGCAAGCTCACATTTACCCCGTCCCCTGGTCTACCACCTCTCCCAAGGGGGCCTGTCCCTGGAAGGGAGTGCCTGTACCTGTACCAGATCCCTACCCCGCCACATCCCCTGCCTCTGCCTTAGATGGTGAGGAGGGGGATGCAGCCCACGCCAACCCCTCCCTCGTGACACGCCATGGGGGCCATAAATGTCCAGCGGTCCATCTCCGGGTCATACATCTCCACCGAGCTCAGGTTTGACTGTCCATCATAGCCCCCGACAGCGTAGAGACGCCCACAGCTGGCCACCAGGGAGACCCGACTCCGGCGCGTGTGCATGGGGACGATCAGGCACCACTGGTCTGCCACGGAGCTGTACACCTCAGCGATACTGAGGAAGCCCGAGCCGTCGTAGCCCCCACAGACGAACATCTTGCTTCCCAGGGACGCGGCTCCGTGCCGGCAACGCTTGTTGAGCATGCTGGCCGCTGGATGCCAGGTGGCTGTGTGGTGGTTGTAGTGTTCCACCTGCATTGGGGACAGAGGCACGGGGGTCAGAGCCGAAGCTCAGTCCGCAGGGCGACCTCACAGGGCACGGTGACCTGCATGGTGTCAGACTCCAGTCAGAGGCCAGTGTGTGCCCTGGCTCCCATGCTCTGCTTCCTTGGCTGCGCACCTGCTCTGGGGCTTATGGGACAGGAGAGAGATCACTTAATCCGACCCCCTCTGTCTTACATCTCAGGGAACAAAGGGGTTGCCCAAGGATACACTGCTATGTAGTGACAGAGCTGGGATGAGAGCAGGGTCTCCCGAAACCTGTCCAGAGTGCATTCCACCACAGCACTGAGCAACTCCATGGATCTACCACTAGATGGCGGTTGAGGGTTTTTTTGTTTGTTCGCTTTTTAAAGAATAAATGTTTATTTTAAAGAATAAACAAATCATCCAGGATACAACTGTTTGAAACTTCACACTGTGTATAATTGCGCCTACTCTGGGCAGGGATTTTGCCAGGTCTCATGAAGCATTTGTGAACTGGACAGGGTGGGGGTGGGGCTGGCATGGCTATACTCTACCCCTCCTTTGTGTGCACTGGCTCCCATTCTCAGAAGAATTTCAGAGCACGTGGCAGATGGCCTGAAACCTCACTAGATGACGCTTTACCCAGCTACGGCAAGGCTGGAGTTTCTTCCAAAGAATCGCCTTTCAAAATCATTCTCAAAGATGGAAGGAGTGGGTACCCTTAGCCCAGGGGGAGCCCAGACTCACACTGTTGAAGATCTGCAGACCGTCGTGGCCACCCGACACATATATCCTGCCCTCAAACACCGTCACTCCAGCAGCACTGCGACTTGAGCTCATCGGGGTCACCACGGTCCACCTTCAGGGAAGAGCCAGAGGAGGAGGGGGGGCCATGAGATTCGGCGTTGCTGTCCTCCCAGGACAGCTCAGAAGGGCTGGGGTGAAGCGTGGAGTGTTCCTTCTCACCCCGCACAATCTCCCAACCTCTGCAGACACTCAAAATCAGCACGTCCCAAACAAGGCCCCTCTCCCTTACAGATCTGCTCCTCCCTTGCACTGCCCAGTCTCGTTAATGGGACCACCAGCCATTGAACCGCCATACTCAGATTCAGTGTTTTCATGGTCTTTTCTCCCTCATCATCAACATTCCCGTGGTCACCAAGTCCCAGCTGTTTTGCCTTGGTAGTCACTGCTCGTTCCCATCCCTGCTACCGCTGCCCTAGCTCGGGCCTCTCACCTGGTGGCCTGCCACAACCTCCTTACAGGTGGCCTAGCTTTCAAACCCTCCCCATCCCAACCGTATGCAGCCCACCCTGGTCATGGCTCCTTACTGTCTTCTCCATGGCAGAGTCCCAGTTCCCTATGCGGTTCTTTATCTCTTGGTCCCCATCTACTTCATTTTCATTTCCTGCCATGTGCCATGCATGCTGGCTGCTCGGTCACACTGAGCACTCGCTGTCCTCTGGGCCTCTATTTTTGCTCCCTGCCTACAATGCGCATCTCCCACTATCCATAATGGGTCTCCTCTCAGAAGTCAACCCTGACACCCTGCCTCTCCCTGCCAGCCATGGTAAAGATGAAGGTGCTCCCCACCCTGCACCCAAGAGCTCCAAACAGACACCCCTAGGGTAGGAGAATCACGATGCACCTGTGGCCCCTGCAGACCGGCTGCTAGGATCTCAGACACCCAGCCTGCTGCCTGATACATAGTAAGTTGGTTAAGTGAATGGAACACTGGCTGAAAAGCATTCTGATGAATCAACTAACTGGCTTATGAGAAGATTCAAATACTGAAATGAAAAATTTGGGCTAACCTTGGCCAGTTGTTTTCCAAAGAGTACTCCATAAAGGAAGATGGTGACAGGCGTTGTGTAAGATGAGACTGAACAGACTTCTTCACTGCAGAATTTTTCAGTCTTTAAAATGTTAATATGTTTTATGGAAAGACAGGAACTCTAGCGGTACATACATCAATGTCTTCTAAGCTTATTTGACCATATAACTTTTTTTTTTCTCTAAATCACATCCTACCTGAGTCATACCTATCCTACTTTGGAAAGTGTTGTGCATTTATTTCTTATCCCCTTTCACCTGCACTTCCATTAAATGGGCTGATTTAGGGGCGCCTGGGTGGCTCAGTCGGTTGAGTGGCCGACTTCGGCTCAGGTCATGATCTCATGGTTCGAGCCTCACGTCGGGCTCTGTGCTGACGGCTTGGAGCCTGGAGCCTGCTTCGGATTCCGTGTCTCCCTCTCTCTCTGTTCCTCCCCTGCTCGCACTCTGTCTCTCTCTCAAAAATAAATAAAGATTTTAAAAAATGGGCTGATTTAACAAAGGGGTATAGATGATTAAATAAACATTTCCAGCTATCTACGCAGACTTATCTGTTTTAAAAATTTATTCAATTCGGGGCGCCTGGGTGGTGCAGTCGGTTAAGCGTCCGACTTCAGCCAGGTCACGATCTCGCGGTCCGTGAGTTCGAGCTCTGCATCAGGCTCTGGGCTGATGGCTCAGAGCCTGGAGCCTGTTTCCGATTCTGTGTCTCCCTCTCTCTCTGCCCCTCCCCCGTTCATGCTCTGTCTCTCTCTGTCCCAAAAATAAATAAAAACGTTGAAAAAAAAATATTAAAAATTTATTCAATCCATGGGTGCCTGGATGGATCAGTTGGTTGAGCATCTGACTCACGACTTTGGCTCAGGTCATGATCCCAGGGTCGTGGGATTGAGCCCCATGTCGGGCTTTCATACTGAGTGGAGCCTGCTTGGGATTCTCTCTCTCTCCCTCTGCCTCTCTCTCAAATCAAAAAAATTAAAAAACTAAATAAAATAAGCCTGGCTGGCTCAGTTGGTACAGCTTGCAACCCTTGACCTCAGGGTCATGAGTTCAAGCCCCATGTTGGGTGCAGAGCTTACTTAAAAAAATAAAGTAAAATAAAATTTATTCAGTCCTTCATTCATTTAACCAAAAGTTATTAAATACTTATTATATGCAAGGTACTATACGGGCTGAAAAGGCAACCAGGATATTCTCTATCCTGCAGGTCTAATTCTTTATACTCTGTTTAACAAGTTTCAGCTGTCCCCGGGAGCTGGCGTCCTTACTTGTCTGTCTCGGGTGAGTAGGTCTCCACAGAGTTGAGAGAAGAGTTGCCATCGTAGCCCCCACAGACGTAGATCTGCCCGTCCAGCACGACCGTCCCCATGGCACTGAAAAAGACAGAGCTGTCATCCAGATGGGCCTCCGACTCCCAGGGCCAGCCTTTCATGCTCCCTGGGGGATGCCTCTTTCTAGAGCAGACCTAAATCCCACATGTGTGACTAAGTAAAGGTGTAAAATTGAGGGGGAAAGAAAGAAGCTGCCGTGTGGTACCCCCTGCCAGGGTTAGCTCTGGGGCCCATTCTCAGTCCTTGATCTGTCTGAAATGCTCACCTTCCACCTTGCTGTGCTCAGGGTCTCATCACCTTTGAGGCCCAGGTCAAATTCCTCTTTCTCTCAAAAAGCCATCTTGGATCCTTCAGCAAGAGTCCGTCCCTCCCACCCCTCGCTGCCAGGGACAGCTTCTTTATCACAGCTTGGTTGTGGTCACTCATTCACTCCTCAGATCCCATGAGGTACTCAGGAGGCTCGCATCCCAGGCACTAGATTCACAGTGCTGAGCAAGCCAAAGCTCCCACCCACAGGTGCTACATTCTGGCACCTGTCACCTCTCAACAAGTGGGGACCTCCTGGAAGACAGGGGTCTTCCTCTGTGTGACTCTGACAGTGCTTAGCGTGGTGCTTTGTACGTGATAGGCCTTCAACATGTTTGTTGTGTTAGCCTGATTTTATTTAATTCGCTGTGAAGTTCGACAGATGTCTTTTCATGACAGATGTGGCCCCGATGGCCCCTACTTTGTCTCAGTGGGTGACGCTAGTCTCCTGTTGTGCACTTACGACACAGGGCAGGTACTCTAGGCTTGCAATCTCCCACCCTCACCACACCCTGCAAGGAGGCACCACCATCTTCACTGTACAGATGAGCAGCTGTGGCTGGGGAGGTCGGGTGCTTTTCCAGACTGCCCAGGGAGAGGCATGCTTCCTATCTAAATGCGACAAGCCCACTCCCCTGCTGTCTACCATGCCCCACTCTCCTCAGATTAAAGACCCAGTGGTCTGGCATAATCACATAATCTTCCGTTCTACATAAAGCCTCATGAGAAACATGAGTGCCAAGCTGCCCGATTCACGGTTTTCAAATCTGATGTTGGAGAAGATTAAAAATGAATCTGGGTGGCTGACAAACAGGAAAATAAAATATACCGGGCTAACTGCCACCTTTCCAATGTAAAATCAAGCTGATTCCATGCAATGTCCCTTTGAGGGACTCGGTAACAGAACCCCCCCCCCCCCCCCGAACCAGCCTAGAAGAGGAAAAGGACTCTTGCCTCAGGCAAGGACCGTGGGAAGACCACAAATTCACTAGACACATCACTATCCTGCTAGAAGCAGACATACGTAACAACACAGGAATGAGCTCAACAGCAATATGAGAGAAGAGGTGCCACAAAACTGCGTCAGGTTAACTGTCAACTAAATGGTAGAGACCAGCATGAAGGGGGAGGGGGGTGGGGGGCACGCTGACCAGCATGGACTAGAATGGGCCACAAGAGAAAGCCTGAAGGGGAAGGGCTGACAGCAGGGAGGAGTTTGTCACCAACTGGCAAGACAGACTGCCATGTGGGGTGTCAGCAGGCAAGGGACTCAGAACATTTTTAGGTAGCCTGTAATTTAAAAGGGAGGAAATGGAGCTGGATCCACGCTACTAATAACAGGGCATTAGCCACAGTGAGGGAAGGGGATGCCCAGGGGACTCTCCTGCTGGACAACACTCCAAACCCGGGGACATCAAGGCAAGGCAGTTGCCCAGAGCAGACACACAAGGAAGAACAAGTAGTTGCAGTGAAAGCAAAAAAGGCAGTCAGGGGTTGGGGAAATGGAGTGATGAGTCATTCGAGGCCACAGAAGGCCACAAAGCACCCAAGGAGCTGAAAAGGGAAGCACTGAGGCAGGGAGAGGGAGAGAAAGGAACCACAAGCCTGTTAGCTCAGGGTCTCGAGAGGAGCAGATCGTGTATACAAACTTTATTTTTCCCAAATGAGCCTAATTTGACCCTTTGTGAATCTGGTCTTATCAGTACAGAAGCAGATTCCTTCCGGCTCGAGGCCACGTACTAACTGCACGACGGGGCACATGTGCCTCCTGGCCCAACACTTTCACATGGTAAAGGTCTCCCACCCCGATTCTTTCTCCTCACCACATATGCAGTCACTTGATCTTACAAACAGAAAACCCAAAGCACAGCATCTGCCCCAGTGGTTTTCAAACTGTCCCTTTCAAAAATAATTCATTTAACTTTCCCTCTAGAGTTGGGCTTCTGTCAAGGAAGCTCAGTTTATGAAAGAGAAATGCAGAACTGTTCTGGTTATACGGGTAGGGACAACTTCCTCTCCTCTGTCAGCCCCGGAAGAGAAACCTGAATGCCACTTGAAACTGCCCCACAGAGGGCAGAAGAACTTGTTCAGTTATCCCCTCCCACTCCAGAGCTCCCACCGCCCAACCGTGCACATGCTCCACACACGCCTGGTGTAAGGGAAGAGGCTGCCTGCCTCTTCAGCACTAAGAAGGCTGAATGGAGGTGCTATTTGGATGCCCTCGAACCCTTCTTCAGGAAATCTGAGCAGGCAAGCGATGGAGGAAACAAGTATCTGGAAGTTGTTAAGCGACATAAACTTGGTTCACTTCACAAATACCTATGTGCTCACACCTGGGGGTGGGGGCCCTGAAGTAAAGTGCATTGCTGCGGCTCACATACTCCCTGGGGTAGTGGAAGCCTGCGTGTGGCAGAGATGTGGGGGGGGAAGAGAGTATAAGGGACAACATCGCTCATTTCCTTTTATCACTAATAAAGTGAAATCCTACTCATTCTTCAAGTGTCGACTTTCATCCCACCTCTTCCCTGAAATCTTCCAGAGGTTCCCATCCAGTTTTTTCCCCCTTCTCGAATCTTCCATAACGTGCATTTTCAGTCCTTATCTGACACTTAAATAATAATACAACTTCCACATGTCTGTGTCTCATCTCCCCAGGTTCCTCAAAGGACAAGGCAGGGATTTTAAAGCAGATGGGGGGGCTGGCTCCCGGGAGGCGCTGGCTGGGGCTGGCCTGGCCGCAGGAAACTCCCAGGCCAGCTTGTGTTTTACATTATTATGTGCCTCTGCTTGTCTCTCATGGTGCTCCCCAGATGTTCAGTGTGTGTGCTCAGGCTGCACAAGTGGCTTCCAGGATACCTTCTCTTGCTATTCATGCTCCCCACTCTGGTCCATGTGTCCGTCTCTGGGTTGTAGACCTCCACAGTGCTCAGCCGTAGCTGGCCGTCATACCCTCCGATGGCATACAGAAGCCCGTTCACCACAGCCACACCGACACGGCTGCGGGCTGTTGTCATGGGATGGCACTTCTCCCAGCGGTTGGCGATGGGGTCGAATACTTCTACCACATTCAGGGAATCACCTGCATAAAAATTTGCTACTCAAATTAAAACAAATGAGACCACGTGTTTAGATCACGGCTGTTGGGCATTGATTATATGGAACGTTTGACCTGACTCTATCAATTCTTCCCACAGAATTACTGGAGCCAGATGGGCCCACTACGACATTCCAGCTGTGTTAACCTCAAACCTAATTCTTCAAGGAAAATCAGAATCAGACAAGAGGCATGCACTTTCTGGAGAGGGCAGTTTTACAACTGCAATGAGGTATTCCACCTGCTTAAAGCCAAAGATGGGAAATGGGCACACTATCCCCCCAGGGCAGGAAGCATGCCTGGAGGGAAGGGGTGGGTCCCCTGCTGACTTTCACTTACTAGCATGTGACTCTGGGCAAGTTGCTTTGTATTCTTATCTTCTATTCTCACACATGAAATGGGGATAATCTCTGTGGCAGCTTTGTTGTCAGGATCAAATGACAGAATAGGCAAAGCACCTAGCATAGTTCTAAAACATACTAAGTTCTCAATAAACAGTAGTTACAGTAGCCAGGAATGATTCCAACCCTACCTTTATACAACAGGTTTGTTTGTTTCTTTTGTGGATCAAATAAGATAATCCACCTTCCCTGTGTTATTCTGTTGTGGGGTACCTCATACCGTCCACACTTCAGCGTGTACTAGTTAAGGACTTCCCTTCTCCAGGTCACATGGTTAACAAGCAGCAGAGACTTGTACCCACCTCTCATTAACCTTCAATTAAAAATGAAGCTGCCCAGGATTGCCCACCAACGCCCCACCTCCACAAACCAAGACTGACTCTGTGAACCGGCCTGGCCTTCACCTAGATGACAATCTCACGCCACTGTACCACAAAGATTCAGGCACCACGTTACAAATCTCTCCGGCCCTGCAGCAGTGCCTGGGTGGGCAGGAGGGCAGAGGGGCCCACAAGCTTTCCTGAAAACTTGACTGTGTAAGAGCTGCCAACAACATACGGATTCCGAAGCATGTGTGCTTTTCATTGCAGGTAGGAAGTGAAAACAGCATTATTGATAGTGGCAGAACCTGTGTATATGGAGAATTTTCCTTCTCATGGGGACATGGTCATAGTCTAACTCCAGAGATCCGTATGACCAATATGATTAGCTTGGTAACAGAACTGGGTGTTTAACTGAATTCTACCCAGGGCTGTATTTAGCTCTGATATTCTGATTCAACGGTATTAACATCTGGCATGCTTTAACTGCAGTACAGTTGTACAAAATCAAGAGGGACCAGGGTGGTGACACACGAGGGAGGGGAACCAGAGGGCCGGGCTAGGTTGTTTGGGTGCCTTTTCGTCCGCAAAGTCCAAGACAGGGCGCTGCAAAGAGGAGCTGCAAGATACCTGCTGAGTTGAGGCCCCCCACGGCGTAGATAAGGCCAGTGATGGATGTGCAGCAGCGAGGCCTAGTTCTGAAAGCCGGCAGGTGGGGCCGGCGCTCTGGCATGAGGTGATAGTCCTTTGCTTCGTCTACCAGGTCCCTGGAACAAGGCACAAGATGTTATGACAGGAGGTACTCTCCCCACGTGGTCTACATGTGTATTTCCAATCATGGCTTCCCCACCTGAACTGCCGGGGAAACATGGGAGGAGAAGCCTTCTGGAAGGTTTGGTCTTGAACCCAGGTGAGTCCAGGGGAAACCATACACAGCTATTGAAACATGCTCAAAATTGGAGAGGCAGGGTGAGCAGAGCCCATGTCAGCAGGTGTAATCAAAATGAGTATCTTCTAACAAGCACACACCTGGCAGAAGAACAGGGTGACGGCCACAGCAGTTGGCATTGGGGAGGTTCAACAAGCAGCCTGCATCCTGTCACAACGGAGACCCAGCCCTTCCTATACCTATGGCTCGCACCCTGCAATTCGCTAGTGCTCACCTAGACTGTGGCAGCAGAAGCCGACTGCTCCTGGTGGATTTCTCTGCCTCCAGTCCTGCCTCTCCATTCCACCCTCCACACTATAGTCCAAGCTGTCTCTAAGAACCTCCGATAGCCACCCATTGCCTACAGAATGAAGTTCAAATTTAACAGCACCGTTGAGATGGCTGGTTGCGGGGTCCCACCTACCTGTAGCCACACTTCCACCCCTTGCCAAAACACACCTTCATACTGCTCGCACACAGCCACTGACCTCCCTTGAACCCGCTGGGAATAGGACAAGCAGTTTGGAGGAAGGTGAACGTTGTTCTTTGCTGCTCTGCTTTTATAATGATCCTCCTAAAGGGCTACCGCCTTCTGAGCTGTTTTGGGAGCTCTGCTGTGCCAGGTCAGCACTGATTTACCCAGGGTAAAAGTTTCAGGTGCCGTAAACATGTCCCACTTGCCCATCACTTAGATGGGCCCAAACCCACCCAAGGCCAGCGCCCTAATGTTTACTGGAGACAGTAAGGAGCCCCACGGAGTCGTCACCAAGTGAGCTCCTGGAGATGCTAGGAAATCTTCAGGCAGCATGGGGGAGGAAGCCCCTTCTGCCTTGATGCTCCCTCATGGCACATTTCTTTCCCCAAGAGGTCAGACTTGGGCTTTTCCGGGCTCTAGACAGAAGACAGATCAATCTGCGTGCTATAAATTAGAACTGATCACTCAATCCTTCCTCCCCTGAGCTGGAACATAAACAGCCTAAGTGGGGCCACGTCCTCTCCTCTGCCTGGACCCCGGCAGCATCCTGTGCAGGCTGATCCTCACTCACCTGCATTTGTGGCAGCAACGCACCATGTCATCCTGCTGCACACGGTCCGACAGGAACTGGGGCCGGCAGAGGGGTAGGCGGATATTGGACAGCAGCTCAGGCAGGCAGGGCCCCCTCTGCTCCCGGTCGTATCTGACCCAGGCCAACGCAGCTTCAAAGACCTGCCGCGGCAGAGATGCAAGCTGTACAGTAACTCCTCTCTCCCTGGGCCGTATCCCCAGGCACCCCACCCAACCACCCTGTCTCCACCCCTCCACTCCCTATATTCAGCTAGTCCCTTGGGTCCATCAATCTTTCCTCCTCCTTGTTTCCTGAAGCCACTGTTTTCTACCTCCCCAAGCTGCCCCATTTGGCCATCTTTTGAAACATAAGCCTCGTGACTATAACAAGCTCCTGGCTTTCATTATACCTTCCTAATGAAAAGCTAGCTGCCGGGGCACCTGGGTGGCTCAGTCAGTTGAGCATCCAACTTCAGCTCAGGTCATGATCTCACAGTTCATGGGTTCAAGCCCTGCATTGGGCTCTGTCCTGACAGCCCAGAACCTGGAGCTGCTTTGGATTCTGTCTCCCCGTCTCTCTCTGCCCCTCTCCTGCTCGTGCTCTGTCTCTCTCTCTCAAATTAATAAACATTAAAAAAAAGAAGAAGAAAAGAAAAGCTGTCAATGGTTCCTTATTCCTTTCTGCATTCCACCGTGCCTGCTTTCCTCCTTAGCCCCCTCCCCCACCACCTCCCAGGCTGGCTAGTTCTCTGTTCATACTGCCACCTTCATGTCACCTCCAAGTCCCCTCACCTCCTCCTCTTCTTCTAAACCCACTCCCCTTTTCTTAACGCTGGCTCCAGATCCACGTTCTCTGGAGGTCTCCCTAACAGCTCTAGCCACAAGGGTATGTCCCTCTAAAACCCCTGAAATGTACCACTTGTAACTGAACTGACCCAGGTCACGCTCATTAGTGGAATGGCTAGAGAGGGGCTTGCTCTTGGGATGGAGCTCTTCCCTGTGAATCACAGGGCCCACACGACCACACTCAGGGCCCACTTTCCCCCTGCTTTTCTGACATTAGGGAAATAAGCAGCCTCCTGGAGCCTGGGGCTCCTCCTGCTGAAGCAGAACTTCACGACAGGCCAGGACTCTCCACTGCAAATACCCCAAGCTGCTCTGCCCTGGACTTTGGTTAGTTTCCCAACGACTGAACAGGTGGAGGCCTTGTCGGGTGGTGCTCCCGGTGTCCGCAGGGCCAGATCTAAACACCTCACCCCTGCATTCGAGCCCTCTGCTGTGCAGCCCTCGCCCCACTCTGCTCCAGGTAACATCTACTCCCCAGTCCTCTTCAGGCACTTACACCCACCTCTGCTCACCTAAAGGGTCACCCTTCGCTCCTCTGCTAACACCCTGCACTCCCATTTATTCACATTCTTCTCGACCATTCCAATAAGAGGTCTTCTTTGTCCTTCGAGGACCCTCTGATCATCCAAAGGCTCCGCCTCTTCCATCAATTTCAATCTGCCGGCAGTGACCACCGCCTCCAATCCTTTCTGCTCAGTAATTGATGCCAATGAGCCTTTGACAGTGCTCCCTCTCCCCCAACCTCCCTCTCAGGGCCCCCTGCAGAGCCTGGTTCCTCCCCACTGTCATCCAGCACCGGCTCCATGAGTTATGATGTGAGTGCCCTCAGTGCCCATGCTGAGCCTATCTCCCTTAATCATGCCCACCTGGGAATAAAGTCTCTACTCTGGTGAGGTCCAGCTCTTTAAGCTCACCCCCACCCGCACTCTGCAGCTGACAGAGCTGGCCCACCCATTCTTTTTTTTTTTTTTTTTTTAAGTTTATCTATTCTTTTTGGTAATCTGTACACGCAGCATGAGGCTCCAACTCACAACCCCAAGATCAAGATGAGTTGCATGCACCTCTGACTCGGCTCAGCCAGGCACCCTTTGGCCGGCCCATTCTAAATATGTGACTGCTAATCTCATCGGGGCCACTTCCCACCAAGCCCTCTTCCTTCCTCTAGCTGCATCTCCTTTCCAGCTCCCACAGGGCTGGTGCATGCCTCTTCATCCGACCTCACGTTTTTACTACTCCTCCTGATCCCCATTCTCAGCTGAGAAAACAGAACCAAGCCAGAAGAGAATGTCAATGGAATCTGCCAGCACCTCCCTTCTCACCCCACGCCTCCCCGCTGCCACTGGGTGCGGGGGTTCTTCCTCCTGTGGTGGTGGATGAGAATGGCTGGCACTTCTAACAGGTACACGCCTTGTGCCCTCTGCTCTGCCTCCTCTCGCTTACTGAGGACACTGCTCCAGCAGTCATTCTCCCTTTTCTCCTACATCACCAACTCTTGCCTCTCTTCTGGAAAATTTCCACCAGCAGCCGAATGTACCCGTCATTTCTCTCACCTTAAAAAACAAACCAACCCCTCCTGACCTCATACTCCTCCCCAGCGACTGCCCCGGTGCTCTGCTCTCCTTTAGAATAAGATTTTTTCGGGGCGCCTGGGTGGCGCAGTCGGTTAAGCGTCCGACTTCAGCCAGGTCACGATCTCGCGGTCCGTGAGTTCGAGCCCCGCGTCGGGCTCTGGGCTGATGGCTCAGAGCCTGGAGCCTGTTTCCGATTCTGTGTCTCCCTCTCTCTCTGCCCCTCCCCCATTCATGCTCTGTCTCTCTCTGTCCCAAAAATAAACGTTGAAAAAAAAAAAAATTTAGAATAAGATTCTTTCATGGCAGCATTACTTCCAATAGTAAATGCTGGAAATAACCCGAACATCCAATAAGGGATGCGATGTTGATAAAATCAACTGAATGTTAGACACTAACATGGATACAAATGTTCATGAAAGATGTATGTAGTATAATAAAACAAACCCACAATCAACAAGCTGCACACACATCATGATCTTCATTAAAAAAATAACAACTGGGGGCGCGTGGGTGGCTCAGTCGGTGAAGTGTCCGACTTCGGCTCAGGTCATGATCTCGCGGTTCGTGAGTTCGAGCCCCGCGTCGGGCTCTGTGCTGACAGCTCAGAGCCTGGAGCCTGTTTCAGATTCTGTGTCTCCCTCTCTCTCTCTGACCCTCCCCCGTTCATGCTCTGTCTCTCTCTGTCTCAAAAGTAAATAAACGTTAAAAAAAAAAATTAAAAAAACAACAACAACTGAAAACAAAGATCAGAAAGAGCAGTAGCCCCATGTCACCTGCAGACCAGACCGCTGCCCTGCTCTACACACCTGCTCCTCAGATTTTACATTCAGCTCATCCCGAGACACCAGCTCAAGCACGTCTTCCAAGGGCAGGGCCAGGAATTCTTCTGACATGGACACCTCCACAAAGTGCTGGTGGATGAAGCTGTTGGCCGCGTCGTACAGCACCGCGCACATCATCGTCTCAGCAAACTGGCGTACACCCAGGCAATTTTTGGGGTGGAGGCTTTTGGCGTAAGAGAAGATGAAAAGAAACAATTCAGAGGAAGAATGTTCTCTTCGATCATTCTCAGGCTGGTTCCGGGGGGTGGGGTGCTACAGAATGGAAAAAACCCCAGCTTTGCTGGAAACTCCCTGTGTGACCTCAGGGGTGCCTCTCAGCGAGTGCCTCAACTGTACAGGCTTAAAATTAAGACAGTTTATATCCTCAGAGGGCCCTGCCTCTTGGGCCTCGTGCTCAGTGCATCTAGGTGGAATGAGCTCTCCGGGAAGTCCCGTGAAGCAGCCCTGAGGAGAGAAGAAGAGAGCACATACTGGAAAACCTGTTTGCTTTCCTTCGGCCGCTGGCATGCTTTGGTGAACATCTACCTCTGTTCCCCAGGAGGGTACTGAGGTTGTAGGATGAGACTTTAAACCACGTGGGGAGATGACTTCTCTAACATCGGGACCCTTCCACTTTTTCATCTTTTTAGTTGATCTAAAATCTTATTCTTTTACTTACTTTTTTCATCTTTTCTAAATAGCAAGAAGCTCTATGGGTCTAATTGTTCAGACGCCCAGAAGCGACAGCAGCAGCTACCACTCAGCACCATCGGTGAGCCCAGTACTTTGCCAGGCCAGAGTCTCCAACCGCACTGCCAAGCAGTAATCGCCTCCATTTTTAGATGGAAAACTGAGGCTCTGGGAAACTAAGAAACGTGCCCACAGCCTTCTACAAGCAAGTGGCGGTGCCGAGGCTGAACCCTCTGTGCGTTCCCATGGCCCCAAGGCAGACCTGCCCTCACTGGGGCCGTCTGGGTAAATCCGGGCCTTGCATGGCACCAGGTGACAGGGGAGGATCCCTCAAGTGCCACTAACAGCCTCACCTGGAAAAAGCCTCACCTGACAACAGCTACCCACCTCCTCAGGCCGTGGCCATGATTAAGCAAGAATGTGGCAAAAGCACTCAGCGTGGTGGTTGGCATGAAGTCAGGGCAGCTGCCTTCATTTTTATAAGGGTTTTCTTACTACTGTTGCATCTCAAATGAGCCCAAAGTGGTGCTGAAATCTTAGTGACAGCAGGAGATCCTGGGGGGATGGGGCTTTTCTTATTCTGACTTTGTGACTGATAATCCATGGAGGGAGAGGGTATGTATCAGAAGGTTTGCTCCCCCCACCCCGCCGCCATGTTGTTTAAAGTTCTAGGCAGAGTTGTACTCACCAACAAGCACCCCTGCCCCTCATCAGCAGACCTGAAGGGCAATCTCAGGAGTCTGGCTTTGGGATAGTCTAAACTCCACAAGATGTTGTTTCCCTTCCAGACTGAACTGGCTCTGTCTGTCCATTGCTTTGGAAACCTACATGCATTTCCACAAAGGCCAGGGAAGCATGAGCACTGAGCAACACTTAGGCAAGGCAGCATGTCCAGTGAGGAACACAGGGCTTAAGATCAGAATGTCAGCTCAGTCATCAAATAATGCCTTTCTCCTGCAGTGCTCACAGTGACTGAATGAGACTTGTGCACATTCCCATCCGCTCCCTCTCGGGCTAGGATTCCTGCACCTCACCTTTGCCTTTCACTGGCTTGGCATTAAGAACAAAACACATCTTCAACTGAACTGGGTTTTGACATCTAAAAGGATGGGATGTGGGCAGCCTGCTTGTGAGGCAGCAGGTGGGGAAGGAGGAGGGAATGCTGGCACACAGGAGACGGCCCCGTTCAGGAGCAGGAAGAAGATAAGAGGGAAAATGAACCCAAAGTGTTGATACAGACGCACATCTTTCAGTGGACACTTCACGACCTCCTTCCTTGCTGGCATAGCTTGTAAGCAAGGAGGCCACAGTAAGATGTAATGCTTTATCAAAGTCAGGAAGCAATGACTTGAATTAAATAACTTACTGGCTTGGTTCACTGACGCATTTGATGTTCTGAGACGAGTATTTTAGAAAATACACAGCTCCAATGCTCACCTAGACACAAGGAGGTCCATACATCTGAAGACTCGGAAAGGGGCCACAAGAAAAAAAAATCAACCCCAGTCTCATGAAAGAAAAGAAATCAGGAGAGGCTGAAGACCCAATAGGTGGAGACTTCAGGAATGACTGCTCTAAGAACTCTGATGGCTTTGCAGCTTCTCTGTGCCCTGGCACATCCTGTCTTTTCCACCACTGCTCAGAATGGTTTCTCTCAAGTCATTAGCAATCAAAACTTGAAAATGGAAGGTCCACATGCTTCCATGGGAAGCGGATACATAGGAAGGGGGCAGCTGGGACATCCTAACACACTCTGCAGCCAGGCTCAGGAGAACCACCCCAAGGAACAGAAGCAGTGATGGTAACTACTGGAAAGAAAATAGAAAGCAGGCCAAGCCTCTGGGGCCTGTGTGGAGGAATAAAGACAGGCTTCCCACATCCCATTCTTTTAGATGTCAAAGCCCAGTTTAGTTGAAGGTGTGTTTTTCTTGCAGGGCTGAATGGAAAAATGTCAAAAGACAGACATAACATCAGGCTTTGTGTTTAAGTATGTCTTCCTAAAATGTCACTGATGCATGTAAAAATTCCACTGGTCTAAAAATCACTTTTTAAGCATCTTTTGGACGACACTACTTTATAAAAGAGGCTGGTCCAGTATTGATAGTGATGACCTCAAAAGCCCCTAGGTGGAGCTGCTGTCCCCTTGTGAGAGTGGCCAACCTTAATTCTTTCCAGAGTGCCTAATTAATCATTGAGTTCTGTGGGGACAAAGAGACAAACAAGAATCTCATCTGTGTCCTTAAAAAGCTCACAAATGAGGGGAGCCTGGGTGACTCAGTCTGTTAAGTGTCTGACTCTTGGTTTCAGCTCAGGTCATGATCTCACGGTTCGTGGGTTCAAGCGCTGCATCTGGCTATGCAGCTGGCAGCACAGAGCCTGCTTAGGATTCTCCTTCTTCACCCCTCCCCCACTCATGCTGTCTCTGTCTCTCCCAAAATAAATAAATAGACAAAAAAAAAAAAAAGAAGAAGAAGAAGAAGCTCACAAATGAGTAGGAAAGACTGTGTGCCCCACACCCCCCGCATTCCGGGGCAAGGTCAGGCGGGGCTCTGGGGCTGTGCTCTCATTATGTGGTCTCTATCTGTAAAACCTGAAACAGACCATCTACCTCATGATGAAACCACTCACTCTGAGCCCAGCAGAGAGCGCCTTGCATGCTAAGCATCATTACCACGGTTATCAAGACTAGGTGCACACACAGCAGTGCTCAGTGACATCCAAGAACACCGCATGGGCAGGACATGGACAGCAGGTGGGGTCCACAGAGCTGCTAAGTGAACTGGTCTGGTGGAGCAGGAATGGGAGGGGGCAGCTCTACGATGCAATGAGGTTCAGAAGGGCAGATCTGAGGTGGGAAGAATGCTGGTTTTCAGATCAGGGACCTGTGATCATAGAAGCTCAGGTAGAAACGTTGTTCTGCTTTCTCCCTGCCTATGTGGAGCCCAGTGCTAACCCGCACCCTCAAGTCTCTAGTGGTGAAGGCGCAGCTTTTACCCTGTGGCTAAGAGCTCTGCCTCCGGAGGGGGAGGAAGAGCCTTCTTATCTGCTCTGTCATCAAAAGGTCATTGCCAAATGCTGGACTTAGGTAAGGATACAGTCCATGATTGCTTCTGGGAGACGGAGGGAGCCAGAGAACTCTAGGAGGTGAAATCTGGGTAGGCTCCTCAAGAGATGAAGGGAAAAGAAGCCAAGACATTCAAGGAGGGGGCAGGATCTACACAAAGATGGAGACAGGCTAGGCAACAGGTAGCACTGAACCAATCGGCTTGGTGAGAACAGTCAGCTAAATTAGTGGCTGGTCAAACTGAAGAGAGGACCAGAAGAAGAGGTACATGTCAGGCCAGGGGGAGTGCAGGCGGGGGTACGTAAATCATGTCCCCTCAAATGTTCACCCCAAATAACTGGACACTACTTGACAGAGATCTGAAGAAAGGTTATTTCTGCAGAGTAAACTCCCTGGCTCACTCCCTTCGGAAAACTCGGCATGCCCCAAAGACTCAACAAATTCACAGGGGATTCCAGGAACGAAATGGGCCAGGTCCATCGCACGACCTCACCGTTCTCGGAGGAACGTGCAGCAGGCGTCTTTGATGCTCTGCAGCTGCAGGAAGCTCGCCCCCATCAGCAATGACTGCACATTTTGTTGGTCAATGGCAAGGTGGCCGTTGTAAGCAAAGTTGATCAGAGCCTCCAGGGCGCTAGAGGAAACAGAAAGGATACTCTTCAGAGATTCTGGCCCTAACCAAGCTGACATGCTGACCTGGAGAATGTGTGGGCTCCTCTCTAAAATCCATTTTGCCCATGCCCTTTGAGAATCTATCTGAAAGGAATAATTACTTCACCAGGAGCCAAAGATACATTCTACTTCTTAAGCTGTCTTTATTGCCTAATTTTATTCAGAAAATTCTGAAAAAAGAAAGAAAGTGCCCATTATCTTACTACTGAATGAGTCAACAGTGGTTATTTTTCTAGGTTCATTTTCAATCCCCATTTGCCTGCATGTAGAGACGGTATGGATATAATCATGTAATACCTTATCAACTCCTTTCCCATGTTGCTATACTGTCCTCATGTTTATCATTTTTAGTGACTGCTATATAGTATTTCAACACATAAACAAGCTATAATTTATTTCCTTTATTGGTAGGCAAAATAGCTCATAGCATTCATTGTATTGCAATCATAAATAATGTTTCTTATTATTTCTTCGAGATGAATTTCCAGAATGAGACTCCAACAAATTTTTCTGCCTTTCTATTCCCACTGAGCATGAAATCCAAATTCTGTTTCTAGGGCCTTATGTGGTCTGACCCCTCTCCAGCTCTCTCACCTCATCACCTTCTACTCTTAGCCCTCACTACATTCCAATATGCCAAACACACTCTCACCGCAGGGCCTTTGCATTGGCTGCTCCTCTATTTGGAGGTCTCTTTCCCCAGATGGCTCACTCCCTCACTTTAATTAAGGTCTCAGCTCAAATGTCACCTCATCACAGAAGCCTTCCCAGATCACCCTGGAACAGCACAGAAGCCCACCTTCATTTGCTTTACTTTTCTCATATCACTTTCGCTTGCCAGCCATACGACGCATGTGCATGTTTAATGCCAGATGCTCACGACTAGAAAGCTGGTACAATAAGAGGTGCTGTCTTCTCAGTGCTATTCCTCAGTGTCTACAGCAGCACACATAACAGGTGCTCAGTCTACCTCTTTTAAATGAAGCACGTGTGCTGTGCGTGGTGATGAGCACAGCTCCTTCAGACACAGACCTGAGAGAAGAGAGTGCATAACTGCCCTTGCATACCCACTTCTGTGTCTTTCCTTAGAGGGAGCTGGCCTGAGATTTCTGCCTTGCACTGGGTATATAAATCCTCCCCATGTGCTGGGGCAGATCACCTTCAATCAGTCAGAGCGTACTACAGTTTCCTGGCTCCCTTACCCCTTCTTTCCATCACTGTGAGATTAAGAAGGTAGGCAACAAATGACAGGTTACTGGCTGACGTTTTAGAGTCCCTGTTTTGTTTATTATTTCTCCTCCAACGAGAATGTCATGGCCCTGAGTCACCCTGTGTGTTTTGTTCGCTACTGCATTTCCAGATCTCAGAACAGTGCCAGGCACATAGTAGGTGTGCAGCGGGCCCCTGGATACAGCCTAGGTTATAAACATACATTCTCAGTTCATAGACTTGCATAGGATCAGTCACATAAACATCCATTTCCCCTTCGAGGCCCAAAAAGGCATACTATGGGATATGTTTACATAAAGTCTGCATGCAGTAATCAGGAAAGTATTTCCATGTAGAGGGTCCAGTAGTAAGCGACTCTACATGTAAGGACAACTTTAAGTAAGTGCCTAAATGGCATGATTTCAGGGGTTATGGTACTGCCTTCCGCCCCCCAAAATTCATCTAGCGCAAATTCATCTAGCGGCAGTACTGACATTTGAGGCCAATAACTGTTTGCTAGGAAGGGCTGTGTTGGACAGTGGAAGAAATTTAGAGGGGATCACTTTTGGGCCTGACCTCTTTGGACATCAATGTTCTCAACCATCAAATAACCACAATTTTGCCATCTTCTGAATCTGTGTTGTCTCAATAGAGTAGTCACCAGTCACACGTGGCTATTTAAAAACTGTATTAATTACAATTAAATTTAAAACATTTTAAATTCAGCTCCTTTATCCCACTAATTAAAATTCAAGTGCTCAGTAGCTATGTATGGCTAGTAGCTACCACTGTAGAGAGTACAAAGCAGGAAGTTCTGATGGATAACACTTCTAGACTGGTAAGGAGGGTAATGAATGAAGACACTTATTTGAAAAACTGTTTTGCCAACTACAATGGCTGGCACAAAAAAGCACACAGAATAGTATTCCAGCACCTTGTACCCAGTCCTAGTTATAAAAAATATCTTGGTCTAGTTCCTATTAAATGTGTTACTCTAATAGAGTAAAAACGCATCAGAAAAACTCTCCTCAATTTAACCCTGTCTCGGGCCACTGGGCAGAGGTTCTAACTGGTTTACCAAATCACCTACTGTGTGCGCACAGCTGCGCTAGATGCCGCGTCCCGCTGCAGGCCCCCCAGTGGCACTGCAGGCTGTGAGACCTAGTGGAGACATGGAGTACCTTGGGTCCATTCCTTGCATTACAATCTCATCCTGCTTGCACTCCATCATGTCATTTGTAAACATAGCGTGGAAGTACGGGATTGAGGCCGCTAGGACGATCCGGTGGGCACTGAATTTGTGGTCCCCAATCTGTGGGCAGAGTGAAATATAAACAGAGACACTGAGGAATGCACATCCAAAATCCAAACTGCCCCTTCCCCCGCTTAAGCCTCTGCCCCTTGCAATGGTACTGGAGGCATCCCAGTACATGAGAGCTGAGCCTGTCATAGAGACCCTGAGATTTTCAATTCAACACACTCAGTTATAGTAGAAGAATGTAAGCAATACATCTTAATGAGGCATTAAAATGGTTAAAAAATTAGAAGCCTGAATGCTTCCAGTGGTAGTTTTTACTTATATGGCAGTCTCACTGCACTGTTCCCAACTCCCTGCCAACTCAAACACCTGATTTCTCATGTTATCCTGACCCCGATTAAAGGCAGATGGAATTGACAAACTGTCCAAGAATCCTGGAGCTCCTGACAGCAGGCTCAAGAAGGGTAAATACACAGTGACAGGAAGAGATAAGGAGAAACAAGACCAGACTTGAATAGGGGCACATGTGGGGATGAAGGACAAAGCAAGCATTGTGGGCACAAATGTTGGGGGGTCCTGGGACAACAACCAGCTCAAATGGCTGGTGCTGTGTACTGGCAGGGGCTCTGCATGGCCCACAAGGCTCAGGCCACACAGGGACAGAGACTCTCTCCAAAGTGTGTCAAACCCTTCACTAAGGAGACACATCCTTAGCCTGGGGAGTCCTATAAAGAGCTTTCCAACTATCTGTCAAAAGGATAGTCTTTTTCACAAGCTTTGCCATTTATAGCTTCAAACCACATAAACATTTCCACTTAAGAACTTTCTAGTCTTCAGAAAGAACAGTCTCCCCCCCACCATCCCTGCCCAGTTCCACATTAGAGAAATGCCAGAGCATCTCATTACCCAATGCTCTTCCCCGGGTCACATTTATTTAAGGGTTCTAGTTCAAGTTCTGTCACTATGGCCTCTTTTGCACCACTTTAGGTTTATTATCTGGAAGCTGTTCTTTAAGATCACACCATCTTCCAAACACTGAAGGGGCCTCACTGATTCAGATTCTATGAGTTCCTCACATAATCCATGTGTTGCTCTCCTACTGGTGTTCAGGGGCATTAAATGGCTGTGTGCTCTGGGGCGGGGGTCAGAAATTAAAAAAAAAAAAAAAAAAAAAAGGAAATATTTCTTTTCTTTTTTTTTTTTAAGTTTACTTATTTATTTTAAGAGAGAGCACGTGGGACGGGGCAGGGGCACAGAAAGAATCCCAAGCAGGCTCTGCAGGGTCAGCGCAGAGCCCGATACAGGGCTCAAACTCCCGAACTGGGAGATCATGACCTGAGCTGAAGTTGGATGCTTAACCTACTAAACCATCCAGATGCCCCTGGAAATATTTCTTAAAGTTGTTCTACAAGGTTTTTCACACCAGCAGCTTCTGGTTCCCTGATTCCTGCTCTCAGGGGCAACTTCTTTCTTCTGGTATTTATCTCACCTTTCTTTTTTTTTTTTTTAATTTTTAATGTTTATTTACTTTTGAGAGAGACAGAATCTAAGCAGAGGAGGGTCAGAAAGAGAGGGAGACACAAAATCCGAAGCAGGCTCCAGGCTCTGAGCTGTCAGCACAGAGCCCAACGTGGGGCTCAAACTCACGAACCATGAGATCATGCCCTGAGCCGAAGTCCAACCCTTAACCGAATGAGCCACCCAGGAGCCCCTATCTCACCTTTCTAAGTAATGTCCCTATAATAGTTCCTGAGTTTTCACTTCTAGTTATTACTTGTGGCAGCCTAACTACAAACAGCCCCCAGTGATCCCTGCCTCCTGGTGCTCACACCCTTGTGCTGTCCCTCCTACACTGTCTCAGGGTTGGCTTGTCTGGCTGGGCCACATGTACTTCTGAGCAATTGGTGATAAAGTCGGGGCAGGGTTGAGGGGGGAGTGTTCCCCACAATCCTCTTCTCAGGTGTAATAATTTACTAAAATGGCTCATAGAACTCAGGGAAAATGGATTACATACTGTTACTGGTGTAATCATAAAGGGATACACCATAAAGGGACAGTGTAAAGGGATACAAAAGAACAGCCAGATGAAGAGGTACATAGGGCAAAGTCTAGATGGGTCCTGAGCACAGGAGCTTCTGTCCTTATGTGTGCCACTCTCCTCACACATGGCTACCTTCACTAAACTGGAAGGTTCCCAGGGGTCAAAGGGTGGGACTGAAATTCCAACCCTCTAATCACATGGTTGCCTCCGCTGGGAACCAGCCCCCATCCTGAAGCTATCTAGGGGCCCACAAAGAGTCACCTTATTAGCATAAACTCAGGTGTGGCTGAAAGAGATTTGTAATGAATAACAAAGGACACTCCTATCACTCAGGAAATTCCAAGGGTTTTAGAAGTTTTTGTGTCAGGAACTGGGAACAAAGACCAAATATTATAACAGAAGATGCTTTTATCACCCCTATTCAGGAAATTCCAAGGGTTTGAGGAGCTCTGTGCCAGAAACCAGGGGAAAAGACCAAATACATATTCTTATTATATCAGAATATCATAGAGCATAGGCACAATATGTTTGAAAATGTCTTTATTCGCCTTAAACCTGGGTGGCAGTTTAGCTGGCTATAAAATTCTAAGTTGGGAATATATTTTTCTATCAGAATTCTGAAGGCATTGCTCCAATGTCTTCTACTTTGTTGCTTTTGAGGAATTTAATGCCCTTCTGAACACTAACCCTCAGTATGTGATTGCTCTCTCTAGAAGCTTTTAGTACTTTCTCTTTATTCTCAGAGTTCTGAATCTAACAGGATTATACCTTGTTGTTGGTGTCCTTTATTCAGCGTGCTTTATCAATCTACAGACTTGATTCTAGTTCTTGGAATACTTTTCCATCCTATTTCTTTGATAATTTCCTCCTATTGTCTATTTTTTCTTTTCCAAAATTTCTATTAGTCGGATGTTAGGCCTCTTGGAATGTGCCTATATTTAAAAAAAAATTTTTTTAATGTTTATTTTTGAGGGGGGAGGGGCAAGGGGCAGAGAGAGAGGGAGATACAGAATCCAAAGCAGGCTCCAGGCCCTGAGCTGTCAGCATAGAGCCCGACATGGGGCTCAAACCTATGAACCGCGAGATCATGACCTAAGCCAAAGTCAGATGCTCAACTGACTGAGCCACTGAGGCGCCCCATGTTTTTTTCACCTGTTCCCCATTTTCCATCTCTTTCATTTGGTCAGTCTCCTGGGAATCTTCTTCAACTTTATCTTTCAATATTTCTGTGTTGTAGCTTTTTATAAGGCTATGGTGTATTTTTAATTTCCAAGAGGCCCTTCTTGTTTTCTGAAGGTCTCCCCCATCCAGCTTTTTACTGAAAGAATCTTACTCATCTTTCACAAATGCAGTATCTTCTCTAACCTCTCTCAATATTATAGTTAGGGGCACCTGGGTGGCTTAGTTGGTTAAGTGTCTGACTCTAGACTTCAGCTCAAGTCATGATCTCATGGCCATGAGATCAAGCCCTGTGTGGGCTCTGCACCACTGGCGCGGAACCTGCTTGGGATTCTCACTCTCTCTTCCCCTCCTCCATGCTCTCTCTTTTCTGAGACTCTCAAAATAAATAAATAACCTTTTTTTTTAAATGTTAATTTTTTTTCTTCTTTTTCTCCTCTTCCTCCCTGCTTTTACTGTTATTCCTCTGAGTTCTTTTCTCCCCCATTTGTTTTGGTCTCTGTCTTTTATGTTAGAGGCTTGCTTTAAATGTCTCATGACAGTGGCTATCTGCTGATACTTAAAAAAAAAATTTTTTTTAATGTTTAAATTTTGAGAGAGAGACAGAGTGTGAGCAAGGGAGGGGCAGAGAGAGAGAGGGAGACACAGAATCTGAACCAGGCTCCAGGCTCTGAGCTGTCAGCACAGAGCCTGACATGGGGCTCAAACCCACGAACCGTGAGATCATAATCTGAAACGAAGTCAGATGCTCAACCGACTGAGCCAACCAGGCACCCCTAACTGCTGATATTTTTAGAAACTGTTTGAAAGTTCTGTGTGGGAGAACTAGGCTTATCAACTTGTGGACGTCACATTGGTGACCAAGCAAGACCCTGCCATTCTACTGAGGACCCCTAAAAATAGTATCTTTGGAACTTTTTCTCTGTGGCAAACTTTATCAGAGATGGATCTTCCGATCTCTTGGATGGGAGTGCCTGCCTGCAGATATTCTGAAAAGTAGGTTAGAGAGGTGATGGTCCTACCATTCACTATTTAGACCTCTGCCTTAAAGCCTTTATTTTCAGTTTTGCACCATATTCCATCCCCTCTTCTATCCTTGGTATGCCTCTGGTTCAATATGTAAGACTGAAATTCTGGTCTCCTGGGAGAGTGGGGGAGGAGTTGTAGGCAACTAATTGCTTTTCACACAGACTTTCAACCAATCTTCCTGTTTTCAGTATTTTGTTTCTCCAATTCTGGGACTATTCCAGGGTTCTGCATTACAAATCCTCTTTCTTCTTAGTCTCTCCCCCGGCAGGCACTTTCAGTTCCTCTGGCCCTCAAAGCTCACCACACTTCCTACTTTCTGGTGTCAACATTCCATTGACCTCTCATCTACTGATACCTCTTCTCCCTCTTACTATCATTTTAATGGGATTACAGCAGAGCACGGGGGTTAAAATGTGTGTTCAATTAGCTGTGTTAAACTGCCATGCATTTATTTTTCATCTGGGAAGTAGACAGAAGACAAAAGAACAAATGGTACGTGCATAAACTAGGTGACCTGGTTTCCCCAAAAAGCTCAGGTAAAGAGAAGGCAGGCCTATCTTGGGATACATTAGCCAGATTACAACTGAACTCTGTATTTTGTTAAAGGGGACAACAAATTTGTCTTTATCCAGAAGAGGGAGACCAAGCTGGGAGAAGGTCTGGAAGCTACATCTTAAGAGGAATGGCTAAAGGATAGCCCATTTGTAAAAGATAATTTGGGAGGGGGGACACAGCAGCTGTCTTCAAACCCTAGAAGCGCCATCACATGCATGAGAGCAGATCCAGAAATGACAGGGAGGCAGATTTTAGTTTATTACAAAGAATAAGGTCCTATCACCTAAGAATGTTTAGGGCAGTTCTTCACCAGTCCCAAACCTATTAAGGGATCTTCCAATTCTATAATCCTAAGATACCACATTTTTGTGAAAAGCTTTAAAAAACCCAAATACTCTCATTTATAATCTCAGTTTTAAAAAATCACTTAAAAAATGAGATGATCAGGGGTGCCTGTCTGGGTAGTTCAGTCGGCTGAATGACCAACTCTTGATTTTGGCTCAGGTCATGATTCCACGGCCATGGGATCAAGCCCCCTCAGGGCTGTGTGCTGAGTGTGAGCCTGCTTAAGATTCTCTCTCTCTCTCCCTCTGCTTCTCTCTGCAGCTTGCGCACACTTTCTTTAAAAAAAAAAGGAAAAGAGAGAGATAGAGAGAGATGATCATTTACTGAATTCCTTTTTGTTAAGTACCCATTGTGCATTATTTTCTCATTTTGGCCCTCATAGCAACCTGTGCATTAAGTAGCGCCTGTGAATTCCATTTTGTAAAAGAGGAAACGAAGATTTAGAAGTTAAATAACTTGCCTGAAAATTAAGTAGCTATTATGTAAAAGAGAAGGAGTTATGCTTGAGCTGTTTACTAGTGGAGTTTGAGAGGGACCCAGTAAATAAACACCTCCTCCCAGCTCAAGTTCTCAGCCATGTGGGAAATTTTTGAAATAATAAAAAAACCTACACATGATAAAAAAAATTAGATAGAACTAAACACACATATACATACCAGTGAATAAAAGTAAAGCTGGGGGAATCTGAGTAAGAGTGTTGAATTGAATTACATCAATGTCAAAATCTTAGTTGTGATGTTGTACTGAAGTTTTGTAAGATTACCATGGGGGAAACTGGGTAAAGGGTAAACAGGATCTCCCTGTTATTATTTCCTCTTTTTACTTATTTTTATTTTAGAGAGAGACAGCATGCATGGGGGAGGGGGCACAAGGAGAGGGAGGGAGAGTGGGGGAGAGTGGAGGAGAGGGAGCGAGGGAGAGGGGGAGGGGGGGAGGGAGGGAGGGAGGGAGGGAGGGAGGGAGACAGAGAGAGAGAGAGAGAGAGAGAGAGAGAGAGAGAGAATCTTAAGCAGGTACCACGCTCAGTATGGAGATTCATGTGGGGCTCCATCCCATGACCCTGGGATCATGACCTGAGCCGAAATCAAGAGTTGGACGCTCAACCGAATGAGCCACCCAGGCGCCCTGCACTGTTATTATTTCAAATAACTACATCCAAATCTACAATTATCTCAAAAAAAAATACATTTAAAAAAAAAAAGGAATAAAGCAAGGGTGCTTTGGTGGCACCACTAGAACGGAATCAGACCATTAATTTAAAGTATTGGAAAGAGCTAGGTTCCAAGTCCAAGCTAGGGCAGAAGGAAAAAAGTAAATATGTGGTATAATGAAACACTCTGAACTGAAAGAGTTAAATGCATGACCACATATGGAGCTGCCTGGGTTGGATCAGGATATCAGGTCTCTGTGCACACAGCACACACCTAGTGCCTGTGCTCACACTACTCCTTAGTAAGCGCATGGATCAGCACCAGACACTTAACTGCTCTGGAATGGTATGCGATGACTAGCATCTACAAAGCAAATTAGGGGCAATCCCAGGACTCCCTAGGTACATAAGTGTGCTTCTGAGAAAAAAACACCAATTCCAACTGAAAATCCAAACAACTTCCACTAAAACTGCAGCAAAGACTCGGCACTCAGGCCATCTGGCTTCTACAAAGAGTGGAATCAGAACCTCTTTCTAAGCAGGGACCCTGCACAGTAGGATCTGAAGAGACTGAAGCTCACCTATAGAGTTCCTCTGTATGGTTTTTTTTGTTTTTTTTTTAAATTATGAAGCCCCTGTAACTTATAATGTCTGTTAATAGCTTTGTTGGGAAAATTAAGAGCTAATGGGGTTAAATGAAGGGGAAGAAGGTAAGGGTAACATAAATCCACATGTGTTGTAACTCCTCTATACTTGGTTTTAAAAATCATGAACACACTATTCCGTCGATAGTTGTTAAAAATCAAAGTGGCCTCCATGATGCAAGTACAGATATGAAAAGGAAAGTGATGTGATGTGAAGCCGGAAAAGTAGATAGGGCACTCAGAAATTCTACATTTTACTTTAAGAGTGTTAGGAAACCAGGAAACAGTACAAGGAAGGGTCTCTAAGGCCATGGGGCCATTCTCTGCAGGCAGAGCATGAGAAATGACACAGAAGGGCTATGTTAGGGGTAGAAGATGGAGTCAAGTTTGGGACAAGCTGCCACTGAGTGCCTGGAAGGCATCCGAACAGATACCGTGTAGTAAGTGGATGGCTACATCTGGAACACAGAGAGATGGAGTCTAGGCTCAAATGACACTTTTTGGAGTTGTCAGTGTAGAGACAAGAAGAGGTCACCGAGGGACAGAGCTCAGAGTGCAAAGAGGGTATAAGAAGCCTTGTGGAACTCTGACAGTCAAAGCCTACCTACTGGGGACGCATCTGCAAGGCAACAGAAGGAAAGTACAGGAAGGAAAAGAAAAGAAGAGAAGCAAGGAGCCGCCTGGAGGAAGAGAAGAGCATGGGGGCAGCGGTGGCTCATGATGCCATGTAACCATAACACATGGCCATGTGACACAAACGTGCAAGCTAGAAGGCCCAGCCTGTGCTAGCAAGGTCACCTCATACAGGCCTCCTCCATGTTTGGCTTCTCAACTTATGAGACCGTCCCTATTCATCTGACTTCTCAAGAGTTTTTAAGAAGATCAAATAGAAAGATGTACAAATAGAAAGATGCTGCGAACGTCATTCGACCAAATCAGCAGGGTCGCTCCAAATTCCTGAAGTTCTAGTGGGAAAAAAGTGTTGCCCTGTGCAGATCATGCTGATGTTACCGCCAATTCTGAGTCTTGTTGGAGGAATGGATCTGTGCTGATTTGTCCCAGCTTGGCCACCAATGGGACATGACTCAAGGGCATATTTGCAAACCTGATGTTGGTGCTCCACAACAGTAAATAGATGAATAAATCAATGACTAGATGGATGGGCTCTGGAGCAGATTGAAGCTATTTAGCTTTTTCTGAGCAGAGCCTCAGAATTGCAACATTGGTCTTATTAAATCAAGTGATAGGTAATACATGTGAAAATACCCTAGCACACTGCCAGGCACTTAGCAGAGATTTAACAAAAGTTTGTTTTTTAAATTTTTTTTTTTCAACGTTTATTTATTTTTGGGACAGAGAGAGACAGAGCATGAACGGGGGAGGGGCAGAGAGAGAGGGAGACACAGAATTGGAAACAGGCTCCAGGCTCTGAGCCATCAGCCCAGAGCCCGACGCGGGGCTCGAACCCACGGACCGCGAGATCGTGACCTGGCCGAAGTCGGATGCTTAACCGACTGCGCCACCCAGGCACCCCAACAAAAGTTTGTTTTTACACCCAGCTGAGAGTAACAGCCATAGAAGGCTAAGATATAAATAACTAAAATCCTCACAAGTTCAGTCTGATTCATAGAGATTAAACCTTGAGTTTTAGAGCCAGCTCTACTACCGATATAAGCAAGCTGCCCAATCCTCCTATGTTTTGCTTCTAGGTTGGACTGCATTTCCAGGTAGGATTACTACTTAATGCTGGTATAGCAAGGAATACAGTAAAAACAAACAAACAAACAAACAAACAAATAAAAAAAAAACCCAAAAAACACATTAAAATTCTCAAGAGAAGCACTATAAATACTGGTAAATGTTACTGTGATCAACCACTCTATTAGAAAGTACAGCGCAGTATTAAAGGTCAAAATATTTACCAATCGCTTTATCTGATCATCCCGAGGGAGACAGCACAAGCCATATGGTACATACAAACCGTGCCAACTTCCAGGCCAGCTGTTCTCTTTCTGTGTGACCAAGGCAAATCTCTTCCCTTCACCCCTGAGCCTCAGTTTCTTCATCTGTAAATAAGGGGCTCTAACTGGATCGGGTGTCTCAATAGGTAGTAACTGTATTAATAACAGCCATCTAACACGAATTCAGCAAAGCTTTGCTTTTTGCTCATGATGGTACCTACATATGTTTGAAAAGTAATTACGCCCACCTCTTAAACGTATCATTTATCTGGCTGACAGACTGGTGCACATTTGGATATGAGAGCCCCTGGCAATAACTCTGCTGAGTCCCTGTGGCACAGGAACCTCTTCACCAGAGGTTAGTAGAATCTGAGACTATAAGCAAAAACAACCAGAAGACCTGAGCACCTCATCATTTACCTAAATTTTGACTTGCTTTAACACACACACACACACACACGCACGCACGCACGCACACACACACACACATGCATTCACACCTAGCTTCCATTTTTTTCCTTGGAAAGACTGGGAAATTTTCCATTCACAGCCCTGCTTTGGTGGTATCTTTAGATCAACAAGGATAGTGTAGCATGACACCACAAATTCTGTTTCCTATCAACAGACAGGTGGGGCTCAAGATTCAACCAGCTGCTTATTCAAGCAGGAAAAGCAGCAGGGCAAAATCTGAGTTGGGAGTAATCTGAGACAGGTGTTCCCAAAGAAAGCAAAAGATATGCCCAGAATAGATTTCCCTTTGATGGAAAGCATTTTGATACTTTTGCTCCTACCTTCAAACATCTCACAAGGAACATAACTAAAACACTAAGGGAACAGTTAAGTGCCCAGCCTGTGCAGACAGATTACCCTTGGGATAAGTGGGATTTAAGACTAAGCTTTTAGGCAGTCACAAGAGACGCTGAAAGTGCATAAGTGGTAATCCATGATTTTACTGAGGCACAAATTTGAATCATAAAGGCGATGCAGGAAGCTGGTGCATGAGACTGTGTCTACAAAATGGAAATGTAGTAGGGATGGATTAATCTCTAAAATTCCTTTAGGCTAGAAAATCAATAATTATAAATCCTTTAAGACAGATAGCATATCATTGTAGATAAGAGCAAGTGCTCTGGAGCTAGAATACCTGGGTTCAGATCCAGGTTCTGCCATTTGCTAGCTGTGTGACTCTGGGCTAGTCACTCAACCTCTCTGTGCCTCAATTCACACATCTGCAAAATGTTATTGAACAGTACCTTTCTTGGGGCGCCTGGGTGGCTCAGTCAGTTAAGCGTCCAACTTTGGCTGAGGTCATGATCTTGCGGTTCGTGAGTTTAAGCCCCACGTCAGGCTCTGGGCTATCAGCTCAGAGCCTGGAGCCTACTTTGGATTCTGTGTCTCCCTCTCTCTCTGCCCCTCCCCTGTTCACACTCTGTCTCTCTCAAAAACAAATAAACATTAAAAAAAAAATTTACATGGTACCTTTTTCCTGGGGTTAATTGTGAGGATTAAATTAATCTCTGTAAGGCATTTAAAATAGTGCATGGCACATATTAAGTGCAATATAACTGTTAAATAAATGTCCTCAAATATAAGACTGTATAGAAGTTTTCTTAACTATTTATTTATTTATTTATTTATTTATTTATTTATTTATTTATTTATTTATTTTGAGAGAAAGAGAAAGAGAGAGAGAAAGCACGAGTCAGGGAGGGGCAGAAAGACAGGGAGAGAGAGAGAATCCCAAGTAGGCTTCACACTGCCAACACAGAACCTGATGTGGGGCTTGAACTCACAAATAGTGAGATCAAGACCTGAGCCAAAAATGATACTTCACCAACTAAGCCACCCAGGTGCCCCATTTTTTAATAAATATTTTATTTTTAAGTAACCTCTACACCCAAAACGTAGGGCTCAAACCAAGATCCAGAGTCCTTTGCTCCCAGCCGATAGAAGTTATTTTTAAGATCTTTAGAGAAGGGGTCAGCAAACTATAGTCTATGGGCCCAAATCTGGCCTGCCTCTTGTTTTTGTGTGGCCCATGAGCTAAGTGTAGTTTTTCACATTTAAAAAAAAATTTTTTTTTAATGTTTATTTATTTTTGACAGAGAGAGACAGAGCATGAGTGGGAGAGGGGCAGAGAGAGAGGAAGACACAGAATCGGAAGCAGGCTCCAGGCTCCGAGCTGTCAGCACAGAGCCCAACGCGGGGCTCGAACTCATGGACCACGAGATCATGACCTGAGCCACAGTCGGATGCCCAACCAACTGAGCCACCCAGGCGCCCCATTCACATTTTTATATATTTGGGGGTGGGGGAGGGAATCAAAAGGAGACTAATATGACATGTGAGAATTATATGAAATCCAAATTTCAGTGTCCACATACAGTTTTATTGGAACACAGACATGTCCATACAATCTCAAAGTTGAGTAGCTATGACAGTGACCATTGGCCTACAAAGCCAAAAATATTTACTGTTTGGTCCTTTATAGAAAAAGTTTGCAAGGGATGCCTGGGTGGCTCAGTTGGTTAAGCATCTGACTTCAGTTCAGGTCATGATCTCACAGTTCGTGAGTTCGAGTCCCATGTAGGGCTCTGTGCTGTCAGCTCAGAGCCCAGAGCTTGCTTCAGATTCTGTGTCTCCCCCTCTCTCTGCCCCTCCCTTGGCTCATGCTCTGTCCCTCTCTCTCTCTTAAAAATAAATAAACATTAAAAAAAGAAAAAAATAATAAAAAAAAGTTTGCTAATTTCTGCTTTAGAGTCACAGGGAACACATATTATGAAGAGGGACGTGAATACATTCTCTAGAAAGGAGAAGATACCGATTGTAACTTAAGAACCCCCTCACCTTACATCACACCTGATTTGCTGGTATTCACAGACTCACTGAACCAGTATGAACTGTCTGCACTTTGTGGAATTCAACACTGAGATAAACAGTATCTTATACAAAATGCTCCTTTTAAAAAAGGAAATGAGCTAAGCCCGATATAGAAGCATTCACACTTGAGCCATTAATGGCCTGTTATAGGCCTACTCACCACCAATGTCTTTTTTTTTCAAACTTCAGTTTCTTAATCATAGTTACACAATTATTCTTTCTTTCTGCCCCAACCCCCACCTCCATGGAGTTTAAATGCTAATCAGTTTCAGCAATAAAGCAGCCTTGTCCATCAGAAATGGAAGAGGTGGACTGAATGGAGATGCCTTGAAGCATCTGTTTTCCTACCTCAGGTATCAACCAAACCCCTATCTTATGCAGCAACTGCCAAACACAAAGTCAGCTCAACCCAGCTCTCTACCCCTAAACAAAATCTCATTCAGATTTTAGACAAGTAAGGCTATTTCATGTTGGAGATATGAAGCCTCAGTCACAAGCACTGTATTTTTGTTTTTACCCCCTTAGTAGACTTCAGACTCCTTGAGGGCAAAAAGGGTCTCCTACATCCCTCACATAGCTCAGTAAATAGTCATTGGTATTAAAATACCAACTCTATCCTCAACAGCAACTCAGAAAGTCAACAAACAATTCCCCGTGAAAATAAATCAACTGCACATTCAGAAAGATGGCAGTTTCACTGAAGGTTATAGTCAAAATGGACAGCAGGTTCTCTTGGTTAAATTTAGAAAAGCCTATCAAAAATTGAGCAGAAGGGGGGCGCCTGGGTGGCTCAGTTGATTAAGCCTCAGACTCTTGATTTCGGCTCAGGTCATGATCTCACGGTTCGTTAGGCTCCACGCTGACAGTATGGGGCCTGCTTGGGATTCTCTCTCTGCCCCACCCGGGCTCTCTTTCTCTCTCTCTCTCTCTCAAAATTAAAAAAAAAAAAAAAGACTGAACAGGAGGCATGATTTTCTACTCATGTCCTTCAAATTTTTCTTACATATATAAATAGGTACAGTAAGTCTGCAAATAAGTGTTAACACTTGAGGGCTACTGCCATGACAATATGTTTATTATTATTATTTACCTTTAACTAGATATATGTCACTAAATAGCCATATAATTAGGTAACTATGTATACTAATAACATATATTAGCTATCATTGATCTGTAATATAACGATGATCTCTTACTAAACTATTTTAGGTTACTTGAAGGTTAACAGAAAACACTTGTGGCTTCAACACATGCCACTAAAAACCTTCGAAAAACATGACTAGCTATAGACTCCCTCTCGTGTCAGCTTTGTCTAGTGCTCCTTACCTTCTGGGAACTTCCATATTCATTCCAACCACACTATACAACATATGATTTAAACCCTAACAATGAGGCCCTTCCTCAGGACTTTTCAAATGAGAAAGAGGGACAATCCCCCCCCAGGATAACAAGGGCCCATCAGGTGCTCCACCACCCTCCATGTATGAAAAACCAGTCTGCAGCGGGAGGAGCACATTGAACATGCAGGGAAGGTATCTTGACAGCATTTCAGTCCCCGGCACATCATCAATACTATCTTTTCTCCAGTTGGATTACATGAGCCAATAAATGGTTGGTCTTGCTGAGGGTAGTTCTGCTATTAAGAGCAGAGTTCTGAGCACCGTGATCCAGAGAAAGCCCTGGGGAAGATCAGAAAAGGCGGACCTTCTTTCCCGGCTTTAGTAGATGGGTGGCTTTAGCTCTGACTGGGCCCTTGTCGTGCCTCAAGGCCCCCATTCTGCTCACCAGTCAGGTCTTAAGGGATTACAACACTCAACACAGTAAACAGAGGTCATTTCTCTCCCCAACTGATGTGTGGATCTGATGCAATTCCTAACCACAGCGAGATTATTTTTATAGATACAGATAAGATTCTTCCAAAATTCATATGATGGGAAAAAGAACTAAAATATCTGAACCAATTTCGAGTAATAAAGTGCACGCAAATGGTCAATATGCACATGAAAAAATGTTTAAAATTATTAGTCATCAGGGAAATGCAAATCAAAACTACGATAAAATACCACTTTACACCCACAATGATAGCTATTACCAAAACAAAACAAAACAAAACAAAACAAAACAAAACAAAACAACAAGTGCTGGTGAAGATGTGGAGAAACTAGAAGCCTTGTGCACTGCTTATACTGCTGGTGCAAATATAAAATGGTGGGAAAGTTTGGAGGTTCTTCAGAAAGTTAAACATAGAATAATAATATGACACAGCAATTCTACTCCTAGGTATATACCCAAAAGGATCGAAAGCATAGTCTCAAAGAGATATTTGTACGCCCATAAATTCACAGCAGTATTCACAATAGCCAAAAGGTGGAAACAGCCCACCCCAGGTCTCCATCAATAGATGAATGGGTATACAAAATGTGGTATATATACATACAATGGAATATTAGTTAGCCTTAAAAAGGAATGAATCAAGAGAATGAGAAGATAAGCCATAAAAGGGGAGCAAATATTTGCAAAGGACCTAACTGATAAAGGGCTATTAATCAAAACACACAAAGAACTTTTTTTAATTTTTTAGCATTTATTTTTGAGAGACAGAGAGAGGCAGAGTACGAGCAGGGGAGGGGCAGAGAGAGAGAGAGAGAGAGAGAGAGAGACACTGAATCTGAAGCAGGCTCCAGGCTCTGAGCTGTCAGAACAGATCCTGATGCGGGGCTCAAACCCACAAACCAAGAGATAATGACCTGAGCTGACTGAGCCACCCAGGAGCCCCTCAAAACATACAAAGAACTCTTAAAACCTAACAATAAGAAAACAAACAAGTGAATTTAAAAAACAGGCAAAAGATTTTAACAGACATCTCAGCAAGAAGATACACAGATGGCAAATACGCATATGAAAAGATGTTCCATACCATGTCATCAAGGAAATGTAAATTAAAAAAAGAGTATCTCTGTGCATCTATTATGATGGCCAAAATCAAAAACACTGAAAACACCAAATGGTGACAAAGATGTGCAGCATCGGGAACTCTCATTCGTGCTGGTGGGAATGTAAAATGGTATAGCCACTTTGGAAGACAATTTGGCATTTTCTTTAAAAAGAAAATTTTTGGGGGGCGCCTGGGTGGCGCAGTCGGTTAAGCATCCGACTTCAGCCAGGTCACGATCTCGCGGTCCGTGAGTTCGAGCCCCGCGTCAGGCTCTGGGCTGATGGCTCAGAGCCTGGAGCCTGTTTCCGATTCTGTGTCTCCCTCTCTCTCTGCCCCTTCCCTGTTCATGCTCTGTCTCTCTCTGTCCCCCAAAAAATAAATAAACGTTGAAAAAAAAATTTTTTTTTAAAAAGAAAATTTTTTTAAATCTTTATTTACTTTTGAGAGAGGGAGAGAGAGACAGAGCGTGAGCAGGAGAGCAACAGAGAGAGAAGGAGACACAGAATCCGAAGCAGGCTCCAGGCTCCGAGCTATCAGCACAGAACCCGATGCAGGGCTCAAACCCACGAACTGCGAGATCATGACCTGAGCCCCAGTCGGACGCTAACCGACTGAGCCACCCAGGTGCCCCTAATTTGGCATTTTCTTATAAAACTAAACATATTCTCATCATACAATCTAAAATCACACTCCCTGAGATTTCCCCAAAGGAGTTAAAAACCTATGTCGGCACTAAAACCTTCACGTGAATGTTTATAGCTGCCACATTCATAATTACCAAAAGTTAAAAGGATATCCTGAAGATATCCTTCAGGAGCTGAATGGATAAATAAGTTGTGGTCCATCCATCCAGACATGCAATATCATTCAGCGCAAAAAGAAATGAGCTATCAAGCCATGAAAAGATGTAGAGAAACTTTAAAACGTATATTGCTAAGTGAAAGAAGCCAATCTGAAAAGGCTACATACTACAGGATTGCAACACTCAGGAAAAGGCAAACTATGGAGACAATAAAAGGATCAGTGGTTGCCTGTGGGTGTAGGGAGAGAGAGATGAAAGGTAGAGCACAGAGGGGTTTTAGGGCAGTGAAACCATTCTTTATGATACTATAATGGTGCTTACATGTTATTATATATGTCAAAAATCACAGAACATACGCGACTAAGAGGGGACCTTGATGTACACCATAAACTCTGATCATGATGTATTCGTGTGGGTTTGATTATGACAAGTGTACCACACTCTGGTGCAGAAATTGATAGTGAGGGGTGCTGTGTGTTCTGTGGGGGTAGTGGGTATACGGGAAATTTCTATACCTTCTGCTCAATTTTACTGTGAACCTAAAACTACTCTAAAAAATAAAGCCTTTTAAAAAAATTTTAAGTAAATGCTGCCCCCAATGTGGGGCTTAAACTTATGACCCCAAGATCAAGAGTTGCATGCTCTACTGCCTGAGCCAGCCAAGTGCCCCAAGTCTTTTTTTTTTTTTTAAGGAATTAAATTAGAATACATACTACAATGTGGATGAACCTTGAAAACATTATACTAAGCAAAATAAACCTGACACAAAGGCCAATACTGTATGATTCTACTTACAGGAGAGGTCTAGAATAGGCAAATTAGAGACAGAAAAGGAGGCTCAAAGGGTTATAGGGTTCTGTTTTGGGTGATGAAAAAGGTTTGTACTAGACAGTGGGCGAGGGTGATGGTTATACATTTTAAGTGTATTTAATTGAGATAGGGAGACTGAAGGATTCCATAAATATCTGCACTTTACTCCTTTTCCTACTTCTATTCTTGCTAGGACCTAAACGTCCACCCCACTTTACACACGCCTTATAAAGCAAATAGTGTATGTCCTCTTGTAAGTAAGGGACAAAGAGTTAATAATGATTTCTTTAGAATAGATAACATCTAAGGAAGAACCAGATGAGAATGGCTGGGAAGCCCTCGTATGCGCATTTCAGACCACCACAGCTCTGGACATCTTGACACCCAGGCCCTATGGCTCCTGGGAATAACACCTGGGCCCCCCCCCTTTGTTCCAACCAGTTCCTGGATGCGTGAGTGGACACGTAATCCACCACACCACAGTCTTCAACAAAAACCCCAAGACCATGAGCAAAGACGAGACTCCCTCTTTTCCCTTCTGAGTCTCCGGGATTCTCTGTACCTGCACTCTCTCTATACCTTCAATAAACTCTGCTTTCACCTCCTGCTGGCTTACATTTAAAGTCCATCCATCCTCTGGGTCTCTGGACCCAACTTGCTGGCATCATAATGACAAATGAATTATACATTTAAAAATGGTTTAAAATGTAAATAATAACAATAATTAAAATAGTATAATAAAAGGATAATGTGGGAGGAATCACTCTCTCCATTTCAAGATTTACTATATAGCCAGAATTAAGTGGTGTAGGGATAGGGACCTTGACCAATGGAAGAGAACTAGGAACCCAGAAGTAACCCCACCCAAGTATGACCAACTGATTTTTTTTTTTCTTAGTAGGCTCCATGCCCAGCATGGAGCCCAAAGCAGGGCTTAAACTCACAACCCTGAGATCAAGACCTGAGCTGAGATCGAGAATCAGATGCTTCACCGACTGAGCCACCTGAGCATCCCCCGCCGCTGAATTCTGACAAAGGTACGAAAACATCTGTACCTCAAATGGAGGAAAGATAGGTCTTTTCAGCAAATAGGGCTGAGCAATTGGAAATCCACAGGCAAAGAAAAGAACTTCAGCTTACACCTCAGCACACACAAAAATTAACTCAAAATGGATCATAGATTTTTAATTTTTTTTTAAATGTTTTTAAATGTTTTTTATTTATTTTTGAGACAGAGAGAGACAGAGCATGAACGGGGGAGGGGCAGAGAGAGAGGGAGACACAGAATCGGAAGCAGGCTCCAGGCTCCGAGCCATCAGCCCAGAGCCCGACGCGGGGCTCGAACTCAGGGACCGCGAGATCGCGACCTGAGCCGAAGTCGGACGCTTAACCAACTGAGCCACCCAGGCGCCCCAAGATTTTTAATTTTTTTTAAGTTTATTTATTTATTTTGAGAGAGCAACCAAGCACAAGTGGGGTAGGGGCAGAGAGAGGGTGAGAGAATTCAAAGTAGGCTCCGCACCGTCAGTGCAGAGCCCAACACAGGGCTTGAACCCACAAACCAGGAGACCCTGACCTGAGTGGGAACCAAGAGTTGGACGTTTAATCAACTGAGCCACCCAGGCACCCCAGATCATAGATTTTTAAATGTAAAACTTAAAAATATAAAACTTAGATGAAAACATAGGAGAAATTCTTCAGGACCTAGGGCTTGGTAAAGAATGATCAGATATGAGACAAAAACTACAATCCATAAGGAAAAGATTTAATAAATTAGACTAAATCACAATTTAAAACTTTTGTGCCATGAAACACCCTCTTAGGGGAATGAAAAGACAATCTACAGACGGGGAGAAATATTTGCAAACTTGCAATATAAATAAATTTTATTTGCAAATTAAATACAGGCCCAATTTCCCTGGGCCTCAACTTTATCTGCTATGAAATGGGGAGACTTATATTGACTTTAAGAAAATATTTTTGGGGGGCACCTGGGTGGCTTAGTCAGTTGAGCATCCAACTTCAGCTCAGGTCATGATCTCATGGTTCATGGGCTTGAGCCCCACTTCAGGCTCTGTGCACTGACCTCAAAGGAGCCTGCTTTGGATTCTCTGTCTTCCTCTCTCTTCCCTCCCCCACTTGTGTGTACTCTCTTGCACGCTCTCTCTCTCAAAAATGAATGAACATTTAAAAAAATATGTTTTTCAAAACAGAAAGAAAATCTTTTTTTTCAAAATTAAATGATACAAAAGAAATAAAAGCATTTTTTAAATTAAAAAGACACTCAGGGGTGCCTGGGTGGCTCAGTTGGTTAAGTGGATAAGTGTCCAACTCTTGATTGCGCTCAAGTCATGATTTCAAGCTCCACTTTGGGCTTCCCGCTGACATCGTGGAGCCTGCCTTGGACACTTGGGATTCTGTCTTCCCTCTCTCTCTGCCCCTTCCCCACTCGGATGCACGTGCATGCACTCTCTCTCTCTCAAAATAAATAAATAAACTTAAAATACTTTATAGGGATACTCAGCAGGATCTCACTTAAGAGTTCAGATCTTGGATCTTGTCCTTTCTCTGCAGGAATCCAAGGACAGGGGATCAGCAAAGAGTATGTTTTCTGTATGGTAGGAACAGGTTTCCCCAGAACTGAATAAGTGGCAAATTATCAGATTCATTACAAAGGCAGACCAGGCTAGTGTAGAAATCCTCTCACTCTGAGAGGTGTGGGATTGAAAGAAAAATGAAAGTATTATTATTTGCAAATTACACTTGTAAATTTGTATCATTACTTGCAAATAATACTATTTAATAATAGGACTTGATGCTATTTAACACTGTATTTTTTTTTTTCAACGTTTATTTATTTTTGGGACAGAGAGAGACAGAGCATGAACAGGGGAGGGGCAGAGAGAGAGGGAGACAAGAATCAGAAACAGGCTCCAGGCTCTGAGCCATCAGCCCAGAGCCCGACGCGGGGCTCGAACTCACGGACCGCGAGATCGTGACCTGGCTGAAGTCGGACGCTTAACCGACTGCGCCACCCAGGCGCCCCTAACACTGTATTTTTGACCTATTTGCCAAATGTGAGTCCATCTGACAAAGGACTCCTACCTCCAATACACAAAGAACACTAAATGCACAACAGTTGTCTAACAAAAATAATCCAACGAGAAAATGGGCAAAAGACAAGAAGAGACAGTTCATCAGAAAGGATATACAGCTGGCAAATAAATACATGGGATGTTCAACTCTACCACCCGTTAGGGAAATGCAAATTAAAGTCACAATTAGATATCACTATATATTTAACACAATGGCTATTGTAAAGAAAGTGGTAACACCAATTGCTGGTGAAGATGCAGAACTCAGTCACTCATTATATTAGTCAGGGTTCTCCAGATAAACAGAAGTGTTGTGTGTGCGTATGGGGAGGGAGCCAGAGAAAGGAGGGAAGGTGGGAGAGGGAGGGGAGATTGATTTTAAGGAACTGGCTCACACAATTACAGGGGCTGGTAAGTAAGTCTGAAATCTATATGGTGGGCTGACAGGAAGGAGATTCAGATCAGATTTGATGTTGCAGTCTAGAGTGTGAAATCAGCAGGGCAGGCCCCCAGGTGGGAAAATCAGACAAGGTTTTTATGTTACAATCTTGAAGAATTGTTTCTTCTTCAGGAAACCTCAGTTTTTGCTCCTGAGACCTTCAACAATTTTATGAGGCCCACCCACATTATGGAAGGTAATCTGCTTTACTCAAGGTCTACAAATTTAAATGCTAACCACATCCAAAAAAATACCTTCACTGCAACATCCAGACTGATGTTTGGCCAAACAACTAGACACCATAGTCTAGCCAACTTGACCCCCAAAATTAACCATGGTATTCATACATGCCAGTATGAATGTAAAATGGCACAGACACTCTGGAAACTAGTTTGGCAATGTCTGTTAAAACTAAAACTCCGTTGGGGCGCCTGGGTGGCGCAGTCGGTTGGGCGTCCAACTTCAGCCAGGTCACGATCTCGCGGTCCGTGAGTTCGAGCCCCGCGTCGGGCTCTGGGCTGATGGCTCAGAGCCTGGAGCCTGTTTCCGATTCTGTGTCTCCCTCTCTCTCTGCCCCTCCCCCGTTCATGCTCTGTCTCTCTCTGTCCCAAAAATAAATAAACGTTGGAAAAAAAAAAAAACCTCTGTTAAAAAAAAATTAAAAAAAAAAAAAGAAGGGGCGCCTGGGTGGCTCAGTCGGTTGAGCGTCCGACTTCAGCTCAGGTCATGATCTCACAGTTGTTGAGTTCGGGCCCCGCATCGGGCTCTGTGCTGACAGCTCAGAGCCTGGAGCCTGTTTCCGATTCTGTGTCTCCCTCTCTCTCTGCCCCTCCCCCGTTCGTGCTCTGTCTCTCTCTGTCTCAAAAATAAATAAAACGTTAAAAAAAAAATTTTTTTTTAAATAAAAAAAAACTAAAACTCAATTTACTGGATGAGCCAGCAATTGTACTCTTTGGGCATTTATCCCAGAGAAACGAAAACCTACCTTCATTCAAAATCCCGTAAATGAATATTCATAGCAGCCTTATTTGTAGCCCCAAACTGGAAAGAACCTAAATGTCTTTCAATGAGTAAACGGTTAAACAAAACATGGTACATCCACACCACGGCATACTAGTCAGAAATATTAAGTAAAAAACTATCAGTACATTTAACAACCTGGATGGCCCTCAAAGGCATTATGCTGAGTAGAAAAAGTCAATCTCAAAACGTCACGTACTTCATGATTCCATTCATACAGCATTCTTGAAATGAGAGAAGCAGAACAAATTAGTGGCTGCCAGAGATCAGGGATGGAGGGTGGGAGGGGGATGGGTGTGACTATAAAGGGGCAGCACAAGGGAAATCTTTGTGGTTACAGAATAGTTCTATACTGTGGAGGTCATTCTGTATGTGGAGGTTACGGGCAACCTTGACAAGAGCAAATGGTGGCGGCCTGACGTAAGTAACTTACCTATCTTACTAAATCACGAGGTCTACCAAGGGAGCAATCTTTGTATGTTTCCTGAACTAGTTCTGGCAATGAACGCTCAGTATTTGTTGAATGAATAAAGTTTCTGAACGAATCAACTCAAAATATAATGGAGTCTGTCATGTCAGTCCCCATTTTGTTGGGCTCCCTATTGCCTACAAGTCAGATCCAAATCCCGAATTAGCCTCTATCTACCCCAAATCCCCCATCATGCCTTTCTTCTCAGCTCTTGGCAATTCCCCTAAATCACCCTATTTCCTCTGCTGGGATCCTTATCCCATATTTTTCTGCCTGGTGAATTACTGCTCATCTATGAAGATCCAGCTCAAATGCTCCCTCTTCTATGGGGCTTCCGAGACTCCCAGGCAGTGGGCATCCCCATATTGTAGTGCCTGGTACAAGCCTCCAGCATAACTTGTAGCATTTTTATATTGTCTCTAATGAATGTCTCCCCATCCGGAACGAATGTTCTTCCCGCAGAAAGGAAAGGCTATGATGTCCTAGCACTTAACACAGTAACTCATTGCCAAGTGTACTTAATGAATCCTAGAGCCCATTTCATCTAAGAGATAGCTCTCAGTCTTTCATCTGAGATACAAACAAATAACAAAACTTCTGATGAGTGCCATCTCTTCTTTTTAACCTTGATCTTTTGGCTCAGGACTGACAGAGCTGGTGGGAGGAAGGCACTGAAGCATCAAGAGGGTTACTATCTAGGGGCCCCTGGGTGGCTCAGTCAGCTGAGTGTCTGACTTCAGCTCAGGTCATAATCTCACAGTTCGTGAGTTTGAGCCCCGCATCAGGCTGTCAGTGGAGAGCCCTCTTCAGATCCTCTGTCCCCATCTCTCTCTGCCTCTCTCCTGCTCACACACTCTCTCTCAAAAATAACCTTAAAGGGGCGCCTGGGTGGCGCAGTCGGTTAAGCGTCTGACTTCAGCCAGGTCACGATCTCGCGGTCCGTGAGTTCGAGCCCCGCGTCAGGCTCTGGGCTGATGGCTCAGAGCCTGGAGCCTGTTTCCGATTCTGTGTCTCCCTCTCTCTCTGCCCCTCCCCCATTCATGCTCTGTCTCTCTCTGTCCCCAAAATAAATAAATGTTGAAAAAAAAAATTTTTTTTTTTAAATAACCTTAAAAAAAAAAAAAAGTTCAGTGGGTTACTATCTAACCTTATCTGGAAATTCAGTTAGCTGAAGTAAGAGGCTCAACAAAAAGATGGTAAAGCTTAGGGATGACCAGAGGAGGACCTGGTGTCCAGGCTGACAGTGCAGTCCCAACCCTAGAAGAAATAAACAAGCCACACTATGGTTGCCTTGTTCAGGTGCATTTCTAACAGGGTGGCATGTAAGGAAATGAAGGTAGGGGGTGTGTCCTTTCATTTTGAATGCTGGATGACCTGCCCCCAGCCCAGAACATGGGCTGAGGGATGCTAGTCCATCCCACCAAAAGGAAAAATGATTAGTATCCCAAACCCACAGGGTTGAGAAGCAGACAGCAGGCATAATAAAACACACTGGGTTCAGTCTGGGGTTTTGATGGCATCTTAAAGCTCACTGTGTGAAACCCTCTATTGATGAGCTATAGGGAGCCCCCACTGGCTAAGTGACTCCGGAAGGGGGTGAGGGAGGAAGTGGCTGACCAGCTAGGACTAAAAAAAGACGTGGGCCATGGTCCCATAAAGAGCCAGTAAAGAGCCAGCTACAATATTCAGGCCTGTCCCACTGCTTCTAAACCCTCCTCTGCCTCCCACCATGTCCAGCAAGGTAGAATGGAAGAGAGGGAGAGAGGGAGACAGGAGGGCAGAGTCCCTAGGAACTACTGAACATCTAACTGCAACAACAGCATGTGATTTTCCAGTTCCTCACCAGTCCAGACTCCTCACCACTAGAATTCCAGGAGTTCAGTGCACACGCACGCACCTCCCCAATCACACCTTCCACCTCTACGTCTTACTTGTTCAAGGAACATCCTGTCTGTGCACTTTCATGCCTAGGCCCTTGAACAGGCTCTCCCCAGCCTGGAATGCCTCCCCCCACAAAGTCTGTTTGTCAAAGTTCTATTCATCGTGCAGGGCACCAATCGGACACTATCCTCTCCATGAAACTATCACAAATCCTGTGAACTGGAAATAGCTGCCATTCCTTCGGCATTCCCTTAGGCCTCTGGTAACAGCTGGGCACTTACAGAATTTACCACACTCCACCTTGTCTCATAATTAATTATGGGTATCCATCTCACCCACCGATCTCTCAATGCCAAAGTTAGGGGCTAATGCCCACTCAACAGCAGGGTGCCTCGTGCACTGGGAAAGCACCATGCACAGTTAGGCACTTCATTAATATGTTGACTGAAGGAGCATCTCAAACATAACACCAGGGGCCCTTTCAGATAATACAGCAAACACTTTTGAGCGCCTGAAACATGCTAAGAACTATGTTGGATAATAGAGGCTTCACAGGCCACAGGAGCTCAACGTCTGGATGGGAAGAGTGAACACTCAAGCACGTCTACACTGTGTTCAGTATGGTAAGGGGTGCGAAGTGTGAAGGCAATGCTTCTCAAATTTTCATGTGCACAGGATGTAAGAACCACCAGATTCCGGTTCAGCAGGTCTGAGGTGGGGGCAGAGAGTGTGCATTTCCAACGAGCTCTCAGGGGACATGGAAGCTATCAGTACAAGGGCCATATTGTCAGTTACAAGGGGGTAACGTACAACTGAAGAGGGAGAGATTGGCTGCACCTGGAGGGATATGAGAAGACTCCAGACAGACGGGATTTCACACCGCCCCCCCCACTGCAACAGGGCAGCGCAAAAGAGAGAAGGTGGCACAGGCCTGTGCCTCACAAAAACGCAGATTGGCAGGGAGGCAGGAGTGCAAACTTGTGACCACAAGACAATGCTGAACAGAAACAATGCAGCGTGCCTTAGGAGAACAGAGGAAGGAGTGTTTGGCCACTTCTTTCCCCTTAATTGGGGAAAAAAAAATATGAAAGGAGCCTTGCACACGGGTAAGAATGCTGGCAGATGTGAGCGATACTCTAAGCCAGAAGAATGCGGGAGCAAAGGCTTGGAAGTTGGAGAACACAGATCACAAAGACACAGTCGGCAGGAGGAGCCTACAGACGACTAGGAGAGAAAGGCAGAGAAGGGCCGGTCTGGTGGCATGTGTATATCAAGGATGCCGCTGGTGGCCCTAAAAAAGTCAACCAGGAGTAGCGGTCAGCACCAACAGGGCATGCTTAAGCTTCTCTTACGTCTCACAGACACAGTGGCAGATTTCTGTGAGCAGCTTAGAATAATCAGAGAAGCAGTTAAATCAGCAGTCTTTCCTCTAATCCCACCGAAAACCAGCCACCACCTGCTGCTCCTGCACTCCCACCAGCCAGTGGCTTTCCCCAGATGTCCTGCTGACTTAAAAGTACAGCCTATGGACAGGGGGAGAAAAGACAAGCTTTCCCAAACATGGGTAGGAGCACCTTTTAAACCACCAAGAGTTCTACTTCCTGTTCCCCTGACAAGTTTCTAACTTCTGATGTTCTCTGTGGTGAAGAGAAGTTACTTCAAGAACAAGCCAGGGGTGCCTGGGTGGCTCAGTCAGTTAAGTCTCTGACTTCGGCTCAGGTCACAATCTCATGGTTCGTGGGTTCGAGTCCCACATCCAGCTCTGTGCTGACAGCTGGAGTCTGCTTCAGATTCTGTGTCTCCCTCTCTGCCCCTCCCCTGCTCATGCTCTCTCTCTCTCTCTAAAATAAATAAACATTAAACACACACACACACACACACGCCAACATTGGTCTCTCTAGCTCTGGCCAGAGAGCTCATGTCTCCTGAATGGGAGAAGGGAAAAGTCCAAGTGAAATCCTGTGCTCTCTTCACCAGTGAATAATTCAGTCACAGTCCCTGCCCTCTCCCTACGTTTCTTATGTGTACCCCAAACACCCTGCCCTGATTCTAAACTCATAAACCAATAAACGAATAATTACTGTCTAGCTTCATTCACTCATTCATTCATTCATTCAACAAGTATTCACTGAGCCACACAAGGAACTATGTTGGGCCTGCGGATCTACCTCTCCAACCTTGTGTTCTTCCACTTGTCACCCAGGTCACTCTCTTCCTATCATACCAGCTGCCTGGTGTGTCCCCAAATACCAAGTATGCTCCTGTCTCAGGATTCTGTGCTTGCTATTCCCTCTGCCTAGAATACTTCCCCTTAGATATGCTCATGGGTCATTCCCTCATTTCATTCAGACCTCTACTCAGCAAGGCTGGTTCTGGTCCCTCTGACAAAAACAACACCCTCAGTCCCCTTTATCGGGCTTTATTTTTCTCCATAGCACTTATCACCACGGGACATTTTATACCTATTTATCTGTTTATTGTCTGCCACTCCACCTCCCACCAGAACATGAGCTCACGCTCACGGAGGCGCTGCCTACCCTGCCTAGGGCTGCTTGCTCAGCACATGGAACAGTGCTTGGCACGCGGAAGGCGCTGACATATCTGCTGAGCACACTGTTGAATGAGAATGGAATGGGAGGTTCACTCACAACAGGAGAACGAATGATCAGACCAGAGCCTGGGGAGAAACAATCCGGCAGCTGCACAAGGACCATTCCCTAAAGGGTCTGTAAGAATTTTCTCAACACACTACTCCAGAAATCCTGGGTTTAGGGAAAAGATGAAGAGGACCTGAATTAGGACAGTGGCTTACTAGACACATTACATAGACACATCGGTGAATAATTCAGTCACAGTCCCTGCTCTCACGGAGTTATGATATTGTAAGTAATGTCATTATTATTGTGATAAATGCCATAAAATATACAGAAGAGAGAGAGGATGAGCCAAAGCCAATTCCAGAGCTTCCATTCTACCTGACTACATGGATAGTGTGCCATCCATACACAAAGTGAACAAAAGAAGAGATAGTTTAGGAGGGAAAGAGCCTTCATTGGAGACATAATTAGCATGAGGGTCAACAGGACAGGTGAAACGCAGGTCTAGTCTTTAGAAGCAAAATAAGCAAAACAGAGATACTGATTTGAAAGCCACTGTAATTTACAGATTATGCCAACAAACCTTTAGTGGGAAGACAGGTTAGCACAGTACGTTTTGCTGGTCCTCAGAACAGCTCTGTCAAGGTTACAGGACATTTAGATTTTACAAATCAGCACAGGAAAAATAAGCTTACGACACGCGTGCATCACTTTAGTATGTATCTCTCAGAAATCGATTCCTTTTAAGTGACCATTTGAAGTGCAGCTCCAGGGCTGAGCTAATAAAATCTGGCTCTTAACAGCTGAGGCAGCACACTACAAAGCAAAAGAACAGGAGAGATCACCCCTCAGTATCTGTGTTTCTCCTCAGTGGGTCTGGACACAGAGCCAGATTCTATCTTTAGTGTCTCCACAATCACAGCACTACAAGCAGTCTCACGTGCCCACCTGGTAACAAGTCTTCTTGAGCTTATTAGCTTTTTAAAAAATTGTGGTAACATACACATAACGTAAAGTTTACCATTTTAACCATTCTTAAGTGTCCAGTTGAGTGGCGTGAAAGACATTCACGTTGGTGTGCGACCAGCCCCACTATCTGTCTCCAGAACTCTTCCATCTTCCCAAACTGAAACTCTGTCCCCTCCTCCCAATCCTAAGCAGCCCCCACTCTACTTCCTTTGTGCACTCTGGTTATGTCATTCAAGTGGAATCTTATGGTGTTTGTCCTTTTATGAACGGCTAGTTTCACTCAGCATAAATAAAGTCTTTAAGGTTCATCCATATTGTAGCTGGTGTCAGAGTTTCTTCCATTTTTAAGGCTACATAATATTCCATTGTATGTATGGAATATTATTCCATTGTGTATATTTCAACAAAATGGAGTAAATTTTATCCATTCAACAGTCGGTGCCCCTTGGGTGGTTTCCATCTTTCAGCTACTGTGAATAATTCTGCCGTAAATATATAAAAATATCTGTTCTTGAGCTTGTTTTTTGGAAAGCATTTTTGTGTTCTGATCAGATATGCAGCACACTCTGCCCAGATGTATTGGGCCATATGTGAACTGTCTACTTTGCCTGCCGGCAGGCAGCCCCAACTCTGGCCCTTACCTTCACGGCCCTGAACACAGCCGGTCAGGTCCACTGGAACACAGGAGCCATCACGGTCTCCTCTGGCCTGCCATTCTGCAAGCAGCTAAGCATCCTCAGCTTCAACTGAGACAGAAAGGGAGCATGGTGTCTTTAGTTAATGCTTCAGAAACAGTCTGGTTCAAGCTCCAGCAGAGCTAACAAGACTTTAGAGATGCAAAATTTAACAGTAACTTCTCCTATGTCAGTTATTCAGTCACCAACCAGGATAGTCCCATGATCCCCTGCAGTGAGCTGGAAAAAGAAAGTGCTTCACTTCGGGCTCATTTGTACTCTTTAACAAGAGATGCCTCCCACTGCTAGATACTGTGTTGAAACCACAGAAGTATATGCTGGGGCAATAAAGCAAGTGGAGCCTACTTCAAAAGCCTTTAACTTTACAAAGGCCATATCACTCTACAACAGGGGTCAGCCAGCCACAGCCAATGGGTTAGGCCTACACCTGTTTTTGGTAGATAAAGTTTTAACAGGACAAAGCCATACCCATTTGTTTATGTATTCTGTACAGCTGCTCTGGTGCTACAACATCAGAGTTGAGCCGTTGCAACTGAAACTGTATGACCTACAAATCCTAAAATATTTACTATCTGGCTCTTTACAGAAAATGCTTGCCAACTCCTGGTTCACACATCTTGGTTCATTCTCTTCTCCCCCGCTGGAAACGGGTGATGTGGTCAGTGGTTTGTGCGGAAGGGGCCTCCCCAAACTGACTGTGGGGAAACTGGCTGGCTCTACACCAAGGAGGCAACAGGAGTGCCAACACGCAACAAATCAAGAGTAGGAAGGGACACGCCATGCTTGCAATTTAGAAGGGGTGAGGAACACACCTTTAGAAAGATGTGATCTCATTTTCCATCAACCAGCCTCTAAACTGAACCAGGTGTGGCCAAGGGGCAAATGATGGAGTCTCATGTACAAAATAATAAAGGAACCACCTGCATTAAGAAGCATCCCCAACATAAGCTTCTTAAATTCACACAGCCGGCTGGCCAAGCTCCAGAAGCCTCAGGGTGAACCCCAGGAACACTGCTTGGGTGGTAACTGATTTTCCAGGATGCCTCCAACTCCCTTTCCCTCCCTACATCAGGCAGCAGCAAGTTCTCTCATCCTCTGCCTGGTGTCCAAAGGTAACAGCATTACCCACCACATAACTTGAGGAAGAAAGAGCAAAACTGACTTTTCGATGAATGTGAATTCATATCCCAAGTGCACACGTGCTCTCAAGGAGCACACTCTTCCTCTGAGGTCTAACTGTTCACTAAAAAGAGGAGAGGCTGGAAATGAACACAGACGCCTGGAAAAAGTCAGTAGAAAACACCAGGAATGAACGATATTCAGAGGCTCAAGTTTTCCAATACAGTGTCATTTCAAATTCAAAAGAGTTCACAATCCATACGTCCAAAAGACTGGCAGCATACCCATCACTGTCCTCCCTGCTCAAAAATGACACTGCAGATGGTGTTCCCTGCTCTGCTGCATAACACCAGCAGGGCAGGTGAGTAATCTGATAGAGGACGCAAAGGCATTCCTTCCACCAACAAACAGCTATGTTGGATCCCAGAGAATATAGCTTTGTGCCTTGGGCAGTCCCTTAATATCTCTAAGCCTCAGGGTTTTTTAATCTGTAAAATGAATGGCTTTGATAGAGGACCTGTACGGCTCCTTTTCATAGGATTCCTCCAGCTCTGTAATTATACCTGTGTAACACCACACACAACATAAAAGTGGCATGTATCAACAAGTTCTTACTTCATTTCCTGATACCTTCTCCACATACTCCTTCATCACAAAATCAGTGTGAGAGAAACTTAGGCAAGATTCCACTCAAATGTGTGGCTTTTGAAGCCAGTCTCAATGAAAATTGCGTACTTGGGTTTAGTGGGTCAAAAGGAAATATTCTAATACTGTGCCTTTTACCCATGGAAAAGACATTTCTTTCCAGAGGATAAATTCTCAGATCTGGGCTCAAAACTTTAGCAAGGGCCTTGGGAAAATGCTAGAAAACTGATGCCAGAAAACTGTTGGAGAACCATTCATTAGTGGTTGCAAATCAGGGTGTGAGAGAGAGAGAGAGAGAGAGAGAGAGAGAGAGAGTGTGTGTGTGTGTGTGTGTGGGTGGGTGTGTGGGTGTAGGAAGCTGTTCTCCTAAGCTGATGGATCAGTGAGTAATATTCAGGTTTGGTGACCCCATTCTGTCCTCACAAATAAAGAAAAAGGAGTATGTGAGGTGAGAGGAGAACAGACAAATGTTAAAGTGGTGGGTCTAGATCTTATGAATAACAACCCGTGGTGAGCACTCACTGAATCTGCTCAACTCGCTGGACGCACATGAGCCTGACAGATGTGGCCTGAGCACTGGGCAGCTGGCGGCCCAGAGGAAAGGACATGAAACCAGCTGTTGGAAAGAGGGGCTAAGAGCCTTGACCGGACGCAAACCCCTCTACCCAGACCAAGCCTTCTGCTATATGTTGCCAAGAAGTCCTGCACTGCTATCCTCCGTACCTTCAAGATAAAATGATTTGTCAAGTAGATGGACCATGGGTTTTTCCTAATAGGAGAACAATACTCAGCTGGATTCATGACCCATGACCCAAAGGTGGGCTTCAGGGGAATCGCGCCTATGACTGAATGCAAAATTTTGTATGCACATTTTTCTGGGAAGAGGGTTCATCATTTTCAGTTTTTAAGAAAAAGGTTCAAGTCAACATAGATACAGAATATGGTTTTAAAAATCCAGCATTATTGCCCTTTCTGTTATGCCTCTTCTTAATTATCCAACAGGTGCCCAAGGAATTTAAATTTCAAATATTTCCAAAAACAAAACTAAGAAAGGTTTAGGAGTTGGCAGTGAGCTTACAGACTGCATCATACCTGCTAACGCTAACTTGCACACTCTCACTAAAACTCGGGAGGACAGAAAAGATGACATGTTGTTAAGGATGAGTGAGGGTTGACCTGAGGTAGATTAATCCACTTTGAATCAGCAGCTGGAATCAGTTCTGCCACTGTCAGTGACAGAAGAGGCAACAGGAGAGCATGAAAGAACACTTGGCCAGGAGAACAGAGACCAGGAGTCCAGTCTCTAGTCCTAGCTCCGCCTAACTCAGTCTGTGACCTTGGACCAGTCCCTTCTTCTGGGCTTGGGTCCTCATCTGTAAAATGCAGGCTACTGAAGCAAAGCAGTGGTTTGCAAACTCTTTTAAGGCAATGAACGTTATGTTTAGATAAAATCATCCAGAATTCATCAGAAGCTAAAACAAATTCAAAATGGCAGGTTGAACATACCCATTTATTTCCCCTCCCTTCTAGAAGCGCCATCAAATTATTATTCATAAATATCTACTGTTTACTGAACATTTACTACATGATTGTTTTAAGTGCATTAACTAATGGAATCCCTAACACACTTACTAGGTATGTGATGACACCCATTTTAAAGATGAAGGAACTGAGTCACCAGTGTTTAAGGAACTTGTCCAAGTTGTCACAGCTAATAACTGGCAGAGCCAGGGTTCAAACCCAGGCAGTCTGGCTTGAGTCTGTACTATATACTACCTCTCAGACTGACAATTAAGAAACAGCAAAGCTCCCAAGGAAAAAGAAGCTGAAAGAAAGAGGATATTAAAAGCATCACCAAATTTTGGAAGATGAGTAGTAGCTGATTTAGATGGAGAATACTGAGTGCTACAGATGGCAAGTCCCTGCAGAGCCCCCTCCAAAACTCAACTGTTGGAGACTCAGGCTTCCTCTGAAGGTGTGGGGATAAGGGAGGCCACAATCAGACAGTGCTGCTCCCCTCCACTAGGCAAGCAACTGTTCCGTTGCTGGATAAACGCTGGAGGTTTATCATCTGGACAGGACGAACTAGACTCCAAACTTGGGCAGCCAGGGAACCACTGAAGACAAGGAAGTGGCACCATTCAGGGGATTAAGTGAAAGTCTGCACATAGAAGCAAGAGCCCCCAGTCCCCTCCCATCACAAGGCTCCTCGAATGGTAACAGCCAAGGTTATTCCACTCAGGCAGAAGCCTGAATGAAGATCCATGGACTCTGAACACATCGCATTGAAAAGGTCAGGTCCATCACCCTACAGTTTTGGCTCTCAGAATGCAGCTCCAGGCCAGCAGTAGCATCACTGGAGAATTTGTCAGAAATGTAAATTCTTGGGCCCATGCCAGACGAATTGAATAAAAAATTCTGGGGTGAGGTCCAACAACCAGTGTGTGAACAGGCCACCGAGTGATTATAATACCTGCTAAAGATTGAGAAGCACTGCCCTATAAGGAGGACCACTAATCAATAAACCCATCCCACACCAAAATGCTTCCAACCAGCTTTTCAGTACCCATTTATTTGGAAGATAGTCAGGAAACATCAGAAGTTTCAGGAAAGACTCTATCTTGAGGAAGAGAGAGAGAGAGAGAGAGAGAGAGAGAGAGAGAGAAACCAAAACAGATTTCACAGGGCAGCTTTAGTGAAGGGGAGAGAAATGAGAGACAGCCTGGTTTGTATGACCTCTCCCTGGCCTCCGACCTCACATTGCCACTGAGCTACTCCTCAGGCTGTACAGAAGAGTTAGAAAACCAATGAAGCAAACACTCTCTAGGTCCTGTTCAGTTCTACTCTGTGCCTTTATACTTTATCCTTATGTGCTGGATGCTCGAAACTAACACAGCAATTTAGACTGACACTCTGGGTTGGAACTACCTCTGGTAACTATCTTGTCTCTTTGAATGAATAAATAGCATTTTAATGGAAAAAAATCATACGAGCATTGTTATGCCAAAGGCTTGTTATATTCTGTGTTTGCATTACATGCAGAGGCAAACTGCACTGCTTTATTTTACGTAGAAATATCTGTAATCATCCCCCTGTATCATACGCTTTTGCTTCTCTCTCACAGGCTTCCCATGGCTCACCCTTACAGCCTAAATCTTAATCCAAAAACCCTCCCCTATTACTGCTTTTTACCAGTCTCTACTCACCCTAAGTGTCACCGCCACAACCAGATCATTCTTGTGCTTACAAACCTCTAGTAGCCGCGACATCTACATGTAACCGCCTCATTTATATTTACTTCCTCTGACTCCTTTAGTCCAGCTCATTTTTCTCAAACCCCTTGGTTCCCCACTAAAGATCCTTTTCCCTCTCAGGCCACCTCATGCCTCTCCTGGAAAACTGAGCCCCCTCAAGGGATGAAAACGTAGGCCAGGCCTCATGCAAAGAACACCACAAATTGTCTCATTTAATTCTCACACTAATAAGAAAGCATCCCTATTTTTACATTTGGAACACTGATGTTTAGAGACATTAAGTAACTTGCCCAAGGTTACGACTAGGATTCTAATCCAAATCCTTCTATCTCCACACTCTTAAATCTACTCTCATGTCTCCAGAGGTCTGACTCAAATATGGGAAGAAAAAAAGTTTCCTTAATTCTGCAGAAAATGAGAAGAGCAAAAGGAGCTCTGCATGTGTGTGTGTGTATATACACATACATATGTGTATATATATGTATACGTATATATGTATATACACACATATATATGTGTATATACATACACATATGTATGTGTATATATAAGTATATATATACATATATAAACGTATACACACACATATATAAATATAGACACACATATACACATATGTATATATACATATATGTATACACACACACACACACACACACACACACACACACACACACACACACGTTTTAGCGTGGTCTTCCACAGATGCTCAGAGCCTCAAGTCAAAGCCCAACAGGGAACACAGTTCACAGCAATCACTCTCCACCTGGAGGGCTCCTGAGGGCTCAGGAATCTGGCCAAGGAGCAGCCCAGCATGCCTCCCCAGCAGGAATGGATGCAACGCACAGGAGGAAGGCTGGCTCTTGCGCCCAGAATACCGGTAGGAAACAGGTGGTTAAGAGATCCCTCTCCCCACGCAGACCCAGTCCATCCTCAGAGACCCTTGTGGAGGTGGTAGTGGTGGTGCGCCTTCCAGTATGGGGTGGGGGGCAGAGTAGGTGCCCACCTCAAAAGATGTCCAGATATGATTTTAAAAGCTCCTAGGAAACAAGGTAGTAATCTAACGACCAAGGGCAAGCAATGACTCCTAAGGTGTAGCCTGCGCCTCTACAACAGCGCAGCTAACTTCGAGGGGCACAAAGAAATGTCTATGGTGACAAGAGAAGGTGCTTCACTGGTGCCCATCAGAATGTGGAGGCGGCCACCGCCCCCTCCTCCAAAGAGGGGCTACAAGTCCATTTTCTCCTGTCTGACAGAAAAGGGAGGCGGCACCCCAATGTCTCCCACGCCGAGGGCCTCAGTCGCGCACCTCTCAGCCTTTCCTTCCAAGGCTAAGAGGCTGTTCCTGTCCGTCTCCCCACTCAGCCCCAATCCCCTCTCCCACTCGGCACCTCTCTCTCCCCTACTCGGTCTCCAACCTCCTTGCCCCACCGCTCTGCCCGCTAGACCTCTCTTCCCCTACCCCCTGCCCTTCTTTCCTCCCCACTCGATTCCTTATCCCTCAGCCTCGCGCTGCCCACCCCTCGGTACCTTGAGCGTCACGTCGCACAGCTTGCCTTGCCGCCGGATCTCCTCCATGACGCCGTAGCCGCGACTAGGCAACTCGGACACGGAGAAGTGCACCAGGTCCTCCAGCTCCTCCGCGCCGTCCTCCACCATCTTCCCCGGCCGCCGCGACTGCGCAGGCCTGGGCGGCCGGCTAGAAACCAAACGGGGCGGGGCGGACTGCCGCCGCGAACACACGGCTAGAAGCAGACGGACCTGCACGGCCGCCGTAGTCTCGGCTGCTCTGCGCCGGAAGCTCCGCTGCCCCGCTTCCTGGTGCGAGCGCAGCCTTCTTTCCCTCGCTTTCCCGACCGTGCTGTCGCGCCTGCCGTTGCCGCAGTCTTTCTGGATTAACCGGTCCCATCTCCCGCCTTTCCGATCCGGCCCTGACCTTACTCGTGTCTCCACCCAGGGCCGCGGACTTCACTTCCGCCCCTACCCGACACTTCCGGAATCTGCGGAAACGGTCCGTTGCCATGGCGGCTATGTACACAGTTCTGCAGCCGCGAATGCAGGGCTGCGGTCGCTGCTCCTGCAGCGGTCGCGCGGCGGGAGGGCCTCTGCCTCGGGAGCGGTGAGCAGCGACCACGCGCCGCACGGATGGGGAGAAGGGAGGCCCGAGAGGGGGTATACGCCCAGGCGGTGGGCAGCGGCTGGGATCCGAACACCGCCCTATCCGGGAGTCCCCCAGCTTGGCTCGCTGATTTGTGAAACCCGAGCGGAGGAGAGGGCGCGGCATCGTGGGGGCTCTTTCAGGCTGGCTGCAGTTTAGGGTCTTCGGATCTAACGTTCCCTGGCCCCACGAGACCTCTGCGTCTCTGCCGAGGTTGAGAGGGCGTGAGGTGGGGGACCAGAGGTCTGCTGGACCCTTTCATACACGGCAGTTTTCGAACTGGAGGGGGCTTCGGGATCGCTAGGTAGAGCCCTTCGCTTTATGGATGAGGAAGCCGCTCCAAAGAGGGACAAGAATGGTCCCAAGTTCCACTGCCTCCCACACTCCACACAGGGGTCCGGTATGTTGGGTGAGGAAAAGGGAGAAGACCAGGTCTGTCGGGAATCGAGTCTTTGGTTTAGCCTAGGGCCGGGTGCGTTTGGACCCTGTTGTTTCGGGGTTCAGGTGCTGCAGCCGCTTTAAAACGATGAGGGTTCCATATGAGAGCGTCTGGTCTGGGCAGGAGCGCTGGAAGGTAGGGATTCACCTGGTGCCCACCATTCCAGCAGACGCTTCCTCTTCTTTAATCCAGCTTTCAGAAACGCTTGGTAGCAAATTCTGTTCATTCCCACCACTAAAACGAATAAGGAAACCACGAACCTTCAGGGAGATCTGCTGGTGGCCACTCCGAGGTTCATTTATTTACACCAGACATATCTAAGGGTGGTGCCCATGAGAGAGAAGCATTCCCCATAAGATCCTGAGGGAGGAAACCCCTGCTAAAAGAGAGGGCATGGTGAGGGGCTGAATATGGCTTGTTGTAAGTGGTGCCTGGAAGCTAAGCCCTTCTAGAAGGGCTGTGGGCTCAGGGGTTGGATGTGGTGTGGGAGGGAAGTGACATATGCCCCTTGGGACTCTCTCAGTAGTGACCGAAGATGGACCCACATGTGGAGATTCAGCCAGCCACCCTCTGACTTCCAGCCATGACCATCACTACCAACCACCATTTCTTGAGTACCTGTTCTGTGCTGGGCACTGTTCTGGACATTGAGGGGGGATTCAAAAGAGAGAAAGCACAGTTCTGTCCCACAAGCAACTTGTAATTTAATTTGGGAGCGGAAACCCACTCAAATGATGCGGCATAAGAATGGTAACAAGCGTTATTTCAGTAAGTGCAAGATGGCATGGGGTCTCTGAATGTCTGGGTGTTGAGGGGCTGCTGAGTAGGAGCCTTATAGGAGGAGTTAAGTTAATAGAAAAAGCTTGCAGAGCGCCTGGCTGGCTCAGTGGGTAGAGCATGCAGCTCTTGATCTTGGGGTTGTGAGTTCGAGCCCCACATTGGGTACAGAGATTACTTAAAAATAAAAAAAAAATCTTAAAATAGAGAAAGCTTGTCTTAGGTGGGTATGACTCCTGGCATACTTGAAGCTATGGATGTGAGCACGGGGAGGGTCTGGGGAGGATAGGGGAGCTGCATGTGCATGTGCATGTTGGCAAATTACAGGCCCCACTCTGAGGGGAGGGCGATGCTCAGGCTGTCCGTGCTGTTCCTGTGCTTGGTGGGTGGAGACTTCCAGGAGGGAGGCCTGGGCACCTCCCACCTAGGCTGGTTCCTTTCAGAGGGCACCCTGGCCAGGAGGCTGGGTCCTCAGACCCAGAGCTATTGACCTTCAAGCTATTTGTGGCTCTTTATCGCTCGACCTCAATGTTGTAGACAAAAATTTTAGGACTGAAATTGGATAAGCCATCATGCTTGATCACCTGAATACTTTTCAGCCTCGTTTTCTAAAAATTGAAAGGTCTGAATGGTCCCATAGTGGCTGGGAAAAGACTTCCATGAACTAATTACTTGAGGAATGTAGCAAGCGGACACACAGTTCTACAGTTGGCAGATGTGAAAGTGTCATGTTTGCTTATTTGATTTTACATCTGAAGGGCTTGTAACAGGGGTTAGAGTTTCGTTTGTCTACATCATTGAAACTGTAGACTGAAAGGGCAGGACCTGTCTCTATTTAATTTACTTCTATAGAGATATTTCACGCCACTGATGATAGTTAATATAATTGTAATAGGAAATCTACCGATCATTGCAAGTTGTGTCTAGAAATATGTTTAATATCCTTAAAATCTATCAGGTAACATTCAGTGAGCCTGTCTTAGATAATACAGGGAAAATGTTAATATTCTTTATTTAATGTGCTTTAATTTTTTTTTTTTTTAATATTTATTTATTGAGAGAATGAGAGACAGAGCATGAGCAGGGGACGGGGAGAGAGAGAGGGAGACAGAGAATCCAATGCAAGCTCCAGGCTCCAGCTGTCAGCTCAGAGCCCGATGCGGGGCTCAAACCCACGAACCATGAGATCATGACCTGAGCTGAAGTTGGCCGCTTAACTGACTGAGCCACCAGATGCCCCTTAAAGTGCTTTTTTTTAAAAAAAGTGAAATAATTAACTGTATTTCAGAGAAGAAATCCCTGTCATGCATGATTTTTTTCTTTACAGTACAGGTCTTAACATTTCGTTTTTTAAAAATATTAAGCATCATAGCAGTTTATTAGAGTGCTTTGCAGTAGTTCAAGCAAGCTATTTTTCCTTAATAGCTGTGTTATTGCTCTTTTCCAATTTGAATATGAAATTGAATCAGCTCCCTATGTCTCATGTTTCCCTAACTCTTCCTAAATTCAACAAATTCCTTTGCTGGTTGTTGTTGTTGTTGTTGTTTACAAAAGCGTACAGGTGATTTCTTTGGCCTTAACTCCTCTTTCCTGCCCTATGAAGATGCAAGTTATTTTAGCACCAAATGCTTCATCTCTTATTGAACTGATTCAACCCCAATAGGAAGGTCAGAAGAGAAGTGTACCAAGCAGCATACATCCTGACCCTCAGGCCTTGTCCCTATTCCAAATGTGTTTGGTACATTTGGAACATTAACGCTAAATGAGTTTTTAACATTCTTTCTGTATATTCATAGTTCCGTAAAAGTGAAATTATTGAAATGTGAGAGCCCAACGTTCGGACTGCATGACCATAGACCACTTGATGATACTGTTCACATCATTTGAAAAAGAAGGAAAGAAAAAATATTAGGTTGATATTAGGAAAACGTATATGTAAAATTAGAAATGTTTCCCCTTTGAACAAATTAAAATTGTATTATGTTAATTTCCCTAATAGTTTCAAATAACGAAGTTTAGTATATTTTCATAGACTTTCATCTTGTTTAGTGGTATTACTTAACTAGGTTAAATGTATTGATGATGATTACAGGTTGATTTTTCCTTAGCTTTCCTTAGAGCTTTTGACATTTTCTCTCAATATTTAATCCTTTGTCATCAGGGTATAAGAGGCACCTAAAGAACTAAGTTTTGTTTTTTATTTTTATTTTTTGAAGAACTAAGTTTTAAGTTCCCCTTAAAGCAATAAAAATAGCACAATTGTTACTTCTGTGTAATAACCCTCTTTGCTTTTCCACTCTATGTCAATGTTGGAACCAAAATTTACTGTCTGATTAGTATTCAATATTTTTACACAGGCACTCTCAGGAAAGGGCCTAGTGTGATTTCACCAATGAGACTAATAGCCAATAAAATACAAGATTTCTTGGTTATCATTTGATTGTGCAATCATTTTTTTTAAATTTTAATAAAATACTTCAGTTGGACAGGATCTTAGAAATTAATTAACTCTCCCCTCAGTGCAACAGTCCCTTTGGTAGCATCTCTGCTAGCTGGCATCTTGACCTTGCTTGAGTCTTTTCCATTATAGGACAGCTCTACATAGTAGGGAGGTCGTTTACCTAAATCTCCCTCCCTAAACACATACACCTATATGCTTACATCCTATTCCATGAAGCCACACCAAGCATTTATTTTGACATTTGGTTATACACAGTAATTATTTGTGGTAGTATAAATAAAGGAATACAGATTAAGTGGATCTACCTGAAAGAAAATGATGAAACTCTAGTTAGGTTGACGAGAAGACGAGGAGGTAGAGGGCTGTTTGATTTTTTCTCAATGGACTGTCAGAAAAGAAAGAGTATCTGATTGTGGACTAGATTAAATACACTTCTAGGGAATCATTTTCTGATCTAAGCTGGTCAAATGGAGGTAAAGGAGGGGCTGCTGCATCTGAAATAACATATGTTCGTGAAGACAAGAAAATTAAGTTTAAATGCATTTCATAGTAAGTATTTTAGATGAAAGCATAATGAATGAGGCAAAGCATAAGCGGACATTTTTAGGTACAGACCATTTTTAGGAAACACGTCTAAGATTAGGCCACTAAAGGGAGCGTTCTTCTTGCTTCGTGTTTCTGTCTCTTAGGGGGCCATGGTGGAAAATGGTGAGGCAGCCTGTAAAGTAGGAAGCACCTGTACTTGTTGAACAGCGGGTCCTGTGGGTAGAGCACTGACACGCGAAGGGGTGAAAAGGAAGACTGGGTCTCATTGGGACAGAAGAACACAGACCGAGTGTCAGTCACTCCATTCTGATCTTCTTAATGCGTTGCCACTTGATGATAACTACTGAAAGCTGTACTGTTTTCTTCTTTTTAGCTAGAATGGGTACTAGGAAAAAAGTTCATACCTTTGTCCGTGTCAAACCCACCGATGACTTTGCTCACGAAATGATCAAATACGGACATGACAACAAAGTAAGTGGGATGTGCTTGCTTTCACCAGCTTGGTCCTCTCTGTCCCACCTTGCCGCGGTGGGACCCTGTTTCCAAACAGCCTTTAAGGACCAAGACAGAATTGATAAAAGTTCAGATGGAGTCCAGACTTCCAACAAGTCCAAACCACTCCCCTTGAGTCACTTTTGATAAGGAAACTCCTGAAGCTCCCACTTGTTTTTGTTTTAATTTTTTTTAATGTTTATTTTTTTTTGAGAGAGAGATTGAGACAGAACGTGAGCAGGGGAGGAGCAGAGAGAGAGGGAGACACAGAATCCAAAGCAGCCTCCAGGCTCCGAGCTGTCAGCACAGAGCCCGACGTGGGGCTCGAACTCATGAACCACGAGATCATGACCTGAGCCGAAGTCAGGCACTTGACCGACTGAGTCACCCAGGTGCCCCGAAGCTCCCACTTTTAATTGTATTTGTGGTTAATAAGTTTGCCTTCATCCTTGTGTCTGACACAGAAAAGCTGACATTTGTCCACACTCATAAAACTCTGTGGGGATCAGATCTGCTGTTACATGATCCCTCAGGGAGGGGGTCAAGTAAGATGTCTTAAGTTGATAACTGTTCAACTTACCAAACCAGTGGGAGAAACTCTTTTCGAAAGAACTGGAAAGATGTATCCATCCCTGTGTCCCGACCACTGTCCTGACAACCTTTCTGAAGCCCATGACAGGCTTAGGACAGGTTGAGAGAGTTCTGTTTTCATTGAGCAAACATCTGTGAACCTACATGGGCAGCATGAAGACATTCTTTAAGGGAAGAATCCGAGAGCAAACTGCCCAAGCTTTGAAAGTCTTGACAGTCAGAGAGAAGCTCACGTGCAGCAAATCCTGCAGGACATGGTCTCAGTGAGCACAGAAACACGGAGCATTTCATGTGTGAATGGACAAAGCCCCTCCTCTTGCTTGATCTTACTTTTTCTGCATGTGGCTGTGTGTTGGCTCCTGGAGTAGGGCAGCCAGTGTAAAATTCCAACAAGAGTCTCTTTACATCAGAAGGCCCCACGGTGAAGATTGGAATCTCCCCTTGACCTAACCCAATATGTTCCTAAACCAGCTGTTGCCTTAGTGGCTTGCTATGGAGAGATCTAAAAGTCTAAAAATGTTTTTTTTTTTTTTTCCAACGTTTATTTATTTTTGGGACAGAGAGAGACAGAGCATGAACAGGGGAGGGGCAGAGAGAGAGGGAGACACAGCATTGGAAACAGGCTCCAGGCTCCGAGCCGTCAGCCCAGAGCCTGATGCGGGGCTCGAACTCACGGACCGCGAGATCGTGACCTGGCTAAAGTCGGACGCTTAACCGACTGCGCCACCCAGGCGCCCCAAGTCTAAAAATGTTTTTAGGAATCTTTGCATCTAAAAAAAAAAAAAAAAAGAGAAATCTTTGCACCTGAAGATATGCTAATTACAAGTGGTAGGCACCCTTGATTTGCTATAATACCAGTGAGGAACTGTCTGAGAAGCCGAGAGCCATTTCTGTGGTTATTAATTCATCATTCCTCACAATGCTCCGTAGCATGTAAAAGATGTGGCCCAAGCCCAGGCCTCTGTCACCAAGCCCAGTCTTCTCTCTGGCCTAAGTCAAGGCCTCCCTGTGCTTATTAAATGTGTCTAAAGCTTGTTTAATAAAAAAAACATGATAAATGTGCTTGACCTCGTATCATAGATGCGGGAATCAAGACAAACAGCACCCTGTAACCTAGGGTGACAAGGCCTGAAACCAGTAAGTGCTCCAGTCTCCTGATCCTTCCACCGTAAAGGTGGTGTGGCCTCCCTTCTCCTCTCCCATCCCAAAGAAATCATCTGAATATCAGCCCATGTGTGAGAATCCCTGTTCTTCCTAAAGTTTGCTTCCTTTTATTTTCTCCAGGTCAGGCCTCAGCTATCAGTGAGTTTTTCATACCAGTTTCCTAATACCTAACTAGCTGGCTAACTCTGTCTCTCTCTCTCTCTCTCTCTCTCTCTCTCTCTCTCTCTCTCTTTTTCTAGAGCATTGATATTCACTTAAAAAAAGATACTCGGAGAGGGGTTGTCAATAACCAGCAGACAGACTGGTCGTTCAAGCTGGATGGAGTTCTCCACAATGCCTCCCAGGACTTGGTTTATGAGACGGTCGCAAAGGACGTGGTTTCTCAGGCTCTCGATGGATACAATGGTAATTTAGTTAATTGACTGTTATTAATTGACTGTAAGAACCTGCAGAACCCTTCCTGGAGGAAGAGGTGCAAGTATTTCATGGTGAATAAAATAAAATATAACCTCTTGTGCTAACTTTTGTTTATGTGTCTATCTCATATTCTTATAGTAGAAAACTTATTATTTGCTTGGTGGTAATGTGGGCATGACTTGATCCAAACTTCTGGGGTCCTATTTTCCTAGGAAGACTAAGTGACTGTGGCTCTCTATAGGTCATGGGGATTGAACTATTATCCTGTTTCAAATCCCTCAAATACTAGTTTGAAGATAATGGCCTTATGAATTTGATGGAGTCCAAATACTTCTCTCTTGACTAACTGCCAGGAGTTATTTCCATTCATTTTACCAGCAAAATAAATCTACTCTTCCTATTTTAGCATAGAGTTATTTACATATAGCATGAAAAAATGGAGTAGAGTTTGATTTTCTTAACAAATGGAAAGCAGCTTTATTGGGAGATTTTTACAAACTAGTTTGGTCTAAGATTGCTTTAAAATCTTAAGATTTGAAAATCTGTAGAAAGAATCTATCACAGTTTGTAAACTTTGCCCATGTGACTACAATGTCCCCTGTCTGCAAGTTTTAGGTCTTCTGTTTAAAAGTCTCTTTTAAAGTCTGTTTAGTGTTGATAACTAAACATTGTAATGTAGCTCACTTGTGAAACATAGACGTGGTCCTTATTAATCCTGAGGGGATATGGCCCTGAGGAGGTAGAGACAGAGGAACCAAGAAGGCCAAGGAAGTTAAGAGTCTTGGGCCCTGGCTGCTATAGAATTACAAGTGGGCTCTGAGTCCCAGCTGAAGTGACTCCTTCCTGCACATCTGTGCTAATAGGCACTGTTTCTGACCTCAGCTCACATGCTGAGTTTGAGCCCCGTGTGCAAAACCTGCCAATCCCAGGAACTAGAGCATTGGTGTGGTGAAGGCAAATGCTGATTTCCATGGCCCAGTGTTGCCCGGAAGCGGCATTTGGGATGGGGTCTGGCTCAGGTTGGCCAAGCCAGGAGAAAGAGCGGATGGGAACCGGAGTCCAGGGTGACAGTGTGGTTCGTGTCCCAGAGCCTGGTGGTGACAGTAGACCTAAGAGATGTGAGAGGTACAAGTGGAAGTCTTTCCAGAGAGGGCTGTGGGACCAGATCAGGACCTGTCATGGTCTGTGTTTGGAAGTGGCTTGGGGCCAACTAGTAGCCCTGTTTGATCCTGTGGGAACTTGCAGTCTACAAAGAATCCTCACCATCAACAGGAAATTCTCTTCCCACTCCCATCTCTTCCTGGGGATTTTCAAAGCTCTCCTTGTCTCCTGCCTGGCCAGCCCCTGGGAGGCCTACCCCGAGACTCTTGACAGTTCGTGGCCTTGCTAAAGAAGGGCTGGAGTTCAATGTTCTATCTCCCTCCTCACCTGTCTAGAAAAATTCCCAGTTCCTCTGTTCCCTGGGATTCCCCACTCTGCTCAGCAGCCCTAGGGTCTGATCTCTTGGCAGAGGGATCAGTAGAGCACTACCTGGGCCACACATTCAGAGCTGCAGTCTGTGTTTTGACCATTTATGTCCTGTTTCCTTGCCCACTCACCCTGCCCCCCAAGGCAGGAATCCCTCCTGTCCCCGGCTGCTCCTGATGGCCACCTTCACGCCAGGGTCCAGGCTGGCACCAGGCATGCTGGGGGATAGGAGAGCTATCCTTGGAGCTATTTTCCTGGACATCACCAAGACATGCTTCCAAATGTTTGCAGGTACCATCATGTGTTATGGGCAGACGGGAGCCGGCAAGACATATACCATGACAGGGACAACTGAGAATTACAAGCACCGGGGGATCCTTCCTCGTGCCCTACAGCAGGTAGAGAGTGGGCCCACAGGCAGGGTACCACACAGGTCCCCTTTCTACCACACCTGCTGCTAACCCTAGGCCTGCTACTAGAGACAGGATACACATGGTGGTGGCTGGGGGGTGGGGGGCAGGGTGGTGCAGAGGCCTCAGGAAACTAGGAAACTGGGACTTCAGGTTTCAGGGTCTGACCCAAGCCCATGAGGAACCTATTTCCTCATTGCAAAAGAGGGAGTTGGACGTGCCGACCAGCTTCTTGCTGCTGTGATGGTCTGTGAACCTGTAATTGAGGATTTGGAAGTCCTAATCATGTTCCTGCCTCATTTTAATGAGGGGGATATGGCCTCTTGCAAAGCTTCCTCCCTGGCCTGCTCTGGCTTCTTCCATGCCACAGCCCCAGAAAGAACAAAGGGAAGAAGCAGGGCCCAACATGAACTTTCAGGATCGAGTGAGTCCTGGGGGTCTGGGAAGTATGACTGAAGACAGTACACAAGGGCCTTCCTTTGGAGTTCTGTGAGGACCTTCTGTTGGGAGGTAGGAGGCAAAGGGCCTTTCCCCAAAAGCATCTTGAGGTTTTATAGCCCTGTCCTATAAAAAACATAGATGACCGTCTAGTGTATAAAGCATCCATGCTCTAATTTATGAAGCAGTAGCCTTCACATCCCACTGTCCAAGCTTCAGTATCTCGGTATCTTAGACTTCAGTAGTCGAGCCCAGCACTGCCCAGTAGAGACACGGTGTAAGTCACACATGCAATTTTGAGTTTTCTAGTAACCACAGTTTAAAAAAGTAAAACAGGAAGGGGCGCCTGGGTGACTCGGTTGGACGCCCGACTTTGGCTCAGGTCATGATCTCACAGTTTGTGAGTTCAAGCCCCACATCAGGCTGTGTGCTGACAGCTCAGAGCCTGGAGCCTGCTTCGGATTCTGTGTCTCCCTCTCTCTCTCTGCCCCTCCCCGGCTCACACTCTTTCTCTCTCTCAAAAATAAGTAAACATTAAAAAAAAATTTTTTTTAAGTAAAACAGGTGAAATTGATTTTAATAATATATTTTATGTAACTGAGTATATCCAAAATATAATTTCCACATATAATCAATATAAAAATTCTTGAAATATTTTACATTATTTTTCTCACACTAAGTCTATGCAGTATGTATTTTACACTTATGATCCATTTCAATTTAGACACTAAGTACTTATCAGGAATACTCAATCTGCATTTAGATTTCATAAAATTTACAGTTGAAAAAGTAGATTTATAAACTCAAGTTGTTCCCAACATTCTGAAAAGTTTACCAGTAACTGAACTTAGTGGCCATTTTTTAAAGTTTATTTATTTATTTTGATAGAGAGAGAGAGAGAGAGAGAGTGTGTGTGTGTGTGTGTGTGTGTGTGTGTGTGTGTGTACGCATGTGTATACACATGCTGGGGAAGGGAAGAGGGAGAGGGAGAGAGAGAATCCCAAAAAGGCTCCTTGCTGTCAGCTCAGAGCCTGACGTGGGACTCAATCCCACAACCGTGAGATCATGACCTGAGCCAAAATCAAGAGTCAGATGTTCAACTGACTGAGCCACCCAGGTGCTCCTTTAGCAGCTAGTTTTAACTTTCAATTCAAATTAATTACGATCAAGTAAAATTTAAAATTCCATTCCTTATTTGCATCAGCCACATTTCAGGTGTTCAGCAGCCACCTGTGGCTAGTGTCTACCGTGTTGGATAGCACTACCCTCGACTGTTAGAGCAAGGTGGGGGCCTCAGGGATCATCCAGCCCAACCCCTCCCTTCATGTGGCAACTAAAAAAGTTAAGGGGAAAAGACCAGTCCAAAGTCACCACCTGCTCAGAAGTACCAGGAAGGGTATTTGGAAGTTATTAGTTGGGAAGACTGAGTTTTGGCTTGGCTTCTTCTCTTACTAGCTGAGGTCACAGACAAATAATTTCATTGCATGGGCCTTTCCCCAGATGGGCATTGCCCCTATCCTTCTTCAATCACAGGGGAGTTGTAAGAATAGGATTAAATAATGGATGTGTAAGAGGCTTATATATGGCGAGACACCATAAAATGAGGGATCTTCACTCAGAGTCCTTTCCATTCATCATGGCCGTACAATCTGTTAAGTCAGTTTTCAAAATTCTACAAGATGTGGGGCACCTGGGTGGCTCAGTCAGTTAAACGTCCGACTTCAGCTCAGGTCATGATCTTACGGTTTGTGGGTTCGAGCCCCGTGTCGGCTCTGTACTGACAACTCAGAGCCTGGAGCCTTCTTCAGATTCTGTATCTCCCTCTCTCTGCTCCTCCCCCGCTCACACGCTGTCTCTCTCTCAAAAATAAATAAAAACATTAAAAAAAAAAAACTCTACAAGATGATAATAAGTGCCACTCAATGAACTATTAATAGTAATTGTTGATGATGATGACCATTATGCCAGCTAGACTTTGTAAATTCTTTTAGGACAGGTTTTTTTGTTTTTTTTTTTTAATTTTTTTTTCAACGTTTTTTATTTATTTTTGGGACAGAGAGAAAGAGCATGAACGGGGGAGGGGCAGAGAGAGAAGGAGACACAGAATCGGAAACAGGCTCCAGGCTCTGAGCCATCAGCCCAGAGCCTGACGCGGGGCTCGAACTCCCGGACCGCGAGATCGTGACCTGGCTGAAGTCGGACGCTTAACCGACTGCGCCACCCAGGCGCCCCGGGTTTTTTTTTTTTTTTTAATTGTACTTCTTGATGTGTCCTGCTGAGGTAAGAACTCTCCTAACACTGGTTGGTCATTGGAGTTTTGCTCTTGGTGACTACTGTCCGATATTCCATGTAGGTTTTTAGGATGATTGAAGAACGCCCCACACATGCCATCACTGTGCGTGTTTCCTACCTGGAAATTTACAATGAGAGTCTGTTTGATCTCCTGTCCACTCTGCCCTATGTCGGACCATCAGTCACACCAATGACCATCGTGGAAAACCCTCAAGGGGTCTTCATTAAGGGCTTGTCAGTCCATCTTACAAGTCAGGAGGAGGATGCATTCAGCCTCCTTTTTGAGGTGAGATGACCAAGTCTAAGGATTCCTTCTGCCCGCCCTTCCTTCCTTCCTTCCTTCCTTCCTTCCTTCCTTCCTTCCTTCCTCTCTCCCTCCCTCCCTTCCCCCTCCCTCTCTCTCTTTCTCCTTCCTTCTCTCTCTTCCTTTGTTCTTTTTTTTCTTTTCTCCCTCCCTCCTTAGTTTTTTTTACTTACTTTGATAACCAGAATAAATGTTAATATATGCTCATTTAGCAAGTTCAGATAGTAATGAAAAAATACAGGAACAAAAATTAACATAGTTGCAATTGTCTTTTTCAGTTAATGTGAAACATGGCATTTGTGGTATAGAAAAAAAAAGAATTAACATTCTTAGTATATAAAAGCTCTTATAAATATATAAATTCCTCAGTATATGTTATTCTTTTAAAAGTCATATAGGGGGCACCTGGGTGGCTCAGTCAGTTAAGCCTCCGACTCCGGCTCAGGTCATGAACTCACAGTTCGTGGGTTTGAGCCCCACGTTGGGCTCTTTGCTGACAGCTTACAGCCTGGAGCTGCTTTGGATTCTGTGTCTCCTTTTTCTGCCCCTCCCCTGCTTGTGTTCTGTCTCTCTCTCTCTCTCTCTCTCTCAAAAGTAAATAAACATTAAAAAAATTTTTTTAAAGTCATATATATTGGAACTCTTATACCTCACTGATGAAATATAAAATGGTGTGGCCATATTGGCAGCATCCTAAAAAGTTAATTAATTTTATTATAGAACTTAGCAAATATCCTAGGTATTTTTCCAAGAGAAATGAAAGCATATGTTCACACAAAGGCTTGTAGGCAAATATTATAGCAGAATTATTCAAAATAGTCATAGACTGGAAATAACCAAAATTCTATCACCTGGTGAATGGGTAAATAAAATGATGAAAAACTATTTAACAATAAGAGAAATGGAGTACTGATACATGCATGCTACAACATAGATGAATCTCAAAAAAATGCTAAGTAAAAGAAATACAGAAGATCACATCCTGTTTGGTTCCATTCATTTGAAATGTTCCCAGTAGCCACATCTTTAGAGATACAAGTAGATTAGCTGGGAGGAGGGGGTGGGAAGTGGCTACAGATGAGCCCAGGGAACTTTTTGGGTGATGTAACATTTCTAAAACAGGATTGTGGTGATGGTTGCACAGCTCTAAATTTCCTTTAAAAAATCACAAATTGTATACTTAAAACAGAATTTTATGCCATTTAAGTTATATGTCAATAGAGGCACCTGTGTGACTTGATTAAGCCTCCGACTCTTGATTTCAACTCAGGTCACGATCTCACTGTTTATGAGGTTGAGCCCTGCATAGGGTTCCACACTGTGCAGAGCCTGCTTGGGATTCTCTGTCTCCCTCTCTCTCTGCCCCTCCCCTGATCCTCTGATCTCTCTCTGTGTCTCTCTCTCTCTCAAAGTAAATAAACAAACATGTTAAAAAATTATTAAATTATATGTCAATAAAAGTTTATTTAAAAAGTCACATAGGTGGAGCGCTTGGGTGGCTTAGTTGGTTGAGTGCTTGAACAGCCAACTTCAGCTCAGGTCATGATCTCACAGTCGTGAGCTGGAGCCCCACATCAAACTCACTACTGTCAATGCAGAGCCCGCTTCGGATCCTCTGTCCCCTCTCTCTCTGCCCTTCCCCCCTCCCCTCCCAGTCAAAAATGAATAAACATTTACATATTAAAAAAAAGGTCACATAGGAGTCCTCAGGGTGATTTAAACCTGGAGCCCTTGGATCTACAGGGAGGAAAGAGGCAGCAATAGAGCATTCTTAAAAAAATTTTTTATTACATTTCTTTATTTTTTGAGAGGCAGAGATGGAGTGTGAGTGGGGAGGGGCAGAGAGCGAGAGGGAGGCACAGAATCCAAAGCAGGCTCCAGGCTCTGAGCTGTCAGCGCAGAGTCGGATGCGGGGCTCAAACTCACGAACTGTGAGATCATGACCTGAGCCGAAGTCGGATGCTCAACTGACTGAGCCACCCAGGCGCCCCCAGCGATAGAGCATTCTCATTGTTGCTCCTGACATTTCACCGTGACTAATGGTATTTGCTGTGGGGCTTTGGTGGCTTAAGGTTAAAGAATGTCCAAGTTTGGGAAGAGTTTTTACCATTAATAAGTATTTGTTCATACCCTTAGTAGTAACCACTCTCCTGACTTGTAATCATTTCATTGGTCTTCTTTATAACTTTACCACTTCTAGCATACCATGTATGTTTCCTCAAACAGCATAGTTTAATTTTTTTGAAAACTTTTATATAAAAGGAATCACGTAGGACGAATTCTGATTACTTTTCCCTCTTATCTACTTTTTATGTGAAATTCATCTATGTTCTTGCTATATATTTTTCATTGTCATCATCACTGTATTACATTGGGTGTTAGGTGAATATACTACAAGTTAGTTATCCACTCTCTTTCTTTCCTTTTCTTTTTTTTTTTCTTTTTCTTTTTTTTTCTTTTAGAGAGAGTGAGTGTGCTCATGAGCAAGGGAGAGGGGTAGGGGGAGAAAGAGAGAAAATCTTAAGCAGGCTCAATGCTCAATGCAGAACCCAACACAGGGCTTGATCCCACGACCCTGGAATCATGACCTGAGCTGAAATCGAGTCAGATGCTGAGCTGACTGAGCCGCCTCAGTGCCCCTATCCACTCTACTTCTGATGGACATGTAGGTTTTCCTAGTTTGAGGGATATTTCATACAATGCCACTGGGAACATTCTTGTATGTCTGCCTCGTGTACATAAGCATGAATTTTTCTAGGTAAAACCAAGGACTGCAGTTATGGGTCATTGAGTGTGTCTTAAACTTTCTTAGGCAATGCCAACTCTTTCCCATAATGGTATACTGCCACAGTGGGTTAGACCTTAAGACCTTAAAATTTTGACCAATCTGGCTGGTGTGTGGTTTTTCCCACTGTGATCTTTGTTTTCTTCTCCCTAATTACTAATGAAGTGAAGGGCCTTTTCATATGCTTATTCACCATTTGGATTTCCCTTCCCATATTTTTTATCTTCTTTATAGATGTCTTTTTTTTTCTTTGTCTTGTTTGCATGAATTCTTTATATACTCTGAAAACTAATCCTTTTTCAGTTATATGTATTGTGAATATGTTATATTTCCCATGGCTTGCTTTTTTTTTTTCGCTCTTTATGTGTTATTTGATGAGCAAAAATTCTTGATTTTAGGTTAATTGAATATATGTAAATTTTTTGTTTTGACTTTTTGTGTAAAGAGCACATAAGAGGATTTTCTTTTAAAAATCCACAGGTAGAGGGCCACCTGGGTGGCTCAGTCAGTTGGGCATCTGACCTCAGCTCAGGTCATGATCTCACTTTTTGTGGGTTTGAGCCCCACGATGGGCTCTGTGTTGACAGCTCAGAGCCTGGAACCTGCTTCAGATTCTGTGTCTCCCTCCCTCTATCCCTCCCCTGCTCGTACTCTGCCTCTCTCTTAAAAATAAATAAAACATTAAAAAATTTTTATATTTTTAAGTTTATTTATTTATTTTGAGAGAGAGTGAGCAAGCAGGGGAGGAGCAAAGAGAGAGGGAGAGAGAGAATCCCAAGCAGGCTCTGTGCTGTCAGTGCAGAGCCTGATGTGGGGCTCGAACTCATGAACGGTGAGATCATGACCTGAGCCAAAGTCAGATGCTTAACCGACTGAGCCACCCAGGTGCCCCCCCCCCCCATTTTTTTTTTTAATCCACATGTAGAATTCTCCAGTTAAGTCATCTGACCTTGGACTTTTATTTGTTGAGAGGTTTTTGATTACTGATTCATAAATTGGTCTGTTTAGATTTTCCTTTTCATCATAATTCAGTCTTGGGAGTCTGACAGTCTTTATCTTTTAACTGAAGCATTTCATTGCATTTGCACTTAATGTAATTACTGATACATTGGGGTTTACATCTGTCATGTTATTATGTGCTATCTCGTTGTTCCATTTGTTCTACATTTATTTTTCTTACCCGTTTTGCCCCTAATTTAATTTAATTTCATTAATATTTTTTTTAATTTACATCCAAGTTAGTTAGCATCCAGTGCAATAATGATTTCAGGAGTAGAATGTAGTGATTCATCCCCTACATATAACACCCAGTGCTCATCCCAACAAGTGTCCCTCTTAATGCCCCTTACCCATGTTTTGCCCTTTTTTATTAGATATTTTTTATTATACTTGTTTTCCCTTTTACTAATTTAGAAGTTGTATGTTCATTCATATTTATATTCTCTCACTCTCTCCGTTTAGCCCAGAAATAACAACTTGGCACATTTAGTTAATACATACACACCCAAGTGAGTGTATCTAACTAGTGAGATATGAATAAGTTCTGTGGATTATCCAAAGTCAGCTTCTTGGTTTTGATATTGTGCTATAGTTTTGCAAGATACTATCTTAGGGAGAGACTGAGTGAAGAGTACAGGGGACCTCCCTGTACATTTCTTCAGAACTCCTCTGGATCAAAATAAAGTGTCATTTTATCATAATTTTTATTATATCTTACCATAACATTATCATTTTAATTGTGTTATAATTACGTTAAAATATTTAAAAATAGGGGTGCCTGGTGGCTTAGTCATTTAAGCGTCCGACTCTTGATTTCAGCTCAGGTCATGTATGATCTCACTGCTCATGAGTTCAAGCCCCATGTCAGGTTCTGCACTGATAGCTCAGAGACTGCTTGGGATTCTCTCTGTCTCTCCCTCTCTCTCTGCTCTTCTCCTGCTTGCTATCTCTCAAAATTAATAAATAAACATATATATATTTAAAAATAAAACCTCTGTGGTGCGCCTGGGTGACTCAGTCGGTTGAATATCTGACTTCAGCTCAGGTTATGATCTAACACTTTGTGAGTTTGAGCCCTGCATTGGGCTCTGTGCTGATATTCAGAGCCTGGAGCCTGCTTCAGATTCTGTATCTCCCTCTCTCTCTGTCTCTCCCAGCTCATGCTCTGTCTCTCTCTCAAAAATAAATAAACATTAAAAAAAATTTTAATAAATAAAAAAATAAAACCTCTAAAAATCTAAAGTTCATGAAAACCTTTTACTTCCTCCTGCATTCTATAAGAACCTTAGGATTGCTACCTTGTCTTTTATGTTTTTGTTTTTTGACTCTGCAGGGACATCATTATTAATGTTTTATGTAGTACACATTCTTTTACATTTACCCTCGTATTTACCACCCTCATTGCTTTTCCTTCCTTTTCTCCATCACCTTCCACTGGAGATTGTTTTCTTTCTTCTGTTGTATATCCTTTATAGTGAGCATGCTGGTGACAAAGAGTTTCTTGTTTTTTGAAATGTCCTTATTTTACCCTTAGTCTTGAGAGATATTTTTGCTGGGTATAAAATTCTATTTTCACATTTGTTTTGTTCTACCATATTTTAAAAAATTTTTTTAATGTTTATTTATTTTTGAGAGACAGAGAGACAGAGTGAGAGTGGGGGAGGGGCAGAGAGAGAGGGAGACACAGAATTTGAAGCAGGCTCCAGGCTCTGGGCTGTCCACACAAAGCCCGACATGGGGCTCAAACCCAAAAACTGTGAGATCATGACCTGAGCTGAAGTCGGACGCTTAACCAACTGAGCCTCCCAGGCACCCCTGTTTTGTTCTACCATATTAAAGAGATCATTGCAAAGTTATGGTTTCCATCATTAGTAGTGAGAAGTCAATGTCAGTCTGTTCAATAGTCCTTTAAAAGTATGTTAGTCTGTGCCTTCTGAGAAGCAGATGCCAAGATGGGATTAAATGTGCAAAAAAAAATTTTTTTTTTATGTTTTTAAATTTATTTTGAGAGAGAGACAGAGAGATTGAGCAGGGGAGGGGCAGACAGAGAGAGGGAGAGAGAGAATCCCAAGCAGGCTTCCCACTGTGACTGCACAGCCTGATGCAGGGCTCAAACTCACGAACCGTGAGATCATGACTAAAATCAAGAGTCAGACACTTAACTGACTGAGCCACCCAGGTGCCCTGGTACATGATCCTTTTAATGTGCCATTGAAGTCAGTTTGTTATGATTTTGGATTCTGCATTTCTCTATTATTAAAAAAAAATTAGTCAACATTTTCCTGGCTATATAACATTCCATTGTACAGATAGACCTAATCATTGGGTATGTAGGTTAATTGTTAGTCAATATTCATGAACATTTTTAAGACTTTTATTGCTACTTGGCTTTTCAGAAAGCTCTACAAATTCACACATCCCTAGCAGAGGGTGAAAGTCTAGGTCTGGACTCCAATTGGTCTCCCATTCTACTAGTGTATAAATGAGATATCTCTGGAAGGTCTGATTGCAGTAACATGAAATCACTTGTATACCTGTCAGAATAGTTGAAAATAACCCAAATGCTTTATTGTTTTAATTCTTCAAAATGCTGTCTACTTTTCCTCTCCTCTTCAGGGAGAGACCAACAGGATTATAGCCTCCCACACAATGAATAAAAACTCATCCAGGTCGCACTGCATTTTCACCATCTATGTGGAGGTGGGTCTGAGCTCCTTGAATAGCCCAGTGATGGGGGGATGGGGGGGAGGCACAGCCCAGTCCCACTGGACCTGCTGCAGACTAGAAGCTTCTCCCTGTGACATCTAACCTCTGTTTGGATGTTTTGTAGGCTCATTCGAGGACCTTATCAGACGAAAAGTACATCACTTCCAAAATTAACTTGGTGGATCTAGCGGGCTCAGAAAGGCTGGGAAAGTCTGGGGTAAGTGGGAGCAGGACATCCCTTGTCAAGCCACAGCCCTGTTTCCTGCACAGTGCCTATGCACATGGGACGTCCCTCATGGGGCATTTGTGCGCCTAGCCCTGAGCTAGGCGCAGTGGAGCATGTGGGCATGACCCCATGGAGCTTTGAGGGATGGAATTAGTGGAAGGGAAACAGCTGCACTATAGTTGCATCCTACCTAAGAGGATTTTTGTAAATATTAAATGAGAGGACAGCCCCTAAATTCTTAGCCAGGTGCCTAGCCCCCCATAAGTACTCAGAAAATGCTTGGTGCTGGTAGTAACATTTCTCTGCATATGAGTAGGAGTGTCCACATGAGTCTTTCCATGAGTATTTCAGCTCAGCTATTCATGGGCTTGGCCATGAATTAGTATAAGTATTCACACAAGTATGCAGTGAGCATTCCTATGTGCATTCAGCTAAGTGTTTGTATGTGTATGATAGTCACAGGATGATTTGCCCAAGTGTCTGCACAAACATTCCTGTGTGTATTCATATTGATGTGACTCTTACATGAGAATTCATGTGAATATTCACAGAAGTATTCATATTCCCGTGAGCGTTCCCATGAATATTTGCATGAGCATTCCTGTGAGTATTAGTATTAGGCCATGATGGAATACAATCCCATGATATTGAGAAAAGAGCTGGCTCTGGAAAGGAGGCTCCAGCCTGGCCACCCACCCACAATGTTCCCAGTGAGGCAGCCTCCCCATTTGGTGTGAAGTGGAATTGACCTTTGGTTTGTAGTCTGAGGGCCGAGTCCTGAAGGAAGCCACCTACATCAACAAGTCGCTGTCATTCCTGGAGCAGGCCATCATTGCCCTTGGGGACCAGAAGCGGGAGCACATCCCCTTCCGGCAGTGCAAGCTTACCCACGCCCTCAAGGACTCATTAGGTAAGGGCAGGTGAGGGCGAGGTCCATGCACAGGGAGGAGGGCCAGGCCGGGTCTAGCTGCTGCTGGTGGTAATGGAATTGCTCCCTTCCGGCAGCTGGCACTTCCCTGGAACCTTTTCACTGTGATCCCAGACACAGCTGAAAAGTAAGAGTCATGCATGGTCCCCTCTTTCACCCACAGCATGCAGTGCTGCTCCCTCAGAAGCTTTGCTTAAACTTTGGCCTCTGTTGGGACTACCTTCTCACTTCCCCTCATCCCTAACCTGACAGAATCCTTCACGGCCTTCAAGGTGACCAGGTGGAGGGTCTCTGTCATGCCTCCTTCTCTTCCCCCACAGCCTCCCTGACAGAGGAACGGGGGTTGTGTTTGTCATATTTGTGTCGCCTGATGGCACGGTCTTGGGTGTCTGATTACTAGTTGAGAGCCACCAGTAGCAAAGCCCCGGCCCACAGCCCTCTCCCCTGCCCCGTGCCATCTCTCCTCTGCTGTTCCCCCGGCTCCTCTTTTAGGTACATCCAGTGGCCTCTCCCCTTCCCTGCTCTCCTCCAGTCTCACACATGCTTGGGCATGTCCCTCCTGACTCTGTCTGAGTCAGCTCAGGTGGCTGTAACAAAACGCCACAGTCTGGAGTGCTTCAACAATAGACATTTATTCCTCACAGCTCTGGAGGCTGGAAGTCCCAGATCAAGGTTCAGGATGGATGGTTCCTGGTGAGGGCTCTTTTTGGCTCATACACAGCTGCTTTCTTTCTGTGCCTTCACACGGCAAAGAGCAAGAAAGAAAAGAGAAAGGGACCAGAAAGAGAGACAGAGTTCTGGTCTTTCTCTTTCTCTCATATAAGGGCACTAATCTCATTATGGCGGCTCTGCACTCAGGACCTCCTCTAAACCTGATCACCTCCCCCAGGCCCCATCTCCAGATACCATCACACTTGGGGATAGGACTTCAACATAGGAATTTTGTCAGGACACAAACTCTCAACCCATAGCAGACCCCCACCAGCCTTAAAAGAATCTCTTGGCAGAATACCCACATGGTTCATGGCCCTTCTGTGTCCTGCTTTCTGCAGGGGGAAATTGCAATATGGTTCTCTTGACAAACATCTATGGAGAAGCCGCCCAGTTAGAAGAGACGGTACGTAAAGATAGCCGAGGCGGCCTGGTTGGAATCCCTTCTCGTGGGTTCCAGGGCTGGGTAAGGCTGGCTCCGGGCTGGCTAAGCTGGCGTACTGGGCCATAGATATTGTCAAGAGGGAAGAGATCCGGGGACCGAATCAACCAAAATTGTTGCGGGATCCAAATACCAAGTACCAAGGGGCAGAGGCTGTGTTGAGGAAGAGGCAAGGCAGGGAGCAGGCGCAGCGTGGGAGTCTATATGAAGAGGGTTTTGTGGGGGCAAGGACTATGCTTCCCACGGTGCTGCTCCTGTGAATTGGGATCTAGGGCAGCTGATTTCTTGTTCTTCATAATTACACGCTGAAAAATCTTAGAAGCACCACAGGGTTCCGGGCTGTGGTTATGAGGCTGGTGCAAACTGATGGGCATTGAGCACATACTGTGTGTGTGGGGGCGGGGGGGGGCGGGAAGAGCAGCTCGGTAGAGGTGACTTATACGTGGCCTCACGCCTCAGAGTTCCTTGCCATGGCCCTGAGTAATGTGAGAGGTCTGGACGAAAGAATCCATCAGAGGAAAAGGTACTTTTCCTGAAAGTGGGGTGAGGAAGGTGGGCACCGAGCTGGCTGGGTTTAAAGGGTTGGTGGTACAGAAAGCAGAGAGGCGGGTTGCCTGGGTGGCTCAATTCGTTACGTGGCTGGCTCTTGGTTTTGGTTCAGGATTAGGCTCTCATGGCTTGTGGGTTCAAGTCCCACATCGGGCTCTGTGCTGACAGCACAGAGCCTGCTTGGGATTCTTTCTCTCCCTCTCTGCCCCTTACGCACGTGTGCGCGCTCTCTCTCACAATAAGTAAACATTTAAAAACAAATAAAATAAAAAGAAAGCAGAGATGCTTCTGGCAGAGGCAACTGTGGGCCTGATGGTGTGGCCCATGCCGGGAACACCTGGCTGCTGCAGGGGGAGTGGAGGGTGGTGTTCAGGAAGGAGAAGGGGGAGAAAAGACTCCAGAGGCTGCTCGGGTCCTGGCGGCCAGGGTGCCGCCTTGGCTGTTCTGTTGGTTGCTGGGGTGTCATGGGGTTTGAGCAGGGAGGGCTGTGGCCAGAGTTGTGACTCACGAAGATTAACCCAGCAGCAGGACCCAGGGGACCTGGGAGGGGACAAGCTTAGGAGACCCAGAGGCAGGAATATGGGCTCTAATGGCTGAGGCAGTGACACAGGTGAGCTCACACAACTGGGCATTCCGGTTGAGGCTTCCCTTCTTCCTCTGAAGGGCCACTCATCATAAATAAGACAGATTTGGAAAGCACTCCATAGACGTTTTGTCAGGTGTGGATGTTTAAGGCAAGCCTCAGTCATCTGGCGAATCCACTTAGGTGAAACAGGTCCTTTCCAGGCACGCTGCAGGGCAAGATGCTCCTGCAGGGCCTCCCAGTTTCTTGCATCAGGGACCATCCCAGCTTCCAGAGAGAGTGCCCTGGGGCTTGGGAGGCCGGGGAGGGAGCTCCCACTGACGTGCAGGCAGCATCCCCAGCGGGGGAAGGCTTCAGGAACCACATAGTATAACAAAGCACAAGTGAACCCCGAGAGGAGCCATATGAAAATTGGGCCTCCTGACTGCCTTGTTGAGCAATGCCCTCCAAGACGGTGGAAGGCCCCTCTCTCTCATTCCCACCCCTGAGATGGTCACCGCATAGAAAGCCATTCTGCTGGTACCCCGCCATCCCGTCCTGTGACGCAGGACGGTGCCCACAGAGCCCAGAGGAGCTGCTGGAGGGGCCTCAGGGGGTTGGGACGAAGGCATATTGGGGTGTGGAAGCTAATGAGTCTCTTCTCCAAAAGCTTTAAAACCTTGACAGTGTTCCTGTCATGGATCACATTGCTTTATTCAGTGCCGCTGCACGTATGTGTGGGAGTAAACACAGCGAGGGGGTCGTGGCCACACTCGCTGCTGTTTGGAGCAGGAGAGTCCGAATCCACCCCACACAGAAGCAGCTCCGACTAGTGACAGGGGCCTCCTCCGGAGGGCCTCCTGCCAGCTCTATCCAGAGCACACCACCCACCTCTTCATGAAGTCTCCCTGACTTTACAGAGAAGCTACAAAACCTGTCTGAGGTCGCGTGGTGGGTCAGCGGTAGGGTTCTTAATCACCAGGGTGGACTGAAGAGCACTTTTGGGCCTTCTTCTGGGCCACTTCTGGGTGGCCCTCCCCCAGGCCCGCCCCCCTGTTTCGGGGCCCTGCGACAGCCCGCCATCGTGTGAGGCTGGGATCTCAGGGCCCGCCCTGTGCTACCACTGGCAGTTCCTCGTTGCCAAGGGACAGGCCTCCACCTGTCGTGTAACATCGGTGCAGTGGGGCACAGTGCCGGGGCTGTTTCTCAAGTGCCTACTTACGTGGCTGCCTCCTGGGCCTGCGGCCATAATTACCCCTGCCTGGCTGCCCCTCCAGAGGGACTTGGGTGGAACCCCCAAGGAGACCCCACACTTCACATTGGAGTAGACTTATATGCAGAAGTTCATCTTTCCTAGTGGACTCCTTTGGCCTGTTTTGAAAATATCTCTATTCATAAGCAATTGGCCAAAGACATAGAGGGCTGTCTGATCTGTTTTTCAGCTGTCTTCACTGCGGTTTGCCAGCAGGATGAAGCTGGTCACCACTGAGCCTGCCATCAACGAAAAGTATGATGCTGAGGTAGTAAAGGGTTTGTGGGCAGATGTCTCACCGTGGAGGTGTGTGGGTTTGTTGCCTGGGTCACACAAGCCTGTCTTCCCTTCCTGCCTCAGTGCGATCCCGGGTCAGTCCCTTTCCACTCTGGGACAGGCCAGAGTCTTCAGAGCCCCTGGAGACCCCCCCACTTGGGGGCCACCACACAGGTGAAAGGACCAGGTCAGGTCCCCACCCAGTTCATGTGTGAGACTTCAGGGCCTCTGACTACCCTGGGCTTCTATATGAGAGTTCCTTAGAGCTGTTTCAGAGTTCAGTCAGTGTGGACCATCTCTCAGACTCCTCTGGTTATAACGCTACGGAACCTCTTTGCTGCCGACCTGTGTGATCCCTCTCAGCAAGCACAGCTGACCGATCAGAAGGAGCGCTCAGCACCACCACCAGGGAGGTGCAGGTTGAAACCTTAGTGAAAGTCCACCCTCAGACTAGCAAAAATTAGCACGTTTCCACAATGCAGAGTGGTGGCGAGAACGTGCAGAAACGAGAGCCTTTGTCTGTTCCTGGCCAGAGCATAATCTATAAAATTGCTTTCGAGAGCATCCTGGCAACTTCTTGTAAAGTAAAAACTCATTTACCTCATTTTCCTTCAGGATGCTTGTGGAATCATGGTTACCAGAGACAGGAGCATGTACGTGCCCTGAGCTCATGACAAAGTAGTTAAACCTTCCAGATTCCAAATCCTAAAGGAAAATAGTGGTCCCCGTGGCTCTGTGTAACTAACCCATGGTTTGGAGGTTGAGGAGGGGGGTGGGTTAGAGCAGTGGCTCTCAGACATGAGCTGGTGGCAGAACCCCAGGCCGGCTTCTTTTTTTTTTTTTTAATGTTTGTTTGTTTGTATGTTTGTTTGTTTTGAGAGAGAGAATGTGAGGGGGCGACAGGCAGAGAGAGAGGTGAGAAAGAATCCCAAGCAGGCTCCACACCATCAGAGCAGAGCCCCACACAGGGCTTCATCTCAGGAACTGTGAGATCATGACCTGAGCGGAAACCTGGAGCCTGTCGCTTAATCGCCTGAGCCACCCAGGAGCCCCTCTAGGCAGGCTTCTGGAACCGCAGGTCACTGAACCCATTCAGAGTTCCTGATTCCATTGGCCAAAGGGTGAGGCCTAAGGATTCACGTTTCTAATAAGTTTCCAGATGCTGTTGCTGCTGCTCTTCCGGGGCCACACTCAAGAACCACTGGCACAGTAGTTAAGAGCCATGGCCCCCACATTGGGGGTTCAGCAACCTGCTCTTTCCTTCCATCAGCTGTACAGCCTCAGCAGGATACTTATTCTTAGTAAGCCACCATTTCTTCAGTAGTAAATTGGGGGAGTGGCAGAATCCACTCTCTAAGAGAGGCTGTGGAGAATCATACAATGGGGAGAAACCTCTTCCCACAGTGCTGTCGTGGAGTGAATGCTCAGTAAATGTTAGCTAGCGCGCTGCTCGCTGTATGGGTCAGCAGTGTTCCCTTTCCCGGTGGACAGTCTGGAGGCATTCCCCACATATGTACGTGAAGAGCCTCGAGGCAGAACGGTGCCTGTGCTGCTCATTGTACTAGTGAGCAGCTGGGCACGGGACCGCTAGCCCTTCACCAGAGAGGAGCTGAGTGAGTCAGGGAGGGAGAGAGCCAGGGCTCGAGCTGCCAGCTGGATAATCTCAAGCGGGATTGAAGCGGGCCAAATGGTAGCATCTGTCTAAACACATGTGAAGCATAACTGAATATCGTTCATCGATACATGTGTGTGCATTAAAAAAAAAGCAACAACAAAACGCAGGGGCGAAAAGACCAACCTGAGGCTGGGGGTTCCCTCTGGGATGTCGGGGGGGTGGTGGACTTGGAGAGAGGTACATAGGGGCTGCATATTTGTCTGCAGTGTTTTATTTCTTTAAAAAGGTGGGGGGGGCACCTGGGTGCCTCAGTCGGTTAAGTGTCTGACTCTCGATCTAAGCTCAGGTCTTGATCTCAAGGGCTGTGAGTTCAAACCCTGCAATGGGCTCCATGCTGGGTGCAAAGCCTACTTAAAAAATGAACATTTTTTTTAATTAAAAAAATTTAAGGGGCGCCTGGGTGGCTCAGTTGGTTAAGTGTTCGACTTCAGCTCAGGCCATGATCTCGCAGTCTGTGAGTTCGAGCCCCGCGTCAGGCTCTGTGCTGACAGCTCAGAGCCTGGAGCCTGCTTCAGATTCTATGCCTCCCTCTCTCTCTGTCCTTCCCCTGCTCATGCTCTGTCTCTCTCTGTCTCAAAAATAAATAAAAACATTAAAAAAATTTTTTTTAATTAAAAAAGAGCTTATCGGGCTCTGCACTGATAGGGCAGAACCTGCTTGGGATTTTCTGTCTCTCCCTTTCTCTCTGTCCCTCATGCTCTCTTTCTCTCTCTCTCTCTCAAGATAAGTAAACTTAAAAAATGATAAGCATTTATAAGCATGAGTTCTTGAGAGAGGCATGGAAAATTACCTGGGCTGCCGACTTCCATAGACCACAGCCAGTCTGCCTGTGTTATTTCTAGCGCCCTCTTCAGTATAGATGCCTGATTTCTGGACCATGGGGTAGCTTCTGTGGAATTGCCTCAGAGTTTTCACCTATGGACTAGGAGGCTGGACTGATGACCTCCAGGTGACCCTCGTACTCTGTCAGTCTGTGATTCTGTGAGGTGGTATAAAGGTTGTGAGCCTTGGGTGTAAACAGGCAGCAGACAAACACTTGATATTCTGCTCTGCTGAGAGAAGATCATACCTGCAGGCTGCAGTGGGGTCAACCAGGGAAGTTTCCCGAGTGGAGAGGTGCTCCTAGCCTGGTGTGCTACTTAAACAGAAGGCGCTGAATTATCCTCATTATGTTTATGATGAAAACCCCTGACCGTCAGGGAACTTACTTGAGTCTGTGCTGTTTCCAAGGCATTAGTTCCATCCAGAAAATGTCCCTGATCTTTAAAGGCATTGGTCAGGTTTGTGTTCCATCTGAGATACAAAAAAAAAAAAAAAGGAGTTGGTCAGCCAGGAGGTGCTGCCAGGCCCTGTTCTGTGGGGTCTGGTGCTCCAGCCCTGTGTTTCCAAGCAGCTTCTTTCCATTCGGTACAGGAGGGCGAGTCTGCCAGGCATGAGGAGAAGCACCTATGGTCTCAGGATGTGACATGGAGGCTGGTTACAGGGGGAGCCAATGACCCATTTCCTCACATCACCTGATTGGCCCAGAGATCTAAGCCTGGCTCCCCATGCCACACTGGACAGTCATCCAGCTGGAGGCCCTCAACAGCCTGACTTTCCCTAGCGGCGTCATGATGTATTTTTTAGAACTGAGATCCCTCAGCTGAGGGGAGGGGCTTGGCCACCAAGCCTCTCCCGTTGACCTCATAGGAAGTCTACCTGAAGGAGAACCTCTTGGGGCTTCCCAGAGGGGCAGAGCCGGGATTTGGACCCTGGTCATGTGCTTTGAGTCTTAGGCTTTGTGCCCTGAATTGCCACAAAGACACCAGAATGCCAGGGTTCTGTCACCTCTCGCTGCAGACTGATCACAGCCCTGGTCACCAGTACCAGGATCCAGTTGTCAGGGGCTCCCTCCAGTGGCCATTTTTTGACAACTGAAGAACGCCCTGTTGTTCACAGAGAAGGTTCTCAGCATAAAATCCCTTGTGCCTCTCATTTGAAAGACAACAGGACAGTATCCATCAAATGTAAAATGACTCAGCAATTCTGTTTCTAGAAATATGTCATTTATCCATTCACCTAAAATCTATAGAGCACTTACCATGTGCCAGGCACTTTTTGAAGCACCTGGAGTGTGTTAATATACAAAAAACACAAATCTGTGTCCTCAAAGAGCTGACTACTGGGGGTGGGAGAGAGAGATACGATAAATATAAGAAATAAATGAGCCTGGCTGGCTTAGTCGGGAGAGCATATAATTCTATTTAAAAAAAATTTTTTTTATTAGTTTTCTTTATTTCTGAGAGGCAGAGAGAGACAGAGCGTGTGGGGGGGAGGGGCAGAGAGAGAGGGAGACACAGAATCGGAAGCAGGCTCCAGGCTCTGAGCTTTCAGCACAGAGCCCGATGCGGGGCCCGAACTCACCAACTGTGAGATCATGACCTGAGCTGAAGTCGGACGTTCAACTGACTGAGCCACCCAGGAGCCCCAGGGAGAGCATGTAATTCTTACTCTCGGATTTGTGAGTTTGAGCCCCAGATTTGGTGTAGAGATTACTTAAATAAATAAACTTAAAAAAAAATAAAAGAAGTGAATCTAGATCCTGCCATTTGCAACAACATTGGTGAACTTAGAAGACATTATTCCAAGTGAAATAAACCAGATACAGAAGGAAAAATACTGCAAGATCTCACTTACATATGGAACCTAAAAAGTCAAATTCACAGAAACAGGGAGTAGAGTGGTGGTTACCAAGAGTGGGGGTAGGGGCTGAGGAAAGGGGAAATGTTGGTCAAAGTACACAAATTTTCATTTATAGGATGGATAAGTTCTGGGGATCTTATCTTATCCCCAGTTCAGTACAGCATGGTGACCATAGTTAATAATACCATATTGTAGGGGTACCTGGGTGGCTCAGTCGGTTGAGCGTCCGACTTCAGCTCAGGTCAGGATCTTGCACTCTGTGAGTTCAAGCCCCACATTGAGCTCTGTGCTGACAGCTCAGAGCCTGGTGCCTGCTTCCGATTCTGTATCTCCCCCTCTCTCTGCCCCTCCCTTGCTCGTGCTTTGTCTCTTTCTCTCAAAAATAAACATTAAACATTTTTTCAAAAAATAATACCATATCGTATACTGTATTTAAAAAATGCTTTATTGCTCAAAAATGCTAACCATCATCTGAGCTTTGCTGGGAAAGTAGATCTCAGATGCTCTTAACCACACACAAAAAATCGTCCCTAGGTGAGGAGATAGATATGTTAGCTAACTTGACTATAGTAATCATTTTACTATGTGTGTGTATATCATGTTGTACACCTCAAATATTCAGGCATACCTCCAGAGATATTGTGGGTTCAGTTCTAGACCACTGTAATGTAGTGAATATCACAATAAAGCAAGTCAAATGAGTTTTGTGGTTTCCCAGTGCCTGTAAAAGTTACTTTTATGCTATACAGTAGTCTGGGGCGGGGCAAAGAGAGACGGGGAGAGAGAATCCCATGGAGCCTCTGGAACTGTCAGCATGGAGTCTGATGCAGGACTCAATCTCACAAACTGTGATGTCATGACCTGAGTTGAAATCAAGTGTTGGATGCTTAACTGACTGAGCTACCCAGCACCCCCATACTGTAGTCTGTTAAGTGTGCAATAGCATTATGTCTAAAAAAACAATGCACCTACCTTATTTTTTAATAAGTATATTAAAGTATATTTAAAGTATATTTAAAAATACTTTATTGCTGGGACACCTGGGTGGCTCAGTCAGTTCAGTGTCTGACTCTTGATCTCAGCTGAGGTCTTGATCTCAGGGTCATGAATTCAAGCCCCGTGTCAGGCTGCATGCTGGGCATGGAGCCTACTTCACCCCAAGTCTGAGCTTTCAGTGACTCATAATCCCTGATCACAGATAATATAACAAATAAAATAATAATGAAAAATTTGAAATACTGCAGAAGTTACCAAATGTAACACAAAGACAGAAAGTGAGCAAATGTTGTGGAAAAATAGTGCCGATAGACTTGCCTGATTCAGGGTTGCCACAAATCTTCAATCTATAAAAAACAGTATCTGAGAAGCTCAGTAAAGCAAAGAACAATGAAATGAGGTATGCATGCCTACAATTTTTCTTTAAAAAATGTTTAAAGGGGTGCCTGGGTGGCTCAGTTGGTTGAGCATCTGACTCTCGATTTCAGCTTGGGTTACGATCTCATGGTTTGTGAGTTGGAGCCCCACATTGCGCTCTGCACTGACCGCGTGGAGCCTGCTTGGGATTCTCTCTCTTCCTCTCTCTCTCCCCCTGCTCTCTCTCTCTCTCAAAATAAATAAATAAATTTAAAAACAAATTAAAAAAGGGGCACTTGGGTGGCTCAGTCGGTTAAGCAGCCAACTTCAGCTCAGGTCACGATCTCACAGTCCATGAGTTTGAGCCCCGTGTCAGGGTCTGTGCTGCCAGCTCAGAGCCTGGAGCCCGTTTCAGATTCTGTGTCTCCCTCTCTCTCTGCCCCTCCCCTGTTCATGCTCTGTGTCTCTCTGTCTCAAAAATAAATAAACGCTAATAAATAAATAAATAAATAAAAATTAAAAAATAAAAATATTAAAAAAAAAAAAAAGAAATAGGTAAGTTCTAGAGCTCCACCATCCAGTATAGTAGCTGCTACTCGCTTGGGGTTATTTAAATTAGTTACATAAAATTAAAAGTTCACTTCCTTGGTCACCCTAATGACATTTCCAGGGTTCAGTAGCTACGTGTAACTCAGGGCACAGATATAGAACATTTCCATCATTACAGGAAGAACTGTCAAACAACACTGCTCTAGGGTGTGTTGGTGATAGGTGCTATAAAAAAAATTAGAGCAAGATTTGAAAAAAGAGTGGTGTGGGAGTGGGGAGTATGTAAAACTGCAGTTTTACATCGAGTGATTGAAATGTGCCTAATTTAGGAGCTTTTGAACAAAGACTTGAAGGAGGTGTGGGGGTGTGCCAGGGCAACACCTGGGGGAAGAGTGTCCTGGGCAGCGGGGACAGGCAGTGCAGAGGCGGGAGTGTGCCAATTTGGTAGGAGTGGAATGAGCTTGGAGGAGAACGGTAGGGAAGAGTTAATGGGGGCAGATCACAAAGAGCCTGTGTTATCCTACAGAAACCTATAAAGACACAAAGATGTAAGTACAAAAATGTTGTGCAGCCTTGTTTGTAACAGCAAAACTTTGGAGGTGGCATACATGATTATCAGCAGGGAATGTGACATGTTTGTGCAGTGGTTGGGAAGGATGAGGGTAAAAGGTACGCCTGCGTGGAGAGCCTCCTGGAGGCAGCGGGCTGCAATGAGAAGGCCTTCACCCTGGTAGACTGGAAGTAACCCGAAGTTCCTGGAAGTTGAGGTGTGAGGTTGCCCTGTGGGTGCCTGTGCTCACTCTGTTAAATCTCCTCTGTCTGCTGAAAGAAGCAGAGGCCAGGGACTTGTGAGGCCCCCGAAGGCCCTAAACTCACCCCAGTTGGGAAAGAGTCACTGGCGGGGAAGGAATTGTCCAGATGCTGAGATCACACTCCATGGATTACCAGGAGGGGCCAGGAGGTCCGGCCACAGGTTGGGGAACTGTGGGCTTGATGTGGAAGAGGCAGAATGGCCTCTCTGACTGTCCTCCCTGCCCCGTCCCAAACTGTGTTTCCCTGGCAGCGAATGGTCAAGAACCTGGAGAAGGAGCTGGCACTGCTCAAGCAGGAGCTGGCCATCCACGACAGCCTGGTAAGGGGCTGGAGGCAGGTGGCTGGGTGAGGGGCTGGCCGGAGTGCTGGAGGGACTGTGGTCACAGTACCAGGCGGGCAGAGGGATTGGGTGGACAGGCCCCAGGAGGGCCAAGTAGGCAGGGAGACTTTGGGGTCAGAGGGGCTAAGGAGCCAGGGATGCCTGGTGGGCAGGGAAATTGGAAGAGCAGGAGGATGTGGGCAGGGGTGTCAGATATCAGGGAGCAGAGGCAGACAGTTGGCAGGAAGATGAGGGGCAGGGGGCCAGGTGCCAGGCAGGTAGGGCAGGGATAGATAGCATGATGGTCAAGGTCAGAGGAGGTGGGGCTTACTGGGCAGTGGGGGAGGGGCAGCAGCATAGAGCCCTGAGGGCAGAGGGTGGGGACAGGAGACCTCTGGTGGCTTGCCTGGGCCTCCTCATGGGTGGGGGGGAGGTGTCTCAAGGCAGAGGCAGCCACCTCCCGCCCATGGCTGTCAGCCTAGAGTCTCCTGAGACTCAGCCAGCAGAGCCCTTTGCTTGGAGTGGCAAGCTCATGACAGGTGGCTTTCCTTCCCTCCAAGACCCAGTTGTCCCTCTGTGACCCGAGCACCTGGCCAGGACCTGATGGTGAAGGGAATGGAGCTGGCTTAGGTGGCCAGGACCTGTGCCCAAACCTCTCCACCTTGATTCTCAGAATGCCCCCTCCTGCCCCTGTCGGGCTCAGGTATTTGGAGCTCGTTGACATGTTCTTCATCCTCCTCCAAGGCCAACCGCACCCTTGTGAACTACGATCCCATGGATGAAATCCAGATTGCTGAGATCAACTCCCAGGTGCGGAGGTACCTGGAGGGGACACTGGACGAGATTGATGTAAGGAGCATCTCCTTGGGACCACCATGCCCAGTGGCCTGGGTCTCCCTATCCTGGGCATACCCCCACTTGTGCTGTGCTGGCCTTAGAACCTTACACTGAGTGGGTGCAGTGGGTGTCGGGTGGGTGGTGCTGGACCCCTGGCCTCGGGCCCTGCAGCCCACTGAAGCCTCAGCATCCATGTTTAGGGTTACAAGGATGGGTGTGCCCCACAGAGTGGCCAGAAGCCTTGACCGGCCCTGACCACACAGGGGGTGGTCCATCACAAGTGCAGGCCCTGGAGCTAGGCTGCCCTGAATCACGTCCCAGCTCAGCTGCCTCCTTGCTGAGTGATGTCAGCAAAATGTTTAACCTCGTGGACTTTGGTGGCCACACTTGTACAGTGAGGAGGGAAAGCAAGCTGGAATTAACTGAGCTGTAGGAGCTCAGGTGCTTGGCTGTGCCAGGTGGGGTGAGGCCATTCAAGGATGATGGTCATGCTGGTTTACAAGGCAGACACCCAGGGCCCGAGTTGGAGTAGGCCAAGGAGGAAGAGACGGCAGCCACATGGGGAAGGGCCCTCAGGAGGAAGGTTGCATTCTTTTTTCACAGTGCAGGCCAGCAAACCCTTCATCAGGGAGCTACGTGACAGATGCCTCCCTATCCCTAGCCTGTCACTGTGGCAGCTATAACTGGCAGGCCTCAGACGATGGAGGGGCAGGCCCTTCTGGCATTGTAACAGTGCTAGTTCTAGACTGACCCTCAGGGGTAATGCTTGTGGTCCCTAGGGCCGAGAGGGAAGCCAATAGCCTTCCCCCAGCCATAGATGTATATGTGTCTGTAACCACACAAAAGTTCATAACAGAACCTTTCAGCAACAGGAGAGAGCTGAGGACAATACATTTTATTAAAATGTTTTTTCTTAGTATTTTCAAGTACTAGAGACATTCTAATTTTACAGAGATCTTCCCTTAGAAAAGGTCATTTGTATAGCCTCAATAAATACTTAGCTTGAAAACTATTAACCAATTGTTTCTTTGTTCTTGAAGAGAACAGATATGCCATTCTCAAGACAGAGGATCAAAGGGTTAGTCAAGGAGTCCTGGTTTCTCTATGAACAGAGACACACCCTGTGCTGTGCTGCCAGAGGCCTAACCTCTGCCTTGCTCTCTTCCCTCCAGATAATCAACCTCAGACAGATCCAGGAGGTGTTCAACCAGTTCCGGGTGGTTCTGAGGTAAGGGACCCTCCCCACCCACTGGATTCCTACATCAGGCTGCCATTTTCATTTCCCATGGTCAGGGCATGGCCTCTAAGTGCACTGCCTTGTCTCTTGTGGGTGAAGAGCCAGATCAGAGTTCTTGGGGTGTGCCCAGGCCCCTGAGCTCTCAAATCCTCCAGCCCTTCCCTTCCCCTGGGGGAAGCGGGGAGGACAGACATCCATTTAAGGACAACACAGAGAGGAGTCCCTGGTAGTCCCTGGTAGATGTTTCTTGAGTTCATTAACTCAACAGGAGGTCCTTATAGAGTGCCGGCCCTGAGCGCCCTGAGCATGGCCAGAGCAGGGCATCATGAATGCTCCCTGCTCCCCACCCCCACCTCAAGAGGCATTTGTGGTTTATATGGGTGCAGGCATACCTGTAAACTGAGTGACTTATGCTGGGTGGATCACAGAAGTGGGTCACGTGATTCCAAAGGGCCCTTTTAAAATAATTTTTAAATGTTTATTTATTTTTGAGAGAGAGAGAGAGGGAGCTTGAGTGGTGGAGGGGCAGCAAGAGACAGAGACACAGAATCCGAAACAGGCTCCAGGCTCTGAGCTGTCACACAGAGCTCGATGTGAGGCTTGAACTCACGGATCGTGAGATCATGACCTGAGCTGAAGTCGGACACTTAACCAAGTGAGCCACCCAGGCACCCCCCAAAGGGCCTTTAAAGATAGCACCTAGGAAAGCATGGTCCTGAGGCAGGCTTACAGTCCTTGTTAAAGTTATCTTGGAGCAGAAGTGCCTGGCAAGCAAGGGTGGCCATTACAAATTTGGGAGGCTGGACAATAGATGTGTGCACTGAGAAATTGGGATGTGGCATGAACTTGTTTTGTCTGATCTGGTTCATGAGGAGGGTGTGGTTCCATCAGAGGGGGGCCACACCCACATGAGTTCTACCTCTAGTACTTGGTTCTTGCTCCAGAGGGTTCAGCATGGCCCCAGTGTCAGGTGTTCTCTCATTCTCTCTCTCAAGCCAACAGGAACAGGAAGTGGAATCTGCTTTGCGCAGGAAGTATACCCTCATAGATAAGAATGACTTTGCAGCCATTTCTGCGGTCCAGAAGGTATGCATGGTTGCTTCTTGTTGACAGCATTCATGTCAGATGTTTCCATCCCCAGACCTTTTCAGAAGCAGCAAGTATTCCACATTAAAGCAGATCTAGGGTTGCAACAGGTAAAGGTAACACCAGGATGAGTGTGACCCATGCAAGAGTCTGCCATATAGGAATTCAAAATGGTCTCCAAAATTAGAGACATGACCACAGACAAGACCAGTTCCTGGAGTCACATTGGCAACAGGACTCAAGATTCTCGGTATGGCGTGGTGTTGATGTGGAAAGTGGACATTGGTAGAATGGCCAGAGATAGCGCTGTTGGGGGCAGCCTGAAGTCAGCGGCACTGGCGACAGCTATCTTGGTGTGTGGGGTCAACATGCCCATCAGAGCACGTATGCACTTGGGTCCCCCACAGGCCAGAACCCTTCAACTAACTCCTTGCCCTGTGGCTGGCCTCTTCCAGGCAGGGCTTGTGGACGTTGATGGCCACCTAGTAGGTGAGCCTGATGGACAAGGCTTCGGACTCGGGGTCACCCCTTTCTCTGCCAAACCTGGGAAGAAATCCAAGTCCAAGAAGACATTCAAAGAGCAGCTCAGGTGAGTAACCTTCCTGCTGCTCTACCTGCTCAACACCTGGCCCTCCTTGGCTGGTGAAAGAAGAGAGTAGCTAAGCTAGTGTCTTAGCTACTGGCTGGTCACAGTTGCTCCCATTACTGCCAGTACTAGCAGTATCCGCGGGACTCAGGTTGGGCTGGTTACCTCTTGTCCACACAGCGACCCCATGAGGTGGGCATTAATGTCTCCATTTTACTGATGTGGAAACCAAGGCCCAGGGGTGTGGTCCAAGGCCACACCACTGATGAGTGGTAGAGTAGAAGAGAGAGGCCAGGCTAGCACTCCCCACTTTAGTACTGCACGCAGAAACCACCTGTGGCCCAGCTGCCTGGTGCTCATGTCACCTAAAAACCACAGTTCACCTTTCAGGCAAGGATCATTTGTGTATGCAAGGCTCACTTAATGAGACACTCTCCCTGGGAGATGCCTGTAGCAGTGGACAAAGAGCATAGGCTCTAGGAAGCGCCTTTCACCCTTGTGTGAGGCATGACAGCCTCTCTGTGCTTCCATTTTCTGGTCCCTAAGTTGGGACTCATAATGGTAGCATCAAAATCACGGGGGTTGTGAAGATGTGGGTGAGTGCAGTCCCCGTACCTAGAAAGTACACGGTGGGAATGTGTTGTTGTTGTTACTATCACTTGGTAAAGGACACAGTCCAAAGCTGATTGTGCAAAACCATCACATGCAGGACAGGAGTCAGGTAGCGGGGGTTGCCGAGGCCCCTCGCATCCTCCTGATGATTCAGGCCTGCTCAGACGTGCCTCTCTGAGAAGGAGGACCCTGGGCACCGTCACTCGGAGGGGGAGGGCAGCTACCTTCCTGGGAGCTGGTGTGGGCACCCATGTAGGTGGGAGAATGCAGAACTCATGGGCTGGTCAAGGCATCAGGGCAGACATGTCTTGCTTTACCTTCGGTCCCCAGACCTAACCTGGATGGGGGCTCTGCCACTCCTTCCCAGGGGTTCCTGTGTGATAAGTGCCTCAATGGCCAGGATATTCCCGGGAGCCTGTGGCCCACCCCACAGGTGCACCTGCTTCCAGACCTGGAGACTGCCATTTTCCCAGGTGTCTCCTGCTGAGGCTGCTGAAGGGAGGGCTACTTATTGAGGAGGAGAAGAATGCTCTCCTCTTCCTATCCATAGGGTCTTACTCTTTGCGTTTGGGCCCACATGTATGATCTAAATAAGACTGAGTGGGATGGGGCTTCTGATATAAGAGGGTTTGGAAAGGTCACTCTCCTCAGCACCAGAGACACCTTACTGCCCATGACTAAGCCTGGGGTCTCCCTGCCTTCTCCTTCTAGCTCCTCAGCAAGAAAGGAAGGTGCCAGCAGCCCTGTGAGTGGCAAGGAGTTGGATGTCTCTACGTCCAAGACCCAGCTGACCCCATCCTCCAAGGAGGGGGATGTCAAAGACATGACTATACGGGAACGGGAGACCTCCAGCATTGAGCCCCTTCCTTCGGACTCCCCAAAGGAGGAATTACGCCCACCCAGGTGACCCTCTAATGGTAGTTCCTGCTCCAGATCTTTCAAAACCAGAATGTGATCCTCAACATGTGAATAGTGCCTGTAGATACATGAGATAAAACAGGGGATAACAGGCAAAGACTAGGAGTACAATCCAAAAAGAAGTAACAAAAAAAAAAAAAAAAAAAGAAGTAACATGATGGCTTATACACATGCAAAATGGTCCCGCCTCAGGACTCCTCCAAGATACGCAGTTACACATGGAATCATTTTAGACCCTTCAAATAGCCATTATTTAAATAAAAATTTTTAGGGGCACCTGGGTGGCTCAGTCAGTTGAGCATCTGACTTCAGCTCAAGTCATGATTTCATGGTTTGTGAGTTTGAGCCCCACATCAGGCTCTCTGCTATCACTGCAGAGCCCGCTCGGTTGCTCTGTCCCTCTTGCTCTCTACCACTCCCCTGCTCGTGCTCTGTCTCTCTAGAAAATAAATAAGCATTAAAAAAAAATTTTTTTAAATAACTAATGCATTTAAAAGGCCCCTCAGGGTGCTTGGGTGGCTCAGTCAGTGTGTGACTCATGATCTCAGCTCAGATCTTGATCTCAGGGTCATGAGTTCAAGCCCCATGTTGGGTTCCATGCTGGGTTTGAAGCCTACTTAAAGACAAAGAAAAAAAAAGGCACCAAATTCTCAAGGTATGAGACCCCTTCCTCTGGCTACCCAGTTTCTCTCCCTGGTGAGTCAGTCATTGAGTGTTCAGTAATCCGTCCTGAGGAAATAATTAGAGATGTGCACAAAGATTTGTGCAAACAGATGTTCATTGCATCATCAATTTAAAAAGGTGACAACAGTTTTTTTGTGAAATACCTTCAGGAGCTAATGTGATGGCAAAGGCACTAAGTGAGTTATTATCTCTGCCCTTGGGATGTACAAGGATGTGCATGAAGAATTTTTTCCCCAGCAGGTGAACAGTTCTAAGCACTCAGAAGTTGGAAGTACTGGACAGTGAATACTGTCTTAAGTCTACATTTAACATATTACTATACCTATTTCATCACACATCCATCTTTCTCTCCATCCCTCTTATTTAAAAAGAAAATTTTTTTTAACATTTATGCATTTTTGAGAGTGAGAGAGACAGAGCGTGAGCAGGGGAGGGGCAGAGAGAGAGGGAGACACAGAATCCGAAGCAGGCTCCTGTCTCTGAGCTGTCAGCACAGAGCCTGACGTAGGGCTCAAACTCATGGACCACGAGATCATGACCTGAGCTGAAGTCGGACGCCTAACTCACTGAGCCACCCAGTCACCCCAATCCCTCTTATTTTTTCGATGCATTTCATAGGAAGTTGCAGACGATCTGCTTCTCCCTGCCCCAGCACTTCAAATTATATCTTGTTAACCAGAGTTCTCGGGGCTCCTTATAACACGAAAGAATGGTTCTGTGAATGACATAAGATGGAAAATTACATCTACTGTGTGACCTCAAACATTAAAAAAACTTTAATTATTTATTTATTTTTATTTTAGAGAGAGAGGGAGAGAACATGTGTGAGCGGGGGAGAGGAGCAGAGGGTGAGAGAGAATCCCAAGCAGGCTCCATGCTCAGCACGGAGCCTGAGATGGGGCTTGATCCCACGAGCCTGGGATCATGACCTGAGCCGAAATCAAGAGTCAGATGCTCAACCGACTGAGCCACCCAAGTGCTCCTCAAACATTAAAAAAGTTATTGAAGAGATCCCTGAAGTAGAGACACCAAAGTGTAATTGCTAATAGGCAGTGAGTGGTTTTTTGCTTTGTTTTCTGTTTTTTACACTTTTCCTTGCTGTCCTCACTTTCTGCAATGGTCATGTGTCCTTGCTTGCTGAGTGAGACAGACACAGGTGAGCGGTTCCCACACAGGGTAGCTCCAGTGCAGGATAGGTGGTGCCTGGGAGTTTCGGCCTTCTGCCCACAGAAGCCCCGGCGAAGAGAGGCCAAGTGCCTCTAGGCTCTAAGACCCTGCCCCACTTTCTCCTTCCCCTCCCCCTCTGTCTTCAGGCCCAGTACCCCACCCCCCAAACCTGTGGCCTTTGAGGACTTTAAGAATGAGCGAGGCAGTGAGATCAACCGCATCTTCAAAGAGAACAAATCCATCTTGAACGAGCGGAGGAAAAGGGCCAGCGAGACCACACAGCGCATCAATGCCATCAAACGGGAGATGGACGTGACCAAGGAGGCACTAAATTTCCAGAAGTCACTCCGGGAGAAACAAGGTAAATATGATGGGAAGATAGTGGGGTGGGGGGGCGGCTGTGGGAGCTGAATATCCTGCGCTAAATGGGGCAGCCCTGGGTACTGGAGGACTCAGATGGGAGGGGGCCGCAGGGCATGTTGGGGTGCAGTCTTCACCCCTGGGTCATCACGTGGCTCTAGTCAGCCCTGGGAATCACAGGGTCCTTCCCTGTCAGTCAGCTTCTGCCTGTGGGCCCCCCATTATTTTGTTATCTCAGACCTAGGTGCTTCTCCCAGTGGAGAGGCAGGCCTTGGGCTTATAGAGGCTTCCCCAGGAAGATGGGCAGCTGGCGTCCCCCACAAGGCCCCGAGATCCTGGTGTGGTCTCCTTACTACCCAGGGTAGTCTGACTGACATGAGGGTGCTGGTCAAGACACAGGAAACTGAGGAAGGAAAGAGAATATGGATACCAGAGAGCCTGGGGTTTTGTTGTCACTAGGACCATTCCTTATGCCAAACCCTCAACACCCAATGATGGCCTGGCAAAGTCTCATCCCCTAAGCCAGGTGGTATGGGGGGCCCTCAGGCTCAGAAAGCAGGGACCTTACTGTGAAGAGGGTGCTCACCTGGTTACCCTGACCTGGTGCCCTTGTCACAGTGGCAGACACTGCCCACACCTGCACTGTGGGCCAGGGACCCTCAAGCTTGAGTATTCAGAGAACTCCTCTGGGAGGGCTAGTCAAACACAGGTTCCCAGGCCCGGACTGCTGGTTCTAACTCAGGAGATCTGGAGCAAGGCTCAGAACCTGCATTTTAATGAGTAACCATCCTGACTCTGAGGCCAGAGGTTCAGAAACCACATCTTTGTTCACATTCCTGGCTTGGTCCCATTGTCCTTTCAGCAGGGCACACCAGAGGTTACTGGGCTTTATCTTGCTAAATCACAACCTTTTTCCAGGTGGTTATCAGTGGGGACATCGCTAGATGCCATCTGTTTTATTTCTGCAGGCCAGGTGGATCATGTCACAGTGAGACACGTACCTTGCTCATTTACTTCTCAGAGGGCACCTCCAAATTCTTGAGGCCACTCTGCTCACACCCTACAGAGCAACTGTCACACACTATTCCAGAAGGCAAAGCCTCCAAGGATCTGGGGACAGGGAAGGGCTGGTGACGGTGGCTCTCATGCCCCCGCCCAGAAGCTCCAGGTGCCCCCAGAGCCAAGTACTTCGTTGTCTCTTCTGCCCACACCTTCTTTGAATGTACAATTTCTTATTACATGTTTACATACCTTAAATAATATATACTCATGCTGTGCTGACATGTCATCTATACCTAAATATACCTGAAAACAGATGTTTTTAAAGGATGAGATGAAGAATAAATAAACAGTATTTTAACATATTTTAGGGGCACCTGGGTGGCTCAGTCAGTTGGGCGACCAACTTCGGCTCAGGTCATGATCTCATGGCTCGTGAGTTCAAGCCCCGCGTCATGCTCTGTGCTCATGTGTCAGCTCAGAGCCTGGAGCCTGCTTCATGTTCTATGTCTCCCACTCTTTCTGCCCCTCCCCTGCTCATGCTGTCTCTCTCTGTCTCTCAAAAATAAATAAACATTATAAAAATAAAAATAAAATATTTTAAATTAGGGGCACCTGGGTGGCTCAGTCAGTTGGGCGTCCAACTCTTGATTTCAGCTCAGGTCATAACCTAACAGTCATGACATTGAGCCCTAAGTTGGGCTCTGTGCTAGGCATGGAGCCCACTTAGGATTCTCTCTCCATCTCTCTCTCTCTCTCTGTCCCTCCCCCGCTCATGCATGCACCCTTTCTCCCAAAATCAATAAACATTAAAAAAATTACATTCAATTGATTAAAAAAATAGTAAAATAAAATACTTAAAATTTTATCTGTCAGAGGCACCTGTGTGGCTCAGTTGGTTTAAGCATCCAACTGTTGATTTTGGCTCCGGTCATGATCTCATGGTTCGTGGGTTTGAGCCCTGCATCCAGCTCTGCACTGATGGTACAGAGTCTGTTTAGAATTCTCTCTCTCTCACTCTTTCTCTGCTCCCCCTCATGGTCCTGAACTCTCTCTCAAAATAAATAAACTTATAAATAAATAAATAAATAAATTAATTAATTAATTTTATCTATCAGTACCAAAGAAAACATTTTTGCTCTTAACCCCAACATCACTTGTTTTCCCATTGGTTGTTAAAATACCAAATAAAATACTTTTATCTTGAGGAAATAGATCAACTGAATTCATTTTTTGATTCATTTTGATTGATAGCCACTTATTGGTCCAGAAGGTCAGCAAATTTGGCATGTTGATTAGTGTTTTGTGAAAGAAAAATGAAAAATCATTTTAATTTAAAAAAAAATGTTTATGTTGAGAGACAGAGAATGCGCAAGCAAGGTACGGGCAGAGGGAGAGGGAGAGAGAGAGAATCCCAAGCAGGCTCCATGCTGTCAGCGCAGACCCTGACACGGGGCTCTATCCCATGAAATGTGAGATCATGACCTGAGCCATAACCAAGAGTGGGATGCTTAACTGACTGAGCCACCCAGATGCCCCTGAAAAATCATTTTAGGTTGAAGTGTTTTCCTTGCAGATAATCAGAGAACCCCCCTCACCCGCAGTGGGACACAGGGTGCTCACTGTCCCTCCCCATGTCAACAGAATACTGTAAAGACTCTGTGAAATAGAATACTGTAAAGACTTTATAAAGGATTTGTGTCTGTCACAGTGACCACACTGGGGACTGCCCACAGTACACGGACCAGGTCAGTCCACACTGTACCCTCCAACTCCAGACTCCTTGAATTGGGACCAATTCAAGGTCCCAGTTGCCTTTCCATATGTGGTGTCTGTGACAGCGTCTTAACTTTTCTGCAGTAAACCTCAGCGGAAGGGCACCTGGAGACTGCCTCACACACCCCCACCACACACCTCAGTCGCACGCAGAACTCACTCTCCAGGGGTCCTGGGGTGGAAGCCCCACACTCCCTGCTGGGGTTGACATGATGCCTATATTGAGCTTTCAAGGTGCTGTGGGCAGTGGCAGTGGCTGAGGTGCGTGACTCCACAGACCATGTTATGTTGTCTTAACTCAGCAACCCTCATCAACTGACAGACCTTCGAAGGTCATGCAGAGACCGTGAGTAGAGCTGACGAACAGCGCAACTGACCCCTCTCCTCCTGGAGCTTCTGACAGCCACTCGACGTGATACAGATTTACAGCCACTGTAATTAATAGGGAACCTTGCCCAAGTGCTGGCAGTTCATGTATATAGCTTACAAAAAAGGAAAACATCCATTTAATCCAGGTGCTTACTAAATTATCTTTGGCCACTGAGGTTTAAGATCAACATAAGTGTGAAACATGGGCCATCTCTACCATCTCCTCTGCCACCCCTCTTGTTCTTTTTTTTTTTTTTTTTTAATTATTTTTTGAGAGAGAGAGAGAGAGAGACAGGGCATGAGCGGGGGAGGGGCAGAGAGGGAGAGAGGGAGACACAGAATCTGAAGCAGGCTCCAGGCTCCGAGCTGTCAGCACAGAGCCCAAGGCGGGGCTTGAACCCAGGGACTGTGAGACCATGACCTCAGCCGAAGTTGGATGCATAACCGACTGAGGCACCCAGGCACCCCCACCTGTTCTTAAAGGTGCCAGTGTGGCCCCTCCGGCCTGAGTTCCGTCTTCCACATATGTCCTGGTCGCCTGGCAAGTCCAGGTGCTTTGTCCACCCGCACACCACACCCCAGCCTTTCCTCTGGTTTCTGGTCTTCAGGCTTTGCCAGCACTTTGTTCTGTCCTTCCAGAATACCTTCCTCCCCACACCCCAAGTGAGCACCTCATTCTCTGACTCCTGTGTCCCTGCAGGTGAGTATGAGAACAAGGGGCTGATGATCATCGATGAGGAGGAATTCCTGCTGATCCTGAAGCTCAAAGACCTCAAGAAGCAGTACCGTACTGAGTATCAGGACTTGCGAGACCTCAGGGCAGAGATCCAGTACTGCCAGCACTTGGTGGATCAGTGTCGTCACCGCCTGCTCACAGGTGTGCCATTTGGGAAGGTCGGCTGGCCACCTCAGGTCCTGGGAGACAGAGGGCAAGACCACCACCTGGGTTCTAGAAGTGGCTTCAGATCGTCTCTCTGACAGAGGCTGGGGCTGGACAGGGGCTTCAGAAGTATTTCCAAGAGGGGCGCCTGGGTGGCTCTGTCAGTTTTTGGCTCAGGTCATGATCTCGCAATTCATGAATTTGAGCCTCTCATCAGTGGGGGGCCTGTTTGGGATTCTCTCTCTCCCTCTCTCTAAACAAACAAACAAACTTAAAAAAAAAAAAAAAAAACACTCCGAGGGCAGGGGAGGGAGATAGGAAAGGGTGAGACCCTGGGACAGGAAGTGAACAGAGGGCGAGCCTGTGACCTGCACACATAGGCTGTAAGTGCTCCCTCAGAGATGCCCCCACAGCTCACAGTGCCGTCTGCCTGCCTGCTTGCAGAATTTGATATCTGGTACAACGAGTCCTTCTTCATCCCCGAGGACCTACAAGTGGCACTGAAGCCAGGCGGCAGCATCCGGCCAGGCATGGTGCCTGTCAGCAGGATCATGTCCCTGGTGAGTGGCACAAGGGCAGGAGTGGGGCTAATGGACGAGCACGGGGTACTGAGTGCGCAGCACCCTTCATCCTCTCTTTTCTCCGCGAACATGGCAGTGTACAGGCTGCTCCCGGCCTCGCCCATGGTGGACCCAGGCAAACAGACAGGTATAGGTCTCTCCCCAGGTATCAAGAAGATGGGGACCCAGGAAACATCACTTGCTGCCGTCACCTCTCTGGGGCGGCTCATCCTGCCCCAAAGGCAGTTGCAGAGTGTCTGGCAAACTTGGGGCTGGGGGTCGTGAGCTACCTTGCGCAGGGGTTTGCCAACCCTGCGAGGGGCTGCCCTGATGCCCCCCACAGGCTGTGTCAGGGTCGATCTCGACAGTGCCAGGCTGAAGGGACTGTACTGAGTTGAGCCTCTTATAGGGAGAAGATGCCGAGGACAAGTTCAGCCAGCTGCAGCAGGTACTGCTGCCCGAGGGCCCTGACTCCGTCGCCTTCTACAATGCCAAAGTCAAGACAGAACAGAAGGTAACTTGGGGGTTCATGTCTCCAGGAAGGTGAGGCCTCGGGGCCACATTACTGGGACACCCAAAATCACACTTCCTACTTTGAAAAGACAAAGAAGGAATATGCCAGCCGCGGGAAATACAGAGTCACCTGGAGTCACTGGGATCTCCTGCTGACACCAGAGTCCTGGGAACCAATAGGAGCCCCACAGACCATGGCCAGGCCTGGACATGGCTATTGGGAGCTAAGCTGGTCCACGTGTGGTTCGTAGCCCAGGACAGGGTCTGCCTGCTGGGGACAATGTCTCCATGGGGACCATGAAGAGGAGGCAGGGGACAGAGGACCACATGCAGCTGAGGCAAAGCTAGACCAGGTGTTGGCCATGGGGTGGACCTGCACTCTCCTCCCTGAGCAGCTTGGGCTGGAGCAGAAGGGTTCGGTCTACTGAGGCTCAGTCTGGAGCCAGAACACAGAGGGCCTGTGTGCTGTGTACTTCTCTGTGCCCACAGGCTCCTATAGGCAAGTGGCAGGTGCACATGGGGGACTGCTTAAGAGAGCTCATCATGTAAGATACATAAATACAGGGCACCTGGGTGGCTCAGCTGGTTAAGTGTCTGACTAGATTTCAGCTCAGGTCAAGATCCCAGGGTTGAGGGATTGAGCCCTGTGTTGGGCTCCACGTCCAGCGTTGAACCTGCTTAAGATTCTCTCTCTCTCTCTCTCTCTCTCTCTCTCTCTCTCTCTCTCTCTCTCTTTCACCAGCCCCAGTGCCCCTCCCCTGCTCACACTCTTTCTCTCTGTCAAATATATATATATATATATATATATATATATACACACATATATATATATATATATATATATATATATATACATACACACACAAAATATAAATACAAATACCCAGTCCCCATCCATCCAGTTCCCACCAACCCGCTCTGACAGGGAAACACTGTCACTTGTTTCTACTGTTCCCCTTGCACATTGTGCTATATCTTGGCTTTTTGCACTTAACAGTGTATCCTGAAGATCATTCTGTGTCAACTCATAGCTGCTTGTTTTCTTCTTCTTTTTTTTATAGCTGTATAGTGGTACTCCATTGTGAGGATGTATCAAAATTTATTTAACCCATCTCATATTGAGGAACATTTAGGTGATTCCATTTCTTTACAATACAAATATTGTTGTGATGATTAACCTTGTAGAAATGTGAATTCACATATGAGTGAATATATGTGAGAGAGAAGTTTGTAGAAGTGAATTTCTTGGTCACAAAGACGTATACTTTTTTTTTTTTTTTTTTTTTTTTTGAGAGTGCCTGTGCAAGCTAGGGAGGGGCAGAGGGAGAGGAAGAGAGAGAATTTTAAACAGGCTCCACACTCAGTGCAGAGCCCAACACAGTCCTCGATCTCATGATCTGAGCTGAAAGCAAGTCAGGCGCTCAACTGACTGAGCCATCCAGGCACCCCAAGGACATGTGTACTTTTTTCAAACTTTTTTTTTTTTTTTACATTTATTTATTTTGGAGAGACAGAGAGAGACAGAGCACAAGTGGGGGAGGGGCAGAGAGAGAGGGAGACACAGAATCTGAAACAGGCTCCAGGCTCTGAGCCTTCAGCACAGAGCCCGACGAGGGGCTTGAACCAACAAATCATGAGGTCATGACCTGAGCAGAAGTCAGATGCTTAACCGACTAAGCCACCCAGGCACCCTAGGACATGTGTACTTTTTTTTTTTTTTTTTTTTTTTAACGTTGATTTATTTTTGAGACAGAGAGAGACAGAGCATGAACGGGGGAGGGTCAGAGAGAGGGAGACACAGATTCTGAAACAGTCTCCAGGCTCTGAGCTGTCAGCACTGAGCCCGACGCGGGGCTCGAACTCACAAACTGTGAGATCATGACCTGAGCTGAAGTTGGCTGCTTAACCAACTGAGCCACCCAGGCGCCCCAGGACATGTGTACTTTTTTTTTTTTTTTCAATATATGAAATTTATTGTCAAATTGGTTTCCATACAACACCCAGTGCTCATCCCAAAAGGTGCCCTCCTCAATACCCATCACCCACCCTCCCCTCCCTCCCACCCCCCATCAACCCTCAGTTTGTTCTCAGTTTTTAACAGTCTCTTATGCTTTGGCTGTCTCCCACTCTAACCTCTTTTTTTTTCCCCTTCCCCTCCCCCATGGGTTTCTGTTAAGTTTCTCAGGATCCACATAAGAGTGAAACCATATGGTATCTGTCTTTCTCTCTATGACTTATTTCACTTAGCATAACACTCTCCAATTCCATCCATGTTGCTACAAAGGGCCATATTTCATTCTTTCTCATTGCCACGTAGTACTCCATTGTATATATAAACCACAATTTCTTTATCCATTCATCAGTTGATGGACATTTAGGCTCTTTGAATAATTTGGCTATTGTTGAGAGTGCTTCTATAAACATTGGGGTACAAGTGCCCCTATGCATCGGTACTCCTGTATCCCTTGGGTAAATTCCTAGCAGTGCTATTGCTGGGTCATAGGGTAGGTCTATTTTTAATTTTTTGAGGAACCTCCACACTGTTTTCCAGAGTGGCTGAATCAATTTGCGTTCCCACCAGCAGTGCAAGAGGATTCCTGTTTCTCCACATCCTCTCCAGCATCTATAGTCTCCTGATTTGTTCATTTTGGCCACTCTGACTGGCATGAGGTGATATCTGAGTGTGGTTTTGGTTTGTATTTCTCTGATAAGGAGCGACGTTGAACATCTTTTCATGTGCCTGTTGGCCATCTGGATGTCTTCTTTAGAGAAGAGGACATGTGTACTTTTAATGGATGGTGCCAAATCGCCTGTCTAGAGCTGGACCCATCTGTACCCCCACAGCCTCACTACAAGATGTATCATCCTGCTTTTTGTTTTTTTTTCCAGTCTAAAAGGTGAAAAATGGTCTCTCTGGTATTCTATTTTACATTTCTCTTATTATGAGTGAAGTTGAGCTTCTCCTCATATATTTAAGGGCCATTTTATTTTCTTTTCCTATAAATTGCCTGTTCATATTTTTGCCTATTTTTTTTAATTTTTGAGAGAGAGAGAGAGAGAGAGAGGTGAGGGAGGGGCAGAGAGAGAGAAGGAGACACAGAATCTGAAGTAGGCTCCAGGCTGAGAGCTGTCAGCACACAGCCCAATGAGGGGCTCAAACTCATGAACCATGATATGACCTGAGCCAAAGTCAGATGCTTAACCGACTGAGCCACCCAGGTGCCCCTATTTTTCTATTGTATATTGGTCTTTATTCTTATTAATTTGTAGGAAGTCTTGATATACTGGGGAGATTGGCTCTTTATGATATGAATTGAAAATATTTTTCCCTGTTTGTCATTTGTCTTTACCTATTTTTTTTGTAGTTATTCTGTTGATTTTTATGAAATCAAGTGTATTAGTCTTTTCTTACTTGGCTTCTGGATTTTGTGTCATAATTAAGTCCTCTCCTTGTTGAATTCATTCTCTTTACACTTATAGTTAAGCTGACATCTGTACTGACTTGTTAGATTGCAGATTCAGACGTAGCATGTCTAGGGTGGAGCCTGAGATTCCACATTTCTAATAAGGCTCAGATGATGCCCATGCTGCTCGTCTGAGATCACACTTTGAGTAGCAGGCCACAGAGCTCATCTGCAGGAAACAGCCTCCGGCTCCTCTCCCTCCAGGCCTCTCTCTGTCCCTGAGCTTCTTCCTGAGGTCTACTCCTTCCCCTATCTGTTCTTCCCACTCACTTCTCCATTTTAGCCCCAGTCTTTGCCCCTATTTTCTAAGACTTCCCAGCTCCAATGTCCAGTATATCACCTGACTACTTACTTTGTGTCTCTCCAGAGGGAAAGCCTAGATGACTCTTCTTGGGTTAAATGTACATTCCTGGCCTAATTAGTGGTGGTTTGGAGCAGGTTCTCCTGCCCACTCCATCTGCCTGGTCCAATTCCCTCAGCAGAAGAGAGGATGGGAGCTAAATTTAGCCATTTAGCTTTGTGCTGTGAGCATCAAGCTTTATTAACCCTGGCCCCTGGAGGGATGCCCAGATCAGTGGACAGGGCCCTGCCTCTCTGAAAAAGTTTGCTGGAATGCAACCACTTTGGCTGGGGAAGGAGACCCTGGCCAAGCTGTCCCCCTTGACCCCACTACCTGACTCCAAAGAGCTCACTCAGGGTTGTCCATGAAAATCTCTCTGTGGGGAGGCAGGGCTCTCCCAGAGCATTTGGGAGAGAATTGAGTAGGGGCAAGTAGGCCTAGATAGCCCAGCCTCAAAGATCATTTGACTGTGAGCACCATGTAGGAATTTCCTGCTTTGGCCATAAAGAGGCCTGCCCCTGCTGGGCTCAGTGGAGGGGGCACATGGTATGAGGCAGGGGTCCAACTTTATTCTCTTGCAGGTGGATATCCAGTTTTCCCAGTGCCAATTGTTGAAAAAAATTCATTCTTTTTCGAATTATCTTGTTACCCTTATTGAAATTCAATTGACCAGAAATGTGAGGTTTTAATTTTTGGACTCTCAGGTCTATTCCATTGATCTGTATGTCATTATGCCAGTACTATACTGTGTTGGTTGCTGTAGATTTGTAGTTAGTTTTGAAATTACAAAGTAGAAATTCTCCATCTTTGTTCTTTTTTAAGACTGTTTTGACTATTCTGGGTTCCTTGTATTTCCAAACAAATTTTCAGACCAGCTTGTCAGTTTATGCAAAGAAGCCAGCTGGGATAGGGGTTGTGTTGAATCTATCAGTTGCTTTGGGGAATATTGACATCTTAATATTGTCTTCAAATCTATGAACATAGGCTATCTTTCTATTTATTTAGGTCTTTAATTTCGTTCAGTATAATTGTACTTTTCAGAGTATAAGTTTTGTACTTTTTTAAAAAAAGTTTACTCCTAAGTATTTTATTCTTTTTAAAAAAAATTTTTTTTTACATTTATTTATTTTTTGAGAGACATAGAGAGACAGAGCACAAGTTGGGGAGGGGCAGAGAGAGAAGGAGACACAGAATCCGAAGCAGGCTCCAGGCTCCAAGCTGTCAGCACAGAGCCCAACGCGGGGCTCGAACTCACAAACCGTGAGATCATGACCTGAGCCGAAGTCAGATGCTTAACCGACTGAGCTACCCAGGTGCCCCTAAGTATTTTATTCTTTTTGATGCTATTATGAATGGAATTTTGTTTATTAAAATATTTATTTATTTTTGAGAGAGAGTGAGCGGGGGAGGGACAGAGAGAGGGAGACAAAGAATCCCTTGTCTGCACTGTCAGTGCAGAGCCTGAATCGGGACTTGAACTCACAAACTGTGAGATCATGACCTGAGCTGAAACCAAGAGTTGGACACTTAACCAACTGAGCCATGAGGCACCCCTATTATGAATTGAATTGTATTTTAAATTTCACTTTTGGATTGTTCATTGCATGTGTATAGAAATACAATTGATTTTTTTTCTAAAAAAATTTTTTTTTAATGTTTTTTTGAGAGAGAGAGAGAGAAAGCGTGATCAGGGGAGGGGCAGAGAGAGAGGGAGACACAGAATCCGAGGCAGGCTCCAGGCTCCCAGCTGTCAGCACAGATCAGCACAGAGCCCAACACAGGGCTCAAACTCACAAACCGTGAGATCATTACCTGAGCCGAAGTCAGACACTTAAGCCGAAGTCGGACACTTAACTGACTGGGCCATCCAGGTGCCCCCAATTTTTGTATAATGATGTGGTATTCTACCACCTTGCTAAACTAATTTATTAATTTTAATAGTTCTTTAGTGGATTCCTTAGGATTATCTCTATGTAGGAGATCATGTCATATACAAATAGTTTTACTACTTTCTTTCCAATCCAATGCCTTTTATATCTTTTTCTCACCTGCTTTGCCTGGCTGGAACCTCTAGTATGATGTTGAAATAAGAGATGAAAGTCGCCATCTTTGTCTTGTTCCTGACCTTAGGGGGAAGGTGTTCATTCCTTCGCCATTAAGTATACTGTTGGCTATGGGGTTTTCCTAGAAAAAAAAAAAAGAAGAGCCTTATAGCAGAACTTCTCACTCTGCGCAGTACACGTGAATCACCAGACTGTTAGAATAGAGTCTGATGCAGCAGCCCTGGGGTGGAGCCTGAGATTCTGCATTTCTGATAAGCTCCCAGATGATGCTGATGTGGCTGGTCCAGGGAATACACTCTGAGTAGCACACTTTGAAGTTTATTCTTAGAACCTTTCTTCTATCAGGGTGAAAAAGCTCTCTTCTGTACCTAGTTCACTGAGTATTTTTATCATGAAAGGATATTGGAGCCTTATCCTTTTTTTTAAAGGGCATGAAATAAGAGTTTATTAAAAATGACCAAGCAGATTTGAAGAAAAACCAAGTACAGTTTTTAGATATGGCTGACTAGACACAGCTGAAGAAGGCATTAATAAACTGAAATAGGAATGTAACAAAATTACCCAAATTACAGCATAGAGAGGTGAGAGGCTAGAAGAAATGACAGACTTTAGGAGATACACAGGACATAATGAGAAAGTCTAACATACATCTAATCATAACCCTAAAAGAGAGAATAAAAATAAAAAGAAACAAAGGGGGTCATCTGGGTGGCTTATTCAGTTGAGTGTCTGACTCTTGATTTTGGCTCAGGTCACAATCTTGTGGTATGTGGGGTTGAACACCACATAAGATTTCCTATTGATGGCTCAAGGCCTGCTTGAGATTCTCTCTCTCTCTCTCTCTCTCTCTCTCTGTCTCTCTCTCTGCCCCTCCCCTGCTGACACTCTCTCTCTTTCTCTCTCAAATAAATAAATAAATAACCATTAAAAAAAAAACCTTTGAGATATAATTTAAATACCATACAATTCGCCCATTTATAGTATACAACCAGTGGTTTTTTCATATATCCACAGTTAAATGCAACCATAACCACAGTGAATTTTAGAACATGTCATTCTCTTGGTTTTTTACTCCTAAATATTTCAGTGCTTACTTTTTAAGAACAAGTACCTTCTCAGGGTGCCTGGGTGGCTCAGGCAGTTAAGTGTCCGACTTCAGCTCAGGTCATGATCTCACGGCTTGTGAGTTCGAGCCCTTCGTTGGGCTCTGTGCTGACAGCTCAGAGCCTGAAACCTGCTTCAGATTCTGTGTCTCCCTTGCTCTCTCCCCTCCCCCATTCACACTCTGTCTCTCTCTCTCTCTCTCTCTCTCTCTCTCAAAAATAAACACTAAAAAAAAAAAGAGCAAGTATATTCTCCCACATAATCATGATATAGTAATTGAAATCAGGAAAATTAACAATGATGCAACAATATTATTTAACCCAAGGTCCATATGTAACTTTCGACAGTTGACCTAATGGTGTCCTTTATAGTTGTTTTCCTCTCACACCCTGGCCAGGATCAAGTCTAGGATTACACATCACATTTAGGTGCCATGTCTCCTTTAATCTAGAACAATTCCTGGGTCTTTCCTTGTGTTTCGTGATTTTGATTTTTAAAAACATTTTTTTTATGTTTTTATTTTATTTTTGAGAGAGAGAGACACAGTGAGAGCAGGGGAGGGGCAGAGAGAGATAGAGACAGAATCTGAAGCAGGCTCCAGGCTCTGTGCTGTCAGCGCAGAGCCTGACATGGGGCTTGAACTCACAGACTGCAAGATCATGACCTGAGCCAAAGTCAGACGCCCAACCGACTGAGCCACCCAGGCGCCCCATGATTTTGATATTTTTGAAGAGTATAGGCCAGTTATTTGGTTGAATGTCCCTCAGTTTAGGTTTGTCTGATGTTTTCTTGTGATTTAAGTTCAAGTTCTGCATTCTGGGCAGAAATACCACAGGAATGATGTCATGTTCTTCATGTACATCATATCAGGACATGTCTTATTCAGCCTGGGATGCTATAACAAAATCCCATACACGAGTGTCTTAAACAACAGACATTTCTTTCTTATGGTTCTGGAGGCTGGGAAGACCAAGATCAAGGTGCTGGCAGATTTGCTTCTTGGTGAGGGCCTTCTTCCTGGCTTTAAGCAGCCATCTTTTTGCTGTGTGCTCACATGGCCTTTTCCTAGACATATATTTGTGTAGAGAGAGTCTTCTCACTCTTCCTCTTTTTATAAGGACACTAAACCATCATGAGAGCTCTACCCTCATGATTTCATCTAAACCTAATTACCTCCCAAAATTTCCCACCTCTAAATACCATTACAGTGGCAATAAACAAATGTGTTTTGAGGTGGTATAAACATTCAGTCTGTAACAAGAGGCACAAGATGTTGCTTTGTCCCATTATTGGTGAGGTTAATTTTGATCAATTGGTTAAAGTCATCATATATATTGAATAAGAGGACCAAAAGATCTTTGGCTTTGAGGAAAGAGCTTCCAAAATTTTATTCCTTATTGTAAATTGTTGTGAACTTGTTTTGACTGGCATAAATTATTTCAGGATCACAGAAAAGATGGACCAAAGTGATTTGCATGGCTACCACCATGAATTTCTCTCTTGACATTCCAGGCAAACTTTCCTTTTTCTTTTTTTTTTTTAATGCTTATTTATTTATTTTTTGAGAGAGAGGTAAGTGCGTGTGCACAGGGGAGGGACAGAGAGAGAGAGAGAAAGAGAGAGAGAGAGAGAGAGAGAGAGAGAGAGAGAGAGACTCCCAAGTAGGCTCTGTGCTGTCAATGCAGAGCTCAATGTAGGGATCGAATTCACAAACCATGAGATCATGATCTGAGCCAAAACCAAGAGTTGGAAGCATAACAGATTGAGCCACCCAGGTGCCCCATAACCTTGTGTTGTCTTTACTTCCAAAGTCTCAGATAAACATTTAAATTCTAAATCATTCAACAGGGGAATCCTGCATTTCTATAGGTCAGTATTATATTCTCCCACCATCCCTCAATCTCTAGGAGAACTCTGCATTGGACAATTTTTTATGTTTAAGATGTGCCCACATGGGGCACCTGGATGACTCAGTCAGTTAAACACCTGACTCTTGATCTCAGCTCAGGTCTTTATCTCAGGGTCATGAGTTTAAGCCCAGTGTGGAACCTATGAGAGGAGAGGAGAGGAGGCAAGGGGAGGGGAAGGGAGGGGGGGAGGGGGGGAAGAGAAGAGAGAAAGGAAAGAAGGAAGGAAAGAAAGGAAAGAAGGAAGGAAAGAAAGAAGAAAGGAAGGAAGGAAAGAAAAAGACATGCCAACACAGAAACTTGATATGTAAATGTTATACTTGAGCCATTCCATCTTAATATTTATTTAAACTTTTTGTATATATTTTTATACGTAAAGTACATAGGATCAGATTTTTCAAGGTCAAAATGTTTTCCATTTTGCTAAATTTCTCTTATGGTGGCTTTTATCCGTGTGTGTGTGTGTGTGTGTGTGTGTGTGTGTGTGTGTGTGTGATAAGTTCATGTTTGATTGAACTGAAGGTGTAGGAGTCATGAGTGCATAAGTGCATTCTTTCCCCCTGATGGCATTTGCACTTGATTTTGCAGTTAGCCACAGGGCATTGCCAACCCAGGGCCGTTTTAACTTCCCTTCAAAAATTCCAACTTGATAAGGGATTAATATCCTGAATATATAGAGAACTTCTTTTTTTTTAATTTTTTAATGTTTATTTTTGAAAGACAGAGATAGAGTGCAAATGGGAGAGGGGCAGAGAGAGAGGGAGACGGAATCTGAAGCAGGCTCCGGGCTCTATGCTGACACAGGCTCAAACCCATAAACTCTAAGATCCAACCCGAGCCGAAGTTGGATGCTTAGCCAGCTGAGCCACCCAGGCCCCCCTCTAGAGAACTTTAAAACTAAAAAATGGGCAAAGAGTAGACATTTCTCAAAAGACAATATACAGATGGACGGTAAGCGTATGAAAAGATGCTCAACGTCACAAATCATCAGGAAAAGGCAAATTAAAACTACAAGATACCTCCTTATACCCATTAGGATGAAAATGATCCAGAAAAAAACAAAACAAAACAAAACAACAACAACAACAACAACAACAAAATAACAAGTATTGGTGAGGATGTGGAATAATTGGAACCGTTGTGTGTGTGCTATTGGCGGGAATATAAAATAGTCCAGCCACTAAGTGAAATAAGCCAGTCACAAAAAGGTGAATTAGCTATATGATTCCATTCACATGAGGTGCTTGGAGTAGCCAGAATCATAGAGACAGTAAATAGAATGGTGGTTGGTAGGGTCTTGGGGGTAGGGGAATGAGGAGTGAGTGTTTAATTGGTATGGAATTTCAGATGAAAAGACATACGGAGATGGGTGATAGTGGTGGTTGCACATTATCAGTACATCACCAAACTGTACACTTAAAAATGGTTAAGAGGGGGGGCCCAGTTCGTTGGGCATCTGACTCTTGGTTCTGGCTCAGGTCATGATCCCAGGTCAGGGGATCGAGCCCCACATCAGGCTCCACACTGAGCATGGAGCCTACCTAAGATTCTCTTTCCTTCTCCGTCTCCCCCTCTCCCACTTGTGCACACACCCTCTCTCTAAAATAATAATTTAAAAAATTTAATGGTTAAAATGGGAAATTTTTATGTAAGGTAGGTATTTTGCCACAATAAAAACATTGGGGGTAGAAAACAATTCTGGCTGAATACGGGAGCTTCAGTTTCCGTTCCCACGTTGTGGAGGATCGAGGATTCATACCTACATTTCAAGTTGGTTTTAGGACTTGCTTGCTTACTGCCCACTGTTTCTGTTTCAGTGCACCTTTCCCACCTGCTATCTGAGGGCCTAGAACTGCATTAAAAGGGAAGAATTTGTGAACATCAATCTGGTTTGCAGAGGGAGGTCCCTTCGGAATACATGTGTGCCCACCCCTGTGGAGACAGAACCCTCTTCTTTTCTTTTTGAACCTAATTCTTGCCAGAAACTTTCAAGTGGGCCTTTGAAGCATACACATCTCCTTTTAAACATGCCTGCCACACCATTTTAAAACAGTTTTACACACTTTCTTTAGGATGAAAATATGAAAGGGGATGAATGGAACATTATTTCTCAACAGAATTGGGGCTGGTCAGTGGGCATCCTCGTCCCCAGAATGTGATGTTTGCAGGATGAATGGTGGGGTGGTGTAAGCGGCATGGCTTCTGGTTCTTAATTCCATACCTGCTAATCAATTCCTGTTTTCTCCCCCTTTCTGCGTCCAGCACAATTACTTGAAAACCATGATGGGCCTCCAGCAGGCACACAGAAAATAGGGATTCATCGCCAGTGCCTTCAAGGACAAGACCCCCAGTAACTCCTGCTGCTCTGGAGTGGGGCTGCCAAACCCCTTGCCCAGAGTTCCAGACCGCCTGCTCCAATGCTGGAGCCCAGCCCAGAGGACTCACAATGGCCTGCCTCCCAACAGGAACATCCTTCACAGGACACTCATCTTCACAGACCACTTTTGGTTTCAATTCACTGTTTTATATGCAGGGACAGGATAAAATAATTTTCTAGCTTGGACGTTCAGTGCTCACTCAAGAGCCTGATTTTATTTCCCGTCCAGGAGGATGCTTCCCTATGCACAGGTGGGGTTAGAACCGAGTCTCCGGTAAGAAAGGGAAAAAGTAGCTCAGCCACCTTCCTCTGGCATGCCTTTGTCCCACTGGTCACCCTCTTTCCTTCCTTGGATGGGCATTCTTGGGGGGAGCTAGTTCTGAGGAGCCCTGGTTCTCTCAGTCCCTGTCAGACTGTAGGTTCTCTTGGGACATCCTCTCTGTGTTCCTGAGCCAGTGAAAGCGGGAGGCCCTCCTTCCTCAGCAACCAGCAGAGGAGTGGGTCTAGGTGGAAATGGCTGAAAGGCAGATTTTTATCTCAGAATAAGAAGAGGCTTAAAATGAGCACAGCCCTACCTGAAGTTAGCAGCAAGAGCCCCAGAGTGGGAGGCTGTCTGGCAAGGAGGTTGCAGAACCTGTACCAGATAGAAGGTTGAACTGGATGGCATCAGTCCATTCAAACACTCGGTGACCCTGTCCTTCAGCCCAGCAGTGAGCAGAGGGATGGGGGTTTGTGGAACAGAGAAAGTAGAAAGGCATCCGTGAGGTCTCTGCCCTCTTCCTCTTCAGCCCCTTTCACTTTCACTGACTGATACATAATGGTCCTAAAACAGCTTTCAGAGGCTCCTACTACACCGAGGCTTCGCAGAGCGGCTTTGAAGTGCCCCCGCTCCCTCACCCTGGATGACACACATGGGGACTGTCACTGATCGGCACTAATGGTGTGCACACAGCCCTACTGGTCAGTCCTCATGTCTCCTTTGATTGTGGCCAAATAGACGAGTCTGCCCAGGCTCTGCCTGCCCTCCCAGCTAGTGCAGGCCTCGGGCTGCACCTGATTCTTTCCTTTCTCGGCTTCCCCTGCTCTTACCAGGACTTGTTTGGGGTTCCCAGGTCTTTAGGGCATCTCAGGAAATAGGCCATAGCAAATGGGGTACATCATCTTCTGGGGGCCATAGGAAGCAGCTGTTTGTGGCATTACTGGTCCCCCTTCCCTTCATTCTCTGCCACTGGCTGCAATGGCATGGCCCTACTGGACGTCGCTCCATAGGATTTCTAGACAGCCAGTCCTGGGGCCTGCTGGCCAGGGCGAGCTAGGCCTCTGTCATGGCAGCTGGGCACATTGGTCTCTAGCTCAATTCATTATGACAAAGGCCTCTGTGGCACAAAGTGAACCAAGTAATCATCAATGTGGGCAGAGCCAGAGAAATAAGCCAGGATGGTGCCTGGCAGATCACCCTCCACAAACTCCTCACAGGAGCAGATGCTTCCAACATGACAGGGAGCTAGGGGGCATCACGTCCACTCAAATGGGCCTGTTGTTCTAGAAAATAGTTTCTGCTGAGCTAATCTGACCACCAAAATCATCCCTGAGGGGACTTCCAGTTCCAACATGGGACAGATAAGATAACCTGAAAATACTCCTGCTACAAACAGAAATGCTGGCTCAAGTAGAAATTCTTTTCAATGCAAAGCTAAATTTGCAGGAAGAGACAGAGAACTGCCAGGAGCTGGAGAACTGAAAACCCAAGTGGTCAGCATAGGAACTGGCTGTGGCTGCTAGGGGTAGGAAGGGGTGTGCGTGGATTGTTGCCCTTGAGTGTGAATGTCCACATAAGTGTGAGAAATAAGGCTCTGGCCATGCCCCATAGGAAGTTGGAAGTGGGACCTTGGGCATAAAGCTGGCACCTTGAAGGCTTCATCCTTCATTAAGAGGTAAGCTAGAAAAAATTCCCCCGCTTTTGGGGGAAAAGTTTCTAGAGATGAGGGGAAACAGGTCCTGAGAGAATTTGCAACCATGCACAGGTTTGGGATTCAGATTTACACTGTGTCCAGGAACCCCCAGCCTGAGGAATTAGTGTAGAAATTAGCCCAGAGAGGGGCGCTTGCGTGGCTCAGTTGGTTCAGCGTCTGACTTTGACTCGGGTCATGATCTCACAGCTTGTGAGTTCAAGTCCCACATCGGGCTCTGTGCTGATGGCTCAGAGCCTGGAGCCTGCTTCAGATTCTGTGTCTCCCTCTCTCTCTCTGCCCCTCCCCTGATCATGTTCTGTCTGTCTGTCTCTCTCTCAAAAATAAATAAAAACATTAAAAAACTAAAAAAAAAACTTAGCCCAACGATAAAGCACCCGGCAGAGTAAAAAAAAAAAAAAAAAAAAAAATCTGTACATGCCCTTACTGAGCCACACAACATTCCCACAAGACTCTCATAAACATGAGCTCCAAAGATTAAACACACACACATGCATGCACATGTGCATGTGGAAACAGCCTGTCATAGTGGAGGCATAATGAGAGCATGGTCAGACTTTAAGAACTTCAGATAACAAATTATTGAATAAAGATTATACAACATATATGTTTTAAACAAAGACAAAAGTAGGAATCGATATGATAAAGGCTATCAAAATAGAGCACAGATTTTTTTTTTTTAAGTGAAACCTGTGGGAATGAAAAACTGTAGTTCTAAAAGTTTAAATGACAGACTAGAAACAGCAAAAGAGAGAATTGCTGACCTGGATGTTTGATCTGAAGAAATTTCCTGGAATGTAGCATAGTGGGATGAAGAGAGAGAAGATTGAATGTGTGGATAAGAGACATGGTAGACAGCATGAGAAGTGCCAGGATACAGATAATCACAGATTTGGAGGCGATCCCAAGGAGATCACTCTCTTAGTGAGCTCATCCAGCATTCATAGCCAATTATCCATCTTATATATCTAGACTAGACTGCTCTCCTGAGCTCCAAACCTGTTAACGTGGCATCTCCATTTGAATGTCTGTTAAGACATCTACAAATCACCATGCTTAAAACTAAATGCCTAATTGTCCCCCAGATATGCCCCACCCAAAGTCTCCCTAATCTCAGCCCAATTGCTCAGGCTAAATCCTTAGTAGTTTTATACTTCTCTTCCCCCCAACACCCCATATCAAATCCGTCAAGAGATCCAATGGACTTTACCTTCCTACTACATTAAAAATTTGACCACTTCCTACTTCTACTGCCCCTGTTCTGACCTAAGCCATTGTCATCTCTTGCCTGGATATTGCAGCAACTTCCTATGTCCTTGCTTCCTCCCCTGCTCTTATATAGTCCATTTCCAGAACAGCTGCCTGGTTGATCCTTTTGAAATAGAAGTTAGACCATGTGACACATCTTTTCAAACGTCACATGGTTCCTGTTTCTCCCAGAGTGAAACCCAATTCCTCAAAGCAACTCGAAGGCCCTACATGATTGTCTCCTATGACTTCACTCTCTTCTCTCTTCTCCCCCTTGCTCACTATGCTCCAGCCATGTGGTCCTCCTTACTGTTCTTCAGACATGCCCAGGAGCTCCTGCCTCAGGACCTTTGTACTTACTGGCTGTTTTCCTCTGCCTGAAATATTCTCCCAGATGTCCACATGGTGCAGTCTCTCACTTCCTTCAAGTCTTTGCTTAAATGTCACCTTCTGTAGCAGATACTGCCATGCCTTGATCATAACCCCATGCACTTGCCATTCCTGCTAGTAAGTTCCCACCGAAAGCATCTGTAGCTTTCTACATAAAGGCTTTCTCAACCATAGGTACTTATTTGCTGCAAAGTGGGCCCAAATGCCAGAGAGTTAACACATTCAGGAGCAACTCAACCAGTGAGTTGGTAGATGAGCACCCTTACCTCCTCTCCCTTGGTGGGACAACTCTGAGACATGTTCTCCACTATTTCCTGGGACTCCCCAATAAAAGTACAAATTCACACACAGATGAATGAAACCAAAGGGGGAAAAAAGATGGTTGCTATGTATCGTGGGATTTTTAGTGAAATAATATGACAAAATCATTAAAGTAATGATAGAATTTTTAATGATCTATGTTATAAAAGTATAATGAAAAGGATAAGATTGGACCATTATAGCACCCAAGTTTCCTTCAGAAGTGCAGAGATTCAAGATAGGATAAAGAACTCTGGGTAGTCCTTCCATGTCCTCCATAATCTTTAACCTGGAGGGCTCAGACACCTCTGTTGTTGTGTCCCTGGCATCGTATAGAGGTACTAATCCACTCACCGCCCCCCACCCACGGCCCCCATCAGCTGGGCCTGGGGAGTCTCACTCTGGACTTGACTTTTTTTTTTTTTAATGTTTATTTTTGAGAGAGAAAGAGAGAGACAGATCGTGAGTGGGGGAGGGGAAGAGAGAGAGGGAGACACAGAATCCAAAGCAGGCTCCAGGTTCTGAGCCATCAGCACAGAGCCTGATGCAGGGCTCAAACTCATGAACTTCAAGATCATGACCTGAGCTGAAGTCGGACGCTCAACCTACTGAGCCACCCAGGCACCCCTGGACTTGACTCTTGATAACAGGCTGCACGTATCTGAGGCAATACATTATAGGGGTAGAGCACAGGCTTTGGGCCAAGACATACAAGTTAAACTGGGACTCCATATCTTACTGGCATGGAACCTGGGTCAAGGTGTCCAATTTCCCAGCCTTTTTTCATGTGTAAAACAATGATTAATAATCCTGGCACCATGTATGTCTAGCGCACAGCTGGGCCTCAACCAAGTACAAAAGAAGGATATGAATGTGCCCAGCATTATGTCTGATAAATGGTGAACGTACAAACATATGACCCTCCCCCAAACGTTGGGCCCCGTTTCCACTCCCCAAAATGGATTTTGAATTTGAAAAGGCAGCATTGAGACTGGCATTATCTTTCTTTAATTAACCCTGATTCTGATGGCCTTTAAAGACCAATCCAAAAGCTGACAGTAGAGAGAAGTAGTTGCTAAAAATATACCTGGTGTCATCGTGGGTGGTTACGGGAGGTCAGGCATCTAGAGTTAGGGAAGTAGTCGTCCCACTGTATACCACGTCAGCCAGGCTGCACTTGGAACTTCACGTTGGGGGCTGGAGGCAGGGTTTTAGCTGGACAGACTGCCCAGTGGAGGGTGACCAGCATCACGAAGGGCTCTGAAAACACTGTCAAGTAAGGGATAGTCACAGAAATTAAAGATATTCAATCTGAGAAGTGAAGTCCAAAGCGGGCTGTGGGACAGGGGTGGGGGTAGTGGATTTTCTGCCCCTCAGGAGGAAAAAACAAGATGAAGTTTCTAAACCCAGAATGGATGGTCTTGGTGCAAACTGGGCCCCCAGTCCCTGGAGGATGCAAGCCGTGTCTGAGCAGCCCCAGTGAAGGTCCATGTGAAAGGAATCCTTAAACCAGGAAGACAGGACTTTGAGGCCCCTGAGTTCCTTCTAAATTTAAATTCTGTGATTCTGTAAAAGCAGGTGTGAAAAAGCTAATTCACATATCCAATACATAGATACATTTATATTTGAATAAAAAAGACTAAAATGTTGAAAGGTCAATGGTTGTTTCCGGATGAAACTAGAAGTGATGTTTTTCCCTTTTGAAATTTTAATTTATTAAATATGAATTGCTATTATTAATGAAAATATCTAATTTATAAATAATATTTTAATAAAAACAATCTGTCTATGAGCAGATGACAGACACTTCTGCCAGCTCAGCTTTCCAACAATAAAGGGAGAGGCACCCTGTTTGCAGAAACATATCCGCAAAGGCTAGAAGGAAAAAGGGGGTCTTACACATAGGGAAGGGGCTTCCCTCGAGGCCAGACACGACAGTGTGATTTGATGACTTAAGTGGCTTGTGAGAGATGGATTTCTGAACACAGGTGGGATTTTCCTGTTACAAGTTGCTTGAAGGACAATCTGTTCTAGCCAGAAAAGCTATAAAAGGCATTACGAAGCTGGGGTTGTGTGTGTGTGTGTGTGTGTGTGTGTGTGTGTGGAGTAGACAAGTACTATTCTTAAATTTGGGGATGATTTACTATGGGCCGGTGCCCTGGCCTTCTGCAGAAAGTGGGCAAGTCGAACGAGAGAACGTGTGGGGCCACACATGTGGCCAGGTGTACGAGAAAGTAACACTGGATCTGAGAACTGCAAGTCCAGATGCTGCCACTCAGCGTCTGGGACCTTGGGCACACTTCTTTGAGTCTCAGTCTCTACATCTGTAAAAAGGAGGTAGCAGCTATCACTGCCCTCTCCACTACAGGGACGCTAAAAGGATCATGGGAGATAAAGTCTATGGAGACTTCACAATGCCTAAAGCCTTCCATAAATATCTGTTATTATTCCTGTTCCCCCAGAATGGCAGAAGGCTGCATAAGGTAAGAATCCCTTTTGTTGGGGTGGGGGCCTTAGAAAAGAATGGGAGTTTTGACATCTAGGAAGAACATTAAAAAGACCCACAGCTACAGAAAAACATGGTGGTGGCAGCAGCAATGCTGTCCAAACCTAAGAAAGATTTTGGACCTGAGACGTGACTTTTCTCAAACCTGACACGAAACCAGGTCTTCTGCAGCACAAGCCTGGATGTTAGTGAGAGGAACATCTAATGGTATTTAGGTGTTTCCATTCCTTTAAATCTTTTCACCTAAATTTTGTTACCATCTGTTTGAGTATTCTAATATTAGTAAAGATGTATAATTAGCTCCTGGAACAGACCTCGTGGTCTTCTGCCAATGCCACTTTCTTGAAAAGCTCCAGAAGCAGAAAATGACTTAAGAGCCCTTCCCTTGATGGTCGGCAATCCTACAATTCTGGGGGCCTGTGATTCTAGGTCAATCCCACACACACAAAATAAAGCAAGCCAAGAATCCAAGGACAAAGAGGATGCAGATTAACTCAAACATTATTTTAAGATTAGACTCTAAATTGAAAAAGAAAAAACCTGTTACGAACATGCCAAAAAAAATTAGCCAATAAAGAAAAAGAGAAGTGCATTTCTTTGAGTTCGGATGCAGCTGTTCTTTTTTTTAAATGTTTGTTTGTTTGTTTGTTTGTTTGTTTGTTTAGAAAGTGAGGAAGGGGCAGAGAAAGAGGAAGTCAGAGATACTCAAGCAGGCTCCACTCTGTCAGCACAGATCCTGACGTAGGGCTTGATACCATGAACCGTGAGACCTTGACCTGATCTGAAATCAAGAGTCAGGACACTTAACCAACTGAGCCACCCAGGTCCCCCATGACACAGCTGTTCTTACCCCTGGTTGCACATTATAATTATCTAGGGTGCTTTTATAAAATCCTGATGCCTAAGGCACATCCTAGACCAATTAAATCAGAGCCTCTGGGATCTGGGCGTCAGTATTTTTTAAAAGCCCCCAAGTGTTTCTAATGTGTACATTCAGTTGAGACTACCCTGGTAGAAGGAGTACTGGACATTTATTTGTTTTTCACCTTTGGTATATTCCCTGATTAATATGGTGATAAATTTTTTGTTAATCTTAGCAATTATTTAATATCATATACTGTCTTAGAAATAAGCATAGAAGCTTCTCTGCTGATTAACTTTCAATTCACAAACTTCCATAATTTCTGATTATAAAAATCCAAATACTCAAAGGGAATACCTGGGCACGCGTAGGTTGTATATGTGCACAGGTGACTCTGATTTGCAGTCAAGACTGAGAGACATTGTGACAGGTGTTCCATAAACATTGAAATAGATGGGTGTGGGGGGCACCTGGGTGGTTCAGTCGGTTAAGCATGTGACTCTTGATTTTGACTCAGGTCATGATCTCACAGTTTCCATGAGTTTGAACCCTGTGTTGAGCTCTGTGCTGACAGTGCAGAGCCTGCTTGGGATCCGTGCTCTCCCTCTCTCTTTGACCCCTCCCCATTCGTGCTGTCCCTCTCTCTCAAAAAAATAAATAATAAATAATACTTAAAAAAATAGATGGGTGTGGGTGTATGGGTGGGTAGGTTGTCGGATGGGGACATATGAGGGATTCTCAATCTTGGCTCTACTGACATTTTAGGTCAATTATTTGTTGGGGGAGATCCTGTGTGTTGTAGGATGTTTATCAGCATCTCCGACCATTATCCACAAGATGCCAGAAACATCCCCCAGTTATACAGCCCAAAATGTCTTTAGACATTTCCAAATGTTCTCTGGGGACAGAACTGCCCTGGTTTAAGAACGACTGGAGTAGATTAATGAATGGGTAGATGGATGGATGGATGGATGGATGGAAAGATGGTTGGATAGGAGGAAGGGTTATATTCTCCTTTGAACTAGCTATAACATGTTAGCGGTGCCCTCATTAATTAAGGAGTTAAAAAAAATCTTTGACACATGTTCATTTTATATCTGTAGGATAATCATGATTACAACTTCTTTGAAAAATTCTCCTTTAACAGATAAATGGGCATTATTCTTCAGTGTTAGGAGAAAATCAGTTGGCTTATGTTTTCTGGAGGACTCTTAGGCAGTGTATTTCCAGAGCCTTAAAATATACATATTGGTACATACTATATACATTAGTACCTACATTTTGGATACGAATTTGGCAATATCTTAACACTTTTAATTGTGTATACCAGAGTTCTACTATAAACACATTTTGTTCAAATGCAGATTTTAATTATTTTATTTTAAAATTATTATACAATTATTTTAATTATACTATATAATAATCATAATTATTTTATTTTAGTAACCAAATTTCAAAAATTCAACATTTTAATACTTATGGACATTGGAATTTCCAAGCAGCTTTGGCTGCTCAACTGCCATGTGTACTTCGGAGATACTAAAAAGACATTCACATTGTTCAAAAAGGAACAACAGACCAAAAACAGAGTCACTTGCCCCCACAGCAAACCAAGATGGAATTGCAGTTTCAGTGACTTCCAGGACGGTGACCTTTAACCAGTTGATCTGGGATTACCTGGTCAGCACCAGTGAAGTCATCTGCATGAGAGACACCCTCCCCACCAAAGAAACCTTGTCTGAGAGGCACCTGAGTGGCTCAGTCAGTTAAGTGTCTGACTTGATTTGGGCTCACAATGTCATGGTTCGTGAGATGGAGCCCTGCATTGGGCTCTGAGCTGACAGCACTGAGCCTGCTTGGGGTTCTCTCTCTCTCCCTCTCTCTCTCTCTGCCTGTCCCCAGCTTACACAGTCTCTCTCAAAATAAACAAATAAACTTAAAAGAAAGAAAGAAAAGAAACGTTGTCTGAGATAATCCACTCTTTGTTAGTTAACTTCCTTCCCAGCCCCTCTACAAAAGCCTCCCATTTTGCACAGCTCCTTTTGAATGCCTTTCTACTTGCTGAATGGACTGCTGCTAATTCATGAATCAATGAAGAAAGCCAGTGAGATGCTCAGCTTTACTCAGATGAATTTTGTTATACACACCTTTCAGCAAAGGTGAGTGGAGGAGCCAGATTTATGTCCACAGGTTCTGCAGTAAAGGGTTCAGCTGACAGTGATGTCCTCAAATTACTAAAGTTTCCTTCTTCCCTAATAGTAATTGGGTAAAGATTTCTCACCTGTTTGATTCCTGGACTTGAGACTAGGGTGAGGATACCATTTCTTTGAGGTAAACACACAAACTACAGAGTTTTTGCTCTACTTGAAGAGGATGCTTAATGAATATTAGGTGTATCATTGCCACTTTTGCATTTTTTTTTTCGTTTATTTAGAGAGAGAGAGAGAGAGAGAGAGACAGTGGGGGAGGGGAAGAGAGAGAGGGATAGAGAGAATCCCAAGCAGGATCTGTACTGTCAGCGCAGACCCCAACACAGGGCTCGAACTCAAGAACTGTGAGATCATGACCTGAGCTGAAGTCAAGAGTCGGACATTCAACAGATTGAGCCACCCAAGCACCCCTATGTATTTTTATTTTTACCTTTTAAATTTTTTTTGATTTTTTAAATTTATTTTTGAGAGAGAAAGAGACAGAATGTGAGTGGGTTGGGGCAGAGAGAGAGGGAGGCACAGAATCTGAAGCAGGCTGCAGGCTCCGAGCTGTCAGCACAGAGCCCGACATGGGGCTCGAACTCACGAGCTGTGAGATCATGACCTGAGCCAAAGTCGGACGCTCAACCGACTGACCCACCCAGGCGTCCCTACGTATTTTTATTTCTAATAGTGCCCCATCATACCATCCTTTGGCCTTGGATCTAGAACTGTGGCTATGGAGCAGTGTAACTTGTTTTTAAGGTAACAAGATACTCAGCTTCCATTGCATACACACCAATTTTAGCATCTTCCCCGGAGTGGGACCAGTGAAGGATCTCTACAGCTGGTTTCGCAGGAGACATACACTGGCACTCTCAAGATTACTTCTGTTAAGTAGAGACCTTCCAAAAGACTGCCTGGAAAGCTATTTATCAAGTAAAGCTAAATTTGATAGACTTACTGCATTAAGAATGCCAACTTGACTAAGTCATAACAATTTCTCAGAAGGTGAGAGTCAGGGGAGGATAGTTATAGAGTGTTAGGGCCTAAACTAGGTGACTTTAAGGAGCAGGAAACTGATTAAGACTAGGCAGAGTTTATAACAACCATTTTGGATTGGTAGGCACAGTGAGGCAACAGTCTTTTTTTTTTTTAATTTAAATTCAAGTTAATTAACATACAGTGTAATATCAGTTTCAGGTGTAGAATTTAGTGATTCAACACTTACATACAACACCTGGTAAGGCAACAATCTTTAAGCAGGTCTTGAGTAAAATGCTAGTTTCAATAAGTAAGCTCTTCTTGTTAGTCCATAGTGTTCTGGGAGCAAGTATTTCTTGGAGCAAATAACTAAGCTATTTTTGCTTGTTCTCCATATTATTTAATACAAGGACAGGAAAGTATGCCTGGTATTTTTTAATGCAGAGACAGGAAATTAAGTTGGTTTTAGTTCTCTTTATCAGGTTCCTGCAAACTACTTTGGTTGTAAGCCACCATTGGTTGCTAGTAAGTCCTACGCTGGTATTATTATTATTAAAAAATAGTGACAAGTCTTCTTGTTGTTGAACTGAACACCTAACAGCTGCCGTTTCACCTTATTTGAGCAACTTCTATAAGCATGACAAGGCAGTTCCCAAATCTTTGACAGGTCAGGTAATATCTTTGCCCGAAGAAAAATGGTGAAAACAGCCCACTCTCTGCCTTCAACCAGCAATTCTGTTACATCCTGCTGTGCCGAAGGGACTGTCTTTTTTTATTATTAGTATTAAAAATTTTTTTTTAACATTTATTTATTATTGAGAGAGAGAGAGCATGAGCAGAGGAGGGGCAGAGAGAGGGAGACACGGAATCAGAAGCAGCCTCCAGGCTCTGAACTGTCAGCACAGAGCCTAACACGGGGCTCGAACCCATGGATGTTGAGCTGAAGCTGAAGGATCATGACCTGAGCTGAAGTCAGACTCCCAACCGACTGAGCCACCCAGGCGCCCCTGAGGGGACTGTCTTGAACAAACATCTGAAACATGTGAACGAAACTTTGTATGCTTGTGATTCCCAAAACACTCCTGGTTTTTGCCATGTGTGTCCCATCAAGCATTTACTTTACTGATCTTCCATCCCCTAAATACTTCACCAGACTCACTGTTGTTAGGCCCAGAAATCCCCTGATGACTATATTAGTGTTCTATTGCTGCTGTTATAAATTATCACAAACTTAGTAGTGTGAAACAATACAATTTTATTTAATACAAACAGTACACATTTATTGTTTTACAGTTTGAGGTTTGACATGGGGCTAAAATCAAGGTGGCACTAGGGAAGAATCCATTTCCTTGCCTTTTTCAGGTTCTGCGGGCTGCCTACATTCCTTGGCTCATGGTCCTGCTAACCTTAAAAATAAAACTGTCCGTTATTTTACCAGCAAAAATGAGTTTAAGAATAGCAGAGAAGCCAGAGCTGTGGTGGGCGGTGCAGATGAGCCATTGGCAGCGATGCTTTGTATTCCACATCACTGCCTAAGGTTATGTTAACCTGCATGGTAAAGGTTACAACAACTCTACATTCACTAGTTGGTTTTACGTGAAAAGTTTTCGTTTTTGAACAAATGGAGCTAAACACTGTAGAATCTTAAATTTATAGGGCATGATTCCTTCCAACTTCAAAGCCATATCTCTGAAAATTCTTCCAGTGTCATGTCTCCCTTTGACTCTCCTTTTCTTCTCCCTCTTTTAAGGATGGTTGTTATAACATTGTCCCCGTCTGGATGATCCAGGATAATTTCTTTATTTTATTTTTAATGTTTACTTTTGAGAGAGAGAGAGAGAGAGAGAGAGAGAGAGAGAGCATGAGTGGAGGAAGGGCAGAGAGAGAGGGGGACAGAGGATCCAAAGCAGGCTCCATGCTGACAGCAATGAGCCTGATGTGGGGCTTAAACTCACAAACCATGAGATCATGACCTGAGCCAAAGTCAGACACTTAACTGACTGAGGCACCCAAGTACCCTGGATAATTTCTTTATTTTAAAACCAGCTAATTAGAAAGCTTGGTTCTAACTGCAACCTTAATTCACCTTTGCCATGTAACCTAACATATTCACAGGTTCCAGATATTAGGACTTAGGACATGGACATCTTTGGAGAGAGAAGCGCTATTTTACCTACCACAGTCATCAAGTGAAGAAGGAGCCTAGCTGGCTAGATGGACTTCCTGATGTCTGGGCCTACCATGTGATCACTGGTGACAAATTCAGGGAAGTCAGAAGTAATTATGAGGTAGGTATTTGGGTATTTGGTTAAACCCAAACTCAAATACCACATTTGTTTAAATGTTTATTTATTCTAGAGAAACACAGACATGAGCAGGGGAGGGGCAGAGAGAAGGAGACACAGAATCCAAAGCAGGCTCCAGGCTCTGAGCTATCAGCACAGAGCCCAACGTGGGGCTCAAACCCATGGACCCTGAGGTCGTGACCTGAGCCAAAGTCGGACACCAAACTGACTGAGCCTCCCAGGCGCCCCTCAAATATCAGATTTTGGTATAACACAAAGGCTGAGACTGAACTGCAGTGCATTCCTAACACCCTTTGGTCCAGCAGTCCACATCTAGAAATTTACTCTACAAAATTACTCATATAACTGTGCAAATTTATACCAATAAGAATATATACTGCCACACGATTTGGATAAGAGGAAAACTGTAGACAATTGTCTGTCCATAGGGGGAAAGTTCACGAAGTATACTATACCCTTATTCTGGAACATTTTGCGACTTACATAAAATGAGGTAAAATTGTAATTATCGACTAGGAGAATAGATGTTCATGATCTATTGCAGTTTTTACAAAAGAGCAAGCTGTGGAACAAAATGCATAGTATGAAACCATTTTACCTTCTATAAGTGTGTGTCTGTGTGTGTGCACAAATGTGTAGGAATGTCCAGAGAAAAAGGTCTAGAAGGATATATACCTGTTAGCAATAGAAACTGCTGAGTTATCTAGATTTTTGACTATGAGCATGCATCACTTTCATTTATCCCTGGACCCAGAAATTCTAATTTTGGGAATTTACTAAGGTAAACATCATGGTGATGAACAGAGATTTATCTACAAAGATCAATACCATTGTTTAAGAATGAACAATCATTAGCACCCAAAATGAAGGGAGAATTGATTAAATGAGTTGTACAAGTATACTTGGAAGAGTATACAGCTGTTAAAAATAAGACAAACATGGCACAAAAACAGACACTCAAATCAACGGAACAGAATACAGAACCCAGAAATGGACCCACAAACATATGGCCAACTAATCTTTGACAAAGCAGGAAAGAATATCCAATGGAATAAAGACAGTCTTGTCAGCAAGTGGTGCTGGGAAAACTGGACAGCGACATGCAGAAAAATGAACCTGGACCACTTTCTTGCACCATACACAAAAATTAACTCAAAATGGACGAAAGACCTAAATGTAAGACAGGAAGCCATCAAAATCCTCGAGGAGAAAGCAGGCAAAAACCTTTTTGATCTTCGCCGCAGCAACTTCTTACTCAACACGTCTCCAGAGGCAAGGGAAAACAAAGCAAAAATGAACTATTGGGATCTCATCAAAGTAAAGAGCTTCTGCACAGTGAGGGAAACAATCAGCAAAACTAAAAGGCAACCGACAGAATGGGAGAAGTTATTTGCAAACAACATATCAGCTAAAGGGTTAGTATCCAAAATCTATAAATAACTTATCAAACTCAATACCCAAAAAACAAATAATCCAGTGAATGAATGGTCAAAAGACATGAATAGACACTTCTCCAAAGAAGACATCCAGATAGCCAACTGATACATGAAAAAATGCTCAACCTCACTCATCATCAGGGAAATATTACTCGGCAATCCAAAAGAATGAAATCTTGCCATTTGCAACTATGTGGATGGAACTATTATGCTAAGCGAAATTAGTCAGAGAAAGACAAATATCATATGACTTCACTCATTTGAGGACTTTAAGACACAGAAGAGATGAACACAAGGGAAGGGACACAAAAATAATATAAAAACAGGGAGGGGGACAAAACATAAGAGACTCTTAAATGCGGAGAACAAACAGAGGGTTGCTGGAGGGGTTGCGGGTAGGGGTATGGGCTAAATGGGTAAGGGGCATTAAGGAATCTACTCCTGAAATCACTGTTGCACTATATACTAACTTGGATGTAAATTAAAATAATAATAATAATAATAATAATAATAATAATAAATAAGATAAACAGGGGCACCTGAGTGGCTCAATCAGTTAAGCATCTGACTTTGGCTCAGGTCATAATCTCGCTGTTTCTGGGTTTGAGCCCCATGTCAGGTTTTCTGCTGTCAGCAAGGAGCCGGCTCCAGATCCTCTGTTTTCCCTCTTTCTCTGCCCCTCCCATTTGTGTTCTCTCTCTCTCTTTCAAAAATAAATATTTTTTTTAAAATCAGATAAACAAATATACTATTAAATGAAAAAATATATGTATAGTGTATTCCATTTCAAATACACATACAAATAAATATTATTATGCAAATATCATCAGTATTTATTTCCGGGGTAATGTGTGATTTTTACTTTCTTCCAATGTTTTGGAAGAGAGGAATAGGAAGTAAATAAGTCAGAGGTGCGACTATTTCCTCACTTTTCTCCAGGTTGAACGTCAGAGGACAATGTACATTAAGGAGCCACAGTTTGGGGGTTGGGTGAGAAATACCAGAGGAGGCAGCTGGTCCCAGATTCTCTGGAACAGCCAGTTATAAAGCCCATGCAGCACTCAGTAATCATGCTGAAAGTGTAGTGGTGACTGGTCTTTGCAGCTGGGGCTAACAGCAGGAGGGGTAGACCAGGCAAAAATCCCACAGTCCCAGATGTCCAAGTCTCCTGACTTGAGCAGAAAAGTACTTTCTTCCAGGCTTTCCCTGTGGGCTGAGCCGACCACAGGGCAGCATCAGGATGATATTAGGCTATCGTTACATGGCAGGTGAGGAGTATCCAAAGGTCATAACCAGTCTCAGACTAAGACTCCATTGTAAGAATTGGAATTTTTCTGATGATTCTTATGCTTTTTTACGGAGATCAAATTATCAATTGTCTTATGTTCAATTACTAAAGGAGGAAGGCAACACTGAAAACTAAATCACAGTTGCTACTTGAAGTTGATGGACTAGAAGGAAGCTACTCAGAGAGGCTGTGATTTTTTTTTTTTTTTTTTTTTTTTTTTTTTAGTTAGACCATCCAGCCCCTGAACACACAGACTGGAGGTAGAAGTTCTAGCTTAGAGCTTCCTCACACCATGTGGCCTCTTCATGCCCAGTCTGTCTCCACAGCCAAAATGCCAGCTGCTCTTGCCTGTTCCAATTCTGCTCTTTGAGCTCTACCTGCTGTGCAGGGCTGGATGCTTGTCTGATGCCACTGCCTACAGCCTAGACTTCCTTCCCCCTAGGGGATTCTGGGGGGCTCTATTCCATTCCCTCTTCGGAGCTGATGTGCCCACCCCTCCACTGCTGGAAATAATAGTTGCTGACAGTTCATAGCTGCACTCCTCACCAGAAACTGTCCTCAGCCAAAGGGAACTGCCTGTGCAGAATATGCCCCCTTCCAGGCTCATAGCTAGTGGTTGGTGCATATGGAGATTTAAAAGCTTGCTCTTCATTACACAATTTGAGTCAACTCTGTGGGGCTATCCCAGCTCCAGATCTGCTTGTAGGATTATCTGAGGCCCCATTTGCAATCTCACTGGGGGTCAGCTGCTCCCTTTGCCCAGTTCTGCCTCCCTCACCCCCTTACTGTTATGTCTACTGAGCACATCCTCTAACAACCTTGCTGTACCAGTTTGCTGAACAAATTCTCTGCAGCTCAGAGTCTGTTTCAAAGGAAACCAATCTAAGACATCCTCCTATTGGGAGTCAGGCCTGTGCTTGCTGCAGAATCCCAGGAAACAAGCAAATCCATTAAAGGGTAGAGAGGTCTGTGTTCAGCCAGGCCTGTGTCCATCACTAATAGGGTGCTTTGGGGAGTGTTCCTTGACTTCTTGGGTTCCCAACTGGAACACGAGAAGACAGGTTGTCTCTGCTAGTCTCAGAGGTGGTAGGAAGTCCTACCTTAATAAATGTGTTTGTGTGTGTGTGTGTGTGTGTGTGTGTGTGTGTGTGTGTGTGTATTCACATGCAAATATTCCCTATATCCCTAGCTCTGGGCACTGAGAGGGCTTTGGAGCAGTAACACCTTCAACAGCACGGTACCAGATTTAACACCAAGTACCAAGACCTTGGCTTCTAAATACCATCCTCCACCAAAAAAGCCAGAATTCCTTGGCTGTTATAAGAAAAACTATGAGATGAGCTTGGTATTCCTTGCCAGAAAGCAAGGAAGTCCTCAAAGAATAATACAATTTTTATCAAAAGGACCTGGAGGAAAGTTGGAAGAGGCTCTCATGGTTAAATCAGACAATTTCAGATAAATTTTTTAAAATGATCTCCTTAATTTGATCTGCAAATTTAACATAATCACTATCAAAATCCAGCAGTTGTTTTTTTTTTTTTTGCCAAAATTGACAAGCCAATCCTCAAATTAATATGGAAATGCAAAGAACCCAGGATAGCCAAAACAGCCAAAACAATGAACAAAAAGAACAAAGTTGGAGGACTCACACTTCCCAATCTAAAACTCACTGTAAGGGAGAGATTGGCAAACTTTTTGGTAAAGGGCTAGATAGTAAGTATGTTAGGCTTTGTGGACTGTACAGTCTCTGTCACAACTATCAACTCTGTTTTTAGTATATTCAGTGTTGTGCAATTACCCCCACAGTCTAATATTAGAACATTTTTTCACCCCTTAAAAAACCTTGTACTATTAGCAATCACTCCTTGTTTCCTCATGCCACTTTCCAGTCATAGACAACCACCAATCTACTGTCTATAGGTTTGTCTGTTCTGAACACTTCACACCACGTATGACTGGCTTCTTTCACTTAGCATAATGTTTTCAAGGTTAATGTATGTTGCAGCATGTATCAGTATTTCATTCCTTTTTATAGCTGAATTATAGTCCATTGTATGGATATATCACAATTATTTTATCCATTCATCAGTTGATGGATATTTGGATTGTTTCCACTTTGGGGCTATTATGGATGGTGCTGTTATGAACCAAGTACAAGGTTTTGTGTAGATGTATATTGTCACTTCTTTTGAATATATACCTAGGAGTGGAGTTGCTGGGTCATATTGTAGCTCTGTGTTTAACCTTTTGAGTAGTTGCCAGACTGTTTTTCAAAGCAGCTGTACCATTTTGTCTTTCTCCAGCAGCGTTTAAGGGTTCCAATTTCTCCACGTGTTAAACAATACTTGTAATTATTTGTCTTGTTTATTATAGCCATCCCAGTAGATATGAAGTGCTATCTCATTGTGGTTTTGATGTGCATTTTCCTAATGACTAATGACGTTGAGTATCTTTTCATGTGCTTATTGGCCATTTGTATATCTTCTTTGGAGAAATGTCTATTTCATCCTTTGCCCATTTTTAATGGGTTATTTATCTTTTCATTATTGCATGGTAAGAGTTCTTTATATAGTCTAGATACATGTCCCTTATCAGATACATAATTTGCAAATATTTTCTCCTATATGTGGGCTCATTTTCTTGATGGTGTCCTATAAAGCACAAAAGTTTTTGATTTTGATGAAGTCCAATTCATCTATTTTTCTTTTGTTACTCATGCTTTTGGTATCATATCTAAAAAGTCACTGCCACATCCATAGACGTGAAGATTTACCCCTATGTTTTCTTCTAAGAGTTTTCCAGTTTTGATTCTTTTGAATTTATTTTGTGAGGTAGTAGTCCAAATTCATTCTTTTGCATGTGGACATTTGATTGTCCCATTATCGACTGCCAGAGTTAACAGTCTATATCCTTCTTTTTGTGTGTATGTACACACACACACACACACACACACACACAAATATATAACAGTCTATATCCTTCTGGTTTCCAAGGTTTTATGATTTTTTTTTCATCACAATTGTCAAAGCTGAATTTAGTCATGTTAAGTTTCAACATGATACCACAAATTTCCCACCAATTGTACAAAACATCCCTTTGGGTCAATTCTAAATTAGGCTCATGCAATAAAATGCACATTTCATTTTAAAGCTTTTGTGCAGGTGTGCCCAAGCTGTCAAAACCAATTTAACAGGATCAAATGCCTTAACAGTTGAAGACTTAGTTTTTCATCAGGCTGTCTCTAGAGAGGTTCCAGGCAAATAAATAGTGAAATCCCAAGAAACCTTTTTTTTTTTTTTCATACCAGCCAAGAAAGATCGGTACTGAGTAATTTGGAATAGTATCAAGGGGGATTCAATTCATTAACAGCACTGACTCTGAGGGGAGATGCCAACTGCATTGTCCTTGAAGGGTGAGTGGTACCTTGACCTCTGGCAATGAACCACGGGATCTTTGGTTGATAAGGAGGTTGGGGAGAAATTCTAACATAGGAGAGTATGGGAAAGGTATAGAGGGAAGATGAACTTGTAAAGGCATGCTGGGACAGATGGGCGGCTGGGAGAGGGCTCAGATCCCTGGCTGAAGAAATACAAAGATGTTGTTAAAAATTACTTGGAACATGGGGTGCCTAGGTGGCTCAGTTGTTTAGGCGACCGACTTCGGCTCAGGTCATGATCTCACAGTTTGTGAGTTCGACCCCTGTGTCAGGCTCTGTGCTGACAGCTCAGAGCCTGGAGCCAACTTCAGATTCTGTGTCTCCCCTCTCTCTACCCCTCCCCTGCTCATGTTCTGTGTCTCTCTGTCTCTCAATAATAAATAAACATTAAAAAAATTAAAAAAATTACTTGGAACAAAAAAAGAAAGACTACTTGGAAAAAAAGGCAAAAAGGTAGTTGGTATGTACTTTCAATGTCATACTGAGAATTAAGGGGGATGATGGTCTCATCTAAGAGTTATTTAATTATGTGTCTTAAAGTAATGTGCTTTGTCATTTATTAATTACTCTAAAGTTATATGCTAAATATTATCCACTGGAAAAGATAACCCCAAAGGTTATGGTTTGATTGCCCTCTCAACACGAACCAACTTTATATCTTATCTAACATTTTATTTATTTTTAAAATATTTATTTATTTGTTTTGAGAGTACATGCGCATGCACTTTTGCATGGGCAGGGGGAAAGACAAAGAGAGAGGAAGACAGAGAATCTGAAGCAGGCTCCAAGCTGTCAGCTTAGAGACTGATGTGGGGCTTGATCTCATAAAATCGTGAGATTAGCCAAAATCAAGAGTTGGATGCTTAACTGACTGAGCCACTCAGGCTCCCCATCTAACTTAACATTTTAATTCTTTTTTTTTTTAAGGTTTATTCATTTTTCAGAGACAGAGAGACAGAGTGTGAGTGGGGGAGGGGCAGACAGAGAGGGAGACACAGAATCCGAAACAGGCTCCAGGCTCTGAGCCATCAGCACAGAGCCTGACGTGGGGCCTGAATTCATGGACGGCGAGATCATGACCTGAGCCAAAGTCAGACACTTAACCGACTGAGCTACCCAGGCGCCCCTAACATTTTAATTCTAACATTACTTTTTTTTCCTCCCAATAGCCCTTTATAAATGTCTGTGAATACCCAGTTCCTCAACCTGCTCTTTGAACCAGCTTTGACATCTTACTTGCTCCCTCATATTTGTATAAGTCACGTTTTCAATTTTTGGAAAATTATACTTTGCCAGGATTCAGCCTGTGATGACTCACTGACCAAGGGTTGTTAAGTGTCCTTTGAGGAGAAAAAGTAGCCCTCATTGCAACAAGGAGCTCAACTCTAAATTGCCATTGGATTCCTCCTTCTTCATGGATTTGTAAGGAACTAGATGCAAAAGCTGTGAAAAATGCATTCCAAGGGAGAGGGAGGCTCTTTCCCGATGGCTGTGATATTGTATCATTGCACAAACGCTAGGAGGCCTGACATGTCAAGTGAGCCAGACATTCCCACAGAAGCATATGTTTAAGAATGATTTTAGGCAGTATTTCATCTCAGCCCCTGCCTTGGCACCCTGCTGCTCCATTGTTGAAAGTCCATGTTAAGGGGTGCCTGGGTGGCCCGGTTGGTGAGTGTCCGACTTCAGCTCAGGTCGTGATCTCACGGTTCATGGGTTTGAGCCCTGCATCGGCTTGCTGCTGTCAGAGCAGAGCCTGCTTTGGACCCTCTGACCCCTTCTCTCTCTCCCCCTCCCCCACTCACACTCTCTCTCAAAAATAAACATTAAAAAAAAAAAAACAAAGTCCATGTTAAGACATTCGGATGATCATAACTTAGCACATAGAGCTGACTACTACTTTGGTTCTCTGTGGGAAAGGACAGAATAACCCTCTTGGCTTCAAGTATGGTCCAAAGTGACTAACAAACTCACCAATGGGGTTACTGTTCACCGCCTGGAAATGTTAACTGTTTAGAAGTGTTTCCCAGTTAGTTTGAGAGCTTCCCAGAGACAGAGATGATCTCATTTATCTCCATATCCCCTATTTCTACCCACAGGAGTTGGCATTCAGAAAGCATTTGATAAACTGCAGTTGAAAGAACACATTTCTGGAAAAGTCCTATTGGCAGGTACTATAACTGGCGAACCAAAAAATAAAAATAAAAGATGTTCACAGAGAGAAGCAGAAATCTACTAATTTATTGCTCCAAGCTTGGGATTAATTTCAACTTGCTTGGGTTTCTCATGGTAGGGGTGCAATAGCTTGGGTTAGATAAAACAGTAAAAGAGGGGGCGCCTGGGTGGCGCAGTCGGCTAAGCGTCCGACTTCAGCCAGGTCACGATCTCGCGGTCCGTGAGTTCGAGCCCCGCGTCGGGCTCTGGGCTGATGGCTCAGAGCCTGGAGCCTGTTTCCGATTCTGTGACTCCCTCTCTCTCTGCCCCTCCCCCGTTCATGCTCTGTCTCTCTCTGTCCCAAAAATAAATAAACGCTGAAAAAAAAATTAAAAAAAAAAAACAGTAAAAGAAAAAAAAAGTAGCATTTGTGTAACTCAATAGAAATTAGCCTTTTTCAGTACAATCTGAGCACCAATTATCATACAAACCAATTTCTCAATTAAAAAAATGCATAGGACATTATTGTACTTCCTTAGAGTGTACATATCATTTTTCTTTCTGAGATACAAATAGTTGTGACTTCTGTCTAGGGAGGCAGAAATTAGAGTGTCAGAGGGATAAAATGACAGAAAATTGTTTCTACCATGTGGGGGGCTTCGTTGAATTATGTTCAGTCATATGCTAGGGTTAAATAATGTGAACTAAACAGACAAAAGCTATGCATATTATAATAGTGTTAAAAGACAGTTTATAAATATTAATCTCTAATCTCAAAAACAATTCACATTCATTTGGAATGGACAACAGTATACATTTACAGGGTTTTTTTTTAAGTTATTTAATGTGAAAAACTATTATTTATTAAGTTTGTTTTAATGCTTATTTTTGAGAGAGAGAGAGAGAGAGAGAGAGAGAGAGAGAGAGAGAGAGAGAGCATGAGCAGGGGTGGGGGGTTGGGCAGAGAGGGAGGGAGGCACAGAATCTGAAACAGGCTCCAGGCTCTGAGCTGTCAGCATAGAGCCTAATGCGGGGCTCGAACTCATGTACTGTGAGATCATGACCTGAGCTGAAGTCGGACGCTCAAAGCTGCCTTAATTCTCCTGACTTCTGTCAAATTATAAAATGGAGAGATCTAAACAATCTCGACATCCACCAGATTATCACATTGGTCAACCGTATTGATGACATCATGCTAATTGAACCAAATAAGCAATAAATGGATAGTATTGTAAAGTCCTTGGTAAGACTCATGTGCTACAATGGCTGGGAGATAAATCCTTTGAAGACTCAGGTGTCCATCACATTCAGTAAAATTTTTAGGAGTTTAGTAGTCTGGGACATCACCTCCAAAATAAAAGACAAATTATTGCATCTCATACCTCCCACTACCAAGAAGAAAGCACAATACATTCTTGTCAATATTCAGTATGGTCAGTTTCTTTAACTTCAGCTATTCTAATAATTGTTGTGTAGTGGTCTCTTGTTCCATTTTTAATTTGCATAATTAATTTGCATGATGTTGAACATCTTTTCATGTTCTTACTTGCCATCTGGATATCTTCTTTGATGAAGTGCCTGTTCAAATCTTCTAGTCATTAAAATTGTGTCATTTTCTTGTTGATTTCTCAGAGTTCTATACATGTGCAAGTCCTTTATCAGATATATGCCTTGCAAGGATTTTCTCCTAGCTTATGCTTTGTCTTTTCATTTTCTTAACAATGTCATTTGAAGAGCAGGAGTTAAAAAAATTTTTTTTACTGTTCATTTATTTCTGAGAGAGAGAAAAACAGAAAATGCAAATGGGGGAGGGGCAGAGAGAGAGGGGAACAGAGGATCCAAAGCAGGCTCTGCACTGACAACAGACAGCCCAACATGGGGCTGGAACTCACGGACCATGAGATCATGACCTGAACCAAAGTCTGATGTTTAACCGACTAAGCCACCCAGGTGCCCCTGAAGAGCAGGAGTTTTAAATTTTCACAAAGTCCACTTTCTTTTTTCCAAAATTTAAAAAAATGTATTATTATTATTATTATTATTATTATTATTATTTTGAGAGACAGAGGGAGCCACAGCATGCACAGCAGAGAGGCAGAGAGAGAGAGGGAGACACAGAATCCAAAGCAGGCTCCAGGCTCTGAGCTGTCAGCACAGAGCCCAATGGGGGGGCGGGGGGGGGCGCTTGAACTCACAAACTGTGAGATGGTGACCTGAGCTGAAGCCTGACACTTAACCGACTGAGCCAGCCAGGAGCCCCTTCCGTTTTCTTTTATAAGTTTTATAATTTGAGGTTTCGCATTTAGGTCTATGATTCATTTAGAGTTAATTGCTGTACATGCTGTGAGATATGGATCCAAATTTGTTTTGTTTTTTTGCATATGTTAGTCCAGTTGTTCAAGTACCGCTTGTTGAAAAGTATATCCTTTCTCCACTAAGTTGCCTTTATGTCTTTGTTACAAATAGTTGTCCCTACATGTGTGGGTTTGTTTTGGGACTCTATTCTATTCCTTTGATATATGTGTTCCTAACTTTATGTCAAAAACAAACTATTTTGATTACTATAGCTTTGTAATAACTATTGTGATTACATGGTATTAGCCTTCCAACTTTTTTTCTTATTCTGAGTTGTTTTGACCCTTCTAGTTCTATGAATTTCTATGCGAATTTTAGAATCAGTAAGTCAATGTTTTCAAAAAAGCTTGCTGGGATTTTGATTGGTATTGCACTGAATCTATAGATAAATTTGGGGAGAATTGACTTTTGAACACTATTGAGTCATTTTTTAAACTTTATTTATTTTGAGAGAGAGAGAGAGAGAGAGAGAGAGAGCGAGCGAGCAGGGAGGGGCAGAGAGAGAGGGAGAGAGAAAATCCCAAGCAGGTTCTGCACTGTCAGAGTAGGGCTTGACTCGGAGCTTGACACGGGCTCAAACTCATGAACCGTAAGATCATTACCTGAGCTAAAACCAAGAACCAGCTGCTTAACTGACTGAGCCACCCAGGCGCCCCAACACTATTGAGTCTTTTAACCATAAAGAAGGTATATCTTTCCACTTAATTTTTGTCAGCATTATTTTAATTTAGGTTTTATTTTAAGCAGGTTTTCTTTAATTTTTCTGAGCAGTATTTTATAGTTTTCAGTATATAGATCTTTCATATCCTTTGCAAATTTATCCCTAAGTAGTTCATATTTTTATATTATTAATGATACTGCTTTTCAAATTTAATTTCCAGTTGTTTATTGCTAGCATATAAAAAAAAACAACTTTTTTTCCTGTGGTTTCTCCTATTAAATGCTTTATTAAGATATATTTCACACACAATAAAAGTCACCCATTTAAAGAATGTAATTCAATGGACTTTAGTATATCCACAGAGCACTGCAATCTGAGAACACCTGTCACCCCCCCAAAAACCTCATATGTATTATTAGTCACTCCTCTTTTCTCCACCTCACCTCCGTCAGCCATAGGCAACCACTGTTCTTTGTTCTGTCTCTATGGATTTGCCTATTTGCACATTTCAGATGAATAAGATCATACAATATGTGGTCTTTTGTGACTGGCTTCCCTCACTTAAAACAATGTTTTTAAGACTCATCTATGCTGGAGCATATTATCAGACTTCATTCCTTTTTTTACTGCCAACTAATATTCCTATTGTGTGGATATACCATATTTTGTTTATCCATTCATCAGTGAATGTACATATTTGGGTTGTTTCCACTTTTTGTTATCGTAAGTAATGCTTCTATGAAATTCACTTGCAAGTTTTATGTAGATGCATTTTTTAATACTCAGAAGTGGAATTGCTGGGTTATATATTAACTGTGCATTTAATATTTTGAGGAATTGGGGGGCCTAGGTGGCTGAATCGGTTGAGCATCTGACTCTTGATTTCAGCTCAGGTCGTGATCCCAGGGTTGTGGGATTGAGTTCCGTGTTGGGCTCTGCACTGACCATGGAGCCTGCTTGGGATTCTCTCTCCCTCTGCTCCTCTCCCCTGTCGTGCTCTTTCTCTCTTTTGAGGAACTACCCAGACTATTTTCCAAAGTGGCTTCACAATTTTATATTCTCACTGGCAATGTATGAGAGTTCTAATTTCTCCACATCCTCTCAACACTTATTGTGAAAATAAGTGCCTTAATTCTAGCCATCCTAGTGGATATAAATCAGTATTTCATTATGGTTTCGATTTGCATTTACCTAATGATAATGGTGTTAAACATTTTCTTCATAAGCTTATTAGCAATTTGTTTATTTTCTTTGGAAAACTGTCTACTCAGATCCTTTGGTCATTTTATTTTTTAATTGATTAATTAATTAATTATTGCATGGAAGAGATTATTCTGAAGTTTAGTTTCTAAAATTAATATTTGATACATTATAGTTACAAAGTTAAAACCCTAGTTTTTCCTGTCCTTTTAAATTTTGCATATAAATTTTCTTATTCTCTTAGTGATTTTTTTTGAAGTTTAGGTGACACACAATGTTACATTAGTTTCACTTAATATGCAACATAGTGATTTGACAAATCTATACATCATGCTCTGCTCACTACAAATCCACAAATATAGCTACCATCTGTCACTATACAACTTTTTTGCCCATTTAAAAAATTGGGTTATTGGGGTGCCTGAGTGGCTCAGTCGGTTGAGTGTCTGACTTCGGCTCAGGTCATGATCTCGCGGTCCGTGAGTTCGAGCCCCGCGAAGGGCTCTGGGCTGACAGCTCAGAGCCTGGAGCCTGCTTCAGATTCTGTGTCTCCCCTCTGCCTCTCCGCTGCTTGCACTCTGTCTCTTGCATTGCTTCAAAAATAAACATTAAAAAAAAACTTTTTTAAAAAATTGGGTTATTGATCTTTTATTAACTTTTAGGAGTTCTTTATATATTTTGGATATAAGTCTTTTATCAGATATATGACTTGCAAATATTTTCTCCCATCCAGTGGGTTACGTTTTTACTTTCTTGATGGTATCATTTCTAGCACAAAAGTTAAAAAAAAATCATGAAGTCAAAATTATTTTGCTTATTCAAATTATTTTGTCTTTTCTTTCTTTCTTTTTTATGTTTGTTTATCTTTAGAGAGAGAGGGACAATGCATGAGCAGGGGAGGGGCAGAGAGAGAGAGAGAGAGAGGGAGACACAAAATCTGAAGCAGGCTCCAGGCTCTGAGCTGTTAGCACAGAGTCCAACATGGGGCTCGAAATCATGAACCGTGAGATCATGACCTGAGCTGAAGTTGGACTCTCAACCAACTGAGTCACCCAGGTTCCCCTCTTTTTTTTTTTTAAGTTAGTCTCTGCACCCCACCAGTGGCTCAAACTCATAACCCAGAGATCGAGAGTCACATGCTCTTCTAACTGAGCCAGCCAGGTACCACGCCTTTGCCTTTTCTTATAATAGTCATGATTTTTAAAAAATTTACTCTCCTTGGGATGCCTGGGTGGCTCAGTTGAGTGTCTGACTCCTGATTTAAAAAAATTTACTCTTCCTTAAAAAAATTTTTTTTTAATGTTTATTTATTTTTGAGAAAGAGAGAGAGAGAGGCAGAGCACGAGCAGGGGAGGAACAGAGAGAGGGGGAGACACGGAATCCAAAGCAGGCTCCAGGCTCTGAGCTGTCAGCACAGAGCCCAACATGGGGCTTGAACTCATGAATTGTGAGATCATGATGTGAGATGAAGTTAGATGCTTAACCAACTGAGCCACCCAGGAGCCCCTGTTTATTTATTTTGAGAGACACAGAGACAGTGCGAGCAGTGGAGGGGCAAAGAGAGAGGGAGAGATGGAATCTCAAGCAGGTTCCACACTGTTAGCACAGAGCCCGATGTGGGGCTCAAACTCACAAACTGTGAGATCATGACCTGAGCCAAAACCAACTGAACCACTCAGGTGCCCCTAAAAATTTACTCTCCTAATCTCTGTGAATTACTGTATTTAGATAATTTATATTTAATTTGATCAATGATATGTTAGAGCTTAAATCTGTCATTTTCTTTTTTGTTTTGTTCATTCCTTCTATTTTCCATTTCTCTTTTTTTCTTTTTCTTGCCTTCTTGTGAGTTGATTGATTTTTTAAAAGAATTCCATTTTGGGAAAAAAAATTCAATTTTGATTTATCTATAGTGTTTTTGAGCGTATAGAGTTTTTTGGTAGTTGCTTTAGATATTACATTATACACACATTACTTATCACAGTATGCAGGTTTTAATATTTTACCAGTTCAAATGAAGTTTCAAAACCTTACCTCCCTTTAAGTCCTTTTACCCTCCCCTATTTATAATTGTCTTAAATATTTCTTCTACATACACTGAGAAACATATCAGGCAATGTTATATATATATTGCTTCAACTATCAAACATCATTTTTAAAACTTGAGAGAAGAAGGAAGGTATTTACCAATATTTTCACTGTTTCTATTGTGGTTTAAATTCCTCCTGATATTCTAAGTTTTCATCTTTTATCATCTTCCTTATATTTTAAGAACATACTTTAGCAATTTTTAGAGTATGTTTAGTGGTGACAAATTCTTGGTTCTTCTAAGTTTTCTGTAGTTTTCCTTCATTCTTTTTTTCCCTAATATTTATTTGTGTGGGGGGGTGCATGAACAGGGGAGGGGGCAGAGAGTGAGGGAGAGAGAATCCAAGCAGGCTCTGCTATGTCAGTGCAGAGCCCAACATAGGGCTCAATGTCATAAACTGTGAGATCATGCATGACTTGAGCCAATCAAGAGTCAGCCACTTAACTGACTGGGCCTAACTGACTGGTGCCCCTATTTCCCTTCATTCTTGAAGGATAATTTCACCAGATGTAGAATTTGGGGTTCACAGTTCTTTTCCTTGAGTACTCGGAAAATGTGCTTCTTTTGACATTCATAGTTTCTCATGAGAAATCTGATGTCATTCAAAAAAACCTCCTATAGGTGTTATTTCTCTGTCATTGCTTTCAAAATTTTTTCCTTTGTCTCTAGTTTTAAGAAGTTTAAATATGATGTATCTTGGGGTGATTTCTTTCGGTATGTCCTGTTTATGATTTGTCCAGCTTCTTGAATCTATAGGTTTATGTATTTTGACAAATTTAGAAAATTTCAGCCATCATGTCTTTTTTTTTTTAATACATGAAATGTATTGTCAAATTGGTTTCCATACAACACCCAGTGCTCATCCCAAAAGATGCCCTCCTCAATACCCATCACCCACCCTCCCCTCCCTCCCACCCCCCATCAACCCTCAGTTTGTTCTCAGTTTTTAACAGTCTCTTATGCTTTGGCTCTCTCCCACTCTAATCTCTCTCTCTCTTTTTTTTCTTCTCCTCCCCCATGGTCTTCTGTTAAGTTTCTCAGGATCTACATAAAAGTGAAAACATATGGTATCTGTCTTTCTCTGTATGGCTTATTTCACTTAGCATAACACTCTCCAGTTCCATCCACGTTGCTACAAAGGGCCATATTTCATTCTTTCTCATTGCCACGTAGTACTCCATTGTGTATATAAACCACAATTTCTTTATCCATTCGTCAGTTGATAGACATTTAGGCTCTTTCCATAATTTGGCTATTGTTGAGAGTGCTGCTATAAACAATGGGGTACAAGTGCCCCTATTAATCAATACTCCTGTATCCCTTGGGTAAATTCCTAGCAGTGCTACTGCTGGGTCATAGGGTAGGTCTATTTTTAATTTTTTGAGGAACCTCCACACTGTTTTCCAGAGCGGCTGCACCAGTTTGCATTCCCACCAACAGTGCAAGAGGGTTCCCATTTCTCCACATCCTCTCCAGCATCTATAGTCTCCTGATTTGTTCATTTTGGCCACTCTGACTGGTGTGAGGTGATATCTGAGTGTGGTTTTGATTTGTATTTCCCTGATGAGGAGCGACGTTGAGCATCTTTTCATGTAGCCATCATGTCTTTGAATACTTTTTCAGCCCCTCCTTCTTTCTCTTCTTCTGGGACTCTGATTACACAAATGTATATCTTTTGTTATACTTCCACGGGTTGCTGATGACCATTTCATTATTTTTTTCTATTTTCTCTTTGTGGTTCAGATTGGGTAGCTTTAATTGTCTTATCTTCAAGTTAACTGGTTCTTTCCTCTGTCTTCATTCTTTTTTGAGCTTACCCACTGAATTGAACGTTTCCATTTGGTTCTACTTTAGACTCTATTTCTTTGCTGAGACTTTTTGCTTTTATTTGTTTCAAGCTTATTTGTTTCATCACAAATGCTTGATGAAGCTGTTTTATGATGGTTGCTTTAAAATCCTTGTCAGATAATTCTGACATCTGATTCATTTTGGTGTCAGCATTTTTAAAGTTGTATTTTGTCATTCAAGTTGAAATTTTCCTGGTTCTTGGTATAGTGAGTGATCTTTTTTTTTTTAATTGTACCCTGGACATTTAGAGACATGAGACTCTGGGTCTTTAAAAAACTTTTTTTTTTAAATGTTTATTCCTTTTTCGAGAGAGAGAGAGAAAGAGAGAGAGAGAGAAACAGTGTGAGCAGGGGAGGGGCAGAGAGAAAGGGAGACACAGAATCTGAAGGAGGCTCTAGGCTCTGAGCTATCAGCACAGAGCCCAACGTGGGGCTTGAACTCATGAAATGTGAGATCATAACCTGAGCTGAAGTTGGATGCTTAACGAACTGAGCCACTGAGGCGCCCCTGAGACTCTGGATCTCACATAAATCTATTTTAGCAGGTTGTCTGTGACACCATGCCAGAGAGGAATGGGGTACCACCTCCTTACTGCCAGGTGGGGGTGAAATTCTAGACTTCCCATTTGACTTTCTTGATCCCTCAAGAGGGAAGTGGTACCTCAGTGCCTTGTTCCTTTGTATGGAAGTCAGGTATCTTACCTCCCACTATGCCTGACATCACCGTGGGTGAGAGGGGAGGGGTGACTTGTTGGGAGGGGAGGCCTCGTTATTGTTGGGTGTTGGTGAAAGTTCCATCTTCACACTCAGCCTTCTCTGATACTGAAGGGTAAAGGGAGGAGCACCATTTTATGGTTGGTGGGAACACATCCAGAATCCCCATGTGGCCTCCACTGACACTATAGAGGGGCCTCAATACCACCAGCAGGGATAAAAAAAAAAAATCCCAACTTCCCATTCAGTCTTCTCTAATACAACCCCTCTGGAAGTGAGGGGTGGTGCCACATTACAGTTGGGAGTGGCACTCTAGGCTCCCCATTCCCGAGGTATTGCTGATAGGAGTAGAGAGAGACCATGGTTTTGTTCCATGTTGTTTGGTAGGGTAGGGAAGTATTGTCTATTTCTCTCTTGGTAGGTAGCCCCTTTCTTGGGGCATGAGCTAGAGAAGCAGCTTGTGGGGGGCTTTTTGTGTGTGTATTCCTGTTGGCCTTTCTTAGTTTCTAGCTTCTCTAGCACCCAGTCTAGGGTATAGGAGACCAAAAGAGAAAACCCAGGTGTATCATCACTATATCATCCTGTGATCCCAAAGTCCCAAGCCAGTAAGACTTCAGAGTCATTTTGGTTTATTTTATGTATAATGTCCAGGGTTTTTGTGGTTTTGTTTTGTTTTGTTTTTTAGCTGATCTTTGTAGAGGAGTAAGATGTGTATTTATTCCCTTTTTATCCAGAACCAAAAGTCAATATTATCTTTCTATCTAGGTATAACATTTATTTCCCCATTTCTTAAAACTTTACTTTTTTCAGTTTTCTTAATATAGGGTGTGCTTATTTCTTATTAAGTTTATTATACTTTTGTTGCCATTATGAATGGGATTCTTTCCTTCTTACATTTTAAAATTGGTTAAGACTGTCTGGGTGGTTCAGTAGGTTAAGCATCCGACTTTGGCTCACGGCATGATCTTGCAGTTCATGAGTTCAAGCCACGCATGGGGCTCTGTGCTGACAGCTCAGAGCCTGGAACCTGCTTTGGATTCTGTGTCTCCCTCTCTCTCTGCCCCTCCCCTGCTTGTATTCTGTCTCTCTCTCTCAAAAATAAACAAAACACTAAAAAAACCACTGGTTAACATTGTTCATTTTTGCAAAGAAAAGAGTTAATACAGTAGGTCTGGTTGCTCAGTCTTTGCATGTCTCTTGGGGAGCCTAGAACCCTGTTAACTGTTGGCCAACCACTAAGAATATGGCCTTCAGAATGCTCTTTATGTTCCTGATAATGTTCTGTATGCCTAGAATAATGGATGATGCTGTACCACTTTATCAGGATTGCTTTGCACAAACACCAAGATTGATGATGTACCTCATTTCACTGCTGGGGTCCCGAGTATCAGTTATCATGGATGGTCATGTAGCCAAAACAGTTGCCTATGTGACCAACCTGTGATAAGAGCTTCAGACCCCTGGACCAGAGTGAGCTTCCTTGGGCAGACATTTCACATATCCTTCCAGTTTGCTGCTAGAAAGAGTGTATCCTGTGCAGTCCCAGGAGGGGAAAGACTTGGAAACCTATGTTTGATTTCTCTGGATTTCACCCAAGGCATATTTTTGTTCTGCTGCTCTTACTTGATATCTTTTGCTGTAATAAAGCCTTAGCTGTGAGAATAGCCTGCAAGTAAGTCTTGAGAATCATTCTAGTAAAACACCTGACCTGAGAATGATCATGGGACTCCTAAAACTTAAAAAAAATAGGCTAATCTTGTATCCAGCCACATTGATATTAAACTTTTATCAGAGCTACTAGTTAACCAGCTGATTTTCTTAAATATTCTATATCCTACATCACATCGTCTGCAGAAAATGTGTAATATTTTCCTTTCCCTCTTTATTTATAGGCATTAATTAATCTATTAGACCCTCTAGTACAGTGCTATCAATATACTTATGTTTCTACTTTTAATGGGAAAGCTCCCAGGAGTTCCCAATGTTCCACATTATGATGTTTGCTATAATTTTCCAATAAACATTTTCATATTAAATTTTCTTCTGCTTCTAGTTCACTAAGCGTATTTGGCAGTAATGAGTGTTAAACTTCATTAATATTTTTTACATTTACTGAGATAATCATATACACTTTTCTTTTTCTATTTGAGAGAGAGAGGGAGAGAGAGAACACCAGGAGGGGGGAGGGACAGAAGGGGAGAGAGAGAGGGGAGTGGGTGGAGAATCTTAAGCAGGCTCCACATTCAGCATGGAGCATGATATAGGGCTTGATCCCATGATCCCGGGCTCATGATGGTAGCTGAAATCAAGTCTGGCACTCAACCAACTGAGCCACCCAGGTACCTCTAAAATTTTCTTCTTTAATGAAGCAATCTGGCATCTCTTTTAGATATTTGACTACCCTTTATTTCCTCTGTGGTTATTCAAGCTTTCTGATTTTAAGATTTTTTTTAAATTAAAACATTTTAAAAATATTTTTGAGAAAGAGAGACAGAGAGCAAGCATGGGAGGGGCAGAGAGAGGGAGACACAGAATCCAAAACAGGCTCCAGGTTCTAAGCTGTCAGCACAGTGTCCGACATAGGGCCCAAACCCACGCCTAACCAAATGAGTCACCCAGGTGCCCCTAACATTTTATTTTCAAGTAATGTCTACACCCAATGTGGGGCTCAAACTCACAACCCTGAGACCAAGAGTCGCATGTCCCACCAGCTGAGCCAGCCAGGGGTCCCCAAAAGCTTTCTGATTCTTCTTGATCCAAGTTTGGGGATTTTCATTTTTCTAAGAATATCATCCAGTGTCTACTTTTTTCTTTATTTCATTAAAAAATTTTAACTTTAAATTAAATGAAATAGCAAAGAACTGGTAATATTAAACATGATTTTTCAAAAGAGATCTTTTTATATGGACGTACTAAATTTGTGATATTGTTAATATGAATAATGTTGTGGTCTTTGTCACTTAACATGAAAAAAGTATCTGCCCAATCTATGTCTCATCTTATAACCAGGCTTTCCCCTTCAATTATGAAATATATATCGCATAGAACTCTTTTTGAGGTACTGCATTAAATGTGATTCTTATACACTTGGTTGCAATGTTGTTTTTTTTTTTTTAATGTTTATTCATTTTTGAGACAGAGAGACAGAGTGTGAGTGGAGGAGGGGCAGAGAGAGAGGGAGACACAGAATTTGAAGCAGGCTCAAGGCTCTGAGCTGACAGCACAGAGCCGGATGTGGGGCTTGAACTTACAAACGGTGAGATATGACCTGAGCCGAAGTTGGACGCTTAAGTGACTGAGCCACCCAGGCACCCCAAGCAGTTTCTTTCTAATATACTCTGTCAATAAATTTGGCACCCATCTGTGCAGACATTGCTAGGCTTTGCTTTTTAGCTGTTAAGCCAGACTAGGTTTGTGTAGATATTTTCACCAAATGGTAATGATATTTCCCATCCAAAGTGCTCTTCCAAAACCTCACCACTCCCCCATTAAGAGGTGGAGTTATGTTCTTTCCCCTTGAACTTGGGTGGGTCTTGTGATTGCTTCAATTAATAGAGTATAATGGAAGTAAATGCTATGTGACTTAAGGCTCGGTCATAAAATGTAGTTTTTACTCAGCTCTTTCTTAGGAGGCCCACTGTTAGAAATAGCCACTATACTATGAAAAAGCCCAGGCCACATGAAGAGGTCTAACAGGAAGAACTAAGGGCCTTGGGGGGCGCCTGGGTGGCACAGTTGGTTAAGCGTCCGACTTCAGCCAGGTCACGATCTCGCGGTCCGTGAGTTCGAGCCCCGCGTCGGGCTCTGGGCTGATGGCTCAGAGCCTGGAGCCTGTTTCCGAGTCTGTGACTCCCTCTCTCTCTGCCCCTCCCCCGTTCATGCTCTGTCTCTCTCTGTCCCCCAAAAAATAAATAAACGTTGAAAAAAAAAATTAAAAAAAAAAAAAGAACTAAGGGCCTTGGTCCTCGGCCTTGGCTGAGCTGCCACCCAACAGCCTGTACCAACTTGACTGCAGCATGTGTGAGCCACCTTGGAAACGAAACTGCTAGCTTTCAGTAGAGCTGTCCCAGGTGATCCCATGTGGAGCAGAGACTAACCTTCCTTGCCTGAGTCCTGACCAGGCTGAAAATTTGTAAGCACAATAAATGACTTTTTTTATTTTATTAAATAAATTTTTTATGTCTATTTTTGAGAGAGCAAGAGAGACAGAGTGTGAGCAGGGAAGGGGCAGAGAGACAGGGAGACGCGGAATCTGAAGCAGGCTCCAGGCTCTGAGCTGTCAGCACAGAGCCTGACGCGGGACTTGAACTCACAAACCGTGAGATCATGACCTGAGCCGAAGTCAGCCACTTAACCAACTGAGCCATCCAGGTGCCCCATGACTATTTTTTATTTTAAATCACTGTTTTATTATGTAGCAACTGATAACATACAAAGATAAATATGAAAACTAGTTAAGAGTGGGAAGCATATCGCTTCTGAATTTCTCTGCTCATTCATTTAAAAGCTTTCTTCTCATGGCTTCCACAAGACCACACTCTCCTGTTTTCTTCACCTTTGTCCCTTTGGTGGCTTATCATTCTTTATGACCTGTAAATACTAATGTTCCCAAATGCTCAATCCTGGGCCCTGTCCTTTTACCTGCCCTTTTCTCTACCTATACTTTCTCCCTAGTAGATCTCATGCAGACTTGTACACTGATGACTTCAAAATCTATGTGTTTGTATCTATAGCATTCCTCTAAATTCCTGACTGGTATTGTTGAACTGGTCACTTTGTATCTCCATTTGAATGTTTAGCAACATTCTCTGCCATAATATGTTCAAAGCAGAATTATTAATCCCACATCCCCTGACCTATTTCTCCCCCAGTCTCCATAAGTCTCCACCAGTCTCCATCAGTCATCAGTTGCTGAGGTAAAAAATTTAGGATTTATCTTTGTTTTTCTCTCACTTCCTGCATCCAAACCATCAGCAATATTAACAGACAATATAATACTCCGCATCTCTCATTGTTCAGATATATTTATAAAAGCTCTTACATGAATATATATGGCTTTTGGCTTAATTTAAATGACTAGTATGACTCCGAACACATACTACTCTGGAACTTAACTTTTTTCAGTTGATATCCCTGTGTCAGTAAATATATATTCAACTCTATTTTTTTCTCCCAATTTCTTAATGGATCTCTAAATATATACAAACATCTATAGTTTTATATATACACAGGATCACAATATATTTACTGGGATGTGGTGGTAATTTTCTTTTTTTCCTATCATTTCCTCCTTCCTTCATTTCTCCTAACTCTCAAATCAAGATAACTAGAGGCACTTGGGTGGCTCAGCCAGTTAAGTGTCCCACTCTTGATCTCAGTTCAGGTTATGATCTCACAGTTTATGGGATCGAGCCCCATGACAGGCTCTGTGCTGTCAGCATAGAGCCTCCTTGGGATTCTCTCTCTCTGCCCCTCCACCATTTGTGTGTGCATACTCTCTCTCAATAAATAAATAAACTTTAAAATAATGTCCAAAAAAAGATAACTAGACAGCATATATCCACTTGTATCTTTCTCTGTATGAAAAAAAATTATTTTTAAATGCATGTATATAGAAGTTTAAGCATCTTAAGCTTTTCCCATTCAACAAATCCCAAAACCTCATGGAAACTCCTCTAGAACATCTAGTATAGCAAAAATTCATTCCTTTATTTTATTAAAAAATTTTTTTTTCAATGTTTATTTATTTTTGAGAGACAGAGCATGAGCAGGGGAGGGGCAGAGAGGGAGACACAGAATCCGAAGCAGGCTCCAGGCTCTGAGCTGTCAGCACAGAGCCCGACACGGGGCTCAAACTCACAAACCGCAAAATCATGACCTGAGCCGAAGTTGGATGCTCAACCGATTGAGCCACCCAGGTGCCCCTAAGAAAATTCATTCTTTATTATTTTTTGATTTATTTTTTATTTTTTAAAATTTACATCCAAATTAGTTGGTATATAGTGAAGCAATGATTTCAGTAGATTCCTTAATGCCCCTCACCCATTTAGTCCATCCCCCCTCCCACAACCCCTCCAGTAACCCTCTGTTTGTTCTCCATATTTAGGAGTCTCTTCTGTTTTGTCCCCCTCCCTATTATTTTTGTTTCCCTTCCCTTATGTTCATCTGTTTTGTCCCTTAAAGTCCTCATATGAATGAAGTCATATGATTTTTGCCTTTCTCTGACTAATTTCACTTAGCATAATACCCTCCAGTTCCATCCACGTAGTTGCAAATGGCAAGATTTCATTCTTTTTGATTGCTGAGTAATACTCCATTGCATATATATATATCACATCTTCTTTATCCATTCATCCATCGATGGACATTTGGGCTCTTTCCATACTTTGGGTATTGTTGATAGCACTGCTATAAACATGGGGGTGCATGTGTCCCTTCGAAACAGCACATCTGTATCCCTTGGATGAATGCCTAGTAGTGCAATTGCTGGGTCGTAGGGTAGTTCTATTTTTAGTTTTTTGAGGAACCTCCATACTGTTTTTCAGAGTGGCTGCACCAGCTTGCATTCCAAAAATTCATTCTTTTAAATGACAGCGTTAACATTCCTTGGTATGAATATTACAAAATGTATTCTTCCATTCCATTGTTTAGGAGCATTCTCTTTATTTCCCCCAATATAAGTAACAATACAATTAATATCTTTGTACATTTATTCTTTGTACAAGTATTTTTATTTCTATATACTAGAATTTCAGAAATAGAATTTGCCGAGTCAAAGGATACACACAAATTTTTATTAAATAGTAAGTAGATGGGGCACCTGGGTGGCTCAGTCAGTTAAGCGTTCGACTCCTTGTCTCAGCTCAGGTCACGATCTCATGGTTTATGAGTTCGAGCCCCATGTCGGGCTCCACACTGACAGTGCAGAGCCTGCTATAGATTCTTTCTCTCCCAATCTCCCAATCTCTCTCTGCCCCTCCCCCTCTCACTCTCTCCCAAAAATAAACTTAAAAAAAAATTTAAAAAAAAAGTAAGTAGATACAATTATTAATCAAGCAGAGGGTAGACAAAATAACAGTAAAACAACTATGTACTTACAACCTAGTTTAAGAAATAGAGCTTTAGTGATTCTCTGAAACCTCCTGGATGCTTCCATATGATTCCTTTTCCCCCTATAGAAAAAAAAAGAATCTGAATTTTTTTACTTCTCCCTTCAGTTTTTTTCCCTTTGAGTTTTGACATGTTTTTTAAAAAAATGTTTATTTATTTACTCTTGGGGGGGAGGGGCAGAGAGAGAAAGAGAATCTCAAGGAGGTTCCACACTGTCAGTGCAGAGTCTGATGTGGGGCTCCATCTTATGAACCATGAGATCATGACCTGAGCCCAAATCAAGCTTCAGATGCTTAACTGACTGAGCTACCAAGGCACCCCTGAATTTTCTTGTTTAAATCCCTGCATAATCTGTTAATTTTGACTTGTAAAACTTCATATAAATAGAAAAAAAAATTATATATCCTTTTATGTCTTTTTTTCCTGCTTATTATGTTATTAAGATTTATTTTTTAACATTTATTTTTATTATTATTTTTTGAGATACAGACCATGAGCAGGGGAGGGGTACAGAGAGAGGGAGACACAGAATCCAAGCAGGCTCCAAGCTGTCAGCACACAGCCCGATGTGGGACTTGAACCCATAAACCATGAGATCATGGCCTGAGCCAAAGTGGGACACTTAACTGACAGAGCCACCCAGGCACCCCTGTTCCTGAGATTTAACCATTTTGATAGGTGTAGCTGGAAATTTCATCTTATTTTTTATTCTTTGGGGGCGGGGGCAGAGAGAGGGATACAGAGGATTTGAAGCAGGCTCTGGGCTGAGAGTGGAAAGCTCAATGTGGGGCTTGAACTTATGAACTGTGAAATCATGACCTGAGCTGAACTTGGACACTTAACCAACTTAGCCACCCAGGAGCCCCTGTTTTCAAATGCTGTTTAATCATTCCTTACATAAATACACTACAGTTGATGGGACATTTGCCAATACTGCTAAGAACATTTCCAAACATGGCCTTTGTGGTACATGTGCAAGTTTCTCTAGTTTGCATATCTAAGAGTGTAGTTGTTGGGTTGTAGGGTATGCCCATACTCATCTTTACTAGGTAAAGTCAAATTGTTTTCCAAAGCTGTTATACTAATTAACACTCCCACTAACACTGCATCGTATCTGATTTCCCTAAAACATCTTTTCAATGTTTCTTAGCTATTAATTTGTCCTCTTTGGTGATATTTGCCAATTTAAAAAATTGTTTTTTTCCCCTGATTTGCACGAGTTCATTATATATTCTAGATCAGTGCTGTCCAACAGAAATAAAATGCAAGTCAAAATGTAATTTCAAATGTTCTAGAAGCCTCATTTAAAATAGTGATAAGGAACAGGCCAAATTATTTTTTATATTTTTTACTTAATAATACAATATACTTACCAAGATATCATTTCAACATGTAATACATGCATACATATATACATGTGTGTATATATATATATACATATATATATATATTTTTTTTGTACTAACTCTTTGCAATCTGGTGTCTTTTTCATACTTACACACATCTTAATTTGGCCTAGTTACATTTTAAGCACTTGCCAGTTGTATGTGGTTAGTACCACTATACTGGGGTGTAGATACTTTTGTTGTTGTTGTTATGTGTGTTGCAGGTCTTTCTGTCCAGTTTATGATTTCTCCTTTCACTTTTTGTCTTTTGACGACAAAGTTTCAAAGGAGCTGAGTTTTGACCCTTTGGTTTGCACTTTGAATTTTAAGAACATTTTTTCTATCACATGGGCATGTACTAAAGATAATGCATTATTCTATATTTTATTCTAAATCTTTCCATGTTTTGCCTTTCATATTGAAGTCTTTAATCCATCTGGAATTGACTTTTGGGTTAAATATGAAATAAGGATCCATTTTTACTTGCTCTCCAGATGGATAACCAGTACGATAACCTAGCTCTCATATTTTGATGTTGGTGTTGTTTTTGTAAATGGTATGTTTTATTTGCTTGTGCTTTCTAACTGCTGGATTATGGAAATGCAGTTGACTTTTTTTTTTTAATCTGAAAAACTTGAAGAAATGTCTTTAGTTCTAAGTATTATTCTGTAAATGATTTGGGGTTCTCTAAATAGACAATCATACCACCTGTAAATAACAACTGTCCTTTTTACTTCTTACGTGTTTTATTTCTTGCATTGTTTTATTTTGCTGGCTAGGACTCAAGTACAATTTGAAAAGAAATGGTGATAGCAAAAAAAAAAAAAAGAAAAAGAAAAAGAAAAAAAGAAAAAAGAAATGTGATAGCAAACATTTTGTTTTTTAATTTCAAAAGAACTAAAAAATGATTTCACAATGATGTATCATGTTTGCTCTAGATCTTTATCAGGTTAAGGAAGTTTCATTCTATTCCTGGTTTGTTAAAGGGTTTTTTTTTTTTTCCCTCTTTCTTTTTTTTAAAATTAAGAATGGTTACTGAAAGTTAACACTTTTGCCTGCATCTAAAAGTATTTGGTTGTACCATCTTGTATTAGCTTTCAATTGCTGATGTAACAAATTGCTACAAACTTAGAAGCATAAGACAACATAAATTTCCGCACACCAGAAATCCAGTATGGGTCTAACTGAACTAAAAACAGTATTGGCAGGTTGCATTCCATTCTGGAGGCTCTGGGAGAAAATCTATTTCCTGCTCATTTGGGTTATTGGCAGAATTCAGTTCCTAGAGGTTGTAGGACCACAGTCCCTATTTTCTTGCTGGCTGTAAAAATGAGTGAGGGTTATTTTCATCTTGCAGAGGCTGCCACATTCCTTGGCTCATGGCCCTTTTCCTTCATTTTCAAAGCCAGCAACAGGCAGGTTAAGTCCTTGCCCTTTTTCATCTCTCTTTTGCCTTCCTCTTCCATTTTTAGGATTTATTATTAGACTGAGCCCAGATAATCCAAGATAACCTCCCATCCCAAGGTATGGAACTCAATCACATCCAAGTCCCTTTTGCTGCAAAAAGAAAAATACTCACAGGTTCTAGGGACGAGGAAGTGGACATCTTTGGGGAGCTATTATTCTGCCTATCACACCATCATAATTTGTCAGTATGGTGAATTGCTTTAAAAAGTTTGCAATATTGAACCCTTTCATTCCTGAAATAAATTCAACTTGATTATGGTTTTTATCTTTTTGATGAATCGCTGGATTTGCTTTAATATTTTGTTCAGGATTATTCCATCTTTGTTGAAGAATGAGAATAGCTTGTAACCTTTTCCTTTTTTGTCCTATCTTTGTCTGAGTCTGTCTGTCCTTCTACCCCTTCCTTTCTTTTTGAGGAAAAATTGACTACTGATTAATCTTATTAAACATTTTTTAAAAAGTTTATTTATCTATTTTGAGAGAATGAGTGAGGGAGGGGCAGGGAAAGAGGGAGAGAGAGAATTCCAAACAGGCTCCATGCTGAGTGTAGAGCCCGATGCAGGTGGATCCCATGACTGCGAAATCATGACCGGAGCTGAAATCAAGAGCCAGCCAGTTAACCGATGAGCCACCAAGGCACCCCAGACTACTGATTAATTTTTTCATGGTTTTAGGAACAGATAGGTTTTTCATTTCTCACTAAGTCAGTTTTGCTAATTTCTATTATCTTAGAAAGTTACCCGAGTTGATCTAAGTTTTCAAATTTATTGATATCAGATTGTTCATTTTTTGGGTCAATTTTATCATTGCAGTAGTTTCCACAGTTTTGTCCCTCTTCTCATTACTTGTATCTTCTACTTTTTCCCCAGTTTGTCAGAATTTGGTCGAATTGTTCGTTCAGAAAGAACGAATTGTTGGCTTTGTGCATCTTCTCCATTGTATGCCTTTTCTTTCATTAATTTTGTACTCTCATCTTTATTTTTTCTTTACTTCTACTTTAGGTTTGACATGTAATTGTCAATTTTGTCTTTTCCTCCATAAGTATTTAAATTCCTAATTTCCCTTTAATTACTGCTTTAGCTATATCTATGATTTTGGTATTTCACTATTTTTTCCAGTTTTATTGAGAAATAATTGCTATAAATCACCATGTAAGTTTGAGGCATACAGTGTGATGGTCTGATTTACATATATTGTGAAGTGATGACCACATTAGGCTCTGCTAAATGCATATTTTCATCTAGATACAAAACAAAAAGAAAAAAATTTTTCCTAGTGAGGAAAATCCAGGATTTACACTTCATTGTCCTTTAGTTCCAATTATTTTGTAATTCCCATCATAGTTTTTTTTTTTTCTGACCAACAAGTTATTTACAAGCATGTGTTTCAATATTCAAATGTATTTTTCTCCCCTTAGTGATTTCTGACTTAATTGCATGTTTGTTAGAGAATGTGGCTTATGCAACATCAGTCATCTAAAATTTGTTGAGAATTACCACATGGACATACATGTGGTCAATCTTCATAAATATCTCACATGTGTGCATTAAAAGGATATGAATGCTCTATTAAGTGCAACATTTAATATGTCTATTAATTCAGTCTCGTTTTTTTTTTAAACTTTATTTATTTTGAGAGAGAGAGCATGAGCAGGGGAGGGGCAGAGAGGGAGGTAGAGAGACAGAATCCTAAGCAGGCTCCACACTGTCAGTGCAGAGCCACACGTGGGGCTCAAACTCACAAACCGTGAGATCATGACCTGAGCTGAAATCCAGAGTCAGATGTTTGACACAGCCACCCAGGTGCCCCTTAATCTCTTAATTATGTTGCTCATATCTTCTGATTCTTGTAAGATCTATCCATTCATTATTTTGAGGTGTATTGAAATCTCCACTACAGTGAGAAATTTATACATTTTTCTCATAGTTCTGTGAAAGTTTGCTTTCAGTATTTTAAGGACCTGTAATTATGAACATACACGTTTAGAATTCTGAAGTCCTAGGGTCCTGAACTTACCATTATTTAGCAACCTTCATTTATTCTTAGTTTGTCTGATGTTACCGGTAAGCTTTCTACTGATATATTAGCCTGACATCTTTTTCCATCCTCCTACATTTTTCTATGTTCTTCGTTTTGAGAATGTCTCAAAAATAGCATATTGTTGGATTTTGTTTTCTTGTCTGTTTGCATTATTTTTTTATTTTTTATTATTTAAAAAAATTTTTTTAATGTTTATTTTTGAGAGAGAGAGACAGAGCGTGAGTGGGGGAGGGCCAGAGAGAGGGAGACACAGAATCAGAAGCAAGCTCCAGGCTCTGAGCTGGCAGCACAGAGCCCAACGCGGGCTTGAACCACAAACTGTGAGAACATGACCTGAGCCGAAGTCTAACCGACTAAGCCACCCAGGCGTCCCTGCGTTCTTTTTTTAAATTGGAGACTTTATTTGGCTTACATTTACTATAGCTACTGAAATATTTGCATTTATTTTTTACCATATTATTTGTGATTTCTATTTGTTTCACTATTTGTTTCTTTTTTCTATCATCATACGATGCTTTTGTTGGATTTGTATTCTATTTTCTCCCTCTATTAATTTAGAAATTAAAACTCTTAGTTACCTGAGATATTTTAACTTGAATACTTAAAAGAATAAAGCTTAATCAATATTTTTATTGTCTTCCCAAACAATACAAGGACTTTGGAAAACTTTAAGTCTAATCATCATCCCACCCTTCCCACTTCAAAGTATGACTTTGTTGTCCAGGATATTAGTTCCATCTTGCCTTACTTCATTAACCACACACATTGTTAGTATTATTCCTTTATTGCATTTTTAATTTTAACCACTTACTTACCAATTTCTTTGCTTCTTGCATCAGGGAGTGTTTTCTGTTGGTGGTAAACTCCAGATATTTTGTCTGAAAATATCTTGAATCAGAGAGCCACAGTCAAATCCTGGCTCTATCATTCCTTAAAAGTCATGTGACTCTAGGTAAGTACCTTAATCTCTAGGATCTTTGGTTTATTAATCTGTTAAAATGAGTTTAGTCCTTTGCTGGGAGAGACAAGGCTGGGAAGAAAGATGCAATAAGTAGCTCCCGAGATCCAAGATGCCAACATCAAAACACAATAGAACAAACGCTCCATCAGTTCCCTGAGTGTTTGATACTCTTGTAGGGAAGACGAGATTAACACATATTAACACATAACTAATAATATTCCTGTGTACTTGACGGTTAAGTGTATGGTTCTTTCAAGTCAGCACTTTCAAGCCCAATGAAATGGTTGGCTCTCAGGGGCTTATGAAGGAGTCTTCACAAAAGACAGTGCTTACCTGGATGTTATTAGCTGGTCAACAATGTAGTCTTGACAGAAAAATCCAATGTGAACGCTTGAGGAGTTTCTAAAAGAAAAAGAGTAAAAAAAAAAAAAAAAAAAAAAAAAAAAAAAAGGTAAGGTTTAAAAAAAAGTAGCAAAGTATTTATTACACACCTGGAACACACAGGCAAAACACTATAAAATATGAAAGACAATGATGCTTCTGCCTACAATGACAGGAGTTGGGAAGATAGACTTAGGTTATGGAAGTCAGTTAACAAAGAGATATGGAAGAGAAAAGACAACTACAGAGTATACTACTACTCCAGAGGAAGGTGCTCACTTGACATAAATAATGTATGTGATAGGACTCAGTATGGGTTGCATATTGTTTCACAGATTCCTCTTGTGTGGAGATCTGCAGATTGAACATGATTGAAGATCAATTGCAATTATACTCTTTTCTCTAAGGAATTCCAGAGCCAAAGGGTGTGATAGATTTGTGTAGAACAGTTAAAATAACCATTATTCTAAAGGATGCTACCTATCTTTTGTATACTGATTAAATCTAAAATAACTTTCAATTATGCCGAGCTTCGGGTATCTACATAAATTTATAAGGTAGCTAATTTTTTGGCGCATGGCTGTTAGTTTACATTCACCAAGTACTTTCTCAGACATTATCACATTTTATCCTCCCTAAATGCTAAGATGTTGGCTTTATATATTTCTATCCTACAGGGAAGTAAATACACATTTAAACCACTTGATCCAAGTGATCCAACCAGTATCTCATTACATTTTTAATTAATGGAAAGGAATCAATTTCAGTTGTAACAGAATAATTTGTTGATCTATTAAAACTAAGCAGTAAATCACCATAAAAAAACAGTATGTAACAGCTTCTAAATGCCCAAGTCATGTTTCTACTCTAATGCTAGGATGGACCTGTATGCATTTATGATTTTTTTTGGTTAATATACAATCATAGCAACAGCTAATTTTGGGTTCCCAGAGACCAAATAAAGAAAAAGACATTTTTGGAATCTGTAATACACACCATTCCTCTATTTAAGAGCACATGGTGGGGGGGTGGAAAGAATAAATAGATAAGGATCATGTCAGCTGGGAATAGATTCAAGATAATATTTAAATAATCAAGGAAACTGAGTAAGTATCTCACAAACTTGTGATCTACATGAGTCTTGTACTGGCAAGCCTGAATTTTCAAACATTTGACCTTGATATAACCCAGCTTTGCATATGTTATTCATGTATACTCCCAAACTGCCTCTCTGATACCATATTCAACCTTTCACGTATCAGCAGATGACTACTAACCACAGGCTATGGCTGCCACAATAGGCCTGACTCTGCCAGGGTGAGAGTTTTTGTGGGAGCACATGGGTAGAGACACAACTGCCCACACTGCCCTGCTCCCACTCCCAATGTTGGCCTTGTTGCCACTGTCAACTCTGCCCCCTCTTGGAGTCCTAGGACTGAAGGCCTGGGGCTTGCTGGTCTGTTCCAAATTGGCATCTCTTGAGCACAACCAGTCTCCTGAGAATCCTCACCTGGGGAAAAGATTCGGTGCGAGAAGAGCGGGATGGGAAGAGGCAAGAGTAAGTGGTTAGGAGTGGTTTCCCCATTCAGCTTCAGCTGTGGGTTCAAGGATGGGAATGACCATTTTCCTCTCTCTAGAGCTTTGGCCAGGTTCCTATGTGAGGCAGGAGAGCTTTGGCCTGGGCACATTGGAGGTAAAAAAAAAAAAAAAAAAAAAAAAAGTACCGTCCAGTGGCACTTTAGATACCTCACTATCTTGATTGTGTTATTTCTGTGTGTGTCAGTTCTGTCTTGCCAGTATATTACCTTAAACATTTTGTTTACAAATACTAGTTTTGAAGAGGGAGCAACTGGTGCCTCTGCCATCCCCTCAACCACATTTTTCCCCCCAACTCTTTACCAGGTACCTGGAGCCGAACGGTGGACAATGTCCAACTTTTGGCCTTTTGTCTACCCCAAAGCAAGAGATGCCTGAGTCAACTTTGTTGTTTTTTTTTTTTCAACATTTATTTATTTTTGGGACAGAGAGAGACAGAGGATGAATGGGGGAGGGGCAGAGAGAGAGGGAGACACAGAATCGGAAACAGGCTCCAGGCTCGGAGCCATCAGCCCAGAGCCTGACGCGGGGCTCGAACTCACGGACCGCGAGATCGTGACCTGGCTGAAGTCGGACGCTTAACCGACTGCGCCACCCAGGCGCCCCGAGTCAACTTTGTTTCAAGGTCACTAAAGGCTACCCTGGGGTCCCCTGGGGTGGGTCAACAGGAAGCAGTAATGGCAGGAGCAATTATGAAGGTTTTTATGGTTTTCAGCTCACCAAGGATAAATGCTTCTTAGGTTTCACCTTAAGACGTTTGACATTTTTCCTTCAAACACATTTGCAGAAGGCTTCATGTAACAAAACAGGAGGCAGTCAATATATAATAATAATGCTAAAGACCAAATTATTCCACAGCTTTGATCAAGAGGCCAGGCCCAAGAATAAGTTCTGAAGATACATCCTCTTTGGATTTAAAATACGTGCACAAAAAACGCTGGTACAACAACAGATGAAGGCATTTAATAGTATTCAATCCTCCAACAATCGTGCATGAAAAGTAACCATGCCCAGTGTCACATACTAGAAAGTGGCAGGGCTGGTACACGTAACCACTGCCCTGAAATGTCTGATTAAGTGCTGACATTTACTGGAGGTTTAGAGCTTTACAAATATCCTCTCATTTAATCCTTAAAAACAGTGAAAGGACCTGTCCACACCAATATTCTCATCTCACAATGAGAGAAAAAAAAAAAAACAACAACACAGAAATTATGTAACGTTCATGGTCTCTAGAGAAGTGGTCATGGGAGACTTGAATCTAGGGAATCAGATGGGCCCTGCACCTGGATGCTATGCCTAAAGGCAACAGGAAAAAAAAAAAAAAAAAAAAGCCAAAATGACCCCCAAGTGAGAAACGATGAGAAAACGCTAATAGACACTGCCTGCATATGAATTTATACACGCAGGCACGGACACGTGCGTGCACACAGGATATGAAAAAGAGCTAATAAAGGATGTCAATTCACTTAGGTCACACTTCAGTAATTAGGACACATACCGTCTTGTTTTAGGCTGCTATAGCAGAATACCATGGACTGGGTGGCTACAAACAACCGAAATTTAGTGCTGACGGTTCTGCACGCTGGAAATCGGAGTGCAGGTGCCGGCATGGCTGAAGTCTGCGGGAGGAACTCTTCTGGGTGGTAGTCCTCCCTTTTCTCCTTGAGTCCTCCCTCACGTGGCACACAGCGCAGCGAGAGAGCTCAATGGGGTCTCTTTTATAAGGGCACTAATTCCATTCAGGAGGGCTCCACCCCCATGACCTAATCACCTCAAAGGCCCCACCTCCTAATCCCTGAGAGGTTAGGGTTTTCAAGGGTGTGGAGGTGGGGGGGGGGGGGTGGCACGCGAACATTCCAGTCCACAACACAGACTTCCGTGCAGCCGTCTGCTGGGAAAATCTTACTCAAACTTATGGTGATCCTGTGAACTCCCAATTTCAAAATGATCAGTTGCCACGAACTCTTCAACGCCCCGAGCGTTTAGCTAAAGGCTTTGCACATTCTGGTTTCTCCTTCCAAAAATAAGAACTAAAAACCCTGGCCCTTTCAAGTTGTCCCCTTTAAGCTCACCTTGTCATCTTTGCAGGAAAGTGATTAGCAGCCTTTAAAAAGGATGTTTGTTCCGAGGCCTTAAGAAGCCGGCGGAAGGCTGGCGCGGTGGCCTGGCCAAGTTGGGGTGGGGGTGGGGGGCAGATGACCCAGAGGGAGGCGGGGAGGAGGAGGGGGCGTCCGGGGAGCTTGGGCTCCGGGCGAATCCCCGGCCTGGCTCCGTTTCCGTTCCTGCCGAGGGGCGAGATGAAGAGGCAAGGGGGAGAGAGCGCGAGCAGGAGAAATAAAGGAGAGAAGGGAGACAGGCTCGGGAGGAGCGGCGACCGCGGTACCTCAGAGTCCCGGGACCCGGGGGAGGGGCCGTCGTCGGCGCGCCCGCGGACGTCGGTGCTACGGGCGGCAGGGCAGGAAGGTTAGAGTCCCGGCGGGTTCGGGCCGTTCCCCCGACGTCGCCTGCCAACAGCCTGGGGCCGGGCCGGGTCACGCCTCAGCCCCCCGCCGCCTCGGCGGGCCTGACGGAGAGGTCGCCGCGGCGCCTTCACTTGGGGTCCCGGGCGGGTCCACGGCGCTCGGGCCCGGAGCTTATTGTTCCGGGAAGCCGCGGGCAGACTCGGGCCGGCCGACCCGCCCCCGCCTGGGGGTCGCCCGGCAGCTGCGGGAGCGCCGACTGGCGGCGGACGCACGGCCCGTGCGTGTCCCTTTAAGGGGCCGGGCCTGTGCGGCGGAGGGGCTGGCGGGGTGCGCGTCGCTCCCCGTGTGAGTGTGTGGGGGAGAGAGCGGCGGGCGGGCGGGCGCCGGAGGGAGGGAGGGAACGAGCGAGCAAGCGACGCGGGCCGCCCCTGCCGCCGCCGCCGCCGCGGTCGGACCAGCGGCCTCCTCCCCTCCCCTCCCCTCCCGCGCGTCGCCCTGCCGCGGGGAGGGGGCTCGCGTCGCCGCCTCCAGCCGCTCCCGATGAAGCAGCTGCCGCCGCAGCCGCCTCCGAAGATGGGGGATTTCTACGACCCCGAGCACCCGACCCCTGAGTAAGTATCAGCTCCGCGGTCTCCCGCCGCCTCGGCCCGAACCGAGGGCGGCGCGTCCTGACGGGCGGCGGCGCGGGCCGGCGCGAGGAGTAACGGGCCCGCGGTGTACTCGCGCGGGCGGCGTGGGGAGCAGGCCCGCGCCGCCGCCTCGCCCGGGCCTCCGCGGGTCGGCGGTTGGGCCCGGCGTTGGCGCGGCCGGTCGCGTCGCAGCGGCGGTTGGGCCGGGCCGGTGGGGGAGGGGCGGCCACGGCCTCCGCCGCCGCCGCCGCGTCCTCACCGACCCGGCCGGCCCGTGGCTCGGCGGTCTCCTCCGGCTTCCCGCGAACCCCTCAGGCCGCGCCGCAGGCGCAGGGACCGAGGCGGAGGAGCTGCCGGTGTCGGAGTCAGCGAGAGGGCACCGGCGAGGGTAGGCCGCGAATCCCCGGGCTCGGGTGGAAGCCCGGCCCGTCGCCCGGCCCGTCGCCCGGCCTGTCGCCCGGCCTCCCGGAGACGGCGGCTCGGACCGGAAGGGCCTAGCGTGCGTCGCTCGGCCGGGGTCCGTGGAGGGTCCGCGCTGCACTCTCGGGTTGTTTTTTTTTTTTTTTTTTCCCCCCCCTCCTGGAACTCGATCCCGGCCTCGCAGTGCTTCCGGCTTCAGCTTCTGCACCTTTGGCACTTGGGTTTTGTAATGGTGGCGAGGTTTGTGTGGCCCCGATGTTGAGGTGACACCGGGTTTGTTTTTCCGCCTGAAAATGAAAGCCTTCGGAGGGGCATACGTTCTCTTCCAGATTGTGGGATTTGCACACTTTGGGACACTACTTCCTTGGTAACAGGAACCTTTTACCCTAAATGGATGACTTTCTACCGCTCATAAAGACTTAAAAACTGAGGATCGTGTGAGGATTCTCTAAAGAGACAGCGTTCCAGAAAACTGAAATAGTTTTGCCCGGCCGTATTTTTTCAGACTTGGGCAAATTTTTTTTTTTTTTTTTTTTTTTTTTTAAACACATTTCTGTGGAGGGCTGTAGCTGCTACTGTATCCAATACCTCCCGAGAGCTTCCACTCCAGAGCCTGGATTCACTTCTTTCCCTCCGCCCTCACAAGACTATTGTTTTAAAAAGCTATTCTTAAACTCCATTTGCTGGTGTTGGTCGGAGTCTACCTAGAGATACGAACGTACGGCTCTTTGCAAACTTAAACGGTTGGTAGGGGTTTCGGTTGAAACTGTCACTTTTGTGAGCAGAATGATTCCAAGAGATTTGCTCTTTTGACACATTTTACCTTAGCTCTGCTATGGCTTTTTTTTTTTTTTTTTTTTTGAACTCTTTGCCCGAAGCTTTGCAACTTGGTCCAGTCATGTCTGGATCTTACTTTTAGATTTAGTCGCAACACAGAAGGAAGGATTCTGTTGGGGTGTTGATGGTTTCTGCACCGAAAGAGAAGTACCTAGGCTACCTTTCTAAACAAACCCAACTCTTAACTTACAGCAGTAAGTTGTCCCTACATGGCTTTATCCTTTCGTGGGTTCCTTGCTTTTAGGTCAACATTACCTTGATTAGGTTTGTTTTGATTTACTGCACGATCCTCAGTCCAGTGACAAAGCTCATGTTTTATAGGCTTTTGGTGTGAGACTCGGAAAACCTCAAACGAGTCTGTCTCGTGATCCAATAAACACTTATTGAACGGTTGTACAAAATAACATGCCATCCCTTGATCCGACTAAATGCCTGCCTACAGTTTTTACTTGGTTGTGTGGTGAAGTTCAGAGGCTTTAAGGATGACGTCCTTCCACTTTTTTGGGGAAAACACTTTTCGTATTGTGTGGCAAAATGGACTCAGAAGTGCATCTTTGGTGGACCTAGGTGGGGAAGAATCAAGAATGTTTATTGTTTTACACAAGGTCTCGAGAGTTTTTATTTTCACTTCTTTTCTGTTGTTACTGCTTTGGATTTCTAAGTGACTGAGTTCCAGAGGGGTGCGCGTGTGCGTGCGTGTGTGCATGTGCGTGTGTATTAACCTGCAGGGAGTATATGAAGAATTATAAAATGTTTTCCGTTATAACGTAAGAGCTAGAGGGGATCTTCGTCGGCACCCTGGACAATGTCACTTGTCTTTCAGGTGCCGAAACTGAAGCCTAGAGCGTGAAGTGACAGGAAACCCTGTTGAGGTGGCATGTGTACGCTGCCAGCCAGTCATGATACTCCTGGACAGACCAGAGCAGTGCAGCGTAGGGGCAAAGAACTCGGATTTCAGAATCAGACCTACCTGGGCTTGTACACTCGTTGAGCCTTGGGCAAGTGACTCCATGTCTCTAAGCTTGGGTTTTCCCACCTTTGCCGTCAAATGCTCTGCCCCCGAGCTCTACCCCCAAGGTTTTCCCATCTTTGAAATCAGGATCCTGTCGGTAGCGACCTGGTAGGGCTTTTGGGAGGATTGAATGAAAATTGTGTGTGAAGAGCCCTTGGCACGGAGCGTGGCCTCTGTAAATGCTTCTCTCTCTCTGGGGTTATCAGGGGAAACTTAAAAGAGGTAGGATTGTAAGTCAAGCTTGAAAAGATGAGGTGGGCTTGAGGGGGTGACATGACCAAGTGTCCCTTTTAGTCTTTAGGTAGTTTGAAATGGTTCTTTGACACGGGAAGAAATTGAGGCACAAAATGTGAATTTAGTTTGATTGAAGAAACAGTTGGAGCCTGATGTTCTGTGTTTGTCTTGTACTCAGTCTTTAATCAGGCACAGCTGGGAGACCTGGCTTTTTTCCTGTGGCACATAGGATTGTGTTTCAGGTGAAAATGGCTGTAATCACCTGAGTATCTGTGCGCTAGGTGTTTGCTATCGGGGCCAGGTGTTGAGGACGCTGCAAATTAGATCCAGTTAAAGTCTTCAAGGAACTTCTCTAATGAGAGAGACAGGCAAGTACTTAACAATGATAGAAGTGCTGTTCTTTGAATTTTTTTTTTTAATTTTTTTTTCAACGTTTTTTATTTATTTTTGGGACAGAGAGAGACAGAGCATGAATGGGGGAGGGGCAGAGAGAGAGGGAGACACAGAATCGGAAACAGGCTCCAGGCTCCGAGCTGTCAGCCCAGAGCCTGACGCGGGGCTCGAACTCACGGACCGTGAGATCATGACCTGAACTGGTCGGACGCTCAACCGACTGAGCCACCCAGGCGCCCCAGAAGTGCTGTTCTTTGAACGTATGCGTATTTTGTACCAGACACAGGCACGCTAGGGGTGGGTGGTATACAAAACACGCAAAATTTTGGCCTTATGGGCACCCCTCCTAGTGAGGGGTGCTAATGAATAATATAGAATGTTCAAAGGTAAGTGCTTTGAAAAATGGAGCAGGGTAAGGAGGATCCAGAACTTCGGGGGAAGATGTTATAGTTTAAAATGAGGTAGACTGGGTGAACCTTCTTGAGAATGATATTTAGGCAAAGATTTAAAGGGACAGGGATTAGCTGTGTTAATATCTGGGGTGAAAGCATTCCAAGCAGAGGAAATAGTTCCAAGGTGCTGAGGCAGACCTAGTGAGTTCTGCCTGGTGTGGCTAGAATGGAGTGAACAAAAAGAGTGATATAACTTGGGTCAGGGTGGGGCATAGATCTCACCGTGCTTCGTAGAGCCATTATGAGGACTTTGCCCAGAGTGTTCAATAGAGGAATGACATGGTCTGTTTTCAGCTTCAGGCAGGGGGGAACAGCAAAGCAAGGAGACTTGAAGCTAGCAATCTGGGAGAAAGATGCTTGTGACTTGTAAAGTGGTAATAGGACATGGTGAGAAATGACTGGATTCAGGATACACCTTGAAGATCAAACCAATATGGTTTGTTAATAGATCAGATGTGGCAGATGAGAGAGGAGCCAAGGATGATTCCCAGGTTTTTGGTCTGAGCAGTTAGAAAGATGGGATTTGCGATCAACCAAGGTAGATATGACTTCGTGACCAGAGCAAGTTTGGGAAATAGATTAGGAATTCAGTTTTAGACATGGTAACTTTGGGATGCCTGTTAGACATTTGGGTTGAGTTGATATCCAGGTCAGACCCTGGAGACTAGAGATGTATTTTGTGGTCATTAACTTAGTATTCAGAACCACAGCATTGGAAGAGATCACCAAGGGGGCCAGTGTAGAAGGAGACAAGAACCTGGGAGTGATCCCTTTAAACTGCAGTATTAAGAAGCTTTTGTTACATAGTGTGCCTTACATGGAAGGCATCCATAAACTTAGGGAGGGAAATTACCTCTTTACTACCTCTAACTAGGAGTTAGCACTTTTTTAAATTACCGATGTAAACAGCAAACTACAGTACTATGTAGCAGTACTTGTGATTTTACTACTAGACAGGTCACAGATATTTTAATAATATGCTGTGGTTATTGTAGATGTCTCAAAATACTGTTGATGTTTATCATTACATCCAAGTTATAGTAGAGATCTATCACTACTACATTGTTAAGAAGTATATATATTACTGTATCACACATTGGGGGTTTTTGTCCTCCATGTAATTGGTTTCATTTATAATATATATTTTATTTTATGCATTTAAAAATATTAAACTGAGAAGAAATCTACAGGCTTCATCAGACTGCTAAAATGGTCCAAAGAACAAAAAAAAGTTAAACTTTGGGCTCTGGAGCCAATGGTTCCTGGTTTTAGAATTTCACCTCTTAATAGCTTTATGAACCTGAGCAAGTTTCATAATTACTCTCTGCTTTGGAGTCATTATTTACAAAGTGGGGATCATAGTAGTGTTTTCTGTGAAAGGTTTTATGAGGACTTAAAGATAAGGACAGTGTTAGATCTTTTATGATTAGCATTGAATGCATCTAGGAAGAAGAGTACAAGGCACCACGATAGGAAAAGCATGGTGAATTTAGCCAAAGTTTATTAACTGGGAAAAAATATTTCTACATGTTCTAATAAAATACAAAGCAGTGAGATTATTCAAATGCTCACAAAATCCTTGTAATTCACCCTAGAGTGGGAATAGAGATACCTCAGGAAGCTATCTAAGAGAAATATTTCTGGGAAGATTTCCTGGTTAGAAAGCCTGATGAACTATCCTAGTGCTTAGAACAGAGTATATACCTCTCCAGTATTCATGTTCCTCTTTGCTCTTTTTTAGATTTCAGGCGGACCATTCTTCTGACACATTATGTCTTTAGAAAGGTATCAAGCAACTGTTGATACAGTTGTGTTTTACTAAGAAATGTTCAAACTGCCAAGACCTCCTTCATACATATAACATTATCAGCCAATCATACTTTTGTAGTTTCCTCAGTGGGAGTTTGATATACCCAGATCTTTTTTGCCATTTTTTTTATTGTCCTAATTGATTCCCTTTTAAAAATAGAAATGTATTATAATTTAGTCTTTAACAGATACGTATAATTTTTCTTGACTTGATAATATGTGTTTTTCTGTGAGTATTGTCAGTTTTTGAAGAGAAGCTAGAATAGTCTATATGCTGGATGACAAAGGATGACTAGCCGGGGTTACAGAATCAAAAGTTGACGTTCATTTCTGTTAATTCTTCCAGAGTACTGTAGAGTACTTTATTTTGTAATGCACTAAGAGCTATTATTATAAGGCCCTGTGAGACCATTCATATTAGAAACTGAACCATTACATCTGGAGGCACCAAACATCACGTTTAGAATCCTTCCTTTCTATTTGAGAGAAATCTACTCTGGAGTGGGGGAGGCATTTTATTCTGAAAAAATTTCAAACTTACAGAGAAGTTGTAAGAATAGTATAATGAATTTCCATATGCTGTTCATCCACATTAACCGGTAATTGAAAGTTTGTCCTATTGATGTATCTTTCTATATAAAAAAATAAATATACATGTGTTTATTTTTGTCTGAATCAAGTTGGAAACATCAAGACCTTTCACCCCTAAATATCTTCATTACCTTAGAAGAAGCTTTCTCTCAGATAACCAATGTACAGTAATCAAATTCAGGCAATTTAATATTTGTACCTATACTGTTAACTGATAAAATGTTTGTATTTAAATTTTGTCAGTTGTCTCAATAGTGTCCTCTCTTTTCAGTGTAGGATTACAAATTTCTTTTAATTGTGATGCCTCTCAGTCTTTAATCTCTGAGGAGAGAGCTTTAAATTCAAGCTTTGGAGGTACTCTATTATTGTCTTTGTACTTACCACAATTGTGATATTTCAAGAACAATAACAGTGTCTGGTAGTATGTTTTAAATAGTTTATTTATTTATTTATTTATTTATAACTACCAAAACAATGGATGCTTATTGCAAAAGGGTAAGATAGTGCAGATGTTTATAGAAGAAAAAGTAAAAACCCACCCTTAGCATTTCGTCCCTGCTCCATCTCTCCAAATTCCACGTCCAGGAGGGTAACCAGTACTAACAATGTAGGGTATACCTTTCCAGACCTTTTCCTTTTGTTTTTTTGTTGTTATTTAAGTGGAGTCCTACTACATATATCATTCTGTCTTTTTTCTACATACTGTATTCTCTGCATATTTGCATTTACAGGTAAGATATACTTAACCTTTTTTAACAGGCAATATTGAGTTGCTTTATTTTCTTAAGGTGTCTGGTTGTCATGTTAAACAGTTTAAAAAGGCCTTGGGACATGTTGTGCTGTGTGGAAGGGGTCTCCTTGCAAATACGTTTCCCCACAGGGTGAGTATATCTGGTAATTTATAATAGTATTTCACCATTTTGTGTAGACTTTGACTCCTCTACTTCCTTGCTTTTAAAAAATCTATTGTATATACTTATTTCTATTTGTCCTGTCTGGTGCTGGTGGATTAAGTAGTTTTTATTTCTGCCCTACTTAGATGAGTTGATTGGCTATTTTAAAAAGAAAACTCGAGGCATTTAAGTACAGTTTTTTGAAAATAGTTGGTTTGAAGCTGGCCAACTGAAAATTCAATAGGTTTGTTGTTTTTCGTAATGGGATTTATATTTGGAAGTCTACTTTCATGGATTCAAATGAGAGGGAGTTTACCTTGTGTAATTTTTGGTCACTGTGTGCTAGTAAAATGTTGTATTTGAGTTCCTTAGGTTTGGAATTCACGTATAATGTATTTTAATTTGACAATCTTTTTTTTTTTTTTTTTTTTTTTTTTAAACTCTAGCTAGTGGTTACTTCAGTGCCTTTTCCAGCTAAGCAAACACATTGGTCATTTAGATGGAAGTTGGTCTAAATTCTTAAAGATGCTTTTTAGAGTGCTTTTTCTGTCAGATGCTCACATCTCACAGGTGATTATATCGTTGGGTTGGTGTGGGTGTTGATAGGAGTGTGATCATGCTGGGAGGTCTGCTTTTTGGGAGCACTGCTTGTGGGCTTGCAAGAGCCTGGAGCAAGTGGTGGTTTCTGACTGTAGTTCTTTCTGTTGCCACTTCCTGCCAAATGCACTTAGATTCTCTTTGGGGAGAATTGGTTGCATAGTAATCACCGATATTTGCTTCATGATTAGCTCTTTGTGGAGACCCATGGATTAATTCTACTTTGAGTCTTTTGTCTGATATTTGGCCTCTTAGTGAATGGTTATTAATTACATACTTTCTACTTTAGTAGGCAGATGCTGCCAGGTTTAAAATTTTTATGAATTTTGTGTGAATGTAAAGTAGAGCTAATATTTTTCATAAATTACATAGATGGCAGCAAACTCGTTCTGTGGAAATCCATTTATTCTGATCTGGAGCACACACAGACTTCCTAAAATTACTTAGTTAAAAATACAACTCTTGGGGCGCCTGGATGGCGCAGTCGGTTAAGCGTCCGACTTCAGCCAGGTCACGATCTCGCCGTCCGTGAGTTCGAGCCCCGCGTCGGGCTCTGGGCTGATGGCTCAGAGCCTGGAGCCTGTTTTCGATTCTGTGTCTCCCTCTCTCTCTCTGCCCCTCCCCCATTCATGCTCTGTCTCTCTCTGTCCCCCAAAAAATAAATAAACGTTGAAAAAAAATTAAAAAAAAAATACAACTCTTCCATTATTTTATCAATTCTCGACCAGAGTATCTGTATCAACTATAAAACATAAGCTACATGTTTTATGATGCTACTTTTGTGCTAAAAATTACCTAAAGAGATGAATTTTGTTGACATACAGTAAAACCTTTTGTTAGTAGTAGGTGAAAATATACTCCTAAAATTCTCCCCAAGATAACCTTAATAGGTATGCTCTTTAAGTAAGCTTAAGTTTACCACGTCCTTTAATAAATAGTTTATTGTATGATTCAGGAAGCCAATTGTCCCAATCACGAAAAGTATAATATAGCTTTTCTGGAAGATTAACAGCAGTTTGTGTAACACAGTAATGTTAATAGCTGAATATTAACACATTGAAACAGTGGTAGTTAAATAACTAATGTTTCCCCAATTATAATAATGCTTGCATTCATTACAGAGACAGTGAGACTACCAAGAAATACTTGATGCCCATCTTTATTTGACTACTTACTTGTTAGAGAAGATAACAGTAGTGCTAGAAGATATGAATTGGGGCAGGAGTTAGAACCTGGCTGTGATAGAGAACATTTTTTCAGCTATGCATATGATAGCTACAAAATTTGTTAGCTGGGTGCTTTTGTGAAATGTACCCATTGCTTAAGTATTTTTGTTCCCATCATTACTACTTTCCCACATAAATATTTTAAAAGATAAGTTTGCATGCATGTGCATTATTTCTAATTCTCCAACTTTTAAGATACTTCAGGTGATTGCTAATATGAAGCATCAGGAAAGGCTAAACATTTCATTAGAGCTGTCTATCAGCATTCATGCATTCTCTTGCTCCTTTTAGGCTTGTTTGGGTCTATCTATTGCTAGGACCTAAGGGGTTTTGTCTCATGTACTCAAAAATCCAAGGAACGTGAGGAATATGTTATGGAGACTCTTTTTTTCTAAAAAAAATTTTTAAATGTTTATTTTTGAGGGGGAGAGAGACAGAGACAGACAGCATGAGTGGGGGAGGAGCACAGAGAGGGAGACAGAATCTGAAGCAGGCTCCAGCCTCTGAGCTGTCAGCACAGAGCCCGACGCCAGGCATGAACTCGTGAACCACCACGAGATCATGATCTGAGCTGAAGTCAGACGCTTAACAGACTGAGCTACCCAGCGCCCCGAGACTTATTCTTCTAAAAAGAATCTCAATAACCATTGGGTACAGAGTAGTATGTGCTTAGTAAAAGTTTGAGTTGACCTGATTCTTCGTAACGGTCATTCTAATTTTCTGATAGAGTGAATAGCATCATTAATAATTACTGGCATCTTTCATAAGACATTCTTAAATAACTATTGCATTAGGACACAGAAGGTCAGGGAATTGAGGGTGAGTTGAGCTAATGAATATCATTGGTGATCAGAGAACTTTTTATGCTTCTTTCATTGGTCCTTGTGGAGACAGACTGATGAAAATTGTAGATCTCATGCTGGTGGCTTGAGAGAGAACATGAGTTGCTTCCTAAGGTTGGATAACCTATTGTGTTTTGTGCTAGACCAGTATTTTTCCCCCAGCTTTTTTAGTTGTTAGTTTTATATTTGTCTTTTCTCCAGGATGGATGCTCTATTTAAACTATGCCCTTTACCCTTGCTTTACCCTTGCTTAGTTGTCTTTCTATTCAAATCCTTCAGATCAACAGTCTCATTTATCTCTTTATGACTGTTGGGGCCAAAAGAAAATGATGAAACTACAGGTGTGGTGATAAAGAGTGTTTTTGGGTATACATTAAGGATGTGACACTGAAAAATGATAGAAAATTTGATCCTCTAAAATTGAGGCTTTTGGGGCACCCTGGTGGCTCAGTCCGTTAAACATCTCACTGGCTCAGGTCATGATCTTGCAGTTCACGGGTTCGAGTCCTGTATCGGGCTCTGTGCTGACAGCTCAGAGCCTGGAGCCTGCTTCAGATTCTGTCTCTTCCTCTCTCTGCCCCTCCCCTGCCCATGCTCTTTCTCTCTCAAAAACAATAAACATTAAAAAAAAAAAATTGAGTCTAAATAAAGGGGGGCACGCCTGGGTAGCTAAGTCAGTTGAACGTCCAACTTTGGCTCAGGTCCCAATCACACAGTTCATGAGTCTGAGCCCTGCATCTGGCTTGCTGCTGTCAGCGCAGAGCCTGCTTCAGATCTTCTGTCCCCCTCTCTCTGCCCCTCCCATGCTGACCCTCTCTCTCTCAAAAATAAACATACAAAAAAAATCTTTAAAATTGAGGCTTTTTTTCTCTAGGATAGCTGATGCTTTTTATACTGAAAAAACTGAAAATTTTATATGCTAAGCCTTAAACTGGAAGAAAATTATAAAGTTATATTCAGAGGTTTGTTTTTTTTTTTCATTATAATCAAACCTTTTAAACCTGATGCTAAGAAAAACTAGCTGAATTGAACTCTTGACTATTCAGCTAACATTTGTTGAATGCCAACCTTGTGATAAGGCTACAGAAGTAAGTACAGTGAGCTATAGCAGGGACATCTAACCCAGACTGGTAGAATAGAGGGGTAGATAGTTGGGGAGGGCTGCTCAGAGGATGTCTACTTAGTCTGAAAGAATGGGAGTTAGGCAAAAAGGGTGAATGGAGGATGCTCTAGGGTGACACTGAAGGGTAGGGTACATAGGGAAGATTGTCCCTATGTCCATTTCCTGTTAAAGATTCCTCTGCATTTGCCCCATTGTAAGCGGCTGAGCGGCACAAGAGGTGTCTTATGTAGGGAGGCCTTATTACCTTACCTAATGACTTCTCATTCCTCTGGCTTCCCCTGTTTTTTCCCCTTGACTCACTCATTACCGTGGTTTACCATGGCTTACCATGGCTGTGATTGTAAAGGGCATGGAAAATTGTGTCTCTCATTTTATAAATAAGAGAGGAAAAGAAGGCCTAAAGAAATTCAAGGTATGCTCACTAGTTTTGTGGCAGTACCACAACTTGAGCAAGGTCTCTTCGTTTAACAATTTGTCAAAGACTAACTTTTTAATGATACTAGGGAATACCATTTATATTAGCTCTGCCATTTATAATCAATTGGATATCAGTATTCTGAGTTAACTTATTTTCCTAGGGGTCTTCTGGATTAGTCTTGAGGTGCTTAAAATAATTTAATTTGGAGGGTGCAGGGGATTCCCTCAAGTTATTTCTTTTCTCCAATTTTGCAAATACATATGCTAGAGGATTAGAGGGCTGAACATCAGTCATCTCAGCAAAAGGTACACTGGATATGTGGATGATCTAGATCTGCTCCTTTGGCCAAGTGCCTTAAATAGTCTGAAATCTTCATTGGAATTGAGCTTCTAGGAATTTTTAATCCCATGAGAAACTGCAGCCTTTATGTCATTCCGTATATTAAGGAAAACCAGAAGTACATAGGTAGATAACTTGCCTTTGTTAAGAGAGCTAGTAGGAAGAGAAGGTACACACCCCAGCTAATACGCCAGATCCCCAGCACCACAAGCCTGGCAGTGTGCAAGTAGCCCAGAAGGGCCACGCCACCCCACAGTGAATCCCGCCCCTAGGAGAGGGGAAGAGAAGAGGGCTAGTAGTTATTTTTGTCTTCTTGTCCTGCATAATACTGCACTGCTGTTTGTGCATTTTCCTTACCAGTTTATGCTCTGTCCAAGTGATGAGGTAGTTCTAGTTCAAGGGTTCTCTTAGGACTTTAACTCAAGGTTTTGGGACAAATGGACACATCTCACAAGTAGTGATAATGAACATATTTGTGAGACCATAAGATGCCAAAGAGACTTCATTCCTTGTTTCTGACACCAGGGAATCAAAGTAGTTATGGCTTAATGGGAGAGACTGTGTTATCATGGCTACTGTGAAATAAACTTGTATGTAGCTTGCTTAGATGTCTATAGATATTTTTTCTATTTGAATTGTTTGGGAAATGAGACCATTATTACTCTTAACTTGTTCTAATTTGAACACCAAGACCCTAAATTAATGATTCTCTGATCCAGAAATTTGTATCATTCAAGGTTAATTTAAAAACCAGTGCTTAAGTCATGGAGCTGAAAAGTAAAAAAAATAAATAAATAAATAATAAAAAATAATAATAAAAAATAAAACAAGGGTTGGTGTAAACTATGGCTCACAAGCCAAGTCTGGTGGACCACCTATTTTGTACCTATGAGCTAAGAGTGGTTTTTACATTTTTTAATGGTGGGGGATAAAATCAAAAGAATACCTCGTGACATATGAAAATTATATGAAATTCACATTTTACTACTTATAAATGAAGTTTTGTTGGAACACAGCCACACACACAAAAACCAACCTCCCCCCCCCCCCCGCCCCACCAAAAAAACCCAGTGCTTATTTTTATGGTATTATGTAGATAGAAAGAAGATATAAAAGGTTGGTGAATGCTTAAATTGAGCCTAGATCATACTTTGATGAAATTTCTTAGTAAATTTTCTAATCTTTTGTTTTCATCAAAAGAAAGTTTGAAGAGGGTAAGTAACATTGTTTTCTCTCCATGGAGTTTCAGATTAGTTCTAGTTTAAGCCTAGGTTTAAACTAAATTGCTTTTGAGCTCATCAACAAATATCATACTTTGATTTTGTAAGAGGTGTGGTCTAGAATAGGGGTTGGCAAACTAGCCAGTGGGCCAAGTCCAGCCTTGCCTGTGTTAGCACAGACTATGAATTAATAATAATTATATCTTTTAAGTGGTTAAAAAAACTGAAAGAATAGTATCTTGTGACATGTAAAATGATATGACATTGGAGTTTTTATGTCAGTAAATAGAGTTATTGGAGCACAGCCACACTCATTCAGTTATTGTATATGGCTGCTTTCACACAAGAGTTGAATAGTTGTGACAGAGACTGCATGGCCTGTAAAGCCTGAAATATTTACTTTCTGGCTCTTAATAGAAAATTTGCCTATACTTGCTCTAGAACACTGATGAAGAAAATCATTTCCAAGACTGCTTATGTAAAGTTTTAAGATAGGTTAAATTTTCAGGAAAGCATGGCCCCTCCTAGTTTTATGCTTTTTTAGAGTGTCTTGGAAAGAAGCTCATTGTACCCCAACTTGGCATTAGTGATGAATATCACAGTGATATTAGAATAATTCTAAATTAGGGGCGCCTGGGTGGCTCGGTCGGTTAAGCGTCCGACTTCGGCTTAGGTCATGATCTCACGGTCCGTGAGTTCGAGCCCCGCGTCGGGCTCTGTGCTGACCGCTCAGAGCCTGGAGCCTGTTTCAGATTCTGTGTCTCCCTCTCTTTCTGCCCCTCCCCTGTTCATGCTCTCTCTCTGTCTCAAAAATAAATAAATGTTAAAAAAAAAAATTAAAAAAAAATTCTAAATTATTATAAACTTTTAAGAAGAAGCTTTAAACTTTCACGTTGTTTTTCTCTATATCAGTCAGAATATAGAATTTAATGTAAGGAATTGGTCAAAAGGGTTTTTGGAGAACTGAGAAAATGAAAAGGGGACTCTGAAGGTAGTAGTGATAGAAAGGCAGGAAGTAACTACCCATCTTAGCGCTGAGAGGAAAAAGGGAAAAAGGGTGTGGTTCTCAGAACCCAGAAGCTTGGAGTAGGGCCCCTTGGAGCTGAGATCTCTGAGGACGGGGGTATTGGACATGCTGGTGTCTGAGGAGTTGCAGTCAGGCTGGTCTGGGATTATGGAAGAAAGGTAGAAACTGCAATCAGCGCCCGGGAGAAGTGTATTCGTGGATCAATACATGTGGGAACTGTGCCCAGTAGGAAGAAACAAGTTCCCTCCTACCTTTCCAGCTTTTCAGTCTTCCTCTAGCACATGCTATTTGTGTCAGAGGAGCAATGTAGTTTACTGTCACAAGAGTGTAGAAAGTGTGGGCCGGGAGCTGAAAGTATCTTAATAGAGGACAGATGGTCTAAACATATTGAAACATTTCTCAAAGCTCCAGGTAAGAAATGATTCTAGTATGTTTTCAGGAATCTGGGAAGGTAAAAAAGAAATCCAAAAAGAAGATTTTTGATATATTTTTTAAAATATTTATTTTTGAGAGAGAGAGTGCAGCAGAGAGGGTGACAGAAGTTCTGAAGGGGGCTCTGCGCTGACAAGCAGAGAGCCCCATGTGGGGCTCGAACTCACGAACTGTGAGATTATGACTTGTGCCGAAGTTGGCACTGAGCCACCCGGGTGCTCCGATGTTTTTTTTTTTTAAGTTTATTTATTTTGAAAGCATGTGCAGAGTTTGCTAGGGGGAAGGGCAGAGAGAGAGGGAGAGAGAATCCCCAAACTGATAGTGTGGAGCCTTATGTGGGGCTTGAACCCACGAACTGTGAGATCATGACCTGAGCCAATATCAACTGACTGAGCCACCCAGATGCCCCAAAAGGAAATTTTGGACAAGCATCGTGAAGTGTGTGTAGAGGTCTTTTTTTTTTTTTTAAATTTCTTTTTTTTTTTTCCAACGTTTATTTATTTTTGGGACAGAGAGAGACAGAGCATGAACAGGGGAGGGGCAGAGAGAGGGAGACACAGAATCAGAAACAGGCTCCAGGCTCTGAGCCATCAGCCCAGAGCCTGATGCGGGGCTCGAACTCCCGGACCGCGAGATCGTGACCTGGCTGAAGTCGGACACTCAACCGACTGCGCCACCCAGGCGCCCCTTTTTTTTTTTTTTTATAAAGGTCCTGATATCTGTTCCTCACACATTCTTTTTTAAAGTAAAATCCTGGCTTTTGTTTACCTTGGTCTGTAGGAATGAAGAATATCTGAACTTTGTTAGATAGCAGTAAAACCCTAACATATAAAAAATGGGGACTTTTTGTATATGCTTCAGTTTTGGATTTTCTATTACCTAACAGGAGAGTAAGTCCAGTTATCAATTATTAGGAAATAAGGGGTTCTAAATAGGATAAAGCCAATTTGCACATCATCTAGTGTTTCTCAAACTCCCTGTAGTTTATCATGGATTGGTATACCTTAAAAACATACAATAAAAATGAAGTCCTAGAAAAATGAAGTGAAAAATTAAGAATCCAACGCCACTGGTTGAACAGTTTTGTATCTTCATTGTGGTGGTGGTTACATGAATAGTTTTGCATAGAGCTACTTGCACACAAAAATGAATATGAATGCAGGTTAAAAAGAATGGTGAAAACTGAATAAGGTCTAATCTGGTGAACAGTAATGTACCAATGTAAATTTCCTGGTTTTGATGTTGGACCCCAGCTACGTAAGATGTCACCATTGGAGGGGGCTGGGTGAAGTGTACAGAGACTCTTTGTACTATTTTTGTAACTTCCTGTCAATCTGTAATTATTTCAAAATAAAAAGCTTAAAAAAGTATAAGCCAACTGATCACTGGTCAAGGTCAAATTGCTATAAAAGTTTCCAAACTCTGGTCTCAATTTCTGTACTTGTAGATATGTAACAAACTTAGCCAGATGGCACTGGCCTAAAGACTACAGTTAAGTGTAACTTTTCAACTTCTGTAGCTACTCTGTATTTTTACCATTCTCCTCAATCTCTCTCTACCTTTCACCTCCTACTTCTGTGTCTCTATTCATTTGTTTAAAATTATTTACTATGCACCTTTTTAGTGACAAGACCTGGGGATATAAAAATGAGGAAGGTCTTTGCTATTTATGCTTATTTTCTAAAAGTGGAGACTATTTTTTTTTTTAAGTTTATTTTGAGAGCAAGAGCATGCAAACAAGTGGGGTGGTAGGGGCAGAGAGAGAGGGAGAGAGAGAATCTGGAGCAGAACCCATGCTATCTGTGTGGAGCCTGACCTGGGGCTCAATCCTGTGAACCGAGAGAGATCATGACCTGAGCTGAAATTAAGAACTGGAAGCTTGACTGAGCCACCCAAGTACCCCAAGACTATTAAAAAAATTTTTTTTTCTTGATGTTTATTTTTGAGAGACAAAGAGTGTGAGTGGGGGAGAGACAGACAAGTCACACACACGCGCGCGCGCACACACACACACACACACACACACACACACACACACACACACACAGAATCCCAAGTAGGCTCCAGGCTCCGAGCTGTTAGCACAGAGCCTGATGCGGGTCTCGAACTCATGAACTGAGAGATCGTGACCCTAGCTGAAGTAGGCTGCTTAACTGACTGAGCTACCTAGGCGCCCCAAGACTATTTAAGTTTATTTTTATTTTGAGAGAGATAGCAAGTGGGGTAGGGGAGGCGGGGCAGAGAGAATGAGAATCCCAAGCAGGCTCTGCACTGTCCACACAGAACCCAGTACAGTGCCCGAACTCACGAACTATGAGATCATGACCTGAGCTGAAATCAAGAGCCGGACGCTTAACCAACTGAGCCATCCAGGTGCCCCGAAACTATTTTTTTTTAACTGAACTGTAATTGACATCAGTATTTTATTAATTTCAGGTGTACATCATAGTGATTTATATTTTTATGCATTATGAGTAAATGCTGTTGTTAAAGAATCTTACAAATATGTATCCAAATTGCTAACAATGCCCATTTATTTTGCGTATTAACTATGTGCCAGGCACTATATGGAGGATTTTATTTATTTTTTTTAAGATTCTATTTTTAAGTAATCTCCACACCCAACATGGAGCTCGAACTCACAACCCTGAGATCAAGGGTTGCATGTCCACCTACTGAGCTGGCCAGGTGACCCTACGTATGGAGGAAATTGATGTTCTCCTTGATCCTCTCTTTGAAGTAAATAGAGTAGTACTCTTTCAGCTTTTTTTACTTAAGTTTTTTTTTTATTCAAAGAGAGAGCTGGGACGGGCAGAGAGAGGGAGAGACACAATCCCAAGTAGGCTCTGCGCTGTCAGTGCAGAGCTCAACACGTGGCTCAAACTCCTGAACCATGAGATCATGACCTGAGCGGAGACCCAAGAGTCTACCCCTTAATTGATTGAGCCATCCAGGTGTCCTAAAGTTTTTATTTTAAAACATGCCACTTTTATGTTGAAAATCTTAGTTCCTAATGACATTAATGGAATGGCTTATTTGCTTTATCCATTTTTATGTGACAGTTTCAGTGGTAATACCAGTATTATAACAGACTACTAACAGTGTAAGATTTCTTTATGATTTTTTTTTTTTTACCTTCAGGATATATTCCAGGAAGGTATTTTTAGTCAAAATAGTTCAACTTTTCTTCATGTTTGTGCCAGTCACCAATTTGGTATAGTTTTAATAGTTTGAATTTCTAGAAATTATTTTTTTATTTTCTCATTAAAAAATGCATCATTTTACATGATTCCAAAGTTAACCCAATAAAAGAATGTTCAAAGAGGCATAGCTTTCATTCTTATTTTTTTTTACCATGTCCTTTAACATGTAATAATTATGTTTAATTTTGGTTGAGTCTTCCATTTTGAACATAGAAGCACACAAAACTTGCTGTTTTGTGTCTTGCTGTTCACTTAACAATGTATTCTGGAGATCATACCAGAAGAGTATACAGAGCTCTTCATCATTGCTTTTAATGTTGTGTACTGCTTCATTGAATGGATGTGGCAGAGTTACTCAAACACTCTTTTGATGAACATTTAGGCTATTTCCAGTCTTTTGCTATCACATGGATAACCTTTGCATTTTATTTTAACCTTCATTTTCCATGCATGAAAGTGTGAGGGGTGGTGCTTTTTTTTTTTTTTTTAAGTGCATTTAATTCACAATGATCTTACATTATCATCAGCTTTGCCTTGTAAGAATTTCAGGGTTTGTTTTTGTTTTTAGGCATGGGTATCTTTGCCATACTTCTACTTGTGTTAGCTGACTTGAAACCTTTCTCTTTTACACCTCAAGCACTAATTTGCTATTTTGGGGAAAATACTTAAACTTCACAACAGTCAGAAAATAAATGGTGGCTATTATGTTTAAGGTGGTGTTCCTGAAGAAAACTGACCTTTATACCTTTTTGGTGTGTTTTGGTTTTGGTCTGGTGGTAATTTATTCTAGGAACTTTCTGAGTTGCTGTATTCATTGTGTTACCAAAATTAAATGCAGCCCATGTAGATTTTTTTTTTTTAGATTTATAACAAACATGTGAAACATGAAAAAATGAAATTATTTTTAGAAGCATTTTTAATATTAACACAAAAGAAAGCAGATTTATGAAAGAGAAAGATCCTGAATTATTTGTGTATAAAAAGAGAAACCTCTTTTGTCTCATGTGTAGATTTAATCACATCACATGTTTTACTTTCATTGTTTCAATTTTGAAAGTGGATTTTAAAGAGCCAATTTGCATCAGCATCTATAACCACATGAAGGAACTGACCACCATCTATTTTCCTGTTTCTGTTTAATGTGGTTAAGCAAGAGTAGGACTGGAAGACTGGCATTAAGTAGTCACCTGCTAAAATACAGGATAGGTACAGCTTTTTAAACATTAACTAGTTTATATCCTACAGGTCTGTCTATAGTTAGCCATCTCCCTCAGACTCTTGGTATGACACACCTTTCAGTATAGTAGCTCTTCATAGAAGAACCTAGTCTGAAGTTGAGATGGGGGAAAAAAACCCGAATGATTTCTTGCATCCAGTTTAGGAGTTGTAATAGACACATGACCATCAGGACTGTTACTCTGTTTCACGATACAGCCCCTTCTGTTGCTAGGTAGATAAATTACTAGTACACTGAGTCAAAATATATTTCTCTGAAACTTTTTGCCCTTTGCTCCCAGTTCTGGGTAATAGCTAATAAATATTTGTTAAAGAGCAAGGGCTCTGCAGTGAAAAAAGCCTGGATACTTGTCTGTCACTTTGCTAGCTATGATGTTAGGTTTCTCCATTTGCAAAATGAGAATACAAGTAGTACCCCCTTCATAGTTTTGAGGACAAGATAAGCTAGATGTATGTAAAGCATTAAACCTACTACCCCCAAAGTAGGAAACATTGTTAGCTGCTTGTAGTGGTGATGGTGGTCTAATGGGGCTGTAAGACAATAGTGTAATGTGACCAGCTCACTAAGAACTTATCCTCCACTCTTTCTGTTGTGGTTCATTGCCTGGTACTAAAATTGAATTTCAGCATTTATGCATTTCTGTGTTTTAAAGATTGTTTGGTACTGGGTATCCCCTCCCACATTTGCTCAGTGAGGAAAATAAAACAGGTAATTTGAGATTTAACCCCAAATAGTGAATAAAGGTAGTGAAATCCATTTGTTTTTATTTATTTTAAAAAAATGTATATTTACTTATTTTGAGAGAGAGGGAGAGGGAATGCAAGTGCAATGAGGGGCAGGAGGTGGGGGGGGGGGTGGAGGGTTGGGGGCAGGGAGAATCCCAAGCAAGCTCTGCACAGTGAGTGCAGACCTCTGCGTGGGGCTCAGTCCCATGAAATGTGAGATCACGACCTGAGCCGAAATTAAGAGTCAGCCACCTAACTGGCTGAGCCATCCATGTGCCCTGTGAAACTCATTTGAATGTAACAGGCCTTAAAATGTTCAAAATCACCATACACCCCAGTTTATGGGTTTTGGAAAAAGATTGCTTGAAGAAAACATAATTCACTTAATGCAGGTGCTCCTGCAAACTAATTTGGAAGACAAATTTAGAAACATTTCAGGTAAATATACAATTGTTAACATTTGGGATGATATTCTTACCTTCCCTCAGTGACTATGGAACTCTAAAGATCAGCTGTGTTTGTTTACAAAGTGATTGCTTGTTTAAAGAAAATAAGTTATTAGCTTTAATCACCATAATATGTAGGTTCTCTATTTTTTACAGTTTATTGAATTAGAGAGTGAGCATGAGCAGGGAGAGGCAGAGAGAGAGAGAGAGAGAGAAAGAAAAAAAGAAAGAATCCCAAGCAGGCTCTATACTGACAGAGAAGAGCCCGATGCAGGGCTCGAACCCACAAACCACGAGATCATGACTTGATCTGAAATCAAGAGTCAGATGCTTAACCGACTGAGCCACCCAGGCGCCCCTGTAGGCATTCTGTATTAAAGTTTAAGCTTTTGGGGTATAAGAATAGTTGATGGGTATGATATTGGGGGAGAGAGATGCAGTTTTGATCTATATCTATCTCTCTGTTTTGATCAAATTATTTCCTGTGAGAATCTTCTTGCCTGTAACTTGAATAACATTTCATTAATTTTTTTTTCTAGATTTAATCTGTATACATGAGCCTCTATCTGGAGCTCTCTGTATGCTTCAGATACTATGATAGTTGAAGATGAGGACTTAAAATGAGTGAGAAATAGTGCTTCTGTTTGTCAGGTCCATTGGCACTAATTCAGGCTAGCATATTCATCCCAAAGGGCTTTGCTTAAAGTTTCTACGCCTTTCGTGAAAAGCAGTGTGGTATTCATGGTTTTATTATTTACATAAGTCACACATTTATCAGTGTTTTAATTTTTTTTTTTTTTACGTTTATTCCTTTTTGAGAGACAGAGCACAAATGGGGGAGGGGCAGAGAGAGAGGGAGACACAGAATCCGAAGCAGGCTCCAGGCTCCAAGCTGTCAGCACAGAGCCCGATGAGGGGCTCGAACTCACAAACCGCAGGATCATGACCTGAGCCGAAGTCGGACACTTAACCGACTGAGCCACCCAGGCACCCCTCTCATCAATGTTTTAATTCACTTGTCCTCTTGGGTCCTGTTTTTCGGATGAGAGAGTAGGGCAAATGTTATGAATTAATTTATGGCCTGTATGGCTTATTTTTTTCTAGGGTCACTTTTTAGGTGTTTCCCTCTTTTCCTTTGAGAATTGCTTGAGATGAGAAAGTTAAAACATGGTACTCTTGTTAAGGAATTTCTTTGATTCAAAAAGTAATGAGAATTTATGCTAGGGATGGTAAACCGAGGGGGGGGATTACACACTAAGGACAAGAGTAGCCTTTGTCTCTTTGTAACTTAAACCCTAGTTGGGATGGCAGAAACAGTAAATGGAAGTCAAGGTTGTATGTGATTGTCACTCTGCAAAGTACATGGTGTAGCGGTTGAGTTTAGTGGTAGTGTCTGGAGTGGTAAGGAAAGGGGTAGGAAAAGGGCATACAGTACTGAGTACATACTTGATAATTGGCAAGTGAATGAAGGTGAGACCAAAGTGGCTGAGAGGATGAATAAGATGGGTTTGGCGGGGGGGGGGGTGGGGGGGGGGTGGAGTACCTGGGTGGCTCAGTCGGTTAAGCGTCCGACTTCGGCTCAGGTCGTGATCTCATGGTCCATGAGTTCGAGCCCTGCGTCGAGCTCTGTGCTGACGGCTCAGAGCCTGGAGCCTGTTTCCGATTCTGTGTCTCCCTCTCTCTCTGCCCCTCCCCCACTCATGCTCTGTCTCTCTCTGTCTCAAAAATAAATAAACGTTAATTTTTTTTTTTCAACGTTTATTTATTTTTGGGACAGAGAGAGAGACAGAGCATGAATGGGGGAGGGGCAGAGAGAGAGGGAGACACAGAATCGGAAACAGGCTCCAGGCTCCCAGCTATCAGCCCAGAGCCTGACGCGGGGCTCGAACTCACGGACCGCGAGATCGTGACCTGGCTGAAGTCGGACGCTTAACTGACTGCGCCACCCAGGCGCCCCTAAAAATAAATAAACGTTAAAAAAAAATTTTAAAAAGATGCGTTTGAGGGGTGATATAAGGGTGTGGAGGCTGGGAGAGAGGGAGGAAGATGGTAGAATGAAGAGCAGTATGGGAAAATTTCTTGAAGTCAAGACTGATCTCTATGAATTTGGGGGAGACCATCTTACCTATTGAAATTCCTTCTGAGGAGTAGTGTAAAGAAAGCTTAGCTGGATAGGAAAGTGGGAATGATGTTGTCAGATATTTATTGAGTGCTTCCTATGTTCCGAGTAGTGTTTTTGGCACTTAGCTGTCAGCAAGATAAAACCAAGCTCCTGTCCCAAAGGAGCTTGTATTCTAGTGGAAGGAAACAGACTCTACAAAGAAAAAAAATCTCACCTTGATAAATGTTAGGAATAAAATATGATAGAGTGATGGGGATAACATTTGAGCTGTCATCTTATTGAGAAGAAGCAGTCTGTCGAAAATCTAGGAAGAATAGTATTCTAAGAAGGCACCTTCAGGTGAAAAGACCAGAAATTAGTTTGGAATGTTTGAGGTGCAGAAAGAGGGCTTATGTGGCTAGAACCTAGGGAATGAGGAAGGATTGTGAAAAGAGGTAAGGTCAGAAAGAGCGTAAGCAGGTATATGCTAGGATCTGATTTAAGCTTTTGAAAGATCATCTGGTTGTTGTGTGTGTAAATTTATAATGTGTGTGTATATATTAATCATTATGATTGGTACATGTGTAGAATAATTGTCATTAGCTCCATTTTGACCATGTTACATTTGAGATACTTTTGAGAGATCCAAGTAGAGATGTTCAGTGAGCACTTGGGTAAATAAGTGCAGAGAGTGGTTGGGTTTGGAGATGGGGGGCGGGTCACCAATCTACAGATGATACTGAAAGCCATGAATCTATATGGGATGAGGTAGGAGGGAAAAGAGTAGATGGAGAAGAGAAGAAGGAAGGCCAGTCAAAATTTTGGGTACTCCAACTTGAAGACATCTGGTAGAATAGGAAGAGCCAACAAATAGGGATTAGGGAGGGAGTAGCCAGTGAGGGTAGGAGGAAAACAGGAGAATGGGTTCCCTGAAAAAAAAAAAAATTGACCCTTGTCTTTTTTTTTTTTTTTAATTTTTTTTTTCAACGTTTTTATTTATTTTTGGGACAGAGAGAGACAGAGCATGAACGGGGGAGGGGCAGAGAGAGAGGGAGACACAGAATCAGAAACAGGCTCCAGGCTCTGAGCCATCAGCCCAGAGCCCGACGCGGGGCTCGAACTCACGGACCGCGAGATCGTGACCTGGCTGAAGTCGGACGCTTAACCGACTGCGCCACCCAGGCGCCCCTGACCCTTGTCTTTTAGGATGTTGGTCCCTAATGACAATTCACCCTCCTGCCTTTTTTTTTTTTTTTTTTAAGGTAAGGTATCTTTAAAGCTATTTGACTAATGAGAGTGAAGAAAAAGATACAGACGATAGAGGAAAGGAAATAGGAAATACATCTTTGAGAAGGCAAGAGGATGGGGCATAGAGTTAAGTGATGGGATCTTCAATTGAGAGTGGTCAGGGTCATGGTAGTGATGGAGATTTGGGGTAGGGGGATGTGTGAAACAGGTACCTAGGAGAGTAAGGAAGGGAATTGAGTGGCACAAGTCATAGAGTTAGTGAATGGTAGGGATAGGGTTCCGACCTAGGAATTATCAAAGTTTGATCTTTTTTGCTGTGTTACATTGCCATCCTAATAAGCAAAGTAATAAATGCTGAAGAAGGTATGCTTTCATGAAGGACAATCAGGAAATCGAGATGAGGTTGAGCTGAAAAAGGAAAATTAAAGAGAAAGCCCCCCCCCATTAGCCTTCTCATTTATGGAAATTATTATTACCTTGTATTATAGTTATTTGGTATACCTCTGTGCCATATTACTTCAAGTAAAGGATGAAAATCTGGGTAGGAACTGTGTATGAACTTGATATCTTGCCCTAACAGAGTTAACACTGCCTTCAGAAGGATAGATCCTTAAATAATTGTTGAACAAATAGTCTTGTGATTGATAAGAGTACTGATACTTGTAGTTAAGTGTTGCCTTTCTAAAATAAGTCGTTGGGCAATCCATCAGTGTGGTTGTGTGCTGTTAAAAGACATGTTGTGATGTAGTCTCCACATTTGCCTTAAGCCTCGCTAGCTCATGGTACGAAAACCTTGGCCTACAGAAGGATTACTCAGTTTGTTGAGAAGAGGTTTGCAAATGTGTGTGACCATAGGTGAGGCTGTGGCTGTGAGCTAGGTAGATATGATCTTTTGTAATAAAAATTTTACTTATGAAGACTTTCTCTCCGGTGTATTACTTTTCCATATCATTGAATATCTGAGGCATTTAAAGTCTTAAATGTATGACACTGCAAGTGCCTAAACTGTGTAAATGTCAAAACCTGCCCGACTTCAGTGCATTCAGACTTCTTTTTCCATGACAGATGTTTTTGTTTGTACTTGTTAGGGAGCGGGTCACAGATTTAGCAACCTGAAATGGAAACAAATGGAGGGGGGAGGAGAGTGGCTGAAGCTATGAAATTCCAGGTCTTCCCTAACGGTGGAGATAGTGACTTTAGTACTTGAGAAGCGCTGTGACCCTTCCTTGGTCCTGGGTGTATACGGCAAGCTACCTTTCTTCCAGAGAGCTCAGAGTACTACTTGAGTATACCTCTGGGTGGGGTTGTGTTACAAGCAGTGTTGGGAAATGGTCTTCAGTTTGTCATTGGTGGCTTCCTTCCTTTTGTTATCAACACTTCTCTTATCTCTTAAGTTTTTAGTTCTTCACACTACCCTGAGTCTGCAATTTCAGTCTAGTATAGGGTCTAGTTTTGATGTAGCTTATCCTCATCGCTGCTTTCCAGAATATGAATTTGGAACATTTGAGGTAGTGTTTCTCTAGCTGAGGCTCTAGGATCTTGAAGAGTCCATACAGTGTTTTTCATAAAAAATTCTTATGGGGTGTAGATTTTGTGAGGGTATTTAAAAGTTTTTCATATTTGATTATCTTAAGTTGAAAAAATAATTTTTAGTTTTGAAATAATGTCAAACTTACAGAATGGCCAAAAACAATACAGAGATTTCCTATATACCCTTCACCCCATTGTGAACATTTTATCATTTATCATTCTTTCTACACACATACGTTGCTTTTTTTTTTTCTGAAATGTTTGATGGTTATAGTCATGATGCCTTTTACCCCCATATCCTTCAGTGTGTACTTGCCAAAAACAAAGGAATTCCCTTAATATAATCACTGTACAATTATCAATTTTGAGAAATTAACATGGATACAATTCTGTTTGCTAACTACAAACGTTAAACATTATTTTGATCAGTTTTAAATTTTGAAATTTATTTTTCCTGAAAACTGCCACTTTCCAGTGGTAACCTTCAAGTAAAATAAATTATAATATATGAATTTTAATATTAAAAGAGTATTATTTAATATTTTAATATATTTTCTTAGGTCAGTGTTCTTAAGTTGAGATCTAGCCTTAGATATCTGACAGTTTTTTGTCTTCTTAAAAAAGGCCCATGTGTCCCTCAAATGTGAGAAACACTGAGCATTTGAGGAGTATCTGATTTTTATTTTTTGTTAATTTTTTCAGAGAGAGAGAGAAAGAACGAGCTAGCACTAGTCGGGGAGAGGGAAAGGGAAAGAGAGGGAAATAATCTTAAGTAGGTTCCACTCTGAACGTGGATGTGGGGCGGGGCTTGATCCCACAACCCTGGGATCATGACCTGCGCCAAAATCAAGTCAGTGCTCAAAGGCTGAGCCACTCAGGCGTCCCAGGATTATATGAGTTTTTAGTAGGAAGTCTTTAAAGATGAGATAGGAGTGGATCTTTAAAGTGTTATTAAAATCCACATAAAGTAATAAGTGCTGCTTCTGATTTGTAGTTCAGGAAATTCAGTGAACTGAAGGCCTGGAATGAGACCTTCTAGGATCACACTTTTAGCTTTTCATCTGGGGCAGGAATTCTGTCTCATTTGAGGTAAGTTCTTATCCAGATTCTTCGTAAACATTTCTGATGAGGAGGAAACTTAAGTGCTCTGTACAGTGACACATTCTAGTTGCAGACGTATCACATCTGATTTTTATAAATCAGTAAGAAAGACCAGCAACTCACCTGATTGGCCAAAGACCTGAAAAAGCACTTCCCAGCTAAAAGGAAACACCAATGACTTACAAACATGAAAAAGCTATTATGATGGTAGAACTAAAAATGAAGCTATGTCTGTTGTATGTTGATATATAATACCTAAGGCTTTAAATGAACAAAAACAAGGTATAGAAAGGTATGTTTCCTTTTGTGTGTTTTCTCCTTAAAAAGAGATACATATGCTCACATATGCACACAATTTCTGGAAGGATATACAAAACTTAACAATAGTTGCCACCGGAGAGAGATATCTAATTTTAGTTTTATATCTTGTTGTATTATGAATTTCTCTTGTGGGTATGTGTATTTTTCAAATAAAATGAATTTAAAATGTTCATACTTAAAATGAGCTAAGATCTGTCATTCTGTCCTTCTGTTGGTCACAGGTCCAACTTTTGGAATTGTGCAAAATAGGACTATTTTATCTTTAAGTTTTCTGATATTTTATAAATAAATCACTGTGGTCTTGTAAGTGGTCTTTTCCCCAGTGTAACTAAAAATACTTGTTTAAGGGGCGCCTAGGTGGCTCAGTCGGTTAAGCGTCCGACTCCTGCTCAGGTCATGATCTCACGGTCCGTGAGTTCGAGCCCTGCTTGGGCTCTGTGCTGACAGCTCAGAGCCTGGAGCCTGCTTCCGATTCTGTGTCTCCCTCTGTCTCAAAAATAAATAAACATTAAAAAAAAATTTTTTTTTTTAAATAAAAATACTTGTTTAACTGTAACTATTTCTTGTATGACCTGGTATCCAGAATAGACTCCCTTGCTATCCAACTTGTTTATATTTATGAATATTCTTGATATGGTCAAGTCTCTCTCATACCAGGCTTCCCTTTGGAGGCTTCAGTTTTTGTGTCCTAGCCAGAGAGATTGGGTAGTTAGTGGGTTGATTTTAATAATCATGTCATTTCTTTGGATCTTCGAACTGCTGTGATGAAATCTCTTAATTCCTTTTCCACATGTGCCCTGTGACCTCATTGAGATTTGTCACCATGTTGACCCAGATTAATCAACATTCTTGAAACAGTTCCTCAGCAAGCTGCAAATATTTGTCCTGTACATTTTTGACAGCTTGCTTCAATATTCCTGATTTTTCTTCTGTAGTAGCTTTTCAAAAGAAGAAGTAAGGCCGTTCCAGCACAATCTTATGCTAAAGAGTTAAATGCCTGTTTGCGCATGCCTCATTATTTTTCATGTCAGAGATCCTGGGGACTCTGTATACCTTTGTTCCATCAGCCTTCCCTTGACATGATGTTATGTTATTTACCAAAACAAGTTTCCTTGTTACTAAACGTTTGTGACTGATTCTTGCTATTAATTGTGGCCTCACAATTTCACTTCTTCAAAAAGGTCTTGTCCTCTTATTGCAGTGGCAGTCTGCTTCCATGACCACAGCGAGCTATTGTCATTATTGGAAATGTACCCTAACTCTGTTACTCTGACCAGAATTTCCAGTTCTTTCACCTCACCCTTTTACCTCACTTTCTGGTTTCCAGCACATTTACTCTTTGAAGCTTCAAGCATCTTGCCCTTACCCTGTTCCTTCAGTTTATCAGCTTCTTCCAGATTTCTCTCTTCTCTGTTATCTATGGATTACTAGGTCAGTCATTTCAGTATTCTTGGGAATGCCCTCAGTTCTCTCATCTTGCTTGCTTTCTACCTCTCTTGTCCCATCCAGCTTCCTGGAGTAACTCACCAGTTGTTTCTTCTGGTTGTTTCTAAATAGTTTAATGCTGCCAGCCAAGTAGAATAAGTGTGCTGATAAGCTCTTATATAAATTAGTAATATAGTCCACTTCCATTTTCGTTTCTTACACTTTTGTTTAAGTATTTTGCCCTGTTTCTTCTCTCAACTTTCAGCTGAGGATGTGAGAGAGAAATGCTTACTTTATTTTGAAACTTAACTGTGTCTTCACTTATCTGTATTTCTTTCTTTCTTAAAAAAAATTTTTTTTTAATCTTTATTTATTTTTGAGAGAGAGAGAGAGAGTGTGAGTTGGGGAGGAGCAGAGAGAGAGTGAGATAGAGAATCCGAAGCAAGCTCCAGGCTCTGAGCTGTCAGCACAGAGCCCGACGCGGGGCCTGAACCAATAAACCATGAGATAATGACCTGAGCTGAAGTCGGAAGCTCAACCGACTGAGCCACCCAGGTGCCCCTCTTTTTTTTTTTTTCATTTTGGGAGAAACAGAGTGAGTGGGGGAGGGGCAGTGGGGGGGAGGGGCAGTGGGGGGGAGGGGAAAGAGAGAGAATGAATGAATGAATGAATCCCAAGCAGGCTCTGTGCTGCTAGCACAGAGCCTGTTATGGGGCTTGAACCCATGAAACCATGAGATCATGACCCAAACCAAAACCAAGAGTGGGACACTTAACCGACTGAGCCACCCAGGTGCCCCTGTGTCCCCTTCTTTCAAGATCATTCCCTTCAATCTGTTGTAGTGATTCCATACTTTTTGTGATCTAAACACCTTGTTTGCTCACCTGCTCTATTTGTGATGAGGGAGAGAAGCAAGATACAGAATGGCTTGTATGGTATGATTGCTATACTTAAAAAGAAAGATCTGTGTTTAAGTACCACCACCACCACCACCCCCGCCCCCGCCCCCACCAACAACCATGTACACAAAAGAAGCATTAGAGGGCTCGGTAGACTAAGGTGTTAACAGCAGTCTCTGGATATTGGATTGTGGACTCTTCCTTTTGCTTGTTTTGTAATTTGAATTTTCTCTCTTGAAATGCTTTTGCCATGAGAAAATTAAAAGGAAATTTATATTTCCACCCGTATTTTTTGTACATGCTTATATTCTTTTTATTACAAACATCTTATTATCAAGTTCTGGGAAATGTCTTGCCATCTGTGTCAAGCAGTTCTCTGAATATCCACTGAAAAGGGGAGTATAAATAGGAATGACCTTCCAAATGCTCTGACATGTCCAGGTACCTTTTATGTTCTTGAAAAAATTCCACATGATACTAATTTAAATCAAATCTAGTAGGTCATGGATTGTAAGACACAACTATTTTATGAACCACTAGGAAAGGAAAACATTCAGCCAATCAAACTATGATGTTATTGATAGTATGATGCAGAGGTGGTATATGTGGGGAAAATGTACCTCACAGAATTAATGAAATATAGTTGTTCTCAGATTGCATCTGTGAAGTGTTTAGTAGTTTTGGAATAGGAAAAAAGTGTTTAACCTTGACCTCACTTCCAATCTCATCCTTGTATTGCCATCCTTTCCCCCTCTTCATTACTTGGTTTTTGTATGGCTATGTAGACACTGGTGAATGGACTGAATTATGATGGAGTGAAGCCTACATTTGGAGACCAGGTTTTTGTACATTTCTTTTAAGGGACATTTCAAACAGATGATTATACTCCAGTCTTGCCATGTAGCCTGCAGAGTGGTCTGCTTAAAATCCTAATCTGGCTGTCATCATCCAAAGCCCTTTTGTAGCTTCCTTTTCCCCAGGATGCCTTGGCGCACTGGTGTACACCAGACTTTTGGCTTTTGATTCCTCAGTCTCAGGACACAGTGTGGTTACCTTTTTTAGAACATAACTGTGAGCTCGGAGAGCCACATGCTGTGATGTGGAGCAGAGCGTATACCTTGTGTTCAGCAAAGGGACTGCTGAATGGACACCACAAAGGATTGAGAACCCCTAATCCATAAAATGAACTGTGTTTCTCCTCATGAGAAACCTGTCTGTGGACTTGGCTACTGTCCCCTATATTGGCTACTTTCTGCCTTACACTTTATACTCCGGTAATGCTGAACTGTTTATAGTTTTCTTGCACATGTTGTTCTGCGTTTTAATCTCTTTGCCTTTGTGGGGAATCTTCCTCTGCCTGGGATCTCCCTACAAATGTATCTTCAGGAACTACTCCTCTTTTAGGAAGGATTTTTTTGCTTTCCTATTCTTCTACTAAACAGTTATTAAACTGCATTTTCTCCCTTTGCTGTTACACTGCGCGTATTTCTTTGTATTTATTCCATTATGTTGGAATTACTTTGTAACAAAATTGTATTTTGTTTTACAGGACATTAAGCTTTTTAAGGGCAGGGACTGTGTTCACCTTTTATTTCACAGTGCTGGTATTATCTTCAATAAATATTTGCTGTACTAAATGTAATTGAAACTTTGAAGGAATGAACAGCTCATGTCAAAAACCTATAGGTTGTCGGTATCCTAGGTTTTAATAATAAAAAACTTTGATTTCAATTGTTTTTAGTATTTATGATTTCTTTTTATTCTTTTGCATGCTCTCTTGGCTGGATGGCAATAGAGAAGAAGAAAATGAGGTAAGTATAATTTAACTAGTTATTCTATTTAACTATTCTAGTTAACTATTTAACTATGATTATTGGATTAAAAACTCAAAATTTAGCTATGTTTTTTGTTTTGTTTGGTTTTTAAGATTTTATATTTAAGTACTATCTACCCCCAGCTTGAGGCTCGAACTCAACAATCCCAAGACCAAGTGTTGTTGCATGCTCCACTGACTGACTGAGAGCCAGGTGCCTCCGCCGATCTGGCTAGAGCCAGGTGCCTCTAGCTATCATTTTCAATGTGAAATGAAGAAATAGTTTTTGCTGAATTTTTGAATCTGTAGTAACTCCATTCCAAGGAGGAATGTTGTATATCTCAAGGAAATGGTTTTTAAAATGGAGCTTCAAAAGCTTTAGGCAAGGTAGAGGAAGCTGGGAGCTCTGGAGACAGCATTTACCTGTTTTTATATATTGAGCTACCATGTAAGATTTCATTTGACAAGTGCATTCTGTTTCTTAAAAAATATTTGAAGACAATTGCTTTATGATAATGCATGAGAGAACATTTTTTTTCTCACTTGATTAGTGTATAATGTTGAAAACTGATGGCAGATTTTACCATATTGAAGGAGAAAACTATTCTCTTAACCAGAGTTGATTAAAGAACATCCATTAAAAAAATATTGCGGATGACCAGTGTACCATCTTTAATTTAGACTTGAGTTTGTTTCTTATAGATTTTTCTGATGTTCTCTCTACCACCTAGGTTTTGCCTTTAACTTCTAAAGCCTACCATTTCCTTTGGTGGTTTGGCAAATGATGGAAGGAAAAATTTTCTTAGGTATATACTTTGTAGTTGTTGCTCCTAGAGTAGGGTTGGACTATAAATCAGCATGGCCTAAGTGTGTGAGGCCCGGGCAGAGACAGTGGTACTGTGCCAGGGCAGAGTAATTTATAGTAAAGCAGAAAGTTCTGGGCCTCATTTGCTTACCTCATCTATAAAACGAGATAGGAGACTGCTCTAGACCAGTGGTTTTTCAGATCTGTAAAGTCCATCAGAATTGTCTCATGTGCTTGTTTTCCAAAAACAAACCCAAACAAAACATACTTTGTTGCCTTAGATCTAGTTGTGTTGCAGATCTGTATTTTATGAAGCACCTAAGTGATTCTGTGTGATGCCAGAACACCACTATAATGGCTTCTGATGTTTCTTCTCAGAACACAGGAACAAACTATTTTCCACACTGAGATGTTAATTATTGCTCTCTATCTACATGTCATTTTGTGTTCTATATTGAAGTACATGTTGGATTTTTTTTTTTTCTCGTTAAAAAGTCTGCCTGGAAAAAAAAGTTATAAAAACAGATACGTTCTTTTATATATATATATATTTATATATATATATGTTTATATATATATATATATATTTTTTTTAAACAATTATTTATTTTTGAGACAGAGACAGAGCATGAACGGCGGGGGAGGGTCAGAGAGAGAGGGAGACAGAATCTGAAACAGGCTCCAGGCTCTGAGCTGTCAGCACAGAGCCCGACGCGGGGCTCGAACTCATGGACTGCGAGATCATGATCTGAGCTGAAGTCGGCCCCTTAACCGACTGAGCCACCCAGGTGCCCCAAAACAGATAAATTCTTTATGTAAGAGACAAAAATAGGAAAGTATGGGTAATTGTTGAAACTTGGGGTGGGTACTTAAGGGTTTATTATACTATTCTCTATACTTTTGTGTATGTTTCAAATTTTCTATAATGAAGTTTTATCTAGCTTAGTGAAATTCATACTGTCCTTAAAGAGGATTTTTCATTTTCCTGACATTTTAAACTGTAATGCTAGCCATTTGAAAGTAACTTTATTGTTGTAGTAACTGCTTGTTTTGTTCACTTACAGGCAAAGATTGAAAATGTGCAGAAAACAGGTTTCTTCAAAGGACCAATGTTCAAAGGTGTTGCTTCTAGTCGATTTTTACCTAAAGGTACCAAGACAAAAGTTAATTTGGAGGAACAGGGACGACAAAAGGTGTCTTTCAGCTTCAGCCTTACAAAGAAAACTTTGCAGAATAGGTTTCTGACTGCACTTGGCAATGAAAAGCAAAATGATACTCCAAACTCCCCAGCTGGACCTCTTCAAGTAGACTTGACTCCTAAAATTAAAATGGACGTTGGAGATACCTTATCTACTACAGAAGAATCTTCCCCACCAAAATCAAGGGTAGAATTGGGCAAAATTCATTTTAAGAAACACCTGCTTCATGTGACGTCCAGGCCACTGCTGACTACAGCCACAGCAGTGGTGTCTCCACCTCCTCCAGTAGTACCATTACCAGCAGTCATAGCAGAATCAACAACTGTAGATTCACCACCCTCTTCTCCACCTCCACCACCTCCACCTCCCCAGGCCACGACACCCTCACCAGCACCAGTAACAGAGCCAGTGGCCTTGCCACACACACCAGTCCCAGTTCTGATGACAGCACCGGTAGATGTAGCAGTTAGAACACTGAAGGAACCACCAGTTACGACTGTACCAGAATCTTCAGACGTGGACACTAAGCAGGACGCTGTATCTAATAGTTCAGAAGAACACATAACTCAGAATTTGAATGAGCAAGCAGATACTCCCTCACAAAAAGAAGATTCCCATATTGGGAAGGAAGAAGAAATTCCAGATAGTTCTAAGAGTAATCTGGGCTCTAAAAAAACAGGTTCTAAGAAGAAATCCTCACAATCCGAAGGCACCTTTCTTGCTTCAGAATCTGATGAAGATTCTGTACGGACTTCCTCAAGTCAAAGATCACACGATTTAAAATTTTCAGCAAGCATTGAAAAGGAAAGAGATTCAAAAAAGAGCTTAGCACCTTTAAAAAGTGAGGATTTAGGGAAATCTTCACGATCTAAAACAGAGAGAGATGATAAATATTTTAGCTACTCAAAACTTGAAAGAGATACTCGGTATATATCTTCTCGATGTAGATCAGAGAGAGAGCGAAGGCGGAGCAGATCTCGTTCAAGATCTGACAGAGGCTCTAGAACTAGTTTATCCTATTCCCGGTCGGAACGATCCCATTATTATGACTCTGATCGTCGCTACCATCGGAGTTCCCCTTACCGAGAGAGGGCTCGCTATTCTCGGCCATATACAGATAACAGAGCTCGGGAGAGTTCTGACTCAGAAGAGGAGTATAAGAAGACCTACTCAAGGCGCACCTCATCCCATTCCTTCTCTTACAGAGACCTAAGGACATCATCATCCTATTCTAAATCTGATCGGGACTGCAAAACTGAGTCCTCTTACTTAGAGATGGAGAAAAGAGGAAAGTATTCTTCAAAAGTAGAAAGAGAATCCAAAAGGACTTCAGAAAATGAAGCAATGAAAAGATGTTGTTCTCCCCCTAATGAACTGGGATTCCGACGGGGCTCATCCTATTCCAAGCATGATAACAGTGCTTCTCGTTACAAATCTGCCCTTTCAAAGTCTGTATCCAAGTCCGATAAATTTAAGAATTCTTTCTGTTGTACAGAATTAAATGAGGAAATCAGATCATCTCATTCTTTTAATTTACAGGCTCCTTGTTCAAAAGGTAGTGAATTAAGAATGATTAGTAAAATTCCTGAAAGAGAAAAGACTGGGTCTCCATCACCATCAAATCGATTAAATGATTCACCTACTTTTAAAAAGCTAGATGAATCCCTTATTTTTAAATCTGAATTTATAGGACATGATAGCCATGATAGTATTAAGGAATTAGACTCTTTATCTAAAGTGAAGAATGATCAGTTAAGAAGTTATTGTCCCATAGAATTAAATATAAATGGATCTCCTGGGGCAGAATCTGATTTGGCAACATTTTGCACTTCTAAAACTGACACTGTTTTGATGTCTTCTGATGATAGTGTGACTGGATCAGAGGTATCCCCTTTGGTCAAAGCATGCATGCTTTCATCAAATGGATTTCAGAATATTAATAGATGTAAAGAGAAAGACTCAGACAATACATGCATGCTGCGTAGTAAGTCAGGAAGCCCATTTAGAGAAACAGAACCTACAGTGTCGCCACACCAAGATAAACTCATGTCTTTGCCAGTTACGACTATAGATTATTCCAAAACTGTAATTAAAGAACCAGTCGATATGGCAGTTTCTTGTTGTAAAACCAAAGATTCAGATCTATACTGTACTTCAAATGACAACAACCCTTCTTTGCGTCATTCTGAAGCTGAAAAGATTGAGCCTTCGGTTATGAAGATTTCTTCAAATAGCTTTATGAATGTGCATTTGAAATCAAAAACAGTTATATGCGATAATAGAAATCTGACAGATCAGCACTCAAAATTTGCACGTGAAGAATATAAGCAGAGCGTTGGTAGCACCAGTTCAGCTTCTGTTAATCATTTTGATGACATATATCAACTGATAGAGAGTTCAGGCGTTGCTTCATCTCTTCAGAGTCTGCCACCAGGAGTAAAAGTGGACAGTTTAACTCTCTTACAATGTGGTGAGAACGCATCTCCAGTTTTGGATGCTGTGCTGAAGAGTAAAAGCACAGAGTTTGTAAAGCATGCAGAGAAAGAAACCATCATAGAAGTAGGTAGCGGCCTTCCTGATTCAGGAAGGGGATTTGCCTCTTGGGAAAACAGGCATAATAATGGGCTCTCTGGGAAATGTGTGCAAGAGGCTCAAGAAGAAGGGAATTCCATAGTGCTTGAGAGAAGAGGAAGGTCAGAAATCTCTTTAGATGAAGAAGGAGGAAGAGGACATGCTCATACTTCTGATGACTCAGAAGTTGTATTTTCTTCTTGTGACTTGAATTTAACCATGGAGGACAATGATGGCATAACATATACCTTAAAATGTGACAGTAGTGGTCACGCCTCAGAGATCGTATCCACTGCCCATGAAGATTATTCTGGTTCTTCTGAAAGCTCAAGTGATGAAAGTGACTCTGAAGATACAGATTCTGATGATAGCAGTTTTCCAAGAAACCGTCTTCAGTCTGTTGTGGTAGTCCCAAAGAATTCTACTTTGCCCACGGAAGAAACCAGTCCGTGTTCTTCTCGGAGTAGTCAAAGTTACAGACACTATTCTGACCACTGGGAAGATGAGAGATTGGAGTCGAGGAGACATTCATATGAGGAAAAATTTGACAGTGTAGCAAGTAAACCCTGTTCTCAGACTGAGAAGTTCTTCCATCATAAAGGAACAGAGAAGAATCCGGAAATTTCTTTTACACACCCCAGCAGAAAACAGATAGATAACCACCTGTCTGAAATTGTTCATCCTCAGAGTGACGGGGTTGATAGTACAAGTCATACAGATGTGAAATCTGACTTTCTAGGTCATCCAAATTCTGAGGAAACAGCAAAAGCCAAAATAGCCTCTAGGCAGCAAGAAGAGCTGCCAGTTTATTCTTCTGACGATTTTGAAGACATCCCGAATAAGTCTCGGCAACAAACCATTTTCCCTAACAGGCCAGATAGTAGACTGGGAAAAACAGAGTTGAGTTTTTCTTCCTCTTGTGAGATCTCCCGAGTGGATGGCTTCCGCTCATCAGAAGAGCTCAGGAACCTAGGGTGGGAATTCTCTCAACAAGAAAAGCCTACTACCACATATCAGCAACCTGACAGCAGCTATGGAGCCTGTGGTGGACACAAGTATCAGCAAAGTGCAGAACATTATGGTGGGACACGTAATTACTGGCAAGGTAACGGCTACTGGGATCCAAGATCAGCAGGTAGACCTCCTGGAGCAGGGGTTGTGTATGATCGAATTCAGGGGCAGGTACCAGATTCCTTAACAGATGACCGTGAAGAGGAGGACAGTTGGGATCAATGTGCAGGGTCTCACTTTTCAAGCCAGTCCAGTAAATTTTTTGTATCCTTTCAGAAGGACAAGGGGTCCGTGCAGGCACCTGAAATAAGCAGCAATTCCATTAAGGACTCTTTAGCTGTGAATGAAAAGAAAGATCTTTCAAAAAACTTAGAAAAAAATGATATGAAAGATAGAGGACCTCCTAAAAAAAGGAGACCGGAATTGGAGAGTGATTCTGAAAGCGATGGTGAACTTCAGGACAGAAAGAAAGTTCGAGTGGCAGTAGAGCAGGGAGAAACGGCAGTGCCCCCAGGCTCAGCACTGGTTGGGCCTTCCTGTGTCATGGAGGATTTCAGGGACCCACAGCGATGGAAAGAATGTGCCAAGCAAGGGAAGATGCCCTGTTACTTTGATCTGATTGAAGAAAATGTTTATTTAACAGAAAGGTAAGCTTAATTAATACTTGTCCAACAAATTTTAATGTCTTTTTGTTGAAAAAGTTAGCTTTCAACAGTTCAGAACATATTGAGGTCAATTGTATGAAATACAGTTGCATAATAGGATATAAGTTAAAAAGTCTAAAAAGCCTATTGACCTATTTAAATTTGATGGCAGAATCCTTGCCTCAGTATCCCTTCCTCCACCCCCCACAGGAAGGGGATGTCTAAAAAAAAAAAAAAATTTTTTTTTTTTTTTGGTCTCATTATCTTTTTGGTTCTGAAAGTATGATTTAGGCCAGCCCTATTTTTAAGTTCCTTTTACATGTGAAACTGATGAAACACAAAATAAAGTCCCAGCAAAACAGTCTGCTCTTAAGAAAAAAGTAGTTGTGCTGGATTTTTTTCCTTTTGAAAAATGTTCATAATGAAGTATCTTTGAAGGATGCTTTATAAAGCGGGAACCACATTAGAACATCATTTTCTGTTCATTATTTTTTAGTCTGTTGCTAATTGATTACATTTGGCAATAGCATAACCAGTATTTTAGAAATAAGTGGTATAGTGGTTTCCTACAGACCCCTAACCTGAAACAAGGGGATAATGAGAATAGGAGTAATGGAAGACAGACTCCTTCAAAGCAGAGCTGCTCAGTCTGCTTTCTTTCACCCTTCCTCGACAGTTTCTTCATTTTTCTAGTATGAATATATGTGAAATACGCCTTTTTGAAAAAAATCTGTCTTACATCCATTTTCCTTTTGGAAATTTCTCCTCTATTTGAAAATCTGCTTAACCATCATCCCTTTAAGCGTTAAAAATTTTTTTGTTTAATGAAATTTTTTCACTGGTTAAGGTAAAATTAGGTCTCATGAGAAGTTTTTCATATTTTAACAAAAACCTTTTTATGATATAGAGAGCCTCTTCTATCTAGTAAATTAGGTTTAAATTTAAAATATTGAATCTTTTAAGTAGTAGTTTTTAGGAATTGTGTGAGTACATTGATGCAGCTTCCAGGGTCTTTGTAAAAGAATAGAAGTAAAACTAATCAACCCAACCCTCTGGGATTTACTCAGCACTGAGATCCAGATAAATCTACCACCTGCATATATGCATTATAGATCTGGTTTGGTGGAGGGGGCACCTGGGTGGTTCAGCGGTTAAGTGTCCGACTTCAGCTCAGGTCATGATCTCACAGTTTGTGAGTTTGAGCCCCACATTGGGGTCAGTGCTGACAGCTCAGAACCTGGAGCCAGCTTCAGATTCTGTGTCTCCCTGTGTCTCTGCCTTCCCCCACTTGTGCTCTGTCTCTCTCAAAAATAAAAATAAACATTAAAAAAAAAAGATCTAGTTGGTGGAAACATTGGAGAGCCTTTTTAGAGTGGGAACATTTTTAAAGAGCCTATTGTTATATGCTGGGCCTTTCGGAGCCACCAAGAAAACGAATTATTGAAAAATAGTATTGAAGATGGTGAAAAAATTTTTCTTAGGTCTAATGAAAATAGGGTTACCTGAATCTGTGGCCATGAGTCCTTATCTGACCGTATGGAGCAATACAAAATAAAGCTACTGCTGATTCTTCAAAATTACAATTCTTAAAGTACTTGTAAACATATTTTGTTTGTCTTCAGTCCTGATTTCTTCAGGCTGAGAATATTCATATACTCATTAATGAATTATATCTTGAACCAGCTGAGTCATTCTTGTTTTACTCATAGGTAGTTGAAACCATCAAGACACTCTTCAGGTACTTTATAAACATTGAACATATGTTGAAGATGAAAGCAGATTAGTTAGGAGATTAAGACAGCCACATAGAACAGCGGTGCTCTTCACTGTCTGATAGTTGGAGAGTAAGTCAGACTGCCCTAATCTTAAGGAGATCTTCTTCATTTCTGATTTTTTTTTTAACAAAAGAAAGTTCAACACAAAGGCCAGGAAATAATCACATTTTCACTTTTTCTTTGCAAACTCTGGCATAGGTATTTATGAACCTAACCCATTTTGAACAGTTTCCCCTTTTACTCCCAAATCAGTTAGTCTGTTGGGAAAGTTTAGTCCTCTGATTATTTTGTAATACCTGATTGTTCTGTAATACAGTTCTATAAATTATACTTCATTCTTTTCTTATTCAGTTTTCTTTTAAACAAGATTTTTAGAAATACAGTGTTACTGAAAGATTCTCTCTGAAAGATTGAGTTAAACTCTTAATTAAAAATTACCTATTTTTAAATTTATTTTTTTTAGCAACTCCTTTTCTTGCTCTGCCTTTCTTTCTTTGCTGTGTCTCAACCATTATTTGTCCATCCAGGAGGACTAATTCTTATATGTTTTGTTTACTTTGAGAGAGTGAGAGAGTAGTGGAGGGGAGAGAGAGAGGGAGAGAGAGAGAGAGAGAGAGAGAGAGAGAGAGAGAGAATCCCAAGCAGGCTCTGTGTTGATCGGGGCTCAATCTCATGACTGTGAGATCATAACCTGAGTCAAAATCAAGAGTTGGACGCTTAAGGGGCGCCTGGGTGGCTCAGTCGGTTAAGTGTCCGACTTTGGCTCAGGTCATGATCTCGTGGTCCGTGGGTTCAAGCCCCACATCTGGCTCTGTGCTGACAGCTCAGAGCCTGGAGCCTGTTTCAGATTCTGTGTCTCCCTCTTTCTCTGACCTTCCCCTGTTCATGCTCTCTCTCTCTCTCTCTCTCTCTGTCTCAAAAATAAGTAAAATGTTAAAAAAAAAAAAATTAAAAAAAAGAGTTGGACGCTTAACTGACTGAGCCACCCAGGTACCCCCAGGAGGACTCATTCTTAAACTTCACTTTCATCAGCTGTGTTACTTTCTGATCCTCATGAGTTTTCCTGTGTTTTATTTTTCCTGAGCCCAGTAGGACAGTTGACCCTTGAAATTGCTCAGAATTTGAGGTTTAATTGACTTGGACTGAGAAATGAGGGCTCAGTCCAAAATGATAGACTTGAACTCTTATCTTCCCACTTGCCAGGGCTCAGGTTGCCTCTTGTTTGTGTAACATAATTCTTAGTGTTTTCAGTTTCACAATTGCTAGTGATTAGATGTTTTCTTCCTTTTGAATGTTTAACTTAACCAGGATCATTAAATATGAAACTAACGAGATTTAGCACATATTTGATTGTGCACATTGTATCATTACCAGGAGATTTCTTAAACCAATTCTTATAAAATTTTATCTAATAGAAAGAAGAATAAATCACATCGGGATATTAAGCGAATGCAGTGTGAGTGTGCACCTCTTTCTAAAGATGAAAGAGCGCAAGGTGAAATAGCATGTGGGGAAGATTGTCTTAATCGACTCCTCATGATTGAATGGTAAGTAAATTGAAATGCTCTGATTTTGCTCATTCTGTTAAATGTCCCAAAATATTAAGAATTAGTAATGAATAAAATTTAACCTTTCTTCTTTTACCTAGTATTATTTATAAGCAATAAAATCTCCAATTTATAATAGCATTTATAAGGAGACAAATTTCCCTTGCATTATTCATTATAGTATACATTTTAAGTGCTCTGTAAAGTAGCCCTTAACCTTTTGTTTCTTGTGTTTGTCCTGAGAGGCAAATGTTGGTCTTTTTTAGCTTTTACTATCAAATAAGATAAAATCCTAGCATTTCAAAAGGGTATAAAGTAAAATGTCTTCCACTTCCAAACCTCAGTCCCTCTGTTTGTAGTCTTTTCAGATAATTTTTATGCCTATACCAAAATATTTCCTCATTTTATGTATAGAAATGAAATCTTTCTATATGTACTGTTTTTGAGTTTTATTCCCTCGCCTTGGCCCAAACACTCATGTTCTCACACACTCTCACACACTCTCATACACTCTTAATTAAATAAATTTTGGAGACCTGTTCAGTGCTACACGTGCAGACATAGCTAAATCTTTCCCTTGGCTGCTTTATATAATCTATTTATAGTTAACTCATAATTATTAATTTTCAAAGGTAGATATTTGCTTCTGTATTTTTCTTTCTTTTTTTAAAAAATTTTTTTGAATGTTTATTTTTGAGAGAGAGAGAGAGAGAGAGAGAGAGAGAACAGGAGAGGGGCAGAGAGAGAGGGAGACACAGAATCCGGAGCAGGTTCCAGGCTCTGAGCTGTCAGCACAGAGCCTGACGCGGGGCTTGAACTCGTGAACTGTGAGATCATGACCTGAGCCAAAGTTGGACACTTAACTGAACTGAGCCACCCAGGTGCCCCTGCTTTTGCATTTTTCTTATAAACAGTAAACATCTTTACATTGAAAATTGTGTGATTAAAAATTTTTACCAATTTTATGAAAAATTTGTTTCCTTAATATTTTTTTTAATGTTTATTTGTTTTGAGAGAGAGAGAGCGAGCGAGCATGCGAGTCGGGGGAGGGGCAGAGAGAGGGAAAGAGAGAATCCCAAACAGGCTCTGAGCTGTCGGTGTGTAGAGCCTGACACAGGGCTCAATCTCATGAACCGTGAGATCATGATCTGAGTCCAACCCAGGAGTTGGGCGCTTAACCAACTGAGCCATCCAGATGCCCCAGTATCCTTATTTTTTAACATGGAAAGAATATTAAGGTGATTTATAGTGTAGATACCTTGTTTTCAGTGTTGATGAATGGTTTTCTTTCTTTTTTTTTTTTTCTTTTTTTTTTTTTTTTTGGATGTGTTTTTTTTTTTTTTTTTAATAGAAACCACATCACTTCATTTGTTACAGCAGTAATGAGGCAATAATTCAAGAGGGTCCCAGAAAGCTTTTTCATCCACAAAATAACAGAAAGAAAAAGCACCTTCACCACTCACACTCTTGGTTAGCTTTTTCTTTTGATCTCTGTTCCCCTACCCACAATAGTATGTTGCTTGCAGAATGGGATTCTGCCTTCGAATGTTGTATGAGTCGGGAGGCTAGTCTGTCAGCTTCCCTTAAGACCGAATGGAAGTTCCTAACTTAGCTGAGAAACCTGGACAAGTCTTCTTTGATTTCAGCCTCATCCCAAGGCCCATGAATGTTTTCTTTAAAAAGCTGAAGGCGAATGAGGTAGAAAGGGCAGAGACAAGAGATAGAAACCAGCAGAAGGGCAAAGAGGATGGCTCCCACAGCACTAATGGACAGAAGGCCTCCCAAGGCTGAAAATGCAAAAAGCAGTGTGACACCCACGTAGCTACGGGGAGTACCTTCAGTTTCTTCTGCAACATGGGCCACAGGGCAAAAATCTGGATGGCAAAAGTCAGCATGATGAAGGCATGCAGGGAACGGGGCAGGCATGAGGCAAGGCAGACAGAAGCAAAGGTGGCCATGTTCAAGGACAGTGTGCTGGATACAATGGCAGCATTGGCACCATAGTCAAAGAAAATGAGGCAGCCTAAAAGCATGAAGACTGACATGGCATAGATGGTGTCAGTGCTGACAGTCTCCGTCAGGGTCTTCAGCACTGGGGAAGAACCGTAGGTGAAAGTAATGAAAATCAGGGCATTCTTCAAGTCAGCCCACCGGGTCCACCCCCTCTTCTTCCGTCCTTCACCTCTGTCAATGAGGTCAAACAAAACATAGCCAATCAGTGAAGAAGCCAGGCCAGTCCCAGAGAGCCATTGGGGGGCCAGAAGGCCCTCATCCATATACCACCAGATGACCACAAACACACAGACACTGCACACTGCCGTATCCCCACGTTCGACTCGAAGACCACAGCCCGGTACTGGTATTTCCGGGCGTAGATGTTTTTCCGGAGCTCTTCCAGGAAACGCCGGTCCATGTGGTTATCGGGAAATGGCTATCACTCGTACAAGACCTGCCACTTGGCCTGCTTAGTGTCAGCTACAGGCTGGGTCCCCATTACCCTCTCCCTCAAACTCAGGCCAGCTCAGTCTCCCTCGCAGAAGTCCACGTGGTTCTTGTTCCTTACAAAGTTCTGAAATAAGACCTCTCTGGAAATCCCTTGCTGGGTGGTGGCTGATACTGCACCGACCTTCCCTTGCTTTCAAAGGCAGCAACCCAGGCTAGGCCTGCAACAGATGAGTTTGTTCTCTGAGGCAGGACAGTACGGCCAAGTTCCTGCCCGCAGTTCCTCAGGCTGCGCGGCCGGGAAGGGCGGCCGCCCGCCTCCTTCCCCATCCGGGGCGCCAGGGGTTGCTGAACTGTTTTCTTTCAAGGCCCAGATTTTGGTTTTGCTCATGTTCAAGTATTATGAGAACAAAACCTATACCTCAGAAAATTAAAGAGAAAGCATTTTTGGCAATTCCTTTATCTAAATTGAAAGTAGAGATGACATTACGCATGTAAGAAGAGGAGACATGAGACTTAGCCCTGTTCTCCTAAGTTGACAGTGTAGCTCTGGTCTCTGCGTTCTTCTGACTTTCCTGCCAGCCTTGCTAAAGAGATAGGAAGTATAGGATATCTTTCTTCTCATGTTTCTCACACTTAAACTTCTAGTAGTTGTCAGGATTAGGTTCAAATTTAGCCTGGTATGCAGAGCTCTTCATCGTATATCAACAACCTGCCTTTCCATCTTCCAGCAATCCACCTTTCTTGTCAGTCATCCTCAGCTGTTTTATTCTCCTTTCCTCAGGTGGGCCTTGTTTCCTATTTCTGCACATGGGCAAGCTCTGTGGTATCTCGTTTTTTTGTTTGTTTGTTTGTTTGTAAATCCACATCCTATTTGTCATTAGAGATTCTGCTTTGAAGAATTGATTTTCTCTGTTTCTCATTTCAGTTCTTCTCGGTGTCCGAATGGGGATTATTGTTCCAATAGACGGTTTCAGAGAAAACAGCATGCAGATGTGGAAGTCATACTCACAGAAAAGAAAGGCTGGGGCTTGAGAGCTGCGAAAGACCTTCCTTCGTAAGTTATGTTGTAATCATCTTTCATTTCCTTTTTGTGTTGTTGAAGTTGGTTAGCTACTTTGTAGGAAGGAAAATAACGTGTCTATTATACTGAAGTTTAATAATGTTTATTGTGTAGAATGACCACCTGGTAACTAGTTTAAAAAAATTTTTTTTCCCATTTCTTTTAGGAAATTAAAAAAAGAAAACAAAAAAAACTCCTCTGTCTCTGTATATGAAGAGCATTTTGTCATTTGTGACATTTGGACCAGATAGGTCCTTCTTTGTATGACAGTTACTTTTCCTTTAATTCCAAGCAGTTACCAGTGTTTGCTGTAGACCCCCAGAATCACTATGAAACTGTAAGGATTTGGGACAGAATTGATTAGTTAGTTTATATAAAACTGAGTTGGAGAGGGGGTGCCTGGGTGGCTCAGTCGATTGTCTGACTCTTGATTTTGGCTCAGGTCATGATCCCAGCGTCGTGGGATTGAGCCCTGTATTGGGCTCTGTACTGAGTGTGGAGCCTGGTTGGGAGTCTCTCTCTCCCTCTCTTCCTCTCCCCTCCTTGTGCTCTCTTTTTTTCTCTCTCTAAAATTAAAAAATAATAATAATTAAATAGATAAACCTTGGAGTAAGAGGGGAAGAGAGTATCTGAGATGATTGAGGTAGGGATTAAAAACAATTAATAAACATTTATTGAATGAGTAAATGTTGCTTTCTACCTAATTCCTGTAACTTTTTTGTACATAATGCAATAAAAGGTTCACTTTATTTTCTACCATATTTAGTGTTTCCTTTAAACAGTAAGTTTTTTATGGAAAGCATATATAAGTATCGTGAAAGATGAGTACCTTTTTCTTTAAATATATACAGATTACATGTGTTTATGATTGAAAAAGTCTTTTAAATATGTAAAAGGAGTAAAGGAAGAAAATAAAACTGTTTCTTAAAGCTTTCTTAAGCTCCTCACGAAGAACCCTGCTTTGGTAAAATACCCTAGACTGGATATTTTCAGGTTTCCCATATTTTCCTATTCCTTTAATTTCCATATGCTAATGGTAGTGCTGGTTTCATAAATTTTTAGCTCGAAACTGCGTAGATGTTCACGAATAGAGTATTCATTCCCGTTGAACAGGGACATTGTCCGATATACATAGGATGAGGAGGTCTTTGGAACAAATCTGCTAGTTAGTGTTAAATATCATGACATTCTCTCTGTATATTGTACCTGTTTCTTCTCTACTGAAGATACTGAATAACTGAGGAAAGACTGGTCAGGGGTGGAAGGTAACTTGAAAGAAGCCAAGGAGAGAGATTAATCATAATTGCTGATAAATGCTAGAAAAAACTCACAGAGAATGCAGTCAGAGAAAAGATGGGTTTATAAATTTTTTTAAGTTTATTTAAGAGCGAGAACGAGCAGAGAGAAAGGGAGAGAACAGAATCCCAAGCAGGCTCTGCACTGCCAGTGTGGAACCGGATGTTGGGCTTGAACTCACAAACCTGTGAGATCGTGACTTGGGCTGAAATCAAGAGTTGGATGCTTAACTAACTGAGCCATCCACGTGCCTCAGGAGAAGAGATCTGCTTGACCTTTGACATCATTAGAGGTCTTTGAATAAAGGCAGTAGAAGGGCTGCTGCATTTAAATTATCTTCTTTTTTCTTAGAACATAAAGCCTCTAATATTTCAGTGCCTCCTGATTTCTTCAGAGCTGTTTCTCAGCTGTGAATCACTGTTTTCATGGCATTGGAAACCAGATTTGAGTGTTTGTTTTAATGTCTAGTTAGAGCAAGGATACACATTTTGATAGTATGTATAAACATAAAAGCATCTTGGAATCAACTTTTTTTTTTTTTAATTTCTTTTTTTTTTTCAACGTTTATTTACTTTTGGGACAGAGAGAGACAGAGCATGAACGGGGGAGGGGCAGAGAGAGAGAGGGAGACACAGAATCGGAAACAGGCTCCAGGCTCTGAGCCATCAGCCCAGAGCCCGACGCGGGGCTCGAACTCACGGACCGCAAGATCGTGACCTGGCTGAAGTCGGACGCTTAACCGACTGCGCCACCCAGGCGCCCCGGAATCAACATTTTTAAAAAAGTATTAGGAAGGAGAAAGCCTCAGTTAGATGTTAGGTACTTTACATATATTTTAATTATATCTTGTATAAGACCGTATTTATTCTTTTCAATATTTCCTTAAATCTATTTTTTTGCATAGATGTATGTGTTTTCCATACAGCTCCTAGGCAGGAAGTGCTATTGTTTCCCTTTTGTTTTGCCAGGAACACCTTTGTCCTGGAATATTGTGGAGAGGTACTTGATCATAAAGAGTTTAAAGCCCGGGTAAAGGAGTATGCACGAAACAAAAACATCCACTACTATTTCATGGCCCTGAAGAATGATGAGGTGAGCGGCACAAATGTATTTGCTTTGAAACAGATCTGGAAATTGTTGAGTTTGGAAGGGTCATTGATACAGACTGATCTTGAAAATAAATTAAGTGACGAAAAAGAGGGACAGAATAGTATATATAGCTTTTCTTTACAAAAAGGAGAGAGGGAGATGTTTTTGTTTACAAAAAGGGAGAGGGAGATGTTTACATATACATGTAAATGTAAACCTATGAGCTTCATATTACAACTCTAAAAAATTACTGATACCCCTAGAAGAGTTTTTTTAATGTGGGTTATATTTGTCAATACTTACATAAAAATTAAAGCTGAAAAATTGAAAAATATTTGTTAAACCACTTTAAAGTAACAAGTCAATTATATGTTGACATAAATAACATGTTTTTATGAAAATAATTTTCAGAATATTTTTGTTTTAGTGAGGAGTGCAACTGTTTTACATTTTTACAAATCTCTTTAATGTCTGGTGTGATAAATTTTAGCTAGATTCTTAAATCTGTCTCTACATTCAGTCCTGGAAAACCTATTTCTAGATCCTACCCCAGACTTGCTGAATCTAATAACTCTGGTGGTGGGTCCAGCAGGGGTTTTAACATGCTTTCCAGGGAATTCAGATACACATTCAAGTTGGAGAGAACCTGCACTGTGGTGTAACATGCACTTTAAAATGGAGTTTTATACACATGAAGTGAGATTGGAATATAAGAGGATGTTAGAAGTAGCTAAAAGTAAATGGAAGAGACATTGATAGATATGGAGATCGTTTTGCCTGTAAGACGTTTATAGTTAGCAGATGTCCCAGAGGAAGTAGTTAGATATTTGTCACTTGGATGTGTCTGTATGTGAAAGAGGAGGCAGGGTTGGGCATGCAGATCTTACATTTGCCTAATGCCTTTCCTTTGCAAAATATATGTATATTTTAGGTCTCATTTTTATCTCTTAAATGATCCTTTTCCCTAGATAATAGATGCCACTCAGAAAGGAAACTGCTCTCGTTTCATGAATCACAGCTGTGAACCAAACTGTGAGACTCAAAAAGTAAGTTGAGGTAGATTTAGAAGTTTGGATCTTTGTTCAAGATTGATGTTGTATTAATTTTAGAATCCATATCAAGGCTTCCCATGGATTTTATTTTTAAATCATTTTAATTGTTTTTTCCTATTGTTAAAAATCTTATTTTGAATTAAGTTCAGATTTATAAAATAATAGTGCAGAAACAGTACAGAGTTCCATATATCATCCTTCACCTAGCTTCCTCAAAGGTTCACATTGTAAATAGCCATTATACAGTTATCCAATCCAGGAAATACTGTTAACTATTAACTGATCTAAAGTCTTTATTCATATTTTGCCATCTGTCATTTTTCTGGACTAGGATCCAATCCAGGAACTCCCATTGCATTTAATTGTCACCTCTCTTTGCCCATAAGTTTTAACTATTATTTCAAAGGTGCCAAAATACAAAACTAAAATTGAATTCTGATGAAGTCCAGTGTGTACCATTCAGATTTTTATCAGCTCTTAATCCAGGTGCCAAATTTGGCTGCTTTAATAATGTAAAGGGGGGCTGAATGGCCACAGATAAGAGAGATCATATATCATGTACATGGAGTGACACTGCTTCTCCTCAACAAGGCCAGACTCCGGGTCATGCTCCTCTCTTTGTCCCTGTGCCTGGCACATAGTTGATGCTTGATAAATTCGTTTATTGAATTTGGTAAAACATTTTGAGATAATTTTAGTACTCTCTCTAATTTGTGTTTTGATCTTAGATTTAAAAAACAAATACACACACACACAAACGTTAGAACATTGGTTTTTTCTTAGGCTAAGAAAGCTATGGACCCACACCCTAGAAAAGTAGTATCAATGGTTCCCTCTCATATTATAATAGTGCTTTCGGGGTGCCTGGGTGACTCAGTCGGTTAAGCGGCCGACTTCGGCTCAGGTCATGATCTCGCGGTCTGTGAGTTCGAGCCCCGCGTCGGGCTCTGTGCTGACAGCTCAGAGCCTGGAGCCTGTTTCAGATTCTGTGTCTCCCTCTCTCTCTGACCCTCCCCCGTTCATGCTCTTGTCTCTCTCTGTCTCAAAAAATAAGTAAACGTTAGTAAATAAATAAATAAATAAATAAATAAATAGTGCTTTCAACTCCTGGATATTTTTTTTTGTCCTTTTGACCTGTATACTAATAGATCTTAGATACGGCTCTTCTGGGAGCCAAGCCATATAACGAATAGGAGAACACACTCCATGATCACTTTATGTAAGTTCTGTTCTAGTTTTGTCTGCATCTGGTGGCCATGTGTCTAGCTGTGAGATTTCCACTTGTACTGTGTCCCTTCATCTCTTTAAGTCTGGGGATTTTCATCAGTAATGTGCTCAAAAGATCTGAACAGGAGCTCTGCAGTCGAGTTACGTCTTACATGTTCTGGAACCACAAGTCCTAACCCCTGTGTATTTACTCCCATTTTAATTCTTGAGTTTTATGCAGTTGTTGTCATGCTTTCCTTCCCTTTCCCTATACTCAGTCATAGGACCATTGCTTTATGAAATTAAACATTTGGCATCATTCTTTCCCTGGTTCCATGCCTCACCTTATCTTGGAATATAGTTACTTTTAACATAATAATATGAATTTGCCAGTAACAGTCAATGACACCAAGCATTCTCTATCTGCTTATTTTTAGTACAAGTGAATATTTACTGTGTGGAAATGTGTATTAAGACAGGTATAAGTAGCAGTTACTTTTATTAGAGACAAATTATAGGTGATACTCAACCTGGTAGTTTATTAAATAAGATTAACACTTAAATACGGTAGTTTACTTCAAGAAAAAAGTTTCCTATTTGCTATTTGGTAAAGTCTTCTTAATTGTCAAAAGAGGCTCATGCATTATTAAGGCAAATGATCTTTAAAGAAAAACACACAGATTAATCGGTTACAAATTTCTTTTCTTTTAAAAACAACTTCTCAGTGGACTGTGAACGGACAACTGAGGGTCGGGTTTTTTACCACCAAATTAGTTCCTTCAGGCTCGGAGTTAACATTTGACTATCAGTTCCAAAGATATGGGTGAGTATTGTTTTTATTCTGTTTTGCTGCTTCTGGTGGGGAAATGGACTGTTCAGATACAGAGATATAAAACTTTGATATGAATTACTAAGAAGTTATATGGAGATGCCTGGGTGGCTCAGTGGGTTAAGCATCTGACTTCGGCTCAGGTCATGATCTCGCAGTTTGTGAGTTTGAGCCCACACCGGGCTCTGTGCTGACAGCTCAGAGCCTAGAGTCTGCTTCGGATTCTGCGTCTCCCTCTCTCTCTGCCCATCCCCCACTCACGCTCTTAAAAAAAAAAAAAGTTATATGTACCACCAGTTCTTTACTTTTTCAGTTTTCTGTGTTTTTTCCTACTGTGACATTTCCAGCCATTAAAGGATTTCTACAGGAACTACATAATTTTCTTCTGAATTTCATGCTGTCTTATTTATATATTTATGTTTCTTAAGTAATTAGAAAACTCTTTAAATTTTGGAAATGTCTACAGTGTGTGTATAAGTGTGTATTTATCTGTCAGTTATCAACTCATGACTAATCTTTTCTCATCTGTACCACATTGTACTATGAAAAATAATTTACGTTCTTTTGAGCCAAAATAATAACTGATATAATAACAGCGAATACCCCTAGCATCTATATTGTGGTTTCACAGAATCCCACTAAAAGGAACAGGGTTCCTTGGAGAAGTGTCTGATTTCAAGTTAAGACAGGAATTAGACAAGGGGATTTTGGTTTATTTTGTCATACCAGAAAACCAGTTATGAAAGATTAGGAGATTCTTGTCAAAGGGTCCCAGGAGCTAGCTTTAATAGGCTCTCAAAACAGTGGGAGAAGGGTGCCTGGGTGGCTCAGTCGGTTGACTTTGGCTCAGGTCACGATCTTGTGGTTTGTGAGTTCGAGCCCCACAAGGGGCTCCCTGCTGTCAGCGTTGAGCCTGCTTTGAATCCTCTGTCCCCTTCTCTCTCTTCCCCTTCCCTGCTCGTGCTGTTTCTCTCTCAAAAATAAGTAAACATTAACAAAAAACAACAACAGTGGGAGAGTTTTCATTAACACTTAAGCATTGAAAGGATAATAACTGCAGTGGTTTGAAACGTATGATGTAAAAACCATGAGATTTAATGATACTTTAAAAATAAAACTTCATTAGTCATAATAGAAGGGAACCAATTCATGATTTTTATAAAGTAGCTTAAAAGTCAGAAAAGGGGGGGAAAAAAATCAAACACTTATCCTGCTTTCCCCAAGTGAATTCTACTTCAGGTTAAACCAAATAGTTGATGAGAGGAAGTTCTTCTTTTGGAGGTTCTTTTGTGCTAATGAATGAAGTAGTAACTACCGTTACTACTACCATGTTGCGTAACCTCGTGAACTAATGCATCTAGGCAGTGACCTAGCGTTCCGGGGATGAGTGCAGACCAGGTTCTGTGTACAGCTCCATGCTTTCTCCCTCTTACTTTTGCACTGTCCTATTTGAAGGAAGGAAAACTGGAAATCAGGTGCTGTTCGTGATTCCCTGCTCTATTTATTGAATAATTTATTTTTATGCCTTTGATTGCTACCATCATAAATTAAATCTATCAGTTTCCTTTTGGTATAGTTCTTCTTGCTTTTCTCAGGTAGTTGTGATCGCAGAATAAATAAATGGCCATGGTGGTTTGTACCCAGGCCTGTAGAGTTAGGCCTGTGTTGTTTCTACCACTTTTCCTGAACTCCACAGTTATATTTACTTATTACTAAATTTCTTATTAGAGTCTCATCCTTAAGTGGTGATAACTTTTAATAATCATGTGTTTCCTTTTAAGTATCTTGTACATATTGAATTTCGTATCTGTGTACATCTATTTGTAAGAATATATTTGTTGTTCTTGGTGCCGGTTAAATATTTACATATGAGAGATGTTGAACTATTTAAGCAGTTTTGTTCTTAGCTCAATATATATACGATCTCTTATTTTTATACATTTTACACATGTCTACCTTTATATATCTCTTTATGCACACATAAGTATAAAAATCCTTAATTTTTATACATGAGTAGGTACTCATAAAATGGAGAAATTACTCATTAACTTCTTGGCTAATTTTGTCTAGCTAATAAAGGAGGATTAGAAAAAATATTTTTTTAAGAGCAGTTTTCAGGCATTTCCATTAAATGGTATTAGGTTTGTTGGAGTCTTTTAAAATAATTGTTTTTAGGCTGAATTGACTTCTTTCTTGTATGTGATTGTTAGGTTGTTGACATTTTTATGTGGTGTACTTTCATGTAACTGACATCTTTCCTATGTTCCTTGAACAGAAAAGAAGCTCAGAAATGTTTCTGTGGGTCAGCTAATTGCCGAGGTTACCTGGGAGGAGAGAATAGAGTCAGTATCAGAGCAGCAGGAGGAAAAATGAAGAAGGAACGATCTCGTAAGAAGGATTCAGTAAGTGTTTCTTTCATCCCTTTTTTTTTCAACTTTTACCATATACCTTTAAAGGGGGGAGGTAGCTTTTCTGATTAAAATTTGAAAAGCCAAACAACAGAGAAATTCAGAATCAGAGGAGACCATTAGAGAAAGAAGTATGGTTGCTTTTTTTTTTTTTAATGTTGTTTATTTTTGAGAGAGAGAGAGTGCGAGCAAGTACAAGCATGAGAGGGGCAGAGAGAGAGGGAGAGAATCCCAAGCAGGTTCCATGCTGTCAGCTCAGAGCTTGACAAAGGGCTTCAGCCCTATGAACTGTGAGACCATGACCTGAGCCGAAATCAAGAGTTGGATGCTTAACCCACTGAACTACCCAGGTGGCCCTGGTTGCTGTTTTTATTTCAGGTTCATAGAGATTAGAATTAGGTGTTGCTAAGAACTACTGAAGTCATATTGAAAACAATGGACTGATAGTTTTTTGGAGCCTGTAAAACTCCTAATCCTATGTACAAATAAGATGTTTATCTATTAATTTACTTAAGTCTGATCTACATTCCTAGTCTTTTAATGTTGGTTTGTTTTTTGTTTGGAACTCTTAAAGTTTGCAAGTGTTCTTACAATCTCTGAAAACCCTCTTTGGAGGGGTGTAAGGTGAGTTTTGAGAGGTAATAGGCAACCCAGGAGTGAAAATGAAATAGTGAAAATGGTCTTTTTTAAAAATGGTGATTGAGGGGCACCTGGGTGGCTTGGTCGGTTAGGCATCTGACTTCAGCTCAGGTCATGATCTCACGGTTCGTGAGTTCGAGCCCCGCGTCAGGCTCTGTGCTGACAGCTCAGAGCCTGGAGCCTGTTTCGGATTCTGTGTCTCCCTCCCTCTCTGCCCCTCCCCTGTTCATGCTCTGTCTCTCTCTGTCTCAAAAATAAATAAACGTTAAAAAAAAAAAATTAAAAAAAAAATGGTGATTGATAACCTTTTTTCTACCCCAGCTCACCTCAGTTACTACGGAGGAAGGAGCTCTCTTGTTAATCAAGGGACTCTTAACTGGGACAAGAGCTTCACATTAAAAAAAAAACCAAAAAACCTTTTTTCTGAGGATTCCTTCACCAGAATAGCGTTTCTCAGCCTCCGAATCACCTGGCAGGGTCCATTGTGAAAAAGCGCATTGTGAAAAAGACCTGTGAATCTTAGTGGGGGGCGGGGGGGGGGGGGAGACTGAGGGGGTTAGCAAATTCCCCTGTGATTCTTTAGCAGTTAGCTCATGCCTGAGCTTTTCAGGAACTAATACGTTAAGAATTATAAATGTTTAAGTTACATATAAATTAGTGTTTAGATGAGTAGATAGAAGATGTATAGGGTGAGGGGATAAAAGTATAATGGCTAATAGGTGATGTCATTAAGCCCAAATTAAATTCTGTAAGAACCAAAAAGCATTGGAAAGGGCAGTTGAAAAAAAAGGCCATTTAAAAAGTGCCAAAAAGGAAAGCTTCAACAAATGGCCATGGTGGTAGACCACCCAAGACGAACACATGTTCTTTTGAGCATTGTGTGTACTTCCGCTCTGTTTTTGGAGAGCATATACTCTGTAGCAGTGTGCCAGACACTCAGCTCAGCTTTTGACATATGACTCATTTAATTCTCATAGCAAGCCTTGAAATCAGGTGCAAGGATTTTACAGATGAGAACACTGAGGCATCACCCAGTAGGTGATGGTCTCTGCTCTGGTCTCTGCTCTTGACCATTGTGTTGCACTGCAAATTGTAGAGAATAATTCAACTTGGTGACCTTTGTGGTCGGTCATAACAGCCAACATTTCTGCATTTTAGAACTTATTAAGTTGTTTTGTATAGGATTTTACAAATGATATAATATGTACATTTCTGCAATTTGCTTTTTTTTACTCTTATTTTAAAATTTGATCCACATTGACTTATATATAAACATATTAAAAAAAATTTTTTTAATGTTTGTTTATTTTTGAGAGAGAGACAGAGCACGAGCGGGGGAGGGGCAGAGAAAGAGGGAGACACAGAATCTGATGCAGGTTCCAGGCTCTGAGCTATTAGCACACACAATACATGATCTTGAGATCATCACCTGAGCCAAAGTCAGAGGCTTACTGACTGAGCCACCTAAGTGCCCCTATATATATAAACATATTTTTAACTGCTGTAAAGTTTTTCATCATGTAACAGTTCATATATAGCCCTCCTAATGGACACTAGTGTTTTGTTTATTTTTTAATGTGTATTTTGAGAGAGAGAGAGAGAGACAGGGTGTGAGCAAGGGAGGGGCACAGAGAGAGAGAGGGAGACACAGAATCCAAAGCAGGCTCTGGGCTTTGAGCTGTCAGCACAGAGCCCGATGTGGGCCTTGAACCCATGAACCATGAGATCGTGACCTGAGCTGAAGTCAGATGCTCAACCGACTAAGCCACACAGGCTCCCCTGGACACTAGTGTTTTTAAGCTTTTCTCTTAATGTCATAATTTGTATCTATATATGTCTCTTCTGCACATGTTTCTTTAAGGTGTATCCACCTTAAAGGCCTGTTAGGCTTCTTGACTTGAGTATTGCAGGAAACTTTTCTCTCAACTTTGTTAAGGTTGCTTTTATTTTTAACTTATAATTGATAGTTTGTCAGAGCAGCCACAAAATAGTCATTAAACATGTTGACCTATGTTAAAATCTCCATAAAAACTTCCCTTTGGCTATTTCCTGTTCTCAAAACTTACAGAATAAACTTTTTTTTTTTTTTAATTTTATTGTTGGTGGGGAGTGTCCTTGTAATATGATGGTTTCTTAGGCAGTGTTATACCTCCATCATACCAATATCAGATGGCTTTCTATCTGATAAGATTCAAGAACAATCCCAAGGCACCAAAGTGTAGACATTCCTTTTCTTTGCTTATTTTTATTTTGGTAATGTTGTGTCCCATATCAGTATAGGCCTTGGTATTCTAGATGGAATTTGGTGTAGCATGAATCTAGTCATTGTGGGTTGCTCCAGCTATGAATTTGAAGTTACTCTGGAACAAGAATGATTTGGATAAGATTTTGCCCAGATAGAGGAATGAGTCTGAGTTCCGTAGAGGGGTTCTTTGCCCTGGCTGTAATGAAGAGTTGAACTCAAGTTAATTTTACTTGGATTGTCTCCTACTGAAAATCCCTTCTGCATGCCTAGATTCTGAATTACAGTCAGCTACAGTTGAAAGTCTTGGGAATTCTTTTGGGTAGAGGAGGCCATGGAAGGGATAAGATAGCACAGTATAAAATATAGTTTTGGGTGGGAGGGAGGAGAGGGTGGGTGATGGGTATTGAGGAGGGCACCTTTTGGGATGAGCACTGGGTGTTGTATGGAAACCAATTTGTCAATAAATTTCATAAAAAAAATAAAATAAAATATAGTTTTGATTATTGTAACTATTAACAAGAATATGTTAATAGCATTATAGTCTGCATCCCCATATTATCCCTTGATTGGTAAACATTTTTTTTTAAAAATTTTTTTTTTTCAACGTTTATTTATTTTTGGGACAGAGAGAGACAGAGCATGAACGGGGGAGGGGCAGAGAGAGAGGGAGACACAGAATCGGAAACAGGCTCCAGGCTCTGAGCCATCAGCCCAGAGCCCGACGCGGGGCTCGAACTCACGGACCGCGATATCGTGACCTGGCTGAAGTCGGACGCTTAACCGACTGCGCCACCCAGGCGCCCCTAAACATTTTTTTTTAATTGATCTTATGATTGCATCTCTATACAGCGTATCTCCTTAACAAAACTATAAGCTTTTCCAGTCGAAGGTGATAGTTTTTTGGGGGGGATGTCACAAATCAGGTAATTAAATACTTAGCAGATGGAGGTATAATAATTCCCTATTACCTGATGATATTTGTAGTTTGTAAAGTACAAACAGTAAATAGTCTGAACCTTCCCTTAGTCTCTTTTGTTTAAGTTTGCGAAACAAATTGATAACCAGTGTACACAATAAAGAGGGCAAGAAGACACCTAAGAGGAAATATTTGCCTTCAACACATAACACACAAGCACTAATAACCAGAGTATATAGAGAGCTACTACTAATCACTAAGGAAAAAGCCAACACAAAAGAAAAATAGACAACATCCAGACACTTCACTAATCCAAATAGCTAATAAACAGAGAGAGATGTCAACCTCATTAATTATCAGGGGAATATCAATTAAAACTATCAGATGTCATTTATATACTCATCAGATTGGTAAAAAGTCTGATGACTCCTAGGAACAGGAGATCTCCTGCACTGCTGGTGGGGGTGTAAATGGGTGCAACCACTTTTGAAAGTACTTTGGAATTGTTTACTAAAAGTGAATGTATGTGCATCAGGAGTCACAGCAGCATCTGCTTCTATTAGAAAAAGTAGAGGGGCACCTGGGTGGCTCAGTGGGTTGAGCGTCTGACTTCGGCTCAGGTCATGATCTCACACCTTGTGAGTTTGAGCCCCGCGTCGGGCTCTGTGCTGACACCTCAGAGCCTGGAGCCTGCTTCTGCTTCTGTGTCTCCCTGTCTCTCTGCCCCTAACCCACTCGCATTCTGTCTCTGTCTCTCTCAAAAATAAATAAACATTAGAAAAAGTAGAAACAACTCAAGTATCTGTTAACACTAATATAAACAAATTCATAATGTAATCCTACAATGAAAAACTGGTCATGAAAGTGCAGGAACTATGACTGCATGCAACAGCATGGAGGGCTCCTAAAATTTAAGGATGAATGTAGAATGAGCATGACACAAAAGTTTTGTCCAGTATGATTTCCATAAAGGTGAAAAATAGACAAAATTATTTAGGGATTTATACACAGATGGTAAATCTGTTTTAAAAATCAGAGGATGATTTCCTAAAAAGTTAGGAGATGTTATCTTGAGAGCAGAGAAGAGGAGGTATTAGAACAAGGGAAGGGCCCATGGAGCACTTCAGGAATGCTGACAGTGTTGTTCCCCCACCCCGCTTTTAACCTGCAAGCTGGTTGCATGGATATTGCTCACCTGTTTATTAAATCTGTTTGTTTACAGGTCATTTATATACTCTATGTGTGTTGTATTTCATCAGAAACTATTAAAAATTCTTAGACCCATTAAAGATAGTTCATGGCCAAAAGGACTAAAGTATTTAAATAAGAAAGAGTAAAGAATTTCTTGGATTAAGTACTCAATAGAATGAATTTTTAAGTGCTGTAGAATTATGCATATATGTATAAATGTTCAATTATCAGTAATTTATTAACATATTCCTTAATCATTTTTATACTTTTATGTTAGCTTATAGTTACTTCAAATCCTTTCAGGTAGGTTGTGACCCATAAATTAAAAATAAATATTTGTAGTAAATGTAAATTAATGAGAGCGGTCAGTTGGTCCCCTGGCTCCCTTCCTTCCAGATACCCCAAAAGTTATTAATTCCACAATTGATTGTCCACTTGAGTACCCCAAATTATGGAAGCTGTAGCATGTTACTGGGATGGGCATGATAACTTTTAGGTATACAATACGACTATTAATCTTATAATTGTAGTGGGAATGTTCAAAGGTTCTTCACCTTCTGTGTTGTTTGCAAAATTTTGTTATTTTTACTTTAGTTTCTACATTTTTACTGTTTATTTCCTTAAGATAAGACTGCTACTGTTTTTATATCCCAGTGGAGCTTTCTATGGTATAGTATCTATTCGATAAATGTTTATTAAATGAAAAATAAAATTAATTTATGTGAAAACAAACAATGAAGCAAAATGCTCCATTTTGTCTCTTAAATGTTCAGAGTTATAGAATCCTTTCATGCCTAAATATGAAAAGAAAACCCCATCGCTTAGTCCAGTAGTATTTGCATCTGAAACTCTGTCCAAAGTGAGGTTCTGGTTGTTGCATTGGGAGGGGGGGGGGGATGTGGAATTTTATTTAATTTTTTTATTTTTTTAAGTTTATTTATTTTTGAGAGAGACAAGGAGAGTGAACAGGGGAGGGGCAAGGAGAGATGGAGAGAGAATCCCAAGTAGGCTCTGCACCGTCAGCGCGTAGCCCGGTGCAGGGCTTGAACTCACAATCTGAGTTCATGACCTGAGCCGAAACCAAGAGTTGGACGCTTAACCGACTGAGCCACCCGAGTGCCCCGGAAAGTGTAATTTTAAAGCCCTTTGTCTTTCCTGCTCTAATCCTCTAGAGTTTGGGACATAGGAAGTTCTATATTTAGGATATACAGGAGAAAAACATCCTCAAGGAAATGGTCTTGGATTAATATTTAACTATAAATTGATTTTTCTGTGTAAATACTTAATCTGTTCAAAACATAAATGATACTGGAAATGAGAAAGGAGCTTTAAATGTACATTTGGAAGGGATAAAATGAATTTGCATTTCTTCATCTCACAGATAGCATCTCATGTTTTCTTATTTATTTTTATTCTTCACCATTATGTTATGTGAAGTTTGTGGTATCATATAAAAAGGAAATGTTCAGTGCATTGCCTAAAATTGAGATGATTAAAAGTTACGTGACAGAAAATTTCCTCAAGATTCTTTTCTTTCAGATTTGCTTTCGTCTATCAGCACATTCTGGACTTCTTTCATCTTAGGCCATGTCAGTTTAATGCCACCTTTGTATCTCTTCTGCATCGGTCGCTATCTTGTGTAAATTTTGTTCTGTTATTGCTCCACTAATTATTCTCAAATTCCATTTCAATCAGATTATTCCCCTTTTTTTGGATTCAGTAATAGAGCTCTCTTGCTCAGTCACATCAAATCCAGATTTGTTTATATCACCTCTGAGATCTTCCGATCTAACAAGCCTTCCTTTAAATGAGGCTTTTCTCACTTCCTCACCACACACATTGTCTACTCCAGCCAGGTGGAGCTAGGCACTATCCTAATTTTCCATTTCCCTGTGTTCATGATTTTCCCTCTACTTCACTCTCCCCTTTATCTTACCTCCTGCTAACCCTGCTTCTGTGAGTCCCCTTCTGGTGACTCATTCTAAACCGATGCCTTCCTTCTTAGGCCTGTAGGTTTTTAACATTTACATTTAATGCTTCATTGTTTGTTTTCACATGAATTAATTTTATCTCCCCTAGAGTAAGTTCTGTAAGCCATCTTTATACCTTTTATAACACAGCTGGAAAACAACTGTTGGTAGGTTGATATGTTGTTGTTCCCCCATTATTTAAATGTAATATTTGAAACACGCAGAGAATAGATGTAAGTTATAAAGTATAATTATAAAAGAACGTCTCTGCTTCTTGCTCCCTGCTTAGCCCCTGGAGAACACCAGTGTTTGGAATTGTGTCTTACCTCCATTGCCTTTTTAAAATTAATTTTGCAGACATGCATCTATAAAATTTTTGTTTCTGAGGCTTACAAAAACAGATTCATATAGCATGTAATCTGGAAGTTTTTTCATACAACATTATGTTTATAGGATTGATGAATGTTGTTGCATTTGGCTGCACTTTATTCCTTTCAGTGTGGTAGAATGATCCGTTGTATGAACATGCTGGTTTATACAACCTGGCCACAGATGTTTGCATTGTTGGTAGTTTTTTGCTATTATAAGGGCTGTGCAGTGAACATTGTTTTGACTCTTTGAGTACACATGTGGAGAGGTTTCTCTAGGGTTTATTCTTAGGTGTGCAGTGCTAGGCATAGGGGATACAAATATTTATTTTTGAAGCCAGTGCTTTATTTTTTTCCGGCATACTTTTCACCTAACAATTTGTTGTTTGTCTCCCAAAAAGGGCAGACTTTTGTTTTGCTTCATTGCAATGTCTTTAGCACCCAGGATTATATTTGACATATAATAAGTAGTTGGTAAATATTTGATGAGAGAATGAAATGCTTTTCAAATTGATCATACTAATTTATACTTTCATCAATAGTGCATAAAGTGCCTTTTGATCCACATCTTTGCCTAGACTTGATATTATCAGACTTCTTAATTTTTTTTTCCTGGGTTAATCTAGTAAATTTAACATGTTTTCTCACTCTGGGTCTAATTGCATTTTCCCTATTACTGACAAAGTTGAGCATCTTTTTTAGGCTGTTTGATTCTTAGATTAGTGGGGTTTGTTGTTTTTGTTGTTTTTATAACCAGATATTTTTCTTTGCTGTGGCAGGTGGATGGAGAGCTAGAAGCTCTGATGGAGAATGGTGAGGGTCTCTCTGATAAAAACCAGGTGCTCAGCTTATCCCGGCTAATGGTTAGAATTGAAACTTTGGAGCAGAAACTTACCTGTCTTGAGCTCATACAGGTGAGCTCTTTGATACTAATTTGTTTTTTATTTCTGAGTTTGTGGTGGGGCATCTAACTTTAAACCGTTTATTTTTTGTACACTTTTATTTTGCATCAATCAAAACAAAGTTTATGGGTGTTTTGTGAATATAAACAAAAATTTTATTCCTCTTTGTGGACCCTTTTTAATGCTGTGTTTGATATTTCCTACCCCAACCCACCTCAACCCCATCCCAATACCCTGCATCTTGCTTCCCTTCCCCCATGGAAGAACACGCATTCACAGTCTTGCCTGAAGTCCTTTCTGGAACGTCATGGGCTGTCTTTGTTGTGGATCTGGATGGCAGAGCTAGGTGATGGCCGGGAAAGTAACCAGAAGCTTCAAGAAGAGGTCAGTTCACATTCAACTTGCTTGTTTTTTAAAACCGCTATATAGATTACTTAGGTTGAGCGATGATATCAGTGGTAATGAATCTAGCACTATATTTACTACTGGTATTAAATAATTTTATTATCTTAGTATCATTCTTGTAACTATAACCTTTACTTAAAACTTGCTAGTAGTGAGTTTGACCTATGGCTATAGAATCCCTATAGTTGATATTGTGTAGCTGGGAACTGCAAGAGCAAAATATAATATCATAGTTGAGTGAAAGATCCAGTTCGTTGCTAAAGCCATAGTTTTAAACAGATAGGAAGCCATATGAAACTTAAATTCTGGTGTTCTAAAAAATTAGTGAAGAGCTGAATTCTGGATGACCAGAGTAAGAACATTTTGAGGAGTCAATAAGTGTTTTAAAGATCTAAATAAATGTTCATTGCAGCATTGTTAGTGGAGTTGTGATGTTTATACCTCCCCATGAAATAAGCAATATTTTTTAACCTAGTCTAAATGTAGTTCTTTTTAATATAATACCAAAGTGTTGCATGTTACGTATAGAGATAGAGAGAGAGATAGAGAGATAGATAGATAGATAGATAGATAGATAGATAGATACCATATAATGCACTTTTAAAAACATCAGGAATAAGCAAATAAGTGGTTATCTTGCCTCCATTCTTCTCCCAGGAGATTTGGCAATAAGTAGAAGTTGAGGAGGACTTGGGGTAGATGGGTGGGTTGGTTGGTTGGTTTCTTTCTTTCTCTCTTCCTCCCTCCCTTCCTCCTTTCTTTCCTTCCTTCCTTTCTTCCTTCAAGATCTAGTTGACTTTATTAAATGATTTATGAATTGGGCAGCATCCTATCGAGCAAGTGGAGGGGAACTCCCTATCCTTGGGGTTTCTGTAGGACTACATTAGGGAGTACTTTAGAAGAAAGTCTTGGATTTCCGGATGGAGGGGATGATTATCTCTGAAGAGAGAGTCTCATTTTGTTAGATAGCTATTTATCAAAAGCTAAACGAGGTAAGTAATATCTGCATTGTTTTGTGTGTGTATGTGAGACATCATTTAAATATATGTTGTTGCATAGTTCCCAAGCCTATATCACAGTCATTTGGGAAACTTTTTAGAAAAAGATACCCAGGATGAGGTCCACTAGCATATGTATATATACGTGTGTGTGTATATATACATACACACACACATATATGTATATATGTATGTGTATATGTATATATGTGTGTGTGTGTGTATATATATGTGTGTGTGTGTGTGTGTGTGTGTGTGTATTTTTTTTTTTTTTTTTAATCTCAGGTTTGAGAAGCACTGGTGGAGGATATTAATTGGTCCTGTTTAATATTGTGAGCAGTTACCTGCCCACATTTTTATTTTTGCTGGTCAGTCTTAAAACAGTTTTCTTTCCTTTCTGGAGGAAAATAATATTATGACATTTAAATCCTTCTGTAGTTATAGAGACTTTGGTCTGAATAAGACAGTAAAGAAACCCTGCTGCTCTTGCAAAAATGATCTGAGTCCCATCCAGAGGTTTGAAAAGTCAACTGTGTAAAGTGATGAGATTTTTTTTTTATTGTGTTTAATCAGATTATAAAGACTTTGGAACACTTACCCATTCCTACTAAAAATATGTTGGAGGAAAGCAAAGTACTTCCAATTATTCAACGCTGGTCTCAGACCAAAACTGCCATTCCTCCGTTGAGTGAAGGAGATGGGTATTCAAGTGAGAATACGTCACGTGCTCACACACCACTCAACACTCCTGATCCTTCCACCAAGCTAAGCACAGAAGCTGACACAGATACCCCCAAGAAGCTCATGTTTCGCAGACTTAAAATTATAAGTGAAAATAGCATGGACAGTGCAATATCTGATGCTACCAGTGAGCTGGAAGGCAAGGATGGCAAAGAGGACCTTGACCAGTTAGAACACGTCCCTGTAGAAGAAGAGGAAGAGTTACAGTCACAACAGCTACTCACACAACAGCTGCCTGAGTCTAAAGTTGAGAGTGAAATTGCCATGGAAGCCAGTAAGCTACCCATATCTGAACCAGAGGCTGATGCTGAAATAGAGCCTAAAGAGGGCAATGGCACGAAACTGGAAGAAACTATTGCTGAGGAAACACCATCCCAAGATGAAGAGGAGGGTGTATCTGATGTGGAGAGTGAGAGGAGCCAGGAACAGCCAGATAAAACAGTAGATATAAGTGATTTGGCCACCAAGCTCCTGGATAGTTGGAAAGACCTAAAGGTAAGGAAACATTTCTGTTTATTTTAACCTGAATTACTCAGGTCTAGAGTTCCACAAATCTTAAGTTGAATTACCTACTTTTCTAGCTATACATATATTTGAAAAATGGAGTACCATCTCTCTTACTGATAACTAATTACAAATGTCTCAAATCTTTTAAACCTTGGCAAGAGATATACCAGCCAAACTAATATACAGATATCCCCTTTTCTTCATTTAGAAAAGCATATCGCAGCAGTGACTTCAGTTTTTTTTTTTTTTTTTGTAGTTTTTTAAACATTTACTCATTTTTTGAGAGACAGAGACAGTACAAGTGGGGGAAGGACAGAGAGAGAGGGAGACACAGAATCCGAAGCAGGCTCCAGGCTCCCGGCTGATCACATAGAGCCCAATGTGGGGCTCAAACTCACCAACAGTGAGATCATGACCTGAGCCGAAGTTGGACGCTTAACCAACTGAGCCACCCAGGTGCCCCAGTGACTTCAGTTATTTAAGTGCACCTTACATTAAAACCAAAACCAGAAATACGTTGAGCTACAAACATAGGATTCTACATTTGAAAATTCTTTGTAAGAGTGTATGTAAGAAAAAAAGTCAGTGTTTAAAGTAATTGGAAATTAATATATTGGATTAACTAGAAATTAATTTTTAAAAATTAACTATAACTGGAAAACCAAGGTAATTCAGCAACTTCTTATCAAAAATGATTGAACACAAATATCTATTCCAGTAAAACAACTTTATATGGAGCTAGTTGGTGTTCAGTTCCGTTATTGTTTCTGAAACAGGCCTGCCTTTAAATGCCTACTTCTTTGGTCAAAAGATGTTATCTAGAGGAAGATAGAGAGGTGTGGAACCCTTACGCCTAATACGTACATAATCTGTCATTAAAGAACGTAGCAAGTTGTACAGGGTTTGCTTTGCAGAAAACTCAGTCTGGGTCTTGGATAAACACAGAAGTGAATAACAGGATGAGCCTAGGAGAGATGTGATACATTTTGATTGTAAGTGATCTGTATCTGGGATTCAGGTCTTGAGGACCCTGTGGGAACAGGTTACTTCCTAGCTTCTATTTTTCTGTTCCTTTCTTCTGTCAGAAGTGAAGCAACCAGATAAACCAGCAGTACAGGTTTATTTGCAGTAAGATGGACAACTGAATCCTACCTGTCCCCAATTATGATTACAAAACTCACCCATTAGATCCTGCGATTTGACCCATATGGAACTGACCTCACACTGAACAAAAGGAGTAGTTGATTGGTTGTGCACTATTCTTACTTCCGGCATTTGTAATTTGCTGTGTTGAGACTCTTCTTTAAGTATGGTGTGGTTTCAGTTCTCGTTGACCTGTTTGCTACTCTTGCACCACTTAGAGTTTATCGTTACTCAACCTTATTAATAAACCTTGTGAAATCCTTCCTTTTTATAAACCTAAAAGGAAGAATTCATAGTAAATCTGCTTATGATACAACACGTGAACTGCAGGAACCAGAATTGCAGTTAAAAGAAAGAAATGCTGGGATGGTCACGTGGGTGGACCTTCATTTAAGGCCTGCTTTGTGAGGGCACAGGAGTGTGGAAGAAGTCCCTCTTGAGTTTGGAGGCTAGTACAGCCTGTGGCATGACTGGCTTCATAAGGAAGGTGGAAATGGAGACCTGTACTCGAATGGGCATAGAAAAGGCCTTACAGACATAGTTTTACAGAGTGAGAATGGGGTGGCAGACCCAGTAGTTCACTTTCGCCTGATAAATCTCTGGTTGACATAAGTTTAAAAAAAATGAGATTTAAGCATCATTTCTTTAAAAACCTGTCTCTTCTTAAAACCTGGAAAAAGTAATACTTTCGTTTCTCTCTATGGTAGTTTTTTATTGTAATGGTAGTGGTATGAATTACTCTCTGGGATATCCTTAACTCAGTTAGCTGTAACTGGTCATTTAAAGTCACACTCTAGACGTTTTTGAGTCCTACCAAATTATTTGTTCCCCTGCTTGTCCTCGTTCCTCCTGTCTGAAAGATCAAAGCAGTTGCATAGCACTATGTAGCTTGATGATCCTTTTGACTTGAGGCTCAAAATTTTATTCATACTTAAAATATATCCTTCTTAACTCTCATACTTTGGATGTATCCTGATTCTTAGCATCAAGGAAGCCATTGAATGAGATTTTCCTTCTTCAAACTTTAGTTTGCTCTGGAATCATTACTCACCTAGAATTGCATGACTGAGAAATGTTGTCACTTGACTGAACTGTGATGTTTTGTTACACATTGGTGCTGGGGCTCTTAATTCATCTATCATTCTGTTTAACATTTACCATGATTCTAATTCCAAAACTCTGATTATGGTTGTCAAGAAAAAAAGAAAGAAAGAAAGAGAGAAAGAGAAAGAAAGAACTTTAGCCAGCATTTAATCAGAACATTGAAATCAGAAACCCATAATTTGAACATGTTTTAGATAAACGCATGGACTTGATGTGATTACACTATACCCATACTATCCCGGCATTGAAAGAGTTAACTACTTCTGTCTGACTTCCACCTATGTATTCAAGTAGACGTTGGCAGAAAAGACAATGTCTTATTCAACCAACCTTTATTAAGCACCTATTGCCAAGCACTGGGTTAGTTGCTGATGTTAATTCCAAGATCGTACTAAAAAAAGCATTACTCTAAGATTGTGGTTATGTTAGCCACTCCAAGCTTCCCTGACCTTCTGGGGCCACTGTAACATTGTTGGACATGTGTTCCACTTGGCCTTTCTACACATTGGATGGAGTGAAGAACTGAAAGAGGTTGCTTCAGATCCTTAATCTTGATTTTTGCTGTGAAGGCAGACCATAGGGATCATCAGTAAATGAAAGAGGGTGGGAGGGAAGGGAATGAAGCTTCATGAATTACTCTTTGTCCTCCCAGATCTGATGATGATCCCCCTTGTAACTTGAACCATTTCCATCTAGCTTCTCAGGGCAGCAAGGAGCTTGTTAACATCACCAGCTGACCATGTGTCTCCTTTTCTCAACTCCATTTTCAACTTCGTGCTGAAGAAAAACGAGAACCTAGCGTGCATTCTGTGAAGAAACAGGAAGATGGTTGGGAAGTTGGATGATGCATGAAAAATATAATAGGTGAAAAGAGGACAGAGGTGGTTAACTCACTGGCGCCGGCGTTATTTTGGTGCGTCCATTGCCGACAATGGATGTCGTTCCGGGAAAATCCCGACTCCTGGCGAGAAAGGATTAAGTGAGCTACTTTTTCTATACCTCTATACACAGGACTGCTGCCATGGCTCCACAGGGCTTGCACATTTTGACTCCTAAAGTAGACCTAAACAAGAAACATCACCTAACACATTGCTACTACACGAGCATGTATTTTCAAGTGCAAATTTATCGGGCTACATTTTCAGCAGGGACATGTGCATATATTTCTATTTGCAAAAGGAATTACTGTACATCACCCCTCATGCTGAAAATATACCCTAGACTTCACAGGGCAAAACAGTTGGTTATAAGTGGTGATTGATTATAACTTGACTGGAAAATCCTCATTCATTTGGATCATGAGAAGAAGAGGTAAGGTTCCTGTGAATATGGCAGTTTTTTTTCAGTTAAACACCCAGTAGATTATGATGGCTAGTGATTCCAGAGCCTCTCTTGTAAACACTTAGACTGCAGGATATGCATCTCTCCTTATAATGAAATCTGGGTAGTTACAGTTACACCTGGTTTAGATGATTTAGGGGCACCATTCTGTACATGTGATAAGTTGGACTATTCTTAATAATACTTTTCTTCATGTTTATGTCAAGACTATCTTTAATTCAACAAACATATTATTTGCCTAGAAAGTTAAGCATTAAACTCTTTACAGAAAGTTTAAATAAAACATAGGGTTACTCAGCTGAAAACGTTTAAGTCACTACTTGGAAATTCAGTCTGTAACTGATATCCTATGTGGAATCTGCTATGCAACATTTCAAAATGAAATTATGTACCCTGGGTTTCTGTAATAAATTTCAAAATCTTTCGTAGAGATTATTCTGTATCCATAAGGATCAATATTACCCTTTCCTTTAAAATACATTTTTTTTTAACATTTATTTATTTTTGAGAGAGAGAGACAAAGCACAAGCAGGAAGGGGAAGAAAGAGAGGGAGACACAGAAACTGAAGCAGGCTCCAGGCTCTGAGCTGTAAGCACAGAGTCTGACACGGGGCTCCAACCCGTGAACCATGAGATCATGACCTGAGCCTAAGTTGGATGCTTAACTAACTGAGCCACCCAGACGCCCCTCCTTTAAAATTTAGAATTGCCCCCAAAGAAGCAATCTTAGATACTGCTACATTGAAAGTTTTTTGTTTGTTTTTTTTTTTAAGTTTATTTACTTATTTTGAAAGAGAGAGAGAGAGTACGTGCGGGGCAGAGCAGAGGGGAAGAGAGAGAGAATCCCAGACAGCAGGCTCCACACTGCTAGTGGGGAGCACCGTGTGGGGCTTGAACCCACAAACTGTGAGATCATGACCTGATCCAAAATCAAGAGTTGGCCTCTCAACCAACTGGGTCGCTTAGGCGCCCCAAAATTTGTTTTACAAGTATCAGACTCAGTAAAAGGCAAAAATGGTCTAAAGCTTATTAGTAGTCCATTTTGTTATTACTGGATAGGTCCTTTAATCTAAATCATGGCTTGGCTATGTCTGTCCCACTGCTTGTTTTTGTAAAGATTTTTGGGAACACAGCCATGCTCATTCATTTACATACTGTCTGTGGCTGCTTTTGCACTGTGGTAAAGTTCAGAGTCTGGCTGCTTGAAACATTCTGATTTTGAGTGAAGTCATTTTGATACTTTATTCTTATGGATGAACTCTTAATTCTGTTTCCCTAAAGACATGATGATTATGGTTCTATAGCTCATGAAGTTAGTTTGAAAAAAAAAAAAAAGTCTTGACTCTGGGAAAAGTTACTTTGAATAATTTGGATGTAAGGCTGTCTGAGAAGTGGGAGAGAAGAGACCTTTACGCAATGTTGTTTTTCCCTCAGGACCATGATCAGGTTAGTTGGAAACTTGAGGTTTTGAGTATAGATAAGTTGGTGCAATCTAGTCTTACATGTAACCATAATAAAATGTATAAATTTTTCTTAATATTCCTTTTACTTTTGATGTGATTTCAGACTGACAGGAAAACTGCAAGGATACTATTCTGTGTATGTATTCTGTAGGTGATACACATTCTAGTGACAAATGTAGAAAAAAAGCTAAAAATTCCTCTTATTCCTCCACCCAGATTCCCCAGTGTTAACATTTTACCAAATATCCTTTATCATTTTCTCTTTAACTTAAAATAAGTTACAGATGTGACATCCATTGCCCCTAGATATTTTAGTGCATATTTTATAAAAACAAGGATATTATTCCATATGACTGCAGTATATTTGTTAAAATCAGCAGATTAGTGACAAAATACTGTTATCTGATCAACAGATCTCCTTCAGACTTTGCCAATTGTACCCATAATGTCTATAGCAAGAAAAAAAATCTGATCCAGAATTGGAGCTAAAGTGTTATGTTGGGTTGTATCTCTCTAGTATCCTTTAATCTGGAATAGTTCCTAAGTCTATCTTTGCTTTTTATACATTTCAAATTTTTAAAATATTTTGAAATTTTTAGAATATTCCTCATTTGGGGCTTGTCTGAAGTTTTCTTTTGGGTTCAGGTTATACATTTTTGTCTGGAATAGTAAGGAGTATCCTTCACCTGATGTTGATTTGTTCCACTATTGGCACTGTCAGCTCCAATCCCTTGGTTAAAGTGGTGTCTGCCAGGTTTTCCAACATAAAGTTACTGTTTGATCCTTATCATTAAAAATTATCCTATAGGAGCACCTTTGGAAGTGTATAAATAATCTGCTTTTTATCAGATTTATTCATTAGTTTCAACATCCAGTGAATTTACCCAAATCACTTAACAGCTGTGATGGTTGCCAAGTGGTGATTTTCTAACCTCTCATTCCTTTTGCTCCCCTCTGTTTTGGTTGTAGCCCTCTTGTAAGCACGAGCTTTTCCTGCTCTCCCATGTAGTTCTGTATTCATTGATTTTTATCAGTTTAGGCTCATGCATTCTCATTTTTTTATTATTTTTTTATTTTAATTCTCTATTAAACATTCTTCCAAAGCATTATTTTACCCTGTATCTTACAGTTATAAGAAATAACATTGGCATTAGAAAAACTAGGAAGAACGATAAATGTTTCCTTCTTCTTCTATAAAGAAGGAAAATTATAACAAAGGACAGAGCTTTACACATTTAGTTAAATAGGAGATTCTAATTTGAAAACTGCATCTCAGAGCAAACGTGTATTTGCTCAGTTATTACTATTTTCAGTTTTTTTTAATGTTTGAGAGAGAGCAGGGGAGGGCAGAGAGAGGGAGGGAGAGAAGGCTTCATGCTGTCAGCACAGAGCCCTGTGTAGGGCTTGATCTTATGAAACTGTGAGATCATGACCTAAGCCAAAATCAGGAGTTGGACACTCAACCAATTGACCCACCCATATGCCTCTGTTCAATTATTTTTTAACAAAAATACTTATTTTTCAAGAAGGAAACCCAGTAAAAAATTTTTTTTATTTTAAAAATAGTCCTGCATTCAGCTATAGTTCCCCCCCCCACACACCCGCCAAGCTCTGATCAGATTTATTTTGATTTGGGAAAAGTTTTCTTTGAAACATCCCAGTACAGAACTTTTAAAACTATTAATAGAAAATAAATGAAGAACATTAAGTGCGCAACACTAATTACTGGCGAGGTACTGGTATTCTGTTTCCTCCCTGCTTCTCCCAAGGAAACCTTAAATTGAATCTTCAGCAGAATGATCCTTAAATATACTTTATAAAAAATGAGAGCTTTTGTTTATATAACTTTTAGATTTTGTTCTTCCTAATTTTATTCTGAAACTCAATTTTATGCCAAACCATATTAGCTTTGTAATGTACACTTGTATGCAGTTCGGCAAAGCAGTAGTATACCTCAGGCTCTGTTCCCTCAGAGTTTAGGAAAAACAGAATTGGTCACAGGCATGTATTGATTGATTGAATGATTGATTGAGCATGTGTGTACACACCTGTGTGAGATGGAGAAGGGCAGAGGGGGAAAGAGAACGTTAAGCAGGCTCCACACTCAGCACAGAGCTCAGTGCAGAGCCTGATGCAGGACTCAGTTCCACAACACTGGGATCACGATCTGAGCTGAAATCAGGAGGCCGGCACTTAACCAACTGAGCCACCAGGCGCCTGGGTCACAGCCATTAAAAACCAATCTAAGGGCACCTGGCTGGTTCCCTTAGTAGAGCATGTGACTCTTTTTTTTTTTTTTTTTTTAAGGCTTATTTATTTCGAGAGAGAGAATGCATGAATTGGGGAGGGACAGAGAGAGAGAGAGAGAGAGAGAGAGAGTCAGTCAGTCCCATGCAGGCTCCACACTGTCAGCACAGAGCCCGATGCGGGGCTTGAACTCATGAACTGTGAGATCATGACCTGAGCCGAAATCAAGGGTTGGACGCTTAACCGACTCAGCCACCCGGGCGCCCTGAGCATGTGACTCTTAAACTCAGAGTTGTGTGTTCAAGCCCCATGTTGGATGTGGAGCATTAAAAAACATTTAAAAAAATAAAAAATTTAAAAAAGCCATTAAAAACAAATCTCACACTGTTTGCCAGTGTGTAATTTCTAAGTTCTGACAATGAAATATATGGATATAAATCTGTATATCTCATCTTTAGTTTTCAAAGGTAGGCAGAGGGGATTCCTCACAGTGTAGTTTTGCTCGGCTGAAACTGAAGACTTTGTAACTTCATAGCCAGTGATTGCCAGTGATTTTCAATTTGCCTTGAAAGAAGGCCAACTGAGGATTAATTTTACCAGTCATTAAAGCCAGCAAGTCCAGGTCAGCCATTGAGACTCTGCAGTCAGCCTTCTCATCTGAGTTAGGAAGCACTGAACTGCTGTTCGTCACATCCACCACCCTGGTGGCTTCTTTACCCCCAGGGCCATCCTTTACCTTGAAGGCAGAAATACTACCAATTTCTTCACAAACTGTTCCCCTTCCTCTTTAAGCTTCTTTTCAGTCTCCTTGAAGACAAGATTTGCCTTAAATCTACCAACTGCAGAGCCAATTGGAGCAGCCTTAATTTGATGAGTTCTAAAAGAACCAGCAGCTTCAGGAAAACCCATCTTGTACAGTGTGACAACCACAACTCCTACAGTGCCTAAATTATGCTGCAGAGCCTCCTGGGTTCTTGTTTTATTCAGTGAATTATCCATTAATTTTGTTATTTATTTGCTTAAATTGTCCCTTGTTTGGCCAGTGTGAGAGACCCTTTAGGTTCCCTCTGTGTGATTTTGACAGGTTGCCGTCAGTTTTTTAACCTGGAACGACATGCTATTCCAGGCTTATCTTGCACTTTCCCTTACCCAGCCCTGGAATCGGCCATTTGTCCAATAAACTCTGCTTTCTATGATGTGAAGTGAGATTGAGAAACCAAGATCTGGGGGCACCTGGCTGGCTCAGTTGGTTACCTTTCTGACTCTTGATTTCAGCTCAGGTCATGATCTCATGGTTTGTGAGATCAAGCCCCTGGTCCTGACAGTGCAGAGCCTGCTTGGGATATTCTCTCTCTCTCTCTCTCTCTCTCTCTCTCTCTCTCTCTCTGCCCCTCCCCTGCATGCTTGCTTGCTCTCTTTCTCTCTGAAACAAACAAACAGAAACTCTTATTAAGAAACCAAGATCTGGGCTCTAGATGAAGTCATTGCTACTGGGGCATTGCTTGTAGGGGCTGTCACCAGACCGTATCTATACGTACATATACATATGTGTATTTCTGTGTATGAGTAAACGTGTGAACACATAATGTACTACTCAACCTGTCGTTTCTCTCGCCTTCCTTCTGTTAATCTGAGACCACACCCTTGTCTGAATCATTTGGATTTCCCTGTGATTTTCACTATTCTGCCTATCCCTCAAAAGGTGGTATTTCTTGCAGCACCTGAGATTTCTTTTGTCCTACATGTTAAATAGGTCATTGTCTTCTCATTGCCATTTTTAATTCAGGCTCCTGTCATTTCTTGCTTAGACTGTTGGAACAGCCTCCTGTTTGTCCTTCTTGCTCCCATTCCTCCCTCCCTTCATATTTTCCTTTATATGCTATCGTGTTATCTTTTTAAAAACATAGATGTGATCTGGGTCGCCTGGGTGGCTCAGTTGGTTAAGCATCCGACTCTTGATTTTTGGCTCAGGTCATGCTCTCACGGTTCGTGAGTTAGAGCCCCACGTTGGGCTCCACACTGAAAGTGCAGAGCCTGGTTGGGATTCTCTGTCTCCCTTTCTCTCTGCCCCTCCCCTGCTCATATTCTCTGTCTCTGTCTCTGTCTCTCTCTCTCTCTCTCTCTCTCAAAAAAACAAACACACACACACTAAAAAAAATAGATGTATCAACAGGAACCTCTAGTAGCATCACAGAGACTCCCATTAATTCAAGAAGAGAGCCTTTAGTGTATGGCATGAGAGGTACTTCTACGTTTATCTAACTTTCTTGCCCAACAGTGTTTCTTACACATTCAGTGCATGAATCACATCAGGCTGTTCATACGTACTCACCCTTCCGTGGCGTTGTACATGCTGTTCTTTTTGCTTGCAATATCTTTTCTTCTTTCTCTCCGTTTTTTTTTTTTTTAATCTTCCTTCACTTAGACTTACAGTTGCAGCTCATTCTTTGTGATACTTTGTCCTTTTCTGTATTTCTCTATACAGTAGTTGTAATCTTAACAGATTACTAAAATTAGTTGCTTAGTCCCCTCACTGGACCATGAGCTCTTCAAGGGCAAGGATTATATCTTGATTTTTGTAGTAAAGGTTACTTTTATTATGGTATCATTTAAATAGTGGTTATAATAATAAGTTACCTCTTAATAGTAGTGAATGACTACTATGTGCCCCCTATGATCAGTAGCCAGAGTGCTGTTTGGAAATGAAGATCTGATCATGTCAGTGTCCTATTTAAAACTTTTATATAGTTCCTTATTACACTGTTATAATAAAATCCATTTTTCTTCATGAGGTTTGCCTACCATGATATAGTCTGGTCCTTATTTATTTATGCAGTCTCACATCAAGCCATTCTGGCCCCCCCCCCCCCAGTGGGTCTGTGCTACTAATGTTCATACACACGTGAACACACATTCATTCATTCCTGAAAACACTTACTTCTGTTTGGATGTCTCTTGTGTAAGTTTCATCCTTTCCCCAGGAAAGTCATTCCCATTCCTCTAAGAGTATTCTGCCCTTTCTGTATGGTCTCATAACCTCCTTTCCAATCACAGCAAATAATATTTCTTTCGTACTTGCACGGAGTGTGAGGGCAAAGAATGCTTATGTCTTGGTCATTCAAGTCTCCCCAGGATATGTCATTTGGCACTTCATAAATATTTGAATGAAGGTGTGAAGAAGTTTCATCTTTCCCCATGGTATCACACTGCTTCTTGAAACTGTGGTGTGTGTATTTTATTTGATAGGTGGTCAGAAAATATTTGAATGAGTGTCATATAATCTTTACAACCCTGTGAAGTATATAGATGGTGGTGTTTTTATTCCCTGTAAAACAGAAAACAAATAAGCCCATGAGGTTGTGACTTAGCTTCTAAGTGACAGAGCTGAAAATTGACTTGGGTCTTCTGATTTAAATCCCATATTCTTTCCATTCCCTTTTGCTGATCTAATAGTGACTTCTATATCTTTGTGAGGCAATTTACATAATTATGTACCTTTGGTGAATACTTCAGATTTCTCTTAATCTGCTTCTGATTTAGAAACTAATAAGTCCAAATTCATTCTGAAATCTTAGAAACTACCATTTTAGTGTTTTATTCAAGATTTCTTTTTTTTTTTTTTTTTTTTTTTTTTTACTTCGTGCTGCAGAGATTGGCAAACTGTGATCTATGATTGAACTTCAGAGCATTTTCAGAACCCCTGAAATCATATGCAAAACTGGGGTTTTTCTGGGGCAGGGGTCCATGAATATGAGCAGCTTGTCAAACAGAGATGTGTATATGTGTGAGTTGGGAAAAGAATGAACTGTGGTCCAAAAAGTATTTTCTGGATGATCTGGACATTAGGAGGTTTCCTACTCTTTTTTTTTTTTTTTTTTATGTTTATATTATTTTTTTGAGAGAGAGAGACAGAACATGAGCAGGGGAGGGCAGAGAGAGAGGGAGACACAGAATCCGAAGCAGGCTCCAGGCTCTGAGCTGTCAGCACAGAGCCTGACGTGGGGCTCGAACTCATGAGACTTCGAGCTGAGAGATCATGGCCTGAGCCGAAGTCGGCCGCTCAACCAACTGAGCCACCCAGGCGCCCCAGGAGGTTTCCTACTCTTAACTGGAGTACTGGCTTGATCATCTTTTTTTTTTTTTTTTTAATTAAGTTTTTAACTCCAGTATAGTTGACATACAGTGTTTACAATGGAATGATTTGACAATTGTACACATTAGTTGGTGCTCATCATGTTAAGTGCACTAATCCCCATCACCTATTTCACCTACCCTCCAACCCACTTCTTGTATCCTGCAGTTCTCTATAATTAAGAGTCTTTTTCTTGGTTTGTCTTTCTCCTTTTTTTTCCTCCTTTGCTCATTTGTTTCTTAAGTTCCACATATGAGTGAAATCATATGGTGTTTATCTTTCTCTGACTGGCTTATTTCACTTAGCATGATACTCTAGCTCCATCTGTATTGTTGCAAATGGCAAGATTTCATTTTTTGGCCGAATAATATTCTATTGTAAATGTATATAATGTCTTTACCCATTCATCTATCAGTGGATACTGGCATGCTTCCGTAATTTGGCTATTGGAAATTATGCTGCAATAAACATAGGGGTGGGTGTATATCTTCAAATTGGTGTTTTTGTATTCTTTGGGTAAATACCCAATAGTGTCATTGTTGGATCGTAAGGTAATTCCATTCTTAACTTTTGAGGAACCTCCATACTGTTTTTCACAGTGGCTGCACCAGTTTGCAGTCTCACCAACAGTACAGGAAGATTCCTATTTCTCCATATCCTTGCCAACACTGTTGTTTATGTTTTTGATTTTAGTCATTCTGACAGGTGTGAAGTGATAGCTCATTGTGGTTTTGATTTGCATTTCCCTGATGATGCGTGTTGTTAAGCATATCTCTCTTGGCCATCTGGATGTTTGGAGAAATGTCTGTTCATGTCTCGTGCCCATTTCTTACTGTATTATTTGTTTTTTGGGTGTTGAGTTGTATAATGTATAAATTCTTCATATATTTTGGACATTAACCCTTTGTGAGATATGTCATTTGCAAATATCTTCTTCCATACAGTAGGCTGCCTTTTAGTTTTGTGGGTTGTTTCCTTTACTGGGCAGAAGCTTTTTATTTTGATGACGTCCCAGTAGTTTATTTTTGCTCTTGTTTCCCTTGCCTCAGGAGACCTATTTAGAAAAATGTTGCTACAGCCAGTGTCCGAGAAATTACTGCCTGTGCTCTCCGAGGATTTTTATGGTTTTAGGTCTCACATTTAGGTTCTTAACCCATTTTGAATTTATCTTCATGTATAGAGTAAGCCAGTGGTCCAGTTTCAGTATTTTGCATGGAGCCATCCAGTTCTCTCAGTAACATTTGTTGAAGAGGCTTTTACCCATTTCCTATTCTTTCCTCCTTTCTCATAGATACATTGACCATATAAATGTGGATTTGTTTCTGTGATTTTTATCCTATTCCATTGATCTATGTGCTTATTTTTGTGCCAATACCATACTGTTTCGATTACTACAGCCTTGTAGTATAACTGGAAATCTGGAATTGTGATATCTCCAGTGTTCTTTTTTAAGTTTGTTTTAGCTGTCCTGGGTCTTCTGTGGTTCCATACAAATTTTAGGATTGTTTTCTGTGAAAAATGTTGTTGGTATTTTGATAGGGATTGCATTAAATCTGTAGATTGCTTTGGGGTAGTATGGACATCTTAACAATATTTGTTTTTCCAGTCCAGGAGCATGGAATATTTTTCCATTTATTTTTGTCATCTTCAGTTTCTTTCATTGGTGTTTTATAGTTTTCAGAGTACAGGTCTTTCACCTCCTGGGTTGAATTTATTCCTAGGTATTTTATTATCTTTGGTGCAATTGTAAATGGGACTGCTTTCTTAATTTCTCTTTCTGTTGCTTCATTGTTAGTATAAAAATGCCACGGATTTCTGTATGTTGATTTTGTATCCTGCATCCTTACTGAATTCATTTATCAGTCTAGTAGTTTTTTGGTGGCGTCTTTAGGGTTTTCTATATGTAATACCATATCATCCACAGATAGTGAAAGTTTTACTTCATCCTAACCAATTTGGATGCCTTTTATTCCTTCCTCTTGTCTGATTGCTGTGGCTAGCACTTCCAGTACTATGTGAAATAATGACCATCTACTCATCACTGCAGCATTGGGTTCACCAGTACAACCTGTAACTTCAGTGCAATCACTTGGAGGGCTGTGGTGATTTTAAAGTTTGAAAAATTTTAATTAGAAGAGATGGTTACATTTGAAAAGTGTAAGAAAAAATCTTAGATTTGGAATTAATTTGCTTGGAAAACAGAACTCTGAAAATGAGACACACTTAATCATCATAATCTTGGTTATTCTTCAGTGATTACTTAACACGAAAACCCTTATTTTTCTACACACGTTTACTACTGGCCTAGAGAGGCCTCAAAAGCAGGCACTTGTGTCACCTGTTCACCTTGTGCTTCAGTATTTTTTAGCATAAGCCCAGCACATTTTAGGTGTGTGTTGAATAAAACTGAGCATTGCTAAGGTAGATTCTTTGAATTAGAGTCAAGCTGGTTAAGGCTGGAGAAGAAGGAGGGGCTGGGGGACAAGTTTAAAGTGAACAACAGTGAACTGGGAGGGCTTTTTAAGGTATGGCATTTGCTGAAGAGCAGCATTTAGAAGTTGCCTTGGGTTCCTGAGGCCTCAGCCTGAGATGTCATAGCCCTCAGGTGGTGGTCTTTACCATGAATACAGCAGTAATGCCAAAAAAGTTTTTTGGTACTTTGTCGGGGGATTCTTCTGAGGCGTGTTATCTTTTTCTCCTCTTTTTATTTTAATTTTTAAATAGGCCTTTCCTGTACATGATACAAAGTTCAAAAGGCATATGGTGTGGTGTTTTGCTCCTACCCCTGACCCATGTCCTGTTCCCCGAAGGCAACCAGCACAACCAGCTTCTTGTATATCCTTCCAGAGATAATGTGTGCATACTGTGTGTGTGTATTTCTTTTTTTATAAAACTGGCAGCACTCTTTAGCTCCTTGTTTTTATTTAATATATTATGAAGCTAGTTTCATGCCAATTTACAGAACTTAGCTTTCATACTGCATGGTATTTTATTGTAAAGGTATGCAATCATCAGTTTCCGTTTTAAAAATTTTTATTTATTTTTTTTTAGAGAGCATATGTGAGAGGGGAAGGGGGCAGAGGGGGGGAGAGAGAGAATCCCAACCAGGCTCCACACTCCATGCAGAGCCCAATGCAGGGCTTGATCCTATGACCCTGGGATCATGCCCTGAGGTGAAATCCAGTCAGATGCTCAACTGACTAAGCCACTAAGGTGCCCCTTATAATCATTATCCTTTTAATTCTATTAATCAGTTCCCTATTTTGGCCATTTCAGTTGATTTTTTTTTTTTTTTAAAGTTCAGCACATAACTTTTATATAAATCATTTTGAACACATTTACATATGTGGGAATATACATGTTTGATAAATTACTAAAAGCAGTATCTCTGAGTCCTGGTCTGTGTTTTCTGTCATATTCATAGGTCTTGCCAGATTGATCTTTATAGTTTCTGTACCAGTTTAACTCTCAGCAGCAGTGTATGTACACAAAGGCATCTATCTCACTACACTCTGGTCAGCACAGGTACTGTGTAACTTTATCTTGGTCAGACTGGCACAGACGGAAAATTATTGAAGTGTTAATTTGCATGTCACTTATGCATGAAGTATTGAATATCTTTACATTTTTGTTTCCTGTTTTAAGAACTTTGACTCAGTCAATGTTTTGTCTATTTTTCTGAATGGCTAAAAACTGAGATTGATTCTTACTACCTTCCATTTCACGGGAGCCCATTTGTCTGAAGTTAGAAGAGTGTCTCTTTAGGGAGTTAAAGGAATAAATAAAATTATTATACTCCCTCTTTCCTTTACTCTCCCTTCCTCTGCCCCTCATAAGTGTGTGATTTTATGAAGTCTCCAGACGTTTATGTTCTCTTCTGAATTTTCTTTGTAGTCAGATTTTAAGACCTCTGTGACCTGATGGAGACCCCTCTACTCCTACCATTTATAATACAGTTTGTGAGGTAAAACCACAGACTCTTATGCTCTATGGGGACATGATGATAGGAGTTAAATAATTCTTCCTTCTGTTAAAGGAAACTAAATCCTGGTTATAGAGCCATTACCACTGAAGGTATTTCACAGAATTTATGCTGACAGGAAAGGAGCTATGGTACATAGCAGTATTTGTCCAGTAGGTTTATTTTCTTTGATTGGGCCTTGAGGTAGTGTAGGGCTATAGACATGGAGGTGTTCTATGTTGTGTGTTCATTTTTTGATTTTGTTGTTAATTGAGAAACTGGATTTTTAATCTTTAAGCTAGTGTATAGAATGTGAATCAGGTTCCATGACATGGTCCTGTTTTACCCAAAGTTGTTGTATGTTTCTCTAAGTTCTTACCTCTTTTTCTAAATTTTCAGTGTTCAGTAATCAGATAAATATTTGGCATGTTTGCTTTTGACACTAAAACTTCATAGATGCCCAGAAATCCAGAGAATGTGGGATATTTTGAAATCCTTTTCAAATACATTCAGTTACCTGGAAAAGCTTATCTTTCGGGACACTCTGTCTCAGGTCATGATCTCATGATTCGTGAGTTCAAGCCCCACATCGGACTCTCTGCTGTCAGCACAGAGCCCACTTTGGGTGCTCTGTGCCCCTCTCTCTGCCCCTGCCCCACTTGTGCTCTCCCCAAAATAAATACTTAAAAAAACCTATCTCTTGTGTAATTAAATATATAAATCCACATGCGTGTGTATGTGTGTGTATATATATATGTGTGTATATATATATGTGTATATATATATGTGTGTGTGTATATATGTGTATACATATATACACACACATACACACGTATGTGGATATATATATATATGTGGATGTGGATCCACGCATGTGGATATATACACACACACACACACAGATATACAAGTATACGGTGTTCTTAGTATCTTAATTTTCACGGTTTTAAAATTGCTTAGAAAACAAACATTGTGACACAAAACATTAATTGATGAACTGAACACTAAAAGATTGTCATCCAGACATCCCTTCTCTGTTAACATTAGCATCTGTCTTTGTCTAGGATTGTTGTGTTTCTTAGCCAAAGTCTCACTGTTCTAAAAATTGGGCAATGTAGTACAAATACAGTACAGATCTATTACAAAACAAAAATGCATTGATTTCATAAAGTCAGTGAAAATGATACTGAAGAAATAGTATACAAGAGTAGTAGTGTACTGGAAGCATTTTTAGAAAGAGTAATGAAAGGATTCTGAGAGACTTGGGCAAAAAGTGTGGCATCGTCTTAATCAGTCCATTATTTGGAAAAAGTATACCAAAAAATATCAGTGGTTGACTCATCTTTTTGGGGGAAGAATTGGAGAAGTTTTCTCTAGCTTACTGATTTGGAGATTGCAAATAAATTTTAGTGGGTTGGTGAATTTGCATAATCTGAATAAGGATAAATGGAATCATACAGTATAGCTTTTTCTATCTGGTCTTTACTTAGCATAATGTTTCCAGGATTCATCCATGTTGTAGCATGTATCAGTACTTAATTCCATTTTATAGCTGAATAGTATCATTCCCTTGTGTGGATATACCCAATTTTGTTACTCATTTGTATGGACATTTGTGTTGTTTCTACTTTTTGACTGTTAGGAATACAGTTACTGTGAATATTTATGTACACATTTTTGTGTGAAACTGGTTTTCATGTCTCTTGGGTATATACCTATGAGTAGAACTTGTGAGTCATAGTAACTTTATATTTAACTTCTGAGGAACTGCCAGACTCTTTTCCCCGATAGCTGTACCATTTACAATGCAATGTAATAAGGTTTTTACCTTTACCTTTACCTGCAGTGTGTAAGGTTTTTAATTTCTCTAATTTCTCTACATCCTCACTTTTTTACTTAGCATAATATCCTCAGGGGTCATCCATGTTGTCATAAATGGCAAGATGTCCTTTTTTCTCATGACTGAATAATACTGCATCATGTACATGTACACTGTATCTTCTCCATCTATTGATGGACACTTAGGTTGTTTCCATATCATGGCTAGTGTGAATGATGCTGTAGTGAACATGGGACTGCAGCTCTCTGAGATCCTGTTTTCATTCCCTTTGGATATATACCCGGAAGTGGAATGGCTGGCAAATGTTTATCAAAAAATAGAAAACATACTGTATGAATAAGTATAAAGACCTTCCTCCTTTAAGTTTTATTTTCTTCTAGTCAGCCTATTTTTCTCTATGTACTTTCTCTCTCGGCAGTCTCCTAAGTACCACAATATACGTTATGATCTCCTAAGATGTTCCCAAATTGTGGATCTCTTTCCTTAGCCTGTTTCCTAAATTTCAGATCTATATTTTCAGCTTGCTTTTGACTCCTCCACTTGCCTTTTAGATACAAGTTCATAATCTTCTCTTACACGCTGGTTTATCATTCTCAGAGGTACATTTTTATTAAAAGCATCATCATTTTCGGGGCGCCTGGGGGGCTCAGTTGGTTGAGCGTCTGACTTCGGCTCAGGTCATGATCTCACGGCTTGTGAGTTCGAGCCCCGCGTTGGGCTCGAACACAAAAACCGTGAGATCATGACCTGAGCCGAAGTCAGGACGCTTACCGACTGAGCCCCCCAGGCACCCCTTGAATGACATCTTTACATCTTTTGCAGGTGTTATTTTAAGCAGCCACTACTTCCGGTTATTTGCACAAAAGTAGAGCTTGGATACTTGACCTATATTAAATGCCCACTTGTTGAATTTATATGCAAATATATGTTAATATATGCCTGTATCATATTCTAAGTGCTAAGTAATTCATTTACATTACTTTTCAGCGTTTTCCCATCACTCTCTCAGGAACTGTTAGTTGTTTTTGCTTTCTTTTGTTTTAAAGTATCTTGTGTGGTACTATTTACACTGTAGCTAATTAAATGTTTGACACAGAATTGAGAATCTTGAATCTTAGACCCTCCATAGTCTTGGTTTTCTTTTCTTTTTAACGTTTATTTATTTTTGAGGCAGAGAGAGACAGAGCATGAACGGGGGAGGGGCAGAGAGAGAGGGAGACACAGAATCGGAAACAGGCTCCAGGCTCTGAGCCATCAGCCCAGAGCCCGACGCGGGGCTTGAACTCACGGACCGCGAGATCGTGACCTGGGTCGAAGTCGGACGCTTAACCGACTGAGCCACCCAGGCGCCCCATATAGTCTTGGTTTTCAACATTCTCTTCTGGTAGAAAAATTTTGAGACCTTGTTGATCTGAAAAATGCCTCTATTTTGTTCTTGCTTGTTAGGCAAATGATAATTATCATTTGAAAATAAATTTTTCTTTAAAATGTTCAAGACATTGTATCATTTTCTAGCTTACAGTGTTGCTGTCTATTGAAGTCTGATGGCATTTCGATTCCTTTGTTGTGGTAGGTGCTCTCATTTCTTCCATCTGGTGACTCATGTCTTTAAGTTCTAAAAACTGTGTGTGTGTGTGTGTGTGTGTGTTAGGGTGTTTTGTTTTGTTTTGTTTTTTCCTACTTCCTCAGTTTTCTCTCTCATGCTTTCTGGCATGTCTGTGTTAGATGTAGGTTATCTAGCACTTATCCTCTAATTTTGTTTTTTGGTTTTCCACTTTCTTTCTTGACTTTTTGGTCTGCTTTCTGGGTGACATTCAGCTCTTTTTTCCATCACAGTTCTTATTTGTTCTTATCTTGCTGTCTTTTTTTAATAGCATCTTATTTCATTGATAGAGTATTATTTTTTCTTTATGAAGCATCAGACAAAAGCACATGAAAGAGAATACAGTACATGGAATAGAATAAGATATGTAAGAATGCATGTACATTCAGTACTCCTTTCTTAGAAAGAAAAGATAACACAGATGGGTGTATATATATATATATATATATATTTTTTTTTTTTTTTTTTTTTTTTTTTTTTTTGTCTTCCACTGTCATTGTATAGGACTTCAGGATGGAACTGGAATAAACACATGTGTCTGTCTCCATGTTTTTGTTTTCTGCCTCTTTCTATGTACAACTCCTCGTCATCCTTTAAGACAATTCGGATGTTTATTTCCTTCAGGATACTTTTTCCAGTCCTCTCTCCTAAGGCCAGTTTTAGTATAAGATAGTATATGTTTCCTTTCTATTTTCCTCAAGTGCCTATGAGGTAGTAGTGGTGGTGGTTAAAAGTGTATGCTTTGGACAGAGACAAATCTAGGGTTAGATCCTGGGTCCAGTATAGAGCTCACTGTGGCATGTATGACCCTAGTATAGTTATTTAACCTGAGTATGTACTGTAGATATAATAAAGATACTTCTAATAGCCGTGTAAAAGTATATGAGAATGCAATTAAAGGACGTGGCACACAGTAAGAATTGTCAGCCATGATTGTTAGCCTGTGAATTCCTTGGTGGTTGCTACTGTGTATCTCCAGTGCCCTTTAAACATAGGAGACCGTTAATATGTGCTTTTAACACATAAATACTTGCTGTATAAATGAGCAAACCAGAATTCCACAAATAGCCATCAAAGAACTTGTGCTGTCTTTGTCTATACATTAAAAACAACTCCACACACATTTACAGGCTTTTATAAGGGATGTTGGGCGCATTGCTTGTGCATGAATTTATTAGTGATTCAGTGTTTATCGAACAATTTCTGGAGATTGATTTAGAGCCTTTGATGGAAGAGGAATGATTGATAGACTAAGGGTAAGCTGTTTTAAGCACTGAAAAGAGTTCAAAATGTTGTAGAGGCGTACTTATTAGTCTGACCCTGGAAATATGCAATGTCTAGTCTATGGTTATATAGGCCTGTAAGTAGCATTCTTACCAGGGATGAAAGAGAATGATGGTATAGATTTAGTGATTTAAAAAAAAAAAAAAAAAAAAAAGAGCTATGCAATACTTTGAATTTCTTTAGCACTGTGTGGTTGATTTTTGCACATTATTAGTAGAATTTCACTTACTGGTCCAATCAAACAATTGAGTGTTGCCTTTGTGTCAGACATTTTCTTGGTACTAGAGATAGAGCAAAGAGTAAGATAGTGTTGACCCTTAAGAATTACAGCTTTGAGTGTGTATGTGTATGTGTTAGGAGCAGCAGCGTAGACACCAAAGGAGTAAAGCAGGATGATAGGTAAAGAATATTAGGTGGAGTGGGGAACTAGATTCTTTTCGGCCCCTCTGAAGGAGGGTTAGTCCCTGAACCCAGGTCTCCTGACTCATGGTTTAGTGTTCTTTCATAACATGCTAGTCTTTTGAGTAGAATTTTTAGCAGACCAAAGTAAGTTTACATGGAGGGTTAGTGTGAATGAAGCCAACTCAAACATTTTCTTCAGTGGATTCTGTGGCCTGCAGATAGGACATTATTCTTGAGTTCCATATTACATAAGCTACCATTATTGCTATTTATTCTTAAGACAGAATGATTTTAAGAAATAGTAATCTTCACATGACTGCTTCCTTCTCAGTTTACATTATCGTGGGGCTTTGGAAAAATTCAGGGCCTCAAAATAGACAATCTGAGTTTCCAGTTTAATTTTATATACAGCTTTAACTATATGAAGACGAGGATCCAGTTAGTAGCTCCCAAGTGCTTGGGTGCATGTTAATGGAATTTACTGCCCGTAGTTAGAGGCACACAGCAAAAGTCAATAGCTTTTGGTCATGAGTCAGTAATAATCTTCCATTTTGTGAACATTGGAATGCATTTTCTACTTTAGTAGTTGCTCTAAATTTTTGAATGAAGTTAGGAATATATTTTTGAGAAACATTTTCTTTGGTACCTTAACTGCCACCATAGAATAGGTCCCAACTTGAAGTCTGTGTAATAAATTATGATAAACGTTTGTAATGAATACTTGTAATGCCCAAGACCTTAGGCAAAAGAAACTATATAGGTAAAAATTTTGTAATCCTTAGTTGACACAGACTTATGTATCTCTGTGTCTGTTCTAAGCACCCTTTGTGAATGAACATGTTATCTTTTTGGAGTACCTAAATTTACAGAGGACCTAATGCAACAGTCATTTTGAAGACTTTAAAAATGAATAGAACATGTGTTTTTCCTTATAGTGTGGGTAGGTGGTGGTGAGTGGCATTCTTACTTTTTCCCAAGTTTGATAACCCCTCTGAGAGGTGGACAGAGGAGTCGACAGAGCTAAGAGTGTCAGCTTTGTCCTTTCTGTCTTTATTCCTGATTCACCATTATAGCTGGACACTGACAGCTCGACAGCTCCAAGCATCCCTCAGAGGAGCCACCCCCAGGTGGCTTTGAGCTGAGGACAGGCATATACAGTTCTTTCTCTCAAATTCTCCCTTGTGAGGAGAGTGTGTGAAGGCTGCTAAGAGAAGCTAGTAGTTCAGTGGTTCTCAACGTTCTGTAGGCATCAGAATCATCTAGACAGCTTTAAAAAAAAAAAAAAGCGTAGGCACCCCTGGGTTGCTCAGTTGGTTGGGCATCAGACTCTTGATTTCGGCTCAAGTCATGATCTCATGGTTCGTGGGATTGAACCCCATGTCAGGCTCTGCACTGTCAAGCGCAGAGCCTGCTTGGGATTCTCTCCCTATCCCTCCCCCACTCGTGTGCACATGCGTGCTCTCCCTCCCCCCCCGCCCCCAAAACAAATTAATTTTTAAAAATACAGATACTTGGGACCAGTGCCTGGAATTTTAGATTTAATTTGTCTGGGATGGTATTTCTATAAAAGTTTCCTGGAGCAGTCTAATTGTGCAGCCAGAGTTCCAGTGGAAGTCCTACACAGGAAAGAGGGACTGGGGGAATAGAGAATGCCACCTGCATTTATGTGTGAGTCCCTAAAGTGGTACTCCTTCCCAAATAATGCCACCGTTCACCATTTCCTGTGTAGTACAGGAGATTAAATTGCTCTGGAGTCAGACTATCTGAAAGCATCATAACCTTAAAAATGGAGATGATAGTACTTAATTCATAGAGTTGTTTTGAAGCTCAAATAAAGTAATGTGTTTGAAATGCCTAGTGTGATACCTGGCACACAGGATAAGTGCACATCTAATTAGGACATCTTTATTAAATAATTTGTCAGCACGCATGGGGTGTTGAACAATTATTTCTAAAAAATGTACATTCGTATAGATTGCTCTTTATGTGGTTCATATTTGTCATTTTTAATCACAGCTGAATATTAAATCTTGACCCTTCTTCAGTTGTATAGCATGTGGGTTATTTCTCGTTTTCCACAAATAATTGCTAGAACTGACAATTACGTGGAAAGAGGAGTTCTTTGATTTTTTTGGAGTACAGTTGCTTAAAAAAATGGAATTACCAGCTCGTATAGGTATGGTCAATATTATGAGGTTACTATAAAGTGGAGGTATCATGTGATAAACCATTGAGGATGTGTAGATTTGCCATTTGCCCACTTAACCAAGGTGACTGAATAAGGGAATGTTGTGCCTTGCCAAGAAGTACTTGATGGACTAGAAAGTGAGGGATTGTCAGGGAACAGGACATGTTCTAGGCCTTAAATTCATATAGCAAGAAAAGGTATTCAGGGCTGAAAAACAGTTTACATTTGTAGAGGACAATTTTGGTACAGCATTGATGCTATTTCAAGAATGACAGTGATTTAATATTTACCTTTCCTTTTTTAAAAATAACAATACGTAAGTAGATATTACATTTGGCCATTAGCCAAGTTGGTTTTGCATTTATATAAAAATATGAATAATGGGCATTGTCTTTAGACATAAGTTTTTTCAGAGGTGTTTTTATATAGCTGAGTAATTACTAACCTTTTTTCCCTTAAGTAGGGATGGCAAGTGAGAGGTTAGAATTGTTCTTATGAATACTCTCGATAAAGGAACTTTAGATGAGTTCATTTTATATGCAGAAGCTTTGCAGAAATGAAGATTATCAGGAAGTATATTCCTGCCAGAAATGTAATGTCCAAGTTACTTAGTCTGCCACTTGGCTGATGAGATCAGACAAGCCTGGTAGGTGTTTAAAAAACAAAACACACATATACATAATAAATGTGTGTGTGTGTATGTGTGTATGTACATGAGTTCATATAAGTTCTTATTTCTGAGGGACCAGGATCTATTCTTAAAGCTAGATGTAAGTCAGATTTTGGAGAATAATTAAATACCAGTCTGTTCCTTCCTAGTTCTTTCTTGCCATGTGAAGTCAATCAGCTTCAAAGCAATCACCACTTCCACTCCATACTAATAACTCTTCTTTTGGTTTTTTTTTTTTTTTTTTTTTTGTAATTGCAGGAGGTTTATCGAATTCCAAAGAAAAGTCAAACTGAAAAGGAGAACACAAGTAGGTATTCAGAGGTACTCTGTGTATATGGCTTTACAAATACTCTTTTGGAAATATGCAGAGGTAAATGATAAGAATTTTAGCTATTTTGTTTTTGAAACCCAACAGTATGTAATTAGGTGAATGAAGTATTTGGTGTAAAAGTTTGTGAACTTGCCTTTTTATTCTTTCTTAGTGAATTTTTGCCAAAAGAGATGTCCCTTTACACTACCTTTGGTGTTGCTTTCCTTGAAGTCACTGCTTTTAGTAGCTTTTCTTCCATTTATTTGTCCCTGTAGAACAGGCATTGTTAAACCTGTACTCCTAAATGTCTGTATAAGTCTTTACCTGTAGATGTTTATATGCAGAATCCTTTATTTATATTCATTTTTCTAGGGAAAATTCAAAACTTTCATCAGGTTCTCAGGGACTCAGTGATCCCTCAAAAGGTTAAGAGTCATTACAGGGACACCTGGCTGATTCAGTCGGTGGAACACATGACTCTTGATCTCGGGGTTGTGGGTACGAGCCCCATGTTGGGTTTTGAGATTAATTAAAAATAAAATCTCGAAAAAAAAGAAAAAGAATCATTCCAGAAAAGTTAACAGGGAGGCCATGGTAGTCTGGTTTCTGGGTTTTACTACTTAGTTGTGTTTCCAGCGTACTTCTTTAAAGATGAAAACAATGGATCTTATGGTGGCTGTTGTTGATCTCTTGAGCCCTCCAGTATTGACCCAATATAGAGTGAAGGAGCCAGTGTGATCATATTTTTGGTCTTTTTCTTTTTGTTTCTTTTTTTCTTTTTCTTTATTTTTGGCATGAAGAGCTTTTTATAGTCTTAAAACTTAATGGTTAAATAATCATATAGGTTAATGCCCTGTGAGGTGTACTTTGTACCGTTGTTGGGGTTTTGTTTTTGTCTTGGATATTTTTAACTCTATTGGTTTAGTGTCTTCATAGCCAAACATCCTAGTTAGGGCTGGAAAGAATTCCTCCCATAAGAAAGAAGGCAGGGTTGAGTAGTGCTGGTTGGCAAAACCAGTGGCACCACTGTAAGCTTGATCATCAGAGGCTAGCTTCTCTGGGCTCACTGAGCTGAAATCAATAGCAGGATGGGCAAAGCTTAAATTTCTATGGGTTTTTCCCCCAATATTTTGCAAATATCTACTCTGGGGTGCCCTCTGAGAGCAATGCCCTTTGAGAGGCATCTGTAATGGAAGACTAATCTTTTCAGGAAGCAGCCTTTTGTGTGCCAACTTCAGTTTCTCCTTCACATATGTGCCCCAGCCCCAACCAGTCTCAGTCTTTTATAAGAAATACTTACAATTCAAGCCTAGCTTCTATGTTAACCCTCAATGGCAAGAAATTAAAAAGCTTAGAACTTGTAAAATTCCTAAGAACTGTAAAATATTTTGGGAAATATGTAGCCTAGCTTTACTTTCGTTTTATAATATGAAAACATCAGCCTGAATAAATGGAATGACATCCGCCTCACATATTCCAAGATGCAGAGTCAGAATATGAACTGTTAGTATGATTCCTTTTCTTATTTTACCAGGATATAGTGGAGAAATAGTCACATTTTAAGGAAGTTAACATCAGTACATGGAACCTGTTGTAAGAAGGAAATAGAGTAGTCGTGGGCAGATCCAGGTGAAACTAGGCAGAAGGATGTGGTGCTAATACCTTGTGAGCTGGAACAATTGTTTTAATTGTGTAGTGTTTTCTACCAGTGTGTGGTGTAGATGAGCTCTATGAGCTTCTCACTGACAAATACTCATACGTGGCCATTGATTAGTAACTGTTTTGCAAACAAATGGAGTTTTTGGCTCACTAAAAGGAGAACTGCAAGAATGGCATATGTAAACCTAACCGTGATGCCAGGGAAGAAAACAAGTGATAGCATGTTTTTCTGAGGTGAGAAGAAAAAACAGTTAATGTTTATTGAGAATCTGCTTTGTGCTCGGAGAGATATTTTATTAAGAAATTCTTTCCACAGGACAAGAGCAATCTGATTAATCAAGTAGCAATGCTAACATACACAAAGCAGTGGCATATAATACCAGTTAATTTATATTGAAATATTCATTGGTGGGATTTAGACTTCTTAGGGAGATGAGAAACTAGGAGGTGTGGTCAGTGAAAAGTAGCACTTAGCACAGCTTTTGGGAACAGTGACAATGATACTGGGGAAGACCATTCTAGGTAAAGAGGCTGAGTGGAAAAGTTTAATAGTATCATCTTTCAGTAGGAAGATGGCATTCTTTTTTTGAAGATGTAACTCTCTGGCTTTGATAACTTCATGAGTTGTCAGCTATTATCATTTGTGTTTGAAATATTTTCATTTTGAAATGGTAGTTCATAAAAAATTCTCTAATCCGTTTTTTTCTTTTTTTTTTTTTTTTGTTAAACTAAAAAGACATTTATTTCCCTTTGAAGTTTTTATGCTTAGCATGCCAGGCTGCTCTTCTACAAATTGTAAATATACAGAGTTACAGGGACAGTAGAAGGCTTTTACATTTTGAACTGCAAGCAGACTGTTAAAGGTAACGGGAACATCTCGCATGCATGTGTTCCACAGAACTTGTTAGAAAGGCTGAAGGCTTGGACTGAGAGTTTGGGAAAGGTAGAAAAGAGAATTCATGGCAGAGACTTTCAGGAAGTAGAGTGTACACACACACAACACCTTGTTTCTCATCCAAATTCAGGATGGGCATATGAGGGAGGAATCCATAGATCCATTTGTTGGATAGAAATTGTGTTCTACAGTTGACGTGCTATCATGATGGAGAAGAGTCTGCCAAGTAAATTTTTAAAAACCCTTTTCCCTTAGTAACTGAACGAGGAAGGGATGCTGTTGGCTTCAGAGATCAAACAGCTGCCCCAAAGACTCCTAACAGGTCAAGAGAGAGAGACCCAGACAAGCAAACCCAAAATAAAGAGAAAAGGAAACGAAGGGGCTCTCTCTCACCACCTTCTTCTGCCTATGAGCGGGGAACAAAAAGGCCAGATGACAGGTAAGTGGCCTGTGTGAGTTACTCTCTTTTCTGAGCCAGTCAGAAAGTTCCCAAGTCAGTACTTCTGATTTGGGGCACCAAGGGGTTTTGGAATAAGTATATTCTCTTGATAAATGAGTATAAAACTTCACTGATAAATATTGAGACAGAGTCTCTTTTGACAGTGAAGACTAGTGGATTTTCAGTACTTGAATGGTTTCTACTTGATAACATTTAAATGTTATTTGACGAGCCAGAGACTTGTTCTTTCAAGGGAGTGGAGGTGGGTGGGAGATAACTCTTCAGAGGTAATGATAAATCTTCTAAAGTCAGAACTTTTTTTTAGTGAATCTTGAACCTTACCAGTCAAAACGCTGGTTGATCTCTGTGTCAGAGGCTATCTTCCTCACGCTTGTAGAAAAACAAGCATGATCGGTCACTGGGGACTAGAAAACATTTATTCCGGAGAAGTTCTTTTTAAGTTAAATTTATTTGTTTGAAAAAATGAGATATAGCATTCATATAGTGTAATTGCCAAAATTTTAATTTTGGGTTGTCAAGGTTTATAATAGTAAATCCATCATGATTTTAATTTGCATTACCCTAATTACTAAACAGATTAAACATCTTGTCATACGTTTATTGGCCATTCCTGTTTCTTCTGTGAAGTGTCTTTTCATATGTGCTGTTCATTTGCCTTTTTGAGTTTTAGGAATTTTTTTTTTTTTTTTTTTTTTTAAGATTCTTTATACTCTAAATATAATTCTGCTTGGGTGATAATTTTTCCAAATATTTTTTTCCCAGTTTGTGGCTTGCATTTTGACTCTTTTGTGTCTTTTGATATACAGAATTTATTAATTATGGTATAATTGAATATATCACACATATTATATGTTTCCTTCATGGTCAGTGCTTTTACTGTGTTTTAAGAAATTCTTTCTGGGGCACCTGGGTGGCTCAGTCAGTTAAGCATCTGACTCTGGATTCAGCTCAGGTCATGATCTCACGGTTGGTGGGTTCAAGCCCCACGTCGGGCTCTATGTGGACAGCTCAGAACCTAGAGCCTGCTTCAGATTCTGTCTCCGTCTCTCTCTGCCCCTGCCCCTGCCCCGCTCATGCTCTATTTCTCTAGGTCTCAAAAATAAATAAATGAATAAACAAATAAAACAAAACAAAACAACAGATGGCTGTCAAGAAATTCTTTCTGGCGCACCTGGGTGGCTCAGTCAGTTAAGCATCTGACTCTGGATTCGGCTCAGGTCATGATCTCATGGTTTGTGGGAGCAAGCCCCACGTTGGGCTCCGCACTGACAGCACAGAGCCTACTTGGGATTCTCTCTCTCTGCCCCTCCCCTGCTTGCGCTCACACTCTGTCTGCCTGCCTGTCTCTCTCTCTCTCTCAAAATGAATAAATTAAAAAATTTTTTTAACTAAAAAAAAATTTCTTCCCTACTCTTGAGGCAATGATACTCTTTTCTTTCTTTCTTGTCCTTAATTTATTGGGAATTAATTTTTGTGTGTGTTGTGAGGTAGGTTTATGGTTTCTTTTTTTTTTCTAAGTGAATACCCAGTCTCCGTACTATTTACTTGAAAGCCCATCCTTTCTCCTTGATCTGCAGCACGCTCTCTCCAACAAGTTCTCATATGTGGGAGGATCTGGTTTGGGGCTCATAATGTGTCTGTAGCTCATATTAAGTCTTGATAGCAAGTAGGACAGGTCCCTCCTTGATCTTCTCGGATGTCATGTCTTTTCTCAGACTTGTTCTCCTTCAGATCTGCTTGTCAGATTCCCTCCACCCATCTCACCCAAAAGATGATTCTGAGAAGACTTGACATCTTTACAGTTTTAAGGAGTCCTATTCCTATATTCAAATTGAGTATTCAGATATTTTCTGTTTAATTAGGTCTTCTTTAATACTTTAAGTTCTTCATTAATCTCCTGTTTACATTTTCTCTATAAAGACTTAACGTATCTTGGTATATTCTTTTCTGAAAACCTTAACTTTTTTGTTACATTTTCAGTTTGTTGCTTGTGTTTAGATACCGCAGTTGACTTTTGTATATTGATCTCATGCAGGCAACCATACAAAACTCTCAATGATATTTCAAAGTGTAGGGGGTTTTGCCCTTTTTTTGGGTCTTTGCCAACAGTCCATATCCTATGAATTTGGTTTTTTTCCTTTCTAATCCTTTTGCTTTGTTCTTGTTATTTTACTAGCAACACATCCAATACAAATCACAGAATAACAGCATTTTTTATTTTGGTAATTGATTGCTATTCATGTTTTATTCCACTCTTTTGGACATATATATATATATATATATATATATATATATATACACACACACACACACTAATTGGAGTAATTGGGATTCTTAGCTCCCTAATTTTCAGCATTTTTTGTCTTCAAATGAAAGTGTTTGTGGATTTTAATTTCTTCATAAGTACCATTGAACTACTCTTGTGATACTATAGCTTTGTCATAATTTAGTTCTAAATACTATCAGGCTTTACAGTCTGTTTACTTTTTTTTTTTTTTTTTTTTAGTTTTTGTTTATTTTGAGAGAGAGAGAGAGAGAGAGAGCGAGCGAGAGAGAGAGAGAGAGAAAACAAGTGGGGAAGGGGAAGAGAGAGAGGGAGACACAGAACCCGAAGCAGTCTCCGGGCTCTGAGCTGTCAATGCAGAGCTCGATGCAGAGCTTGAACCCGTGAACCACGAGATCATAATCTGAGCCAAAGTCAGATGCTTAACTGACTGAGCCACCAGGCACCCCCTTCTTTTGTTAAGTTTCAAATTTAATTGCCATTCATTGGTTTGTATTTTACCAGTTCTTAGAATTTTATTGAGACTGGCTGTATAGTCTGTTTTGTTTGATATTAATAGAAGTATGCTATCTTCCTATTGATAAGATTTAACTGAAATTTTTTATTTCCTTTTTACTTTTAACTTTTCTGTGTCTCATACATAGTTTATAGCTGATTGATATTTTAATTCTTTGTGGTATTTAACTAGTTTCACTTTAATAAAATCTAAATTTAATCCATATCTTAAACAACATAAATACTTTAGGATACTTTAACTCTGATCTACAGCCTTCCCAATTTATATGCCATTATTGTCCAATATTATAATTTCTTGTTCCTCCTCCTTCCCTGTCAGTTATTGTTAATTTTTTTATATGTACACAAATTGATTGATTTAGTTTGTTTACATTAATTAGGGTTTTTTGTTCTCCTTTCTTTTTCCTTAGACCTTCCTTTAAAAGATTTCCTTTAGGGGACCCTGGGTGGCTCAGTTGGTTAAGCGTCCGACTCTTGATTTGAGTTGAGATTGAGCCTCGTGTTGGGCTCTGCACTGGGCAGTGAGCCTGCTTGAGATTCCGTCTCTCCTCTCCCTCTGCTCTTCCCCAGCTTGTGCTCTTTCTCACTGTTTCTGGCTCTTTCTCACTCAAACAACAACAACAACAACAAAAGATTTCCTTGATGAGTTTTTGTTCATACTGTGTTTCAATTTTGTCTGAAAAATCTTTTTGGTTTTCATTGCTCACCTTCAGTTTTAAAAATCAGTTTTATTTAATCAGTAGATAAAAATTACTTACAGAAATATTCAGTTTTAAGTGTATAATTCAAAGTGTTTTGTCAAACGCACCACTACAGTCATGGTATAGACACTTCTGTCATCTCAGAAAATTTTCTTGAGCTCTTTGGAGTCAGTCCCCTTTACCTACCCCTAGTTGCTGGCAGCCATTGCTCTGCTTTCTGATGCTCTGTTTTTGTCTTTTCCAGAATGTGATACATATAGTATCATAGTCTAGATAGTATTTGAATCTGTCTTTCACTTAGCAGATTGCATTTGAAATCCATTCATGTTGTTATGTCTCAGTAGTTCCTTTTATTGGTGAGTGGGTAGTCTATTGGATAGGTACAACATAGCTTGTTTACAAATTCATTAGTTGATAGGCATTTGGATTGTTTCCAGATGGCTGTTAAGAATATTACCAGACTAGGGGGTGCCTGGGTGGCCTAGTCTGTTAAGCGTCTGACTTCGGCTCAGGTCGTTGATCTCACGGTTCGTGAGTTCAAGCCCCGTGTCAGGCTCTGTGCTGTCCGCTCAGAGCCTGAAGCCTGCTTCAGATTCTGTCTCCCACCGCTCTCTGCTCCTCCCCTGCTCACACTCTGTGTCTGTCTCTCAATAATAAATAAACGTTAAAAAAAAATAGAATATTAGACGACTTGTATATGTATGAGTCTTTATGCGAACATTGACTCTCATTTTTAAAAGGAAGTTTTGCTTAGTTAACAAGTTTTTCTCGACACTTTGAAACTGCTATTCTTCAGTCTTCTAACTTCCCTTGTTGTTAATGAAACTTTATTGGTCTAAGTGTTGTTCTTTAAGTAATCTGGCTTTTCTCTTGGTCTGCTTTTACGAGCCCTCTTGGTGTTTGGTGTTCTGCAGTATCACTACCCTCTGTTTAGGGTTTCTTTTTATTTTAACTGGTTGAAATTCATTTAACTTTTTGAATTTGAAGATCATCTTCCACATTACTAATTCTCTTCAGATCTGATCTCTTACTTAACCATACCATGGCATGGATCTTAGGGACATTGGATTGAATGTTGGATTATTTCTTGGGTCATGACACATTTCTGTGCATAGACTTCTTCTCCATATATTATAGTGCTTTTGTGCTGTGATCTTAACCACTGTATAAATCTGGCTATGCCATTTCTTCCTATACTGTCCCTTGCCTTTACTGCTTGAGATGATATCATCTTGCATCCTGTGTTCATTATACCCTGGCTTTCCTTTTTTAAAATAACAGTTTAATGTTGTCTAATACATGTTTTTAAATAATATGTTGGTTTTTAACTTTATGAAAAGGCTGCCATTCTGCATTTAATTTGGGGGTACTTTGTTTTTACCTGATAGTGTATTGCTAAGATTTACCCATAATTGCATGTGTCAGTTTATTCATTTTCACTGCTTTGTGTAACATTTTGTTGTAAAGCTTCTTCAGTTATGTATAGTGCTATTATCTAATTTTGATGTACATGTGCAATAGTGTCTCTTGGGTAAATGACCAGACTTGTCAGATTGTCAGGTATGTGCATTCTCAATTTCATATGATAATTGAGTTTTAATTTCCACTCTGTTTCATTTCTAGATGTTTCATGGAGTTCTTTTTCAAATCTACCTGATAGTTTTTTATGTTCCTATTCCTTAGTGATATTTTTGATTGCCTCTTTGATATTCATTAAACATACTAAGTGTCTCTTCAGTTTGTATTGGATCATTCCAGTACTAGTAGTTTTTGTGGGTCTTGTCCTCTCGTTTGTTTATATATATACGTGTATAATTTTGTAATTATATAAAATAATGATTTTATTTTATTTTTTTAATTAATTAATTAACTTTTTTTTTCAACGTTTATTTATTTTTGGGACAGAGAGAGACACAGCATGAACGGGGGAGGGGCAGAGAGAGAGGGAGACACAGAATCAGAAACAGGCTCCAGGCTCTGAGCCATCAGCCCAGAGCCCGACGCGGGGCTCGAACTCACGGACTGCGAGATCGTGACCTGGCTGAAGTCGGACGCTTAACCGACTGCGCCACCCAGGCGCCCCAATGATTTTATTTTCTAATGAACTCATCATGTTCCTTAGAATTTGATTTGTGGGGATTCACTGAGGCCTGGGCTTAAGGTGCTTTGTTCTGTAGACTAATTTGCATTTGTTTCTGCCCAGCAACTAAGGATACTACCATACCATTAACATTTTAAAGGAAATTGTCAGTATGGAGGTTTTAGACCATTTGTTTTTTTATTGTTTGGATAAATGTTATGCCCTTGTCCATGAAGATGTTCTTAGATGTTTCTGTGCAGTGAAACCTCTTGAAGTTAGTTGTCAGTTTTTAATTTTTGCCAAGAGCACTTTCTCATAAGTTTGATTCACTCCATAAACCTTGGCAGCAGAATCTTTTAAGCCCTCAGTTTTTTTCTTTTGAATGTTAGAGCTGACGGTTTCCAGTGGGCCTTGTCAGAACCAGCACAGGGCATTAAGCTCAGCAGTAAGACATTATCCTTGATCCTGCACAGAGAAGAGTATGTGAATAGAGCTCCCCATATTTTTATGTGTGCATTATCATCTTTCATTCAACTATCCTTTGTTGATATTTATCAAATGTATGTGGTCAGACGTACATCAAATTCTGTAGCTCTTACTAGTGTACTTTGTTTTAATGTCCGAATTTGTAGATCCAGAAGTGTCCCCAACTGTAAAGAAGAATCTGTTTAGAATATTATATGTATCTTTAATTTGATGTTCTAGAACCTGAGAATAAAAGTAAAGTTATTATTTTCATCTAAATGATTCTTTGGGATTCTCTACTATCTGCAAGACTCCTTAAGTAATTTTGACTGATTTTTAACCAATGCCAAATTGGAGTTGGTGTGGTTAATGGTTGAGTATTGAGGGACATAACATTTATTAGTGCTTTGATTATGCCCTTGATTTAGGGAAAAAAGTTTGTGATGCTCTTACTATTTTCTTTCTAGATATGATACACCAACTTCTAAGAAGAAAGTACGAATTAAAGACCGCAATAAACTTTCTACAGAGGAGCGCCGGAAGTTGTTTGAGCAAGAGGTGGCTCAGCGGGAGGCTCAGAAACAACAGCAGCAGATGCAGAACCTGGGAATGACATCTCCACTGCCCTATGACTCTCTGGGCTACAACGCCCCTCATCACCCCTTTGCTGGCTACCCACCAGGTTATCCCATGCAGGCCTATGTGGATCCCAGCAACCCTAATGCTGGAAAGGTGCTCCTCCCCACACCTAGCATGGACCCCGTGTGTTCTCCTGCTCCTTATGATCATTCTCAGCCCTTGGTGGGACATTCTACAGAACCCCTTGCTGCCCCTCCACCTGTACCAGTGGTGCCACATGTGGCAGCCCCTGTGGAAGTTTCCAGTTCACAGTATGTGGCCCAAAGTGATGGTGTGGTACACCAAGACTCCAGCGTCACCGTCTTGCCAGTGCCAGCCCCAGGCCCAGTTCAGGGACAGAATTATGGTGTTTGGGATTCAAACCAACAGTCTGTCAGTGTCCCCCAGCAGTATTCTCCTGCACAGTCTCAAGCAACCATATATTATCAAGGACAGACTTGTCCAGCTGTCTATGGTGTGACATCACCCTATTCACAGACAACTCCACCAATTGTGCAGGTAACTAATTTTGGAACCTCTCTTATCTTACAGTCTGTTTATAGGATATTAAATCTGTTGTGAAGGGGAAACCTGCCATTGCTCACTTATATATTGATGAATTGTGTATATATTAGTTACTTTTTGTTGTGTGACAAGTTACTCCGAAACTTAGCAGCTTGAGACAACTAGTAATTATTATTTCTTAGTTTTTGTAGGGCAGGAATTCAGAAGCAGCTTGACTGGCTGGGTGGTTTAGGCTCAGAGTCTTTCATTAAATTACATACAGCCTGGCTGTTAACCAAGGTTGTAGTCATCGAAGGTTAGGAAGAGGAAGGAAGATTGACTTTCAAGCTCACTCACGTGGTTGTTAACTGGCCTCGGTTTCTTACCATCACATGAACCTCTTAATAGGGCTGCTTACCACATTCCAGCTGACTTCCCGCAAAGTCAAGTAGTCAGGGAGAGACTTATGGGTTACTCCTCTCCTTTTTGCTTATAGACAGTGAATAATATACAATTTATTCTTTTATATGCTCACAAACGGAAAACCCTCTGGTCATGGTAATTGAGTCAGGAGATGGCTTGCCCTTTTCTTAGACCCAGCTTGTGTATTATTTTATATCCCCTACATTTTATTGTCATGAAGTTTGCCAGAGTGAACCTAAGGATATTTACTATGGTAATAAATATAATGTTAAATTTAAAAGCTGAGTATACTGAATTTGTATTTCAAGGTGTATTTTTATGTTTTTTAATCAAGCTTCTTTTCTATAGAACCCAGCAATACATTTTAAGCTTAAACAAAAAATATATATAAAGCATCATCCTCACCACATTCTGATGTCCATCACATCACTCCATATCTCTCCTTAAAGGTGAATTATCGTGGATGAGAGAGACTGTCAGGGATACTTCCTGCACACATTACCTAGTACTGATCAGTTACTTCTGTTAGTATTTTTGTGACGAAGCTGCATCAAAATTTAGTTTGTAAGGCCATGGCAAAGTATCCAGCTTGAATTCCTAAAATCTTAAGTATACTAACTACATTCATTTTGTATGATCTCTTGAGCCACATGCTTATATCTATATTTTATGTATTTGTAATTTTGAAGACTTGAAACTTTTTCCCATGGGTTTCTACTTAACATGATTCTTAACCATTTTTCCAAATTACTTTGTATCTGTGTGTGTGTGTGTGTGTGTGTGTGTGTGTGTGTTTTAAGTATCTTAAACAAATTTCTTAGGTTCTAACTTCTGCTGTCTTGCCACATTCTTTCTTGGACCAAACCATTTATTTTGAGTTTTTTCCCTGAGAATGTGTATCAGATATAAGAAACATGGTCTACTTCTCTCCCATTTCTATTCCTGAAGTATGTTCTTAACCTAGGTTTCAGAGCCTAAGCAATCGCAGTGGAAGATATTTATTGAAGACTCTCCAGGAGAGATTTCACTGGTCATTTGGCCATTCTTATAAAAAGTAATCTATTTTTTCTATCCCATGGAGCAAAAGATTTTCTGTAAGTTTTAGTCATAGCCTTAAGACTCCAGCGTCACAATTTTGCTTGCTTACAGTTTTCCATTTTGTTCCTACCAAGGAGTCATTTGTTGGCTCCCTAATCTATTTTGTGTGTATTAGGTGGCAGATGAATGGACTCAGATAGTCCAAAGTGTCCTTTACTTCTCTGTGAGATTAGTTATCAGAGATGATGTTGGGCTTTAGGTTATGAGAAATGTAGAGCATTTTGTTATTATTTATGTGTTTTGAGTCCCTGTCCATCATTTAATGTGTGTCTTGGGGACAGGTGCTTAGCTTATATTCTTCAGTTAAAGTTTTGTTTTTTTTTTTTTTTTTAATGTTCATTTTTGAGAGAGAGCGTGAGCGAGGGAGGGGCAGAGAGTAAGGGGGACAGAGGATCCGAGGTGGGCCCTGCACTGACAGCAGAGAGCCCAATGTGGGGCTCAAACTCACGAACCATGAGATCATGACCTGAGCTGAAGTCAGATGCTCGATTGACTGAGCCACCCAGGTGCCACTTCAGTTTTAGTTTTCTTATCTATGAGATGAGCAGAATGCCTCAGCATGGTTGAGGTTTGCATGAGATAATGGATATTAATAATGACAGAATTAAAGCACCATTTACCTTGAAGGTTTAATTATAGTTACCTTAATGATGTCGACAGAGTATTGACATTTGTGGAGTGTGAAATGCTCCTAGTCAAAGTCATCTATCTGATATCTGGTCTAACCTCCAGTAGAAGGAGACCTTGAGGTCTGTGGTGTTCAAGTGTAGTATTGACCATACCATCATAGGCTACTAAGAATTTGCAAGATATGATAACTTTGACAGTGAAGTAGTATGTGATGTGGTGTGATATAAATTTGTGTGTGTGTGTGTGTGTATGTGTACACATATGCAGTATCTTTCACATTTGGAGCAGATATGTTATCAGAAGGTGACTTTCATTTTTTGCCACAATTGCTTATCAAATGTAAAAACTCAACTTCAGCTGAGGGCACCTGATTTGTAGTGGTTTTGTGACATTACTAAGTGACCTATTCTTACAAAGTTATACTAAATCACATCTCAAAAAATTGAGTCCTAAGACTATAATTTTCACATTATAAAGTGAAGTGACTCAGATATAAAGTAATAGTGATTTTTTTTCCCCTCTAGAAGTAGGGGCAGAATAATTATATTTTCTATAACATTTTGGACCTCCTTAGATTTCTCTTCTAATTCCCATTAGAAGTCCCATTTTAAAGCTATTTCTAGGGGCGCCTGGGTGGCGCAGTCGGTTAAGCGTCGACTTCAGCCAGGTCACGATCTCGCAGTCCGATAAATAAACGTTGAAAAAAAAAATTAAAAAAAAAAATAAAGCTATTTCTAGACTGTATTTATGTTTGAGAAATTAGCTTTCATGTAATTTCAGGTCTCTTGAAGGGGAGAGCCAATCTCCTACAGATTTCCCCCCAGCAAAAGAGAGACTTGATAGGCATATGCTATTTATTTAAAAAAAAAATTTTTTTTCAACGTTTATTTATTTTTGGGACAGAGAGAGACAGAGCATGAACGGGGGAGGGGCAGAGAGAGAGGGAGACACAGAATCGGAAACAGGCTCCAGACTCCGAGCCATCAGCCCAGAGCCCGACGCGGGGCTCAAACTCACGGACCGCGAGATCGTGACCTGGCTGAAGTCGGACGCTTAACCGACTGCGCCACCCAGGCGCCCCTACATATGCTGTTTAGATACATCTCACAAGTATGTACATCTTCCATACTAACTTCAGTGGAATTGCAAGCCAGTTTCCCCTTTTTATTACTATTGTTAGTTTTGGCATTGCCATGTGATTATCAGCTGGTTTGGATAGATAATTTAATAAAACCCTGAAGAATGTTCATTTTCTTTCTTTCTGTCTTTCTTTCTTTCTTTCTTTCTTTCTTCTTTCTTTTTTTTTTTTTTTTTTTTTTTTAAGCTTATTTATTTTGAGAGGTGGAGGCCAGGGGCAGAGAGAGAGAGGAAGAGGGAGAATCCCAAGCAGGCTCCGTGTTTGACAGCACAGAGCCAGCATGGGGCCTGATCCCACGAACCGTGAGATCATGACCTGAGCCAAAATCAAGAGTCAGACGCTCAACTGACTGAGTCACCCAGGTGCCCCATTTTCTTTCTTTTTGACAGTCTGAGTTTTAAACACTGTACCTCTAAATGATTACTGCTATCTTGGGTGACTTTTTTTTTGTTTTTAGTCCAGCAAGGCTGATGTTGTTCAGATATTTTTGGCATTTCCTTTGGAAGTTATTTCCAGTATGTGTCACATTCCTTCCTGATGATAAATTATTATCCTTTAAATATATCTTTGCATGTTAGAAACAGGTGAAATTTGTCTGGAAATTTCTCATCTGGTAAATTACCTCATCTGGTAAATAGAGGGAGTGCTCAAGCTGGATAATGCCATTTCAGGTCAGAAGTTACCTCACAGCCAGCATTTGGAGCCAGAGTCTTCATTTCAAGGAGACTATAGCTTTAAAACTCCAGTCATCAAATCCTTTAGATGAGCCTTACTTATTAGCTCTGATCTTGTCAAATTCTCCATGCACAAAGTTTAACTGAGAGTCAAAAGAATTTTTAGCCTCCAAAATATTAGCATCTTTCTGTTGTAGATTTGGGTGCTTAATCTCTTGATCACTATGGAGATAACATGTTTATCAGTTTACTGTCTTCTTCAGCCTCCCAGAAACTGTTTTTACTCAATCAGATATACCAGCACATTTATATTAACTCCCTACATGCACAATAACTTGCCTGTTGTATCCACTCTTCAGGATGCTTCCTTCGGGCATCAGGGCCATTACAGATTCACTTTCCAGATCATACACTAGATCATAGATTAGACCCCAGTTAGATATGTTTTGTTTTATAGCTTATTTTTAGCAAAGTTGAAATTGAACGTTATAAGAATTATTTATACTTCACCTCTGAGATTATACTTTTAAATTTCTTTTTTTTTAATTTTTTAAATGCTTATTTTTGAAAGAGAGAGACAGAGAATGAACGGAGGAGGGGCAGAGAGATAGGGAGACACGGTATCCGAAGCAGGCTGCAGGCTCCCAGCTGTCAGCACAGAGCCTGACGTCACGAACCATGAGATCATGACCTAAGCCAAAGTTGGACTCTCAACTAACTGACTGAGGCACCTAGGAGCCCCATTTTTAAATTTCTTAAACACTATTTTACCATCTTTTTTGCTAATATCTCTTTTTGTACTGACCTCTTATTCAGTATTGTCTGGGTGTAGATGCATCAGTGTTAAAAGCCTTTTGGGTTCAACCACATTTCAGTCTTTGAAACTGGAATTAGGTGGGGAAGTAAAAGTTGTTTCTACAAAATCTTTGATGTTGCACAGATTTCCCATCTTATATCCAAATACCTAGAGATGAAAGCATTTCTATTTTGTGATACTATTCTGATAATAATTCTGCTTTGACCATTGAGTGTGGGTTTTTGTTCTGTGTAGATTAAGCTGTTCCAGAATAATGAATCAAGTACTCTTGACCTTTGTACTATGAAGGGGTTAAGAGTGCCAAACCTCTCTCCTCAGTCAAAAATCTGCATATGACTTTTAACTCCCCCAAAATACTGTTACCTTACCAATAACATAAGCAGTTGATGAACCGATATTTTGTATGCTACATGTTTTATATTCTGTATTCTTTTTTTTTTTTTTAATGGAATCTTTTTTTTTTAAATTTTTTTTTCAATGTTTATTTATTTTTGGGACAGAGAGAGACAGAGCATGAACGGGGGAGGGGCAGAGAGAGAGGGAGACACAGAATCGGAAACAGGCTCCAGGCTCCGAGCCATCAGCCCAGAGCCTGACGTGGGGCTCGAACTCACGGACCGCGAGATCGTGACCTGGCTGAAGTTGGACGCTTAACCGACTGTGCCACCCAGGCGCCCCATATTCTGTATTCTTAAAATAAAGTCAGCTAGAGAAAAAGAACATTAAGAAAATCATAAGGAAAATACATTTACAGTACTATACTGTAGAAAATCTGTTATAAGTGGCCCTGTGTAGTTCAAATCCACATGTTCAAGGGTCAGCTGGGTTGTATTCTTCCTCTTTTTCTCTGTGCCCTCTCGGTACTTATCCAGAAATCGTCTTGGTTGTTCCACTGGCCTAATCGGACTCTTTGGGTCTTTACTGGTACATTTGGAATGATTGTATTTTATATTTTGAGCACTTACCAGTTAATACTTCTGAAATTATTTTATGTGGTGGAATCTCAGTCCCTAGGATCAAAATCTGTCCTCAAGTACAGGCTGCATCTATCTCTGTTCACCTCCTTGGTAGTCATCACCTCTTGAGACAACAGGGTTGTGTTTCAGGGCTTGTTGTCACCTCTTCTTTAAGAGTGTTTCTAGTGCTGAGAACTAATTCCAGAGTAAGTTTAAGTCCTAGCCGTGGTCCTTAATTTCTTATGTGACTCCCGGTGGGGGAGATCCTCACCTCTGATGGTAGTCAGGACTAAATGAGATTATATACGTGAAAGGGCTTTCTGAGCGTCATGAGGCACTGTATAAATCAGTGTGTGGTAAGAATTTTATCTAGAATGAATTCTGCTGTCTTTCTCAGACAGAGAGACCCTCCTTCCTCTCAGAGGGAGTTGTAATTAGATCACCGTCTTACTTCCTCTGCTATGAATCACTCACTCTCTTTGACCTTTTCCAGTCAGAACAACCTGTTAGTTTTTAGGAGTTGGTAGTAAAAAGGCTTTCTGAAAAGAGCCCTGTGGAACTGTCTTGGATATACTAGGTGCGGCACTTCAGTTGTTATTACTGTGGTCTCCCTGGAGGCTAAAGAGTTGGACAGCTCTTAGGAGCCTCCCCCCCTCCCCCCAGCCTTTTCTGTTTTTTTGTTTTTTGTATTTTAATGGTAAAACCAAAGTAAGTAAATGAGTAGGGAATTACTAAAAAAAGAAACTTCTGTGTTTGAAATAAAGGATTGTTTTACACATTTGTATCGAAATACTCTTTGCTAAAAGTTAAAATTCATGGATTCCAATAAGAGAATGCCAACTGAGAAGACAGTTACTGCTTTATTAGAGCCAGAAGAGTATAAATTATGAATTTCTTCATTTTATCTTTAGAGTTATGCCCAACCAAGTCTTCAGTACATCCAAGGACAGCAGATTTTCACAGCTCATCCTCAAGGCGTGGTCGTACAGCCAGCTGCAGCCGTGACTGCGATAGTCACACCAGGGCAGCCTCAGCCCTTACAGCCGGTAAGAAACGCTTCAGGTGATAAAATACTCCTTAGCTGTGTACCTTATCTTTAGAAGGTCTACTTTTGGTTTAGGTTTTTATTTTTGTTTCTTTCACTTGGTTTTGTTTTTTTTTTCTTTAACTTTGGTCCCCAGTTTCACTCAAGGGCTTACGTCTCTGAGGAAGCATTACTCAATCGTTAAAAAAAAAAAAGTTCTCTAGATTTTACCCCTATGTTGATTGATACATATTTTGCTCCCGATATCCTTTTTATTTATAATTTAAACCGACTTTGTATTTTTATACTTTGCTCTGAATTGCTAAAGTAACAATTTTATAGAGTAGCTATTTGTATTTTATGGAGTACTGGAATATGATACTATATCAGACCCATGGACTAGGAGTACAGAAGTGAACTACTTCACTGTACATGCTGTACAATATGTAGTAAGAGAAACGTTTGGTATTCTGTAACATATGGAGAAGGATGTGGTGAAATCTTGGTGAAGTGGGAAATGGCTGGCATTGGAAGCCGTTGAAAAGCTGAACAGAATAACTTGATCACATTAGCACTTTGGAGTTGCGACAGCTCCAGAGAAGGTTCCTGCAGCAGTCCGGTGAGTGATGGTGGCTTTAGACAGGTAGTACAGTTAGTGGGGATGGAGTATAAAGACTACATGTGGAACAGTTGGGAGATGAGACAGTGTGCTCTTACAGCAGGTATTTGAGGGCTTGCTAGGAGTTGGGCCCTAGGAATTTTGAATACAAACCTAAGACTCCATTCCTATCCTTAGAAGCTGACATTCCAATAAGAGAGTTGAGAATCACAATGAATAATACTAAAAGTAGAGATTAGTGTCACATAAGGTGCAGATAGTTTGAGGAGGGAAAGAATCATTCCCAAGTGTGGGAAGGATTAGTAATAAGTTCTGAATGATTTAAAGTATTCTCAGGTGACACAGAAGCTTAGGACAAAGAGGTCACTTTATAGGCTGGAAGGAGGACTACAGGTAGAACTGAAGTAGGACACCAAAAAAAGCAGCTACATGAAGTAGGATTAATGGTATGCATAAAACAGTGATGCTCAAAGACCTGTGTTTGCTTAAAAGTGGTCCCATTTTATCTGAGCCTGGGATCTCCGGTTCCTCTTTGACTGCTCAAGCAGAGGTAAAGCTGGAAAAAGTATTCTATATTAATTGGCTTACACAGAATGAGAATTAAGGGCATATATTCTTATAGTAATTTATTATTAGTCTGCTAGACCTATTATAACAAGATACCACAAACCAAGAGGTTTAACAGAAATTGATTTTCTCACTGCTCTAGAGTCTGGAAGTCTATACCATCAAGGTGTTGGTGAGGTTTGGTTCTAAGGCTTCTCCTTGCCTTGCACATGGCTGCCGTCTCCCTATATATTTACGTTCCCTAATGTGTCTTTTCCTCTTATGAGGAAACTACCCTTTTGACCTCATTTAATCTTCATTGCCTCTTTAAAGGCCCTATCTCCAAATATAGTCACGTTGGGAGTTAGAGCTCCAACGTAGGAATTTGGGGGATACAGTTCAGTCCCTAGACAGGGATTGTGAGGTTTTCATGTTTTTCAAAATGTGACATTAAATTTTTATAAATACGCAGTTTAAAATGTACAGAAAAATAGATAAGGGTTAAGTGGTTAACATTCTGTCATACTGCTTTTCAGCTTTTTTCTTTAAAAAAGATACATCTAAAGCTAATTCAGCTAATCAGGATCCAGAAGTTGGTATATGCCATTTAGCTTTGTTTTGTTTTGTTTTGTTTGGTTTTTAATTTTTTACATGTTTGTTTATTTTTGTTTTTAATTTTTTTTAATGCTTTTATTTATTTTTGAGGCAGAGAGACAGAGCATGAGCAGGGGGGGACAGAGAGAGAAGGAGACACAGAATCTGAAGCAGGCTCCAGGCTCTGAGCTGTCAGCACAGAGCCCGACGTGGGGCTCGAACTCACATACCTTGAGATCATGACCTGAGCTGAAGTCGGATGCTTAACTGACTGAGCCACCCAGGTGCCCCTGTTTATTTTTGAAAGATACAGACCTTGAGCAGGGAGGGGCAAAGAGAGAGGGGGAGACACAGAATCCAAAGCAGACTCCAGGCTCTGAGCTGTTAGCACAGAGCCCGACATGGGGCTCGAATTCACAAACCGCAAGATCATGACCTGAGCTGAAGTTGGACACTTAACTGACTGAGCCACCCAGGCGCTCCTAGCATTTTCTATTTTATTCTTTTTTTTAAGGTTGAAAGATACTGCTCTGGATAGTGAGCTGCTGAATATTTTTAAATGTGGTATGTTGGATGGTGAACTTGGAGCCAACTGTCAATTTTCTGATAGATCCCTAAAGCTGTTTATATACTCTGTCTCTGATCATTTCCCAGATTGAACCTTTTTTATCTTTTTTTAAAAGATAGAGATAGAGGTATGTTTTTACATATTGCTTAAGTAGGCTACTTTGTCCTTTTTGAGATGTCACTGATGAAGAGTCTGTGTGTGTGTTTCTTTTTAGCCTGAAATGGTAGTGACAAATAATCTTCTGGATCTGCCACCCCCCTCTCCTCCCAAACCAAAAACCATTGTCCTACCTCCCAACTGGAAGACAGCCCGAGATCCAGAAGGGAAGATTTATTACTACCACGTGATCACAAGGTAAGAAAGGCTGTGTGGGCATCTCCAAATCAGTTTCAGTTGGTCAAAGAAGCTGCCATCATAAGGGGAGATTTATGATTATTGGCTTGATGTCATTGGCTGGTGTTCACTATGCTTGAGGGCTGCTAGATTTCCAGAATCATGTCTTCAATGTTATGTTATGCCTTTTTAGATAGATAAATTTTGATATATTTTTAATCTACAAGACTCTTTTGCGGAAAATTAAAGAGTTTGTATAAATAAATAAATAAATAAATAAATAAATAAATAAATAAAGATAATGACTTGATTTAATGTTGTGGGTATTGAGGGTCCTGGGCAAACCTTTTCTGTAAAAGGTCAAATGATGTTTTAGGCTTTGCCAGCCAAACACAATTACTTCTGCCATTGTTGTGCAAACAGCCATAGACCATACATAATGAATGGTCATGTCTGCCCAATAAAACTTCATTTACAAAAATAGGCAATAGGTCAGTTTTGGTCCGTGAGCCATAGTTGGGTGACCCTTGCTGTTTATAGAAAGCTCAATTTATCTTTTTCTTAGAAGTTTAAAAAATACATATGTCTTTTAGACAAAAGATAGCTTTATGTGAATATATGTAATTTCTCTGTGTGTGTGTGTGTGTGTGTGTGTACTCATTGGTATATAATCTTATGTGAGTTGTTGGGATACGTCTTCTATAATCTTTCTACCAATCTGTATAGAACGTTATCAATTAATATAGAACTACACTGTTGTTGTTGTTGTTTTTTTTTAATTTTTTTTTTTTGAACGTTTATTTATTTTTGGGACAGAGAGAGACAGAGCATGAACGGGGGAGGGGCAGAGAGAGAGGGAGACACAGAATCGGAAACAGGCTCCAGGCTCTGAGCCATCAGCCCAGAGCCTGACGTGGGGCTCGAACTCACGGACCGTGAGATCGTGACCTGGCTGAAGTCGGACGCTTAACCGACTGCGCCACCCAGGCGCCCCAGAACTACACTGTTTTTAGTGCATGCTTATACTTTGAGGGATCAGCAAACTATGCCCATAGGCCACTGGTATTTGCAAATGAAGTTTTGGGGGGAACACAGCCACTCCCATTTATTTAGGAGTTGTTTATGGCTGCTTTCACAATATAGTGGCAGAGTAGAATAGTTGTGGCAAAGACCATGTGACCCACAAAGTCAAAAATATTTGTGATCATTTATAGAAAAAAAGTTTGCCAACTCCTGTTCTTTTGTATGGCTATATAAAATTTTATTTAACCCACCCTAACTGATGGATTTTCACGATTTTATATATAACTCTAACCCTGGACATCCTTGTAGATACTAATCTTACCTTCTTTGGGTAGATTTCTAGAGGTAGAATTGTCAGTCAAAAAGATAGACATTTCAAATTGATAATTATTGTCAGCTTACCATGAAAAAAACTGTACTATTGTAGACTCCCACAAAAAGTGTACAATAGTGCCTTTTTCTTCACGTAATTTCTTTTAATCTTGTAAGTGTAATTGGTGAGACATCTTATTTTCATTTCCAGTTCTTTTATTGTTGAACCATCTTTATCGTTGGCCGTTTACATCTTTTGTGATTTGCTTGTTTGGGGCATGTACCCATTTTCTGTCATTATTATTAGATCCCTTTATCAAGGTTATTGCAAATGTTTTTGTTTGTAATGTCTTACAAGTTTTAAAAATTTCATACAAATATTTTCTTTTATGGTTTTTCAAGTGCCTCTAACGTTTCTGACAAAAGTTTGGTGTGGTAGGAAAGCACAAGACTGCAAAGGCAGGATTGACCCACCAGATACGTTGCTAGTTCTCTGAGGCTTTTGACATTTTAAGGGATTCTCCTTATAGCATTCCCTGTGACAGCTGACTTCAGACTCCTGAATTGAATTTCCTTACTTCCAGTTGTTACCTCACAGATCTAGCTGTAAAAAAAAAAAACAACAAAAAAACTACAATGCTTTCTTATTTGCAAAACAACTATAGCATGCAATGAATGAGTTAACATGGTAGAACCCTTCTTCTTGCAGTCAGTTGAGAATATTTGGGACCAAGGGCATAAGTTTTTGACTTGAAGTCTTTTCCATGCTATGAGTCATTGAAGCAAAGGGGCACAACCACAGACAAGAAGGCTCCCAAAGCAAGGAACCATTTTCTCATGTGACCAAGGATTGTGAGGAGTGTGTTGTGATTTATTTTATTTGCTCCAAGTACATGCTGGGTACAGTTGCTGTTGATCTCTTCACCTGCAGAGGGGAGGTATAGGCAAGCACTGACTCCATGTACTTTTTAGGTTTTGCTGAATCCTATTTTCAGAACATTAAGAGCCAAGTGAGAAACAGACAGGATGTTTTGGTTTTACTACTCTCTTCGACAAGGCAAACATCGCCACCTCACTGGCTAGAGAAATACAGTGGGCTAAACAATGTATGTCTGTGGGATAGAATCACTGCTGCTGGGAAGATAGCAAAAGAATGTTTCTATCTTATGAAGCAGACTTCCTCTATGTCTCATTACAAATGTTGTATTTTATGTGTATATGAGCAGAGATGCCTGTGCCAGAGTTCTCTGTTTTCTGGCCACGATAGCATGGCTGTTCTTACCTTCTAGGCAGACTCAGTGGGATCCTCCTACTTGGGAAAGCCCAGGAGATGATGCCAGCCTTGAGCATGAAGCTGAGATGGACCTGGGGACCCCAACGTATGATGAAAACCCCATGAAGGTGAGTATGGCTTACACATGTTTCCGGATCATCTGGGAGTCTGTATCCTGTCATCTTGCTGGGCCAATAGCCATGTGGTCTTGTGATTCTATTTTCCTTATTGTTCTGGAGAATTAACACATGTAGTAAATGCTTGAGAGGCCTAGGGCATCCAAACAGTATAGCAGTATGGTATGTAAAGCAAAAAATACAAGCTCTTAATTTCTTTCCAGCTGCTCTCCTATCATCCCTTTCTGGAGATAAATACTGTTAACTAGTACAGGAGTTCTCAAACCTGGAGTAATTTTGCTCCCTCGAGGACATTTGATAATATTTAGAGACATTTTTGGTTGTTAAAAGTGAAGGAATGCTACAGACAAGGGAAGTCACCAAACATCTTACAATGCACAGGACAGTCCCCCACAACAAAGAACTGGCCCAAAATGTTAATAATGCCAAGGTTGTGAAACTTTACTTTGGTGTGTGTTCTTCCAGACCCTTCTGGGAAATGTACACACACAAGTGTTTTTCTTTCTTTTCATTTTATTTGTTTGTTTGCTTGTTTGTTTTTAAAAGTTTATTTATTTTGAGAGAGAGTGAGCGCATGAGCAGGGGTGGGGCAGAGAGAGCGAGAGAGAGGTCCCAAGCAGGCTCCGCGTGTCAGCGCAGACATCCATCGGGCTCATTCCCACATGCCATGAGAACATGACCTAAGCGGAAATTTAAAGAGTCAGACGCTTGGGGCGCCTGGGTGGCTCAGTTGGTTGGGCATCTGACTTTGGCTCAGGTCATGATCTCGCACTTGGTGGGTTTAAGCCCTGCGTCGGGCTCTGTGCTGACAGCTCAGAGCCTGGAGCCTGCTTCAAATTCTGTGTCTCTTCCTCTGTCTGCCCTTCCCATGCTCATGCTCTGTCTTGCTCTGTCTCTCAATAGTAAAATAAACATTAAAATATTTTTTTAAAAAAAGAGTCAGGCGCTTAGCTGACTGGTTAAGCCCAGGTGCTCCTTACTTTTCATTTTAAACACACAAATAGAATCATAGTATTTATATTCTATTATAACTTCCTTTAGTATTTCTTAGCAATTTGGGGTATCTGGCTGGGTCAGTTGGAGCATGCAACTCTCGATCTTGGGGTTGTGAGTTTGAGCCCCGTGTTAAGTGTAGAGATTACTTAAAAATAAAACCTTAAAAAATATGTCTGTCTTAGCTCTTTCCTTGTAGATCTGCCGCATCCTTTTTTGATGCACTGTGTCTCATTTTAAATGTTTTAGCTCATTGACTGAAATTTTACATAGATGGTGTGTTTCAGTGTCCTGCCATTTTGGGATTCATAGTTCTGGGAAAAAGTTAACTGTTTACAACCTCACCAAAGGAGTATCCTCCACCACCTCCCCCCAACACACACACTTTTTTTTTTTTTTTTTTAAGATTTGGGACAAATATTTTACTATGGAAATATTATTTTAGAAACAAGGCAAAAAAAGAGCTTATCCCTGATCTCTCCCTCTGACAAAACAGTAATTAGGATTAGAGGTCAAGTAAATGAAATACACAGTGACTGAATTATAACCATTTTTATCCCTGTCCGCTTATAATAAGACCCACTATCTCCTGGAGTAAGGTGTCTTCAGTGAAATCAAAGACCATATTTCTGTGTCCTAAGATCTGAATAGTATTCAAAAAAATTTTTTAATGAGAAGAGGCACTTAACTAGTTAAGTCAGTGGAGAGGTAGGAGAGAGGGAAGAGGGCAAAAAGGAAAGAGGTTGGAGTGAAAGAATCAAAGTGGAAACAATGTACTTTCTGTCATTTTATTCACTTGGGGGAAGCATTTTCCTTCCTTCAGCATATATTTGCCATTCTCCAAAAAACCAAGCATTTCAGTTAAGTCCACGTGGAGCCTGCTAAATTCCGAATGAATCACTGGAGTCACTTAACCACATCACTGTAACTGTGGTATTGTCACATTTTCTTGAATCATTTAGGAATATGCCCAGGATTGTTAGGCAACTGCCATTTAAAGTATCCAGAAGCTAACACACCACAAACAAAAAACCACAACACCTCCCTCTTTGCAGACATCTGTAGCTCTGTTAGTTATATCCTTTGAAAAATAAACAAAGTTTGAGAAGAGATCCCTGGTGTAGGAATACAGCTGAGCTCTGAGACCAAGTTTATAAAGTATGTCAAGAGACCTTACTTTTTGCACCTTAGCCATTAATTATGATTCAGTGTTTTGGTCTAGGGTAGAATACTGTTTGATTGACCATAGGAGAAGTATAATTGCAAAAGCTCACTATATACATACCACTTGGGGAGTCTGTTTATCAGATTGTATCTGATAACATGGAGAGAAAGTGAGTAACATGTTCTAGGCAAGGCTGTGGGTTCTCAACTCCTGCCCTGGATTAGTTATAGTAAATATGTACACTGAATCCCAGAAAAGCTTCAAGGCCCTAAATGAACATGATATTCAGGTTTTAGTGGAAAACTGTTCTACTTTATAATCTGTCTGAACATACTGGAGTGTGAGTTCAAAGTTAGGATTAGAATTAATACTTTTTTGTTGCTATTAATAGAAGGCAAAATAACAGACTTTTAGTTTGATCAGATTTGAAAGTTGGGAGAGAATACTCAGTCCACAGGTGGGGTGTATAGGGATCGTATCATATATCCCTTTTGTGAATTGTAAATATGAAGCTCTTACTGCATGCTTACATCGTGAAAGCCTGTATGAAATTTGAAGGGCCAGACCTCAGCCAGGAAATCGGTTGGAGTATGGTAGATATAACTTGACTGTGATTAAGGAACTTTCTATGGCAGCAGAGAAGTGTTTTCTCACAGGGTCTCTACTTAGGAGTTTAAACCAACTAAAAATTATGATTTTTGTTTTCATTGTGTAGCGAGATAATAGAGATGATTCCCAAGGTGAAATTCTACTTGGGAATGACTAAGGTGGTGGGATTTCCACTGTCTAATGGAAGAGTGTTCCTTGGTGCTCTTCTAAAATGTCAGTGATAAGAGAGGGAAAAATAGTTGCTGTTTTCAAATAACTGTACCATACTGCTCATTAGCACTATTAAAAGAGATTGCTTGACTTTAACGCCACTAATAAGAGATCAGAAAGAACTCTATGTGTTTTTAATATATTTTGAAACCTGGTAATAGGCTTCTGAAAGAATAAGATACTTTATATACTGTTATTTTTTAATAGTGAGTGTGTGTTACATTCTCCAAGGTGTGCTTCATTTGGTTTAGAGGGACAGACTAGGAAAGCTAAGAAATCAGCATGTTTGCATTTGTAGCAGAGAGGTGTTTGACTGAAGGACTTCCACCGTAATGTGTATTTGTAAGAGTACCAGAATTTTCTCCAATCAACCCACATAGTGTAGCCTTTCTCTAGCATTTCTTAAAGGCTAGCCTCCTGACATTTGTTTCAATTATATCATTAAATTATTTCAGGAATGTTGAACAACAGACAACAAGGAGTCCATTCAGGGGTCTGCAAAAGCAAATCTAAATCCAGTGTTTAATTCAGAAATAACTCTCCTGTATAGCTATGCTCCTATATGTTGGGATGGGGGTTGGTGCTTATGTAAAGATGAGAAATTATAAAGTGGGAAATTATAAAGAGGAAACATTCCTCCTAGCTCTTAATTGCCTCAGAGATGTTACATAGACTTCTAATGGAAATTTAAAGATGTCAATTTTCAGAGAAAATAGGAGAGAAATGTTTCCATTATTCTTCTTTACCAAAGTACAAATACATAAATAACTCTCTTGGAATTCAAATCATAATAATCTGGGTGCACAATGTAATTAGGCTGCCAAGTGTAGTTCTTGCTGTGGACAAATAGTTGAAGATTAGAGGTGTCTTTTCTCCTAAATAGAATCATAGTCAAACCAAAACAATGCTTATATCTTCAGTTTCTTGAGTACATTTGACCTGTTCATGAAATAGTTGTACCATTTCTATCTGAGCAGAAGATAAAAATCAGTTTGAGGAGGTTTTATACCTAATGTTTGATTTTATGTAAATGACACCTTTGGTAACCAGCTTGAAACATTCTAGCCATGTAATTCAGAAGAAAGGAAAACTTTTTCTGTGGCTATTTGCTTTTGTCTAAACTTTTCCTCCCTTATTCTCGCACATAAAACACTTTATTGTTTGCAGCACATTTAATATTACACCTTTGTATTTGCAGATGTTTGCTTTCAACTGTAAATAACAAAAATGTAGCTGAAACCAGCATAAACATAAAAAGAGACATATTGGGGGTGCCTGGGTGACTCAGTCAGTTAAGTGTCCGACTTCGGCTCAGGTCATGGTCTCGTGGTTCGAGACCCACATCGGGCTCTGTGCTGATAGTGCAGAGCCTGGAGCCTGCTTTGGATTCTCTGTCTCCCTCTCTCTCTGCCCCTCCCCCACTCACGCTCTGTCTCTCTCCCTCAAAAATAAACATTAAAAAAAAAAAAAAAGACATTGGCTTGTATAACTTGAAAGTCAAGAGTGGTATTGGCTTTAGGTATAGCTAGATTCTGTGGCTCAGATCATGGTGTCAGATTTATTATAATCTCTGATTCTCCTCTCTCTGTGTAAACAAGTCAGAGTCAGATCTGGAAATTCTTTTAAGAACAGCTCAATGATTGTTGGAGGAGTCCTCATAAAGCACCATGCTTTGGGTAAGGGTAAGGGATGATAGTGGTGTGACCTGAGTCCCTACCACCCAAATAGCTTACCTGATCATGGGGAGATCACTGAGACTCCTGTGTTAACTGTCCTGGATTTTCAGCCAGTGATTCACATATAGAATCTGTCAGATTAGTTTCTATATAGCCAGGAGCTGAGTCACCTTCAGCTCTTAAGAAAATTGATCTTGGGGACGCCTGGGTGGCTCAGTTGGTTAAGTGTCCGACTTCAGCTTAGGTCATGATCTCACTTTGTGACTTTGAACGCTGCATAGGGTTCTCTGCTATTGGCACATAGCCCACTTCGAATCCTCTGTTCTCTCTCTCTGCCCCTCACCTGCATGCTCTCTCTCTCTCCCTCTCTCTTTCTCTCAAAAATATAAACATAAAAATTTTTTTAAATGATTTTGATGATCTTTAAGTATGAATAATGAGCAAGATTTTGGCATTGTTTTGGTCAGTTATCATAGAAGGTAGAAGAGAGTACTTGTGAAATCCACTCAAGTGCTGTGGACCCGTGGAAGCTGGGAGAAGGCTGACCAGCACCTACAGCAGAAGCTGCCATCTACATATAGGAAACCTCTGTGTTGGCAGTGATGGGGCAAACTGCCTGACTTTAGGAACGTTTACGTTGCTTAGTGGAGGGCACTTTTGGCCATGTATGAGAGCTGTTCTTCAGAGATTTTTCAGAATCTACTCACAGAGAAAAAATAAACTGTATGCGAATTTTTTGCAAGTTAAATATTTAGAAAGGTATTGTACAGATTTTGGCTTTAGGTTCTTTACCTATCAAGAACAAAAGAAGGATGTTTATTCAGTTTATGACATAGAAGTACTTAATAAAATATTTATGAAATGAATCTATCAGGGGAGTAGATGAGTAGCTCATTGATTTCTACAGTGTTTATGTCTTAAGGCTTATGTCATAGGCCCTAAAATTCAGAATGAGGCTGCAAATAGAGGAATTTGTAAGCAGTGATGCAAAGCAATTCAGACTCTTATGGATGGTTTTATTACCCATTACCTTTTCATTACCCATGACTCTGACAGTCTCTGCCTTTTAATTGGTGTGTTTAATCTGTTAATATTTAGTAAATGTGTCAGTAACGTTGGGTTTAAGATCTACCCCCTCATTTTTTTTCTATTTATTTCATCTGTCTTCTGTGTGTTTCTTTCTTTCTTTTTGGATAAATTTACATTTTCCCCCAAAATACTTCATTTTATCTTTTTCTATTGGCTTATTATCCGTTCTTCCTTATTTAACTTTTTAGTAGTTTCTGTCAGGAGTGGTTATCAGAGAGAGTGTAGTGCGGGGACCCCTAGGGACTTGAAGACCCTTTCAAGGGAGCCATGAGGTCAAAACTGTTTTCATAGTAATACTAAAACATCATATTCCTTTGTCACTCTCATTCATTCATAAGTATACCATGGAATTTTCCAAAGGGTACATGACATGATTAAATGTGAAGGAAATGAGAATCCAGCTGTCTTCTGTAAGCCTGACATTAAAGAGATTTCTAATATATAAAACTGTGCCACTCTTAATAATTTCTTTAGTTTTGGAAAAGAAAGTTACCATATTCACATATGATAGGTTTGTTGATGCTGTTTCAAAATTAATATTTTTTGTTTACATTTAATTTCTAATAATGGTAAATTTGCATAGATAGAATCCATATGAGCAAAAGCTCTTTGAAGAGCAGGGGCGCCTGGGTGACTCAGTCAGTTAAGCGTCCAACTCTTGATTTTGGCTCAGGTAGTGATCTCCCGGTTCGTGGGATCAAGCCCTGCATCAGGCTCTATGCGGATAGTGTGGAGCCTGCTTGGGATATCCTCCCTCCCTCTCTCCCTCTCTCTCTCTCTCTCTCTCTGCCCCTACCTTGTTCGTGTGCACATGTACTCTCTCTCTCTCAAAATAAACATTTAAAAAACATTTGAAGAGCAAAAAAGGAATCCTGAGACCTAAAAGTTTAAGAACTGCTGGTCTGTGGTTTACAATATGAATATTTATCTCCTTATAGTCTCATGCCAAATACCATTGTATCTATCTATAATTGTAAGAACCTACTTATATTTTGCCCCCTCCTGTCCATTGTACTGTTACCATACATTCTTTTTATCCTGTCATATGCTATGAACCCCAGAATATATTGTTATGTTTTTGCTTTCAACAGTTCATTACATGTTAAATTTTTTAAACTTGGGAGCAAAGTCTTATATTTACCCACATGGTTACCAGTTCTGGCAAATTTTATTCTTTCATGGAGATTTGGGCTCTTTCTGGAATCATTTTCCTTTAGACTGAAGAGTTTCCTTTAATATTTCTAGTATTTCAGGTCTAATGGTCATGAATTCTCTCAGTTTTTGTTTGTCTGAAAAGTGTTCTTGTCCTTTTTTTTTTTTTTTTTTAACAGACTTTATTTTTTAGAGCAGTTTTAGGTTCACGTCAAAATTGGGTGGGAAGTGCACAGAGTTTCTCTATGACCCTATCACCACACATGCACAGCTTCACCCACTATCAATAGCCTGCCAGAGCAGTCCATTTATTACAGTCAGTGAACCTACAATGACCTATCATTACCACCCAAAGTCTATAGTTTGCATTAGGATTCTTGGTGTTGTACACTCTGTGGGTTTGAGAAATGTGTAATGGTATGTATCCACCATTATAGTATCATACAGGATAGTTTTACTGCCCTAAAAATCCTCTGTGCTCCCCCTGTTCATCCTACCCTCCTTGTCCACGTCCCTTATCACTATCCCTGACAACCAGTGATCTTTTTACTGTGTGTGTAGTTTGGCTTTTTACAGAATGTCATATAGCTGGGCTCATGTAGTGTGTTGCCTTTTCAGATTGGCTTCATTTAGTTAGCATTATATATTTAAGGTTCCTTCAGATCTTTTCGTGGCTTGCTAGCTCACTTCTTTGTAGCACTAAATATTTCATTGTCTGGATTAACCACAGTTCATGTATACATTAACTAGCTACTGAAAGACATCTTGGTTGCTTCCAAGTTTGTGCAAGTTTTTTGTGGGCATAAATTTTCTCCTCATTTGGGTAAATATCCAGAATCATGATTGTTGGATCATAAGAGTATGTTCAATTTTGTGAGAAGCTGCCAGACTCCTTCTTACCTTTATTTTTGAAGGATATTTTCACTGGATATAGAATTCTAAGTTGATATTTTATTTTCCCTTTCAACACTTAAAAGATGTTATTCCATTTTTTCCTTATTTAGTTTTTCTTTTATTTTTTTTTAATGTTTATTCTCAAGAGACAGAGACAGTGTGAGTGGGGGGGAGGGTCAGAGAGAGAGAGGGAGACACAGAATCTGATGCAGGCTCCAGGCTCTGAGCTGTCAGCAAGAGCCTGATGCAGGGCTCGAACTCACAAACTGTGAGGTCATGACCTGAGCTGAAGTCGGCCACCCAACCAACTGAGCCACCCAGGTGCCCCTATTTACAGTTGTTTCTAATAAGAAGGATGTACTTCTCTTTGTTCCCCCAAATATGATATTTCTTTCCTCCTTTCTGTCTGCATGGAGAAAAGTCTTAATCTTCTCATTAAAATTGGTTTTTAAGAATTTGATTGTGATGTACCTTGGTGTTGTCTTCTTTGTCTAACCTCTCTGGTTTTTTTAGCCATTTGGATCTGTGGATTGATATTTTTCATCAAATATGGAAATAGATTTTTTTATTTCAATTATATTTTCCAGCTCTAAAATTTCGGTTTCGTTATTTTTAATAGTATCAGTTTCTTTGCTCTTTGTTTTCCTTTAGATCCTTGAATGTTCGTAATGTTCAGCTTCACTTTTATTTCTGGGCATGTTTCTAGTGACTGACTTTTCCTGTGATTATCTGATTAAAATTTTCCTGCTTCACGTGCATCGAGTAATTTTCATTTGAGCACTGGACATTGTGCTTGTTACATCATTGAGTTTCAGAGTTTTATTGTCTATGAAAGACTGATAGGCTTTGTTCTTGGCAGGCAGTTAAAGATCAGTTTGATTCTTCAGAAGTTTGTTGTTAATTTTTGGTAGGTTGGGTCCAGAGTAGTCTTTTCTCTTGGGATGACTGCCACTATCCAAGAGGTGGTCTTTCTTGGATCTTCACTGAATGCCTTAGGTTCACACCAAGGTCTCTTCACTCCGACTGGTAGAAGCTCAGATGTTTTCCAGTCTTCTGTGAGCTTTGGCAGTTGTTAGTTTATAGCTCATCTCAGACACTTCGAGCTGCAGTCTTATCTCCTCAGCTCATGAGACCAGCATGCTATGCTATGCTTAGGTTTTCCTCCCTGCTCTGGGGTCTGGTACACAAGGAAAGCCAGGATACTCAGGGCATACCTTCTTTTGTCCCTTGTTTCTGGTATGGTAATCCAGTGCTGCCTAATGTCCAATGCATGGCAACTGTTTTTTCATGTATTTTGCCTAGTGTTTTGGTTGTTTACAGTAAGAGGGATAGTTCATTAACAGTTAACTTGTCATGGCCAAGAAGCACAAGACTGTGGAAGGGCTTAAACAAACAACTTTATTGAGGTAAAACATACCTACCATAAAATTTAGTTGTACAATTCAGTGACTTTTAATAAATTCACCAAGTTGTGGGGTGCCTGGGTGGCTCTAAGCATCCGACTTTGGCTCAGAGCCTGGATCCTGCTTCAGATTCTGTGTCTCTGTCTCTCTCTGCCCCTCCCCTGCTCACACTCAGTCTTTCTCTCAAGAATAAATAGATGTCAAAAATTAATCAATTTACCAATTATGCAGCCATTACTATAACACGCTTTTAGAACGTTTTTTATCCCCCCATAAGATTTTTTTATATCCCTTTACAGTTAATCCCCATACCTACCCCCAGCTCAACAACAGATCTAGTTTTTTTTTTTCTTTCTTTCTTTCTTTCTTTCTTTCTTTCTTTCTTTCTTTCTTTCTTTCTTTCTTTCTTTCTTTCTTTCTTTCTTTCTACTTATTTTATTTTGGGGGGAGAGTGTAAGCAGGAGAGGGGCAGAGAGAGGGGGACAGAGGATCCAAAGTAGGGTCTGCACCACCAGGCTGACAGCAGCAAGCGTGATGTGGGGCTCGAACTCACAAACCATGAGATCATGACCTGAGCCGAAGTCAGACGCTCAACCGACGGAGCCACCCAGGTGCCCTGTATCTGTTTCTTTCTTGATAGATTTGCCTTTTCTGGACATTTCATGTAAGTGGAATTATATAATGCATGGTCTTTGTGACTGGCTTCTTACATAGTGTAAGGTTTTCAAAGTTCATCCTTTGTTATAGCATATATCAGAATTTCATTTTTATGGCTGAACACTATTCCCTTGTATAGATGGACCACATTTTGTTTAGCCACTCACCACTTGATGGATGTTTGGGTTGTTCCTGATCTTTGGCCGTTAGGAACAATGCTGTGTGGATATCTGTGTATCTCATTGCATGTGCATTTTCGGCTCTCTTGGGTAGGCACTTAACAGTGGAATTGCTGGGTCATATGTCTGATTTATGTTGAACTTTTAAGAAATTGTCAAATTGTTTTCTAAAGTAGCTATATCATTGTACATTTCCACCCCAGCAGTATGTGAAGGTTCAGTAGGAGAGTTTTTATAGAAACAAGTACCCAGAGAAAAACCCCATAACTGTTATGTGCTTCCAGCAAAATCTCGTTGGATATTCACCCTGTATCTTAGCTTCTTAGCCTTTTATCTCTGATTTGTCAGCTTTACCTTTTCTAGTATTTCTGTGAGAAAATGTAAACAAAAGTCATCTATTCTGCTATTAACCCTTTGATCTGGATATAACAGATGACAGAACAAATGAGTTTTGATCTTCCACCCAAACTTGTCCTGAAAGACCAAAGGCTTGAGGTGTCAGTCTTTGTACCCCTTTCCAGACCATAGTTTCTGACATTAAGATGTACTCTGACTTGGATAGCTAGGGACTTACTTGGATCCAACCTTCCTAACCAGTTTACAACTGCATTCATCTGGCTAGTATCTCAAAAGACAGGAGAAGGAAGCCTTTAGAGTGTTTTTATTTCTCTGGCCAACTTTTTTTTTTTTTCATCTTTAGGGCTTTTGTATAGATTTTAATTCCCTTGGAGGTACAGATTGTACTATTGTGAATTTTCATTAATTTACATATTTTGTGTGAGGTATTAGGGATAGAAAAAGAAATAAAACTGAATACTAGTCTTCAGGAAGTTCATTCTAAAGAAGTAGCCACATATATAAACCAAGAACACAGTGGGATAATTGCCATATTAGAAGTATGTACAGGAACGCCTGGCTGGCTCAGTCAGTAGAACATGCGACTCTTGGTCTCAGGGTCGTGAGTTCTATCCCCATGTTGGGCATGGAGCCTGCTTAAAATAAAACAATAAAAAATAAAAAGTATGTACAAAATGCTATGGGAGCACAGTGATTAATGGTTTGAGAAGATGCATCGGTGAAATGTCACAAAACATGACTTTACCTTATAGCCAGTGTGGGCAGGATGGAGCATTCTAGGTAGAGAAAGCAGTTTTTGCAAACACATAAGGTGAGTACAAGACCATATATATAGGGAACAATATATTTGGGTATGGTGAGTTTGGTGCATATGGGGTAGTGAACAAGACAAAAAATATGGAAAAGTCCTATTTAAGTTCTCTTAAGATCTTTGTGTGCTACTGATGTGATTATTATAAGTATGATAGGTACTTGGGAGCCAGTGAATGCTTTTAAAGCAGGGGAATCAGATAGTCTCATGTTTCCCTTGAGCGAAACAGGCTCATTTGAAAAGTTGAGATTGGTAGCAGGGAGATCAGATTGGAGAGTATTAAGAATAGTTTAGGCAAAGTGAGGGACTAAGAGTGGAGATGTTGGGGATTCATGCAAAGACATTTGAGAGGCATTGTGGTCAAGGCTTTGCAAACAAGTGGGTATGGAAGAGGCAAGGATGGCCCACCATCCTCATTCATTGCTTGGTGGCATAAGATCCCATTAATTCAGTCTAGGAGATGAAGGAAAGATCAGGAAGAGGTTTGGAAATAAGTTCATTGTGGATTCGAGCTCCTTACAAGATTCAGGGTAGGAATGGTGGCCGGTAGGCAGTTGTATCTAGGTTTGAGACATCAGTAAATTAGTGTTTTTTTGAAACCTTATGATATCTACACCGGGGAGGTGTGTAATGGGCAGAGAATTATTTGAAGAGTGCTATGTGGTGCTGGATGGGTGGTTTTGAAAGCTTTTGATGCTGAGAGTAAGCGTCTGTGAGAGCCCTCCTTCTCTGTTTTCCTCCAGTGTTGTTCCTTCCTCTTGGTCATCTTGTGCTCTCTTCCATCATCCCTCATTTGGTGAGTGTGAAGTCCAGCTTTCCCTTTGAGGCCTGAGACACGAATCATTGCTGACTGCTTGCATGACTGAGAGACAGCAGTTTTTACCAGCGGCTTCTGGCTTTTAATTAACACTCAGACACAGTGTAGTAGATGTCCTGAGTGTAACTATGTTATGTTAAAAGAGTGGCTGTAGAGTGTTTGTTGGATTGATGGAATTGGAAGAGGATGGGATCAGGGGCCATGAGTCTTTCCTCAGTTGATGGTCCTATCTTTGGCTTTGGGGCAGTTTGCAAAAGGATGCCACATGAAATCACTTCCTAGCAATAGAGAGAAATCACATTTGAGCGAGGACTGTCAGAAACCAGAGCCCAGATCTCTGCAGAGCAGATAGTTAAGTTGCCCAATAAGTACAGCCTGGTTGCTAGCTGGGGGACCAGAGAGAAGCCTCCAGGGCTGCGCTGCACTCAGGGCCAGATGGAAAGAGTAGGGGCCTTCTGGTTCGCAGAGATGTCTTTAGGACCTTCGTTCCAGCTTTCTCAGTTCCCCTTTTCTGAGGGAAATAGATGCAGCCTATGTGTAATCTAGTCAGACTGTTGAAACACTGTTTCTAGAAACTGTCTTAAAGATCTTTTTGTTCCTGTCCAATCCTCCCTTCCCTAACGAGTACCTTTTTTTTTTTCTTGACAGAATGAAGTGTGGCGCCTTATCTAGAGCCAAACATTGAAATAAATAATTTTGCTCTTTTTGCTTACCAAAGGTGGTGGCAGCTCCAAAACAGAATATACTGAGCTTTTATTATTTTCAGTTGACATATAGAGGGTCACACACTGCAGGATTTTGGTTGAATCATGTGCAGTGTTTCTGATAAGCTCAACTTCTTCTGGATTCATGCTGCCCTGAAAGATAAAGTTCCTCCTTGAATAATGTCTTACATTTCATGTTCCAAGGGGTAGTATTTAAATTAAATTCAGGAAGAGAGAAGCATTAGGTGGGTATATCCTGCTCTCTCTCTGGCAGGACTCATTTCAGCCAACCCCACACTCCTAAGTTCCAAGGCGTGTGGGCTTTGTGACATGGTCATCTCTGTTAGTATAATAAAGATTGGAGTTTGCATTTGTCGTGTTACACAGCCAGTGTGTGATTATCAGAGCCATCCAAAAAACTTGAAGTCATTCCCTTCTAAGCCAAAAGGACTTGAAGCCTCACCTTAGGTAATGTGAAGGTACTTGGGCCTTCCTTGTCATATTCATGTCTGATCATATTCCAACCAGATTCCCTGGACTCCAGACATGTCCCAGATGAAGGCCGACAGCAGGGTGAGCTGCTCAAGGCAGGAAGCTCTGGCTGTCTGCCGAGCCCTCTGCCTGCATCTCATTGTGTGTTCTCATCTGGCCACTGTTCACGTAGATTCCCACCACAGTGCTCCATTGGCTGATGCCCCATATGAGGCAGCAGATGGAAAAGGCTGATTATTGCTGAGGCCCTGGGAAAACATTGCTTTTGCACCCATCAGAGTGCCTTCCCCTCTCTGATGGGTTCCTGGGATCTCAGCAAGACCACTTGCATTAGGTAGATGTTCTCTACCCCATGAGATAGCTTGTTTGTTATATGTTTGGGACCGTTGGTACAAGCTAATGGTCTTTTCTGGTGCTAAAGGATTTTTATTTGGCAATAGGCATTTGAGAAGGTTACTAACACTTGTTTTAAAAGTTTATGTATTGTAGAGATGCTAATATTTTAAATGGGACTTTTCTGGAGTAAAGGAGGTTTTTCATGTCAGTGTCCATCAGGTGCTGTCCTTGGCTCTGACTCTGGCTCCAGGTATTGCTTGGCATTGGGCTGAAGTAAGCACTAACCAGTTTCTGAAATCATTTCACATGCCATTTGCAGACCACAGACCAAGAGGCATACATGAATTTCAGTACTCCCTAGAGTGCTTCATTTTGGTGTATGATTTCTGTGATGTAAAGTTAGGTACCCTTCATTTGAACATTTCCTTTCTCAGTCCCAGTTGCTCAGCACTCAAAAGGACCACGAAATCTCCTAGACAGAGCTCAGTGGACTGTGCTCTGTAACTGTGTTTTTAAAGCCCTACCAACCTCACCAAGTCAGAGATTCAATTAGAAAGCTGTTAAATATATGCTAGATTTATTTAGCTTTTGAACACATACCGCATTCAGAGGGAAGCAGAACATTTCTGTTTGCACAGTACCCTCACTGAGAGCCTGGCCTCTTCTCTAGGATCAGGAGCCTTGAGATGGTTGTCATCTCCAGGGGCTCTCTGTAGCCGTTGGTATTGCTACTCATTTCCGAGAGCTACAAGAGAACAGCTGAGGGTGTGTTGGAAGTTTCCTTGGCGCAGTCAGGCAATTCTTGATCCCTTGCTACCTGAGGTCTTATTGTGAAGCACAGCCACAGTCCCTACTACTGGAAAAAATAACCACAAAATCCCAAAGCAAAACATTTGAAAATAGAGTTACAGTGTGCTGTTTGGTCTTGTTTCCTGAAAACAGGTTGAATCTGTAATATTCTTTCTGCCCTGCCTTCTCCCTCCTGCTCCCACAGCCTCAGAAAGTGGAAAAATGGAAAATATGTAAAGCTTTTATAACAAATCAAAGAAAGCAGATTTGTAGCAGCCCAAAGCCAAGGGAGTTTCACCTTTCTCTGGAGCCGGTCCAGAGCAAAGTGAGCTGAACAGCTCCTTCATCACCAGCGCCTTCATACTGTTTATGGAAACGGAGGAATCCAAACTGGGGGATGGTTTGGGAGTAGAAAAATTCTCTGCTCTAAGCAGCTGGCAAAAACATGAAGTACCCGTCATAGCAACTGTGGCTGCTATGTCCATCTGAAATCTTTCAAAGGGGAATGCTCCTAGATCTTTTCCGTGGAAAAGCACATTTAATAGCGAGGGGCTTGATGCTTGGTGGTGGGCAAAGGTTTGGGGAGATGGCCTTGCATGGCAGGTGCTCCAAATGCCACAGCTGCTGGCCCCTTACCTCCTGGCGGTGCCCAGTTAGGGGGGAACTTGGCAGTCTTGACTCCAGCACAGCTGGAAGAGGGAGTATTTTTAGGTTTGTCATCATCTTACCAGCTTCGGATGGAGTATCTTCTGTGTCTTAGCATCCTCTCATCTGTTCACTGACTTGGATGACCCTGGTCTCCTTCCCCCCCAGTACTACGATATGTCTTTAGGCTTTCCATTCCCAAGCTGGAGATCCCAACCTCCAGGGAGCCTCCCCTGCATGCTGAGACTGTTTTCCTGCAGTCTGGCTGGTTCTGCCTTTGGAGGAGAGGTGACGAGTATCCACGGAGAGTGGAAAGGCCTGGCTGAGGGCAGTGGTGTGGTCTGACCTTCCAGTTGTGTGGTGAAAGGTCTTCAGAGCATTTTCTTTTGTCCTGGAATCACAGAATGTCAGAGCCAGGAGAGGTGGGGCTCACCGAGTCCCAGCCTCACTTGACAGTGTGGGTACTGAAGCGCAGAACAGGGACCCGAGTGGTCCGTTGTCACATAGCACATTCCTCCTCAGGGAAGGGGACTCTGAAACAACTGGAAATGTATAGCTACATCAAGGATGTAACTTTGACTTTGGGCAAAGAACTTGGTTTACAGGAAGGAGACCAGAGCCAGATGCCAGGATTGAAAGATGCGGTGAGACTGGGGTGACAGCAGCCGAGCTGACTCCAAGCCATGCCCACTTAGGCTCCTGAATGGGGTCAGGTGTCCCAGCTGGGGAAAGAAAGGAGGGCTCTGGAACAGCAGGGCATCACTGACATGACGTCTCATGCCACCACTGTTGTGTTTTCTTTTGCATTTCTAGACGTCAAAAAAGCCTAAGACAGCAGAAGCAGACACCTCCAGTGAGCTGGCTAAGAAAAGCAAAGAAGTATTCAGAAAAGAGGTAAGGTTTAGTGGGTGTGGGCACTAAGCTCTGTAGGCCTAAGCTTAAGCCCTTTCCTTTCTTGTCCTAATGCCTTTGGGCGTTCCCTTGCTTCTGTGACTGTATAGTTGTCACGTGACGAGGGCACGTTGGAATGGTCCTTTACAGGTAGGTATTAAGCACTTTCATATCCATTGTCATTTCATCCCTGTAACAGCTCTTGAGGTAGGCAAGACAGGAATTGTCATTCTTCTAACACAGGTGGTGGACCTCTTAAGGTTCAGACAAGGCAAGTTCTAGACAGAAAACCTGAATTCAGGTCCTCTGGCTCAAAGTCCAGTCCTGTGTCTATGACTTCTCATTTGGTGGCTGCCTTATCCTCACAGGATTGGGAGAAAGCAGCTCTTCTTCTGGCTACTGGAAGTGTGTGTTTCCCGCTGTCTGCCCACGAGCCTGGTCTGCCTCGGGCATCTAGGTTCTAAACTCCAGTTTTGATTCACTGACTGTTGGAGGAAACAGACCTGTAAATAAGTAATGGCGGCTGTGTGAGGAGTGTGCCAGCACAGGGCTAGAGGTCACTGTTCAGGGTGTCACGAAGGGCTCTTGTGTAGCAGGTAGGAATGGACCGGGTGGATCAGGAGGGATAGAACTTCAGGCTGTAGAATGTACAGGAGTAAAAGAAAGCCTCGTCCCTCCCAAGGGATTGTAAGTAGTCTGGGGGTTTTGCACAGGGTATGTGAGGGGTGTTGGAAGATGAGACTGAACAGTCTCGTGCTTCTTCATACAGGGTCTGTGTGTCTGGGAGTCGCAGGGCCCCACTGCCGACTTGAAGCTGGGAAGAAGGAATTCCCTGGCTATACTTGGGGAAGTGGATTGAAGCGAGAGAGTATGGAGGCCAGAATGCCGTAGAAAAACGTTGAATAAAAGCCCTTTCCAGGGATAAAACTTAGTTTCTCGCTGTCCCTGAGTGAAATTATTGGTGTTTTGGCCCAGCCCACCAGCAGCTTTGTTTAGTGCCTGCCTCGTGATATAGCCTTATTCTTTGAACATCTGAAGCTTCCCTGAGTTTCAGGGATGGGTAGACCCTGTCCAGGGTGCCTCCTGACCAAATGGCTGTCATTGACCTCTTTGCTTCCTCTGTACCCTGGGATCTTAGCACCACAGATACTTTTGGAGGTCCTGTGCCAGGGTCTCTTTTGAGAGCCACTGGGTAGGACAGACGCTACAGCTCGGGAGGACACTGGAGTTGTGTGTTGAAGAGGGTCCTACCCTGGGTCCTCTCCCAGCAGCTGTCACACCACACGCACTTCCATGTGCTTCACGTTGTGTTGTAGGAATCAGATGAAGTGTGACGCTGGGGTCCCTGACTGACTCCGAGCTTGTGACCCTTAATCTCAGGGTCCTGAGTTCAAGCCCCACATTGGGCGTGGGGCCTAGTTAAAAAAAAAAAAAATTAAAAGAAGTTCACACAGAATCTAAGTGACCTTCTATAACAAAATGCCTGTGTTTCTGGGGTTGCTGAGCCTCCTGCTGGTAGCACTTGCACACTCTCTCTGCTGTGCCTCCTGGGCTCAGAGAACTCAGTTCCACTCTGTGCCAAGCACCTGAGATTTATTAGCTGAAACCTGGGGCTACCATGAGATGCAGCAGAGGAGTCCTGCCCTGGCTCTCCCCCTCCTGCTCAAAGTCAGGCTTGCTCCCTCTACCCCAGGAAGCACTTTCCTTCCCGGGCCCAACCTAGGGTCATCTTCTCTTTTGCCACCTCCCCCCGCCCCTCCCCGGCAGAGTAGCATCCTTCTGTCTAAACCAGCCAGCCTGAGTGGTGAGAAGGGAAGGATTGGCTGTCTGATTATTTCCCCAGCACAGGCCCTTGCCCTCTCTGGACTTTTGAGCAGTGTGTGCATTTTCTCCTGCCTGCAGATGTCCCAGTTCATCGTCCAGTGCCTGAACCCTTACCGGAAACCTGACTGCAAAGTGGGAAGAATCACCACAACTGAAGACTTCAAACACCTAGCTCGCAAGGTATCCCCTCTCCCCTCTGCTTGTGGTCTGGCAGTGTTCTGGGAAAACCGTGTACCTTTCACCACAGAAAGTGGCTTTTCTTTGCCAGAAGCCTGGGCTGGGGACCCAGGAAGAGAGAGGGAAGGTCTGGGAAGAGAGGGCACCCTACTTGAGGATAGGGTTGGTGTTTTCTAACAGACTTACAGAGCTGAGCTTCCCCTTTCTGCTGACCCCAGCACCAGCCTGCCCCAGCCTGTCTCTTGATTCAACCTCAGTCTTGGTGAGAAGGGCCCTGAGGCACCAGGCTGGTCCTCCCCCGCTAAAATCATTTCCACTGTGGTCTCTCTTCCTGTGTCCTGGACAGCTGACTCACGGCGTTATGAATAAGGAGCTGAAGTACTGTAAGAACCCTGAGGACCTGGAGTGCAATGAGAATGTGAAACACAAAACCAAGGAGTATATTAAGAAGTACATGCAGAAGTTTGGGGCTGTTTACAAACCCAAAGAGGACACTGAATTAGAGTGACTGGTGGGGCCAGGGTGGGAGGACAGGCGAGCAGGTAGGACAGACTCGGAGAAATCCTGCGGGCCCGCCGCCCCACCCCTCTGTCAGGGCTATGCTACCGGTGACGTGTCGCCCTGGGGAATTCAGACCCACAGGTTTTCAACTGAAAACCAGGAAAATGAGCTCCATCTACAACAAGTGATCCCTGATCACTAGCCGTTGGGGTGTGGCTGGAGGCCCATCAGAGGCAAGGGCTTAGGGAAGGACCCTGCTAAGATCCTGGCCAGGCCTAGCCCCACTCCCAAACCTGGGTCTCCTCCTTGGCGGTGCTGTCAGCGCACAGACCCATGCGCATCCCCACCCACGACCCCTCACCCTGACGATCTGTATTATATTTTAATGTATATGTGAATATATTGAAAATAATTTGTTTTTTCCTGGTTTTGTTTGTTTTTCGTTTTGCTTTTAGCCTCTACGTGCTAGATCACAGGAAGACTTTGTAAGGACAGTTTAAGTTCTCCTGCAAGGTTTAATTTGTTATCATGTAAATATTCCAAAGCAGGCTGCCTTGTGGTTTTGGCCAGCCTTGTGCTATGTTGATAAGATTGATTTACTGCTTAAAATCACTTTACTTTATCCAATTTTTACTGAACTTTTTATGTAAAAAATAAAATCAATTAAAGAACTTGACACGTGTGTTCCCTAAAAGCTAGTCAAGCATGTTTCTATATGGTGGTGTCACTGGAGAAAGGAGCGACGGTTGCCATAGGTGTGTGAAGTCCAAAGTTAATCCTTGAACTTGGAGTTCATCACAGGCCTTGTCCCCAACAGGTCTCACTGTGACTGACACTTTTGGCCCTGGGATCTTGTGCCTGTATACAGGGTGGAATCAGCTTTAACATGTATTCCAGAGCAAGGAGGTGGGCCTGTGGGCTTCTTTACTTCGGTTTTAAATAAGTCAGTCTGGAGAAGGGCATGAGAATTCCCCTTTATACTTCCTGGCTGAGGAGGAGCATTGGCCCTTTTCCCTCCAGAACTTGAGTTCCCCAAGCTCACTGGGATGCTCTTTTGATGTTTGGGTTCCCTGACCTCCCCCACCATGCATCCTGACACTGGGTTTGGACACTACGGGGTACAGTGCACGGGTTGTGAGAGTGGGCAGCTCCTGGAGGATGCAGGGCTCAGTGGCAAACCCCCTCCCGCCACCCTTTGATGCACCAGTTGTCAGCGTTGTGAGGAGAGCCGAAGGCTTCAGGCCATCTGGGGCTATCTTTACAAAGAGACTGGTCCCATCTCTTCCTCACCAGGGCTCTTTTGCTTCCTGCAGCAAGGCCCTTGGGGAAGGGGCTGTTGCCTGCTAAGTCTCGGTTGGGCCAAGTGGATCGGTGTGGATTGGTGTGCACTCGCCTGCTGCGGGTTACGCGGGTTATGCTGGGCATTTTTCGTGCTCAGGTCGTGCCCATTCCATCCTTACGACCCTGAGGACGGGAGTTGGTGGTGTTTGGATGAGGAAAATTCGGTTCCTCAGATCCTCATTGTTAATGAAGGCGAAAAACCCCCATTTAAAGTCCTAATCATTAGACCCACTATTTAACAATATAGACAAAGTGTTTTCTGCAGCCTTCAAAACTGTTTAAAGCACATATTATATCGAATGGATGGACTCTGATTCAGCCCTCTTAACATCTGAGAGTTATTCAGAATGTTTCAGTTAACATGCACATTAAAAGGGAGCGTTTCTCTCTTGGGTGGGCTCGTGGTGCAGGGGAGCGGCCCTGTCTTCTGCTGCTGCTCACATGCAACCAAGTCAAATTCATGGTTCGACCCGAGGCTCCAGGTTTCAGATTTTCTAAGGAAATTTAGGTGGCCTCCCATTAAAGGGTGGTGACCAGGGAGCTGTAGAGTTTCAGACAGGACACCTTTGAAGAGGAATTCTGTTATCTTAGCTCCCTATTTAGTGTTCCCAAAATCTTTCCCCTTCCACACACCTCTTGACACTTCAGACTCCAATCCCCTCGGTTGTGAGAAGGGGCACCAGCTAATGCAGAAGCTGTTCGGTGGCCCTCGGCACAGGCTTCCACATTCATCGCCAGTCCAATCCTTGAGAGCCCTGTGGGTGGGCGACTCCCTGCCCAAGTAGCTGCGAGGTCGAGTGCACCGGTCTCACTTTAGCGGACTAGATGCTGGGCCTTTCCTGCTTTCCCTCCTGGGTTATTGCCCAGGGGTCGTTTTAGGCTGGAGGTGGCTATAAACCTCCCCTTCCTTATTTTAAGCAGCCAGCCCCAGTCACCTCTGTCAGCCAGAGGACAGGATCTCCCCAAGGCCTCCCTAGGCCACCACGGAATCCCACGACTCCTGAATTCGGGTGGCTGTGTTGGTTACGTGCCTGAGCCTCATGGATGTCAGGATGGTGGCCCCTACTCCTTCCTGAGCAGGGCCCATCCGTCGTAGGAAACCCTTCCAAGGGCCGGTACCAGCCTGCCCACTCCTCCTTTCAGGGTGGGAGGGGATGCATGGGGTGCAGGCGGTTTGGCTGCAGCTGCCCTGCTCTCAACTGCCCCTCAGGTGGGCGGGATGACCTGCTTGCCCTTGGCTTGTGTGGAAATCACGGAAGCAGCCGTGGAAGCATGTTTGGAACTCCCTCCGGAGCCTGGAGCATGGGTCTTACAAGGAGACCTTTCTTCCTTTTTCTCAACTAGCAGTGACCTGAGGCCCTCGGTAGCTGGCTTCCCAGGGCCAGTCTGCCTCCAGTCTCCTCTTGATGCCAGTCACAGCAGAAGTCACAAAATGGTCTCAAACCCCAGGCCCCTCAGTGCCAGTTTGAGAGTCTAGGGGCGGTGGGGGGGCGGGGGGGGATACCAAATGTGCCATTCTATGTATTGTTCTCCAGCTAAGAAAGCTCAAGTTCAGAAAGGTAAAAATCGCTCCCTGACACGCACAGCCAGCGAATGGCAAGGTGCAGATGTGAACTCCAGCCTGTGCCTCCAGGGTGCTCACATCTTCTACAGGAGCATGCTGCCTGCCACCTCACGTGCTCCTCCCACTTCCCGCAGACCCTCTTCTCTTTCTGGGCCTCTGCCTCCTAGCAACCCAACCGTCTCTCAGGCCCAAGGAGTCAGAGGCGGCACAGTAGTCCAAAGTTGCCTTTAATACGAGATACAAAAATAGAAAAACCAGTTGAGGCTAAGTGAGGGGAGGTGGGGCAGGGAGGAGGGCAGGACCACCCCTCACTGCTGACCCCCCCACATCCTGGTCCCCGTCCTGGAGGAAGGCCAGACAAGGGGAGCTGAGTGGTGGCCGGATCTTCTCTGTTCCCCCAAAGCAAGGCAGGTTGAGGCCACCAGTGCCAGGAAGCCCAAGAAAGGAAAAGCACCAAAGCAGATTCCCTGAGCGGCCGGGCTGTGCCGGCACCGCTCACACCACAGAGCAGCCCTCAGCTGGGGGGCGCAGAACCCGGACCACGTCTTCGCGGCCCATGGCAGCCAGGGCGTCCTCTAGCACCCCGAGAGTGGCACCGCTGCCTTCTTTGACAGCCCAGTCCCTCAGCAGGGTGTAGGCTGGCACCTGGTCCTGGGCCATGACCTCCACAGCATCAGTCTGGTAGCCCAGGCGGCCCGCCAGACCCTGCCAGCCCTTGTCAGGTTCGTCTGAGACTTCCAGGAGCCGCTCCACTTCCTCCTGCTGCTGCTGAGGGAGGTGAAGGTAGAGGCGGCAGCCAAGCTCAGGATGTGGCCCTAGGGTGGGAGATGTGAGGGGCACAACAGGGTCAGGTGGGCCGGGTGCTACGGCACAGCCAGGTGTGAAAGTCTGTAGATTGGGAAAGGGGGCTCACCCCGACTGGGGGCGCAGGGCTCCTGACCGCTAGGATTGTCCAGGAAAACAATGCTGTCTCCGTGCCTCTGGTCCCTGTCGAAGGTCCCCAGCTCCGCAGTCCGAGCTTTGGCCAACTGCTGTCTTTGTTTATGGGAGCGCCAGCTGTGGGGAGCAGGGGGGACCCGCCAACCTGTTCCAGCCTTCACTGAGACAGAGGGAGCTAGCTGGGAGTCCAGCTGGGGAGGGTGTGCCACAGGGCAGTGCCCAGACTACTTACCACTTGAAGGCCACGTAAGCGAGCAGACCGAGGACCACAGTGGCCAGGAGGGCACAGTAGACAGGGATAATGCTGCCTGAGGCCCCTGGAGGCTCAGGAGGGAATGGGGAGGAGGCATTGGGGGCCAGGGCTCCCCCTCCCCATACCTCTTCCCTGTCCCTGCCCTGTACCCTCCAGGTCTTATCTGTAGAGGAAAAGACAAACAGGATCAAAGGCAAGGAATCAAGGCTAGGATCCCTGGGTAGCCTCACTTAGACTTTGCTGCCCAAAAGGTTTGAAACAACAGTCCCTACTACATAGAGTCAAAAACTCATAGCATGGCATCAGGAGCTGGTTGGTCATCTCTCGCAGCCTCCCCTCTGCTTGCCACTCTTGGACACCTAGCCCTTTCCAGGTGTACCCTCCTCCCAGGTTTCCAGACGTCTGCTCTTGTGGTTGTACCCTCTCCATCTGACACACTGGCAGGTACCGCCTGCTTGGGGAAGACTTCCTTGATCTCTTCCAGTCTCTCCCTTTCCTGGCTCCTGTTCTACTTCCTCTGTCTACTGGGGCATTAGACTGTGTGTCCTGTCTCTCCCACCAAGTCCGGGAGAGCAAATGGATTCATGGTGGTCCCGACGGGGGCTTTTCTGCACACGAGACCTTGTAGATTTGTACAAAATAAAGCTGAGCTGGAAGGCAAGTAAATGCTACTGCTCACTTCTGCCTGGAGGCCAGTTATTTCCACAATCCGGTGCAGGCAAGGCACAAGGTATGGGGACTCCAGAACTTGTAACTGGACTTGTGTGTGACCTACCCACCTACCCAGTGCCCCCAAACTTCGATTGACAGTTACCTACCCACGTGGAGCTTACCTTCCCTGTGGCTGGAGTTGTGAAGCATGGCTCTGCTGGCTAGCAGTGCTCCCATGGACTGCATCTCTTGGAGAAGATGTTGGAGTGTCATTCCAACACTCAGGCAAAGGAGCTGGGACACTTCTCGGAGTCCAAAAGGGGCTATGTGTAGCGAGACGGGAGAAATTCCTCAGGCCTGATGTCAGGAGTCCCCTGGTAGACTCTGTCCCCCTCTCTTGGCTCACTGCATCCTGATTCACCCCAGGGCTGGTTACCACCGCCCCCTCCACTTCCCCACTCACCAACCTGGACCAGTTTCCGCTGGTGTCAGATGGGGGTGGGGTTGACAGAGCTAAGCCCCCACTGGCCAAAGCTAGAGGAGCCGGCAGCTCAGGATGGAGGAGAGCAGGCTGGAAACTTCCCTATCTCAAAGACCTTAGCAACCCCCCTGGTCTGAGTCCAGGGATGGTACTGGAGGACGAGCAACTCCCATCCCCACCTCAGCCAGAGCCAGACCAGAGGCCTGCTTAGTGGGAATCTCCCCCAGACTTCTCAGCATGAGCCTAGGAACCCCACACCCTAAGTCTCTAAAACAGGGCTCCCTGGAGCGACTGTGGCCCCACTTCTCCAGGATCGGTATTTAGCCCTCACTTCCTGCTCAGAAACTGGACAGGAAGGTTCCTTGGTGGGTTCAGCAAGGGCAGAGTATATGGGCTCAGAGGCCCCCTTGTCCTTGCTCATCTGGGAATCGAGAGGCCTTTGAGGCTAGAAACCTCAAGGCCAGGACTACTCAGTCCCAGGACCCATGCAGACCACGGGGCGGATCCTGCTGGGACCCGCTTCCTAAGGTCTGGGTAAGAGAAGCCTCCTCTGGGCTGAGGAGGGATGTTGCCCGGAAGGCATGGACAAGAAACCTGGGGGAAGGCCCTCTAACTCCCCGACATCCACCACCACATCCGGCCTTGTCTCCAAACTCACTTCCCCACCCAGTCTGCAAGTGGGTCTGGGATAGCGACGGCGGTGGCCCTTGCCACATGTGGGGCTTGTACAACTGGGTCGCTTACCATATAAGGGGCCCTTCCCGGATCCTGGTTGGCAGGTGGGCCCGTGACTAGAGCGCCTAGCCACAGCCAGGCCCGTGTCTGCCCGACTCCGCCCCCCCCCCCCCCCCCCCCCGCGCTGCTGCGGGGCTGGAGCTTCTTCTCCCCAATCCCCACCTCCACACACACACACACACACACACACACGCGCGCGCGCGCGCGCGCGCATCTCCAGACCACAAAATACGCCCGCACATGCCCACACGGACGCCGGCACGACGGGCGACATCCGCAGGATCACGGGCCTCGAGGTGGGGGAACAGAAAAGCAGCCCTCGGTTCTACCGGTCCAGGGAGACCGGGGCTCTGTCCCCACCCCTCTCCTGACCTGGAGCGACCGTCCCTCGGAGGCTCCCGGGATCCACTCGGGCTGGCGGGGCTCGGAGCTCCGCGCTGCCAGGCTACCATGGGCTAGCCAGGACGGCTGCGTGGAGACCCTGGGGAGGCCAGCTCCGGCGCGAGGCTGGCGGTCCCGCGGAGGAGCCGCCTAGGCCCGAGCGCGGGGGCGCGCGGGGGCGTGGCCGCCCCTAGCCCCGCCCCGCGCAGGGACGCGCACACGTGCGGAGGTGTTGCGGGAGCGCGCTGAGAGCTGGCAGCCATCCGCAGGGGAGAAACGGTGGCTGGGGCCCACAGGGACCGGAACGGCGCGGCTGGAGAAACGGAGGCCACGCGGAGGGAACGAGTCGCCCTGGTGGGCTTACGGGCCAGGGGGACACGAGGCCCGGACGGTGGCCTAGGCAGGCGGAGACGCCGCGCGCATGCATACTCGGAGGCGAAGCAGCTACAAAACCAGGCCAGGTTTATTGCCGAGACCGGGAGAGCGAGGGGCCGCCTTTAGAGATTAAGGCCACAGTCCGGTCCCCGTGCTCTGCCGGGACGCGGGGCTGGGGAGCCTGGGCTCCCGCCCCACACTGTGCAAAAAAGTGCTGTGTTGCCGCTGAGGCCAGTGCCAGACTCCGGACGGCCCCTCTGCCGGCGAGGGGCGGGACTTCCTGGAGTGAATCGCCCACCAATCCCTGAGCTGGGCGGGGGTGGGGTCCCGCCCACCCCCGGAGCCGGGCCGACCCCCGGCCGCGGCCTCTTGCTCTCCTCCTCCTCCGGGTTCCCGCCGACTCCTGGGCGGGGCCTCCAAGGGCGGGGCCCGCCGGGGGAGGAGCCTGCGTGACGGCTGTCAGCGCGCGTCTCCAGGGTTGTACTCTGTCTCCCCTGAGGACACCTGGGAGATGCGCCTGGAGGATCGCCACAGCTTCCGCGCGAACTGGCTGCTGCGCGCCTGGGGGAAGTAGGATTGGGGAGAAGTGGGCCAGGACTGTCGGCCCCCCACCCCGATCGAGGCCCGCCCTGCCCTTATCCTCACCTCAGAGGGCTGCCCCGCGCCCACCACGATAAGCTTGCCGTCCTCCAGGCCCACGAGCACATGGCTGCGCTCCTTGGTCACAGCCACACTTCGGATGGGCACCTTCATGGGTAGAGGAGGCGCAGCTGGGAGCAGCCTGCAGGGAGGGAGGGATATGCTCTCAAGTGCAAGTTAGCTTTGTGTCTCTTCATTCTCCCAGGTACCTTCTCTGCCCACTGTGGGACAGGAGACAGCCATGAAGAATGTGCCCACAGACAGGTAAGGGGCTGTGGGTGCACACCAGAGAGGGGTGGGGGTGGGCTGGGGGATAGCACCTCTTGGTGTCTTCTTACAGTGACTACCACCCTGAGGACCCGTGAACTCATAAACAGTGGCACTCACTTGTTCAGGTGGAGGATGTGCAGGGCACACTGTGCTGTGCCCAGCAGAACAAAGTCCTCTGTCACTGCCAGGGCTGTGGGCTGCTCTACCAGGGGCAGCGAAACCCGCAACTTCCCATTCACTGAGTACAGGTGCAAGGAGTAGGTGACCTGGAAGAAGCAAGAGGTGTCAGCAAGGACAGAACACCAACTACCCCTTTCTGGTCTGAGCACCCCTTTTCCATACCTGAGCCCCGACGCGTTCCCACGCTGAGCTCTGTACCACAATCTGGCCCTCTGACCCCAGCACCAGGTGGGACACAGGTCCGGGTAACGTGGCCCCTGGGGGCTGTAGTGCTGCCACAAATTGGCCACGGCGTACAGTGTGGATGATCACAGTTCCATCCTGCAGGAAGGCAGCTTAGGGTGCTGGGCAGGGGTCTCTAATCTCCAGGGGCATTGCCTAGCAAACTTGGCCTCCCCTGGGCACAGGCGCACACACACCTCAGATCCAGACACAGCCATGTCGAGTTCAGTGCTGATGGCCACACAGCTCACTGCAGCCTCATGCCCGTAGAGGATCTGCACGGGCTTTGATGCCAGTCCCACCGAGAGACCGCCCTGTAGGGAGCCAGGGCTGGCTCAGAACTGGGGACATCTCACTACCCTGGCCCCTGAGTGAGAAGGCTAAGGCTCAGGAAAGTGACGGCCTCGTCCAAAGCCAGAGAGCTGGAGGGTCGTGGAGCCCCAGCCTTGCTCACGGTAGCAGAGAGAAGGGCAGGTCTGGACTTGCGGGGGCCCCACGGGGCTGCCCACCCAGCATACCTCCTGCAGGAGCCGCCACACCATGCACGTGGTGTCCCGGGAGCCTGAGATGAGGTAGATGCCGCAGGTGTCCAATGCAAGGCAGGTCACTATATCTGCATGGGGAGGGGAGGGTACAAATGGAACAGAGTAGTCACACCCGCCCTGGCCAGCTACCCCCACCCGCACCACCCCACCTCCAAGGCTGCCCATACCAAGGTGGCGGTTGAGTTGCTTCAACAGCTTGCCCCGGGATAGTGAGGTCACTCGCAGACTGCCATCCCAGTGGCCACCACTGAACAGCAGCTTTCCGTCGGGGGTCACTGCCAGGGCTTGCCCACTCACACCACTGCCTGGCACCCACGGGCCACTCAGCAGTCGCTGCATCCTGACCCAGTGAGGGGGATGACAGGTGAGGCCAGGCCAAGAAGACCCAGGCCCTCAGAGACCTAGGCCAGACCCCGCCACCGGCCCACGCTCTGGCTGGGTGGGAAGACGAGTCAGGGGACAGGGTATTTAGAGCCCACCCCTGCCCACATCCCTGTGTCCTACTTGGGGTTGCCTATGGTGGGGTCTTTGCTGAAGCTGAAGTAGTTGTTTATGTTACGGTCGTAGGGCAACCAGCTGTGGGTGCCCAGCAGCCCACTGGCACTCACGGTCACCTGTGGGCAAGAGGGGGCAGAGGTGGGTGTGGGGCGGAGTCAGTGAGGGGTGCAGCTAAGATGGGCTCTGCCTGGTGCACTTACCAACAGGTCTGAGGAGCCCTGGATGATGAAGGAGTGGGACTGCCGGTGGGGAACCAGGGCCAGTACCAGGGGCACGCCATCACTGATGACCTACAGAGTAAGAGTACCAGGCTAGCTATGCTTGCGTGGTCAGCCGGGTGCCCCACTCCCGTACCTACGTCGGGCCGGGAGGCATTCTGATGTAAGCATGAAGGTGAGGAAAGAAACATCCAAGGCCAAGACCCTTACTTCTGGTCTCCCTAAGGTTTTCAGAGACGGTTAGGCGAGTCAACACCTTGTCCAGGCCTTGGCAAAGAAGGTGCCCCACTCCCACTCCCACATTCCTTTCCTGTTACCTCTTTTCCAAAGGTGTCTAACACCAGTGGTCTTGATTTAGGTTTTCCATCTGCCCCAAGAAGTTCGTAAGGACAGTGGAGTTAAACCCATTTCACAGAGTAGGAAGATGAAGCCCCGCCTCCCCTCACCTCCGCAAAGAAGGCCTTGAGCTGGTCCAGGTGCTGGAATATGCTAGGTGAGTTAGTGTCCAGACGTGCAAGGCGTTGGGCTGCTTCCTCGGCTGATAGCCGAGCTGGATGTGGCTCCTGTGGACAAGTGGCCGGTCAGTACCATGGCATGAGCATCCTTGACCATTATCTTTTTTTTTTTTTTTTTTAATGTTTATTTATTTTTGAGAGAGACAGAGCATGAGCAGAGGAGGGGCAGAGAGAGAGGGAGACACAGAACAGCCTGAACAGGCTCCAGGCTCCAAGCCTTAAGCACAGAGCCTGACGTGAGACTTGAACTCACGAACCATGAGATCACGACCTGAGCTGAACTCGGATGCTTAACCGACTAAGCCACCCAGGCGCCCCTCTTTTTTTTTTTTTTTTAAGTTTATTTATTTAGTTTGAGAGAATGAGAGAAACATTGTGTGCGCGTGTTCAAGTGAGAGAGGGGCAGAGAGAGAGAGAGAGAGAGAATTCCAGGCTGGTTCCGCACTGCCAGTGCAGAGCCAGACATGGGACTCGAACTCATGAACCATGAGAGCCGAAGTCAGACGCTTAACTGACTGAGCCACCCAGGCACCCCATATCTGACCATTAATCTCCAAGCTGGCCTTACCTTTAGCAGCTGACAGGGAGTCTGCCCAAAATTACTGATAATGCCCTCCAGAGCCTTCCGTTCCCGCTCATCTGCCACGTGGTCCAGGTCCACAGCCCCTGGGCAGGTTAGGCAGAGCAGTCAGGGCTCCCTCTCTGCCCTCTGCCCTCAGCCCTCCTCTCCTGTGCCCCAGCCCCCACTTGAGTCCAGCGCATGCCCACCCTCATAGGTGCAGTAATAGAAGACATTGAGGGCCTCCTCCGCGGCCGGTCCCCGCTGCTTGTAGCCAAAGATGAGGTCAATCCACTCGTGCAGGTGGGCAGACACATACTCCGACTCCTGGGGGCGGGGATGGGGCCAGTCAGTCCAGGGACGGCTGACCCCCCACCCCCACCCCTGACCCTCAACCCTGGCTGTCCGCCTGTGTTCCTCTCCTCACCAGAGCCTGGCGGTGCTGCTGGATGAAGTCCTCAGGAGAGCTGGCCCATGGCGGCAGCACCACATCGCCCACCTTCTCGTTGGTCAGCTGGAGGCAGCCCAGGTCGAAGCCTGGCAGGGAGGTCAGCTGTCTCACGGTCACCTGCTCCCTGGCCACCCCCAGCCTGCGTGCGCCGTGCCCAGGCCTCCCGGCCCCGCACCAGCTCTTACCGTTCTGGTTCTCCAGGAAGTCGGGGAAGTAGAAGAACTCTGGGATGAGCTCCTTCACGTCGGCGGGGCTCTCCAGGCGGGCCTGCCAGGCTGCCGCCACTGAGTGGAACTGCCGGTCGGAGCAGTCAAAGCTGGGGGAGGGGCACAGGCCAAAGTGAGGTGGGGAGGGTGGGGACAGGGAGGGCGAGCGTGAAGCTGGGGAAAGGAAGGGAGCCGAAGGGCCCAGGATACCTGGAGGACCTGCCTCTTCTCCCCATCTGCAGCAAGCCACCCTCACCCCTACCACCTGCTAGCCACCCCCCGGGCCGCACCGGCCACTCTGCAGCTGGACGTGCAAGGAGGTGAAGGGTTCCACGCGGATGAGGTAGTGCATCACGCCCGCCGCATTGGAATAGTGGGTGCCATAGTGGAACTTGTCGATGGTGCCCGCAGGGTCCTCGAAGCTCTCGTACCTGCAGCCAAGGGTAGCGGGAGAGTCAGCAGAAGCCCTGCCCTGGCCCATCCCAGCCCCCAAGCCCGGTCTTGCCCACACGCTCACTTCTCCCTCACGAGCTGGGCATGCTTGGGGTTCACCACACCGATGGGCTTGGACAGGTCCCGGAAGACGGCCGGGTTGCTGAGGTCCAAAGTTGGGGACACGTAGTCCTGCAGGACCCAGGGGAACTGGCCGCCCACCCAGGAAAGGAGCTGCATGAGGGTCCTGATGGCCTATCTGCCCAGCCTGCCCCACCCTCACCCTCAGGAAGATGGGCAGAGCCCCCGGGTAGGGGCACACCACTTAGAGGGACCCCAGGGAAGCAGGACAGACAGTCCATAAACAGGATTCCCTTCAGGGAGAAGAGAGGCCAGCGGGGGAGGCTGGAGAGTGGGTGTGGGTATGTCGGGAGGAGGGGCAGGGAACAGAAGCCAGCTGTCAGGCGGCACCCCCCCCCCGCCCCGCCCCCACAGCACCTACACTGGGGCAAACCAGGGCTGGCAGACCAGAGGGGTAGGGGCGGAGGTAAGGAGTGGACCCTCACCACAGGGTACTGAGACAGGTCGTTGTAGGTCCGCCCTGCAATGGTGTTGAGTTGCATCAAGTATTCGAAGTTGGATATCTCACGCTGTACCCATTTCTGGGGGGCAGGGGCAGGCAAGAGGTGAGCCAGCTGGGCTGTCCGGCACTCCTCCCAACCGCAGGGCTCTGACCTTGCCCGCCCCCCACACTTGAGGCTTCTCAGGCTTCTCACCTGGGTGAGGCCAGAGGCACGCAGCATCTCCTGGGGGGAGCGGCTGCTTAGGTAGCCTTGGGCTGGGGGGTGCAGGCGCAGGAGCCACGAGTACACCTGGTTCCGTACCTGGGTGTGGGGTGGGATGAGGCAGGGTTGGGGCCTGGGGGCCTGCCAAGGAGATGAGGCTGTGGTCCCGCCCACCTTGCACGGGAAGTTGAGGAAGTAGTTGGCCTGATCGATGAAGAAGAGCTCAAGGGCTGAGCGGCGCAGGTTGAAACGCCGCAGGTGGACTTCACGCAGCTGGGCGAGCGGGCGCCGGAAGTCGTGGCCGATGCCTGTGCAGACAGACATCAGGGGCAGGAGTCACTCACCCTTGCCCCACCAGAGGCAAGCCATCCCCTGACGCCCTTCTAACCAGCTCCAATAGGACACACCCTCCTCAGTTTCCACACGCTCTGCGCTGCCATCGTAGAAGTACACGTGCTGCGTTGTGATCTCCAGCAGCCCTGGGATTACAGCCACCACTGTGACCAGCTGGCACTCCGCTGACAGCACCAGCTTCTCATGCTGCTCGTCCAGTTCTGCTGCCTGCATCCTGGGGGCCAGCACCTGGTTCAGGCTCAAGGCTCTAGGACCACCCCCCCCCCCGCCTTTCCGAATAAGCCCAAGGACCAGACTCTCCAAGTGCCGTCACGTCATGAGGAACATATTCTCATGCTTCCCAGAGGAGAGGGAGGAACTGTCCGGGGTCCAGTGCCCACTGACCCCAGTCCCCACCCCAAACCAGAGCCCCTAAATGTCTGGCCATGACACCAACTCCCACCCCTGGCTCCCCCTGTTCTGGGGGCCCCCATGCTGGTCTGGTTTGTGTGTCTCAGTCCTGCCCGGGGGTGTCTAGTTACGAAAGAGTCACTCTCGATTCTGCTAGACAGCTCTCCCCAACCCCCCACCTGATTTTGGACAGCCCGTTCGGGGTGTTTAGCCCTGGCACAGACCCCTGCCCCCACTCCTGGTCAGCTCTCTCCAAGCCCCACTCACGCGGTCTCCAGCGCGGCCAGCTCATCTTCGCCGAGCTGGTCGTCCGGAAGCTCCTCTGGTAGCGTGCTGACTTTGGCCTCCTTGGTGACTGCTAGAGGTAGCGAGGCCTCCTCGGTAGGTGTCAGGGGGGCCTCACCTGCAACAGGCCCAAGGGTGCTCAGCGAGAGCTGGGCGGGGCAAGGCTTTTGAGGTTGGGCAGATCCAGCTCAGGACACCCTCTCTCACCCAGGTTGTCCCGCAGGGCGCTAGCTTCCAAATGAGGGTTGAAGTGATGGTTGGGCACTAGCTTCAGACGCATGCGCGAGTATGTCTCGGCACTGGACAACTTCCAGCGGGGAAGCGGTGGGTCCCTGCAGATACGTCCCGGATGGTGGTCATGGGTGGGCACAGAAGTCTGTAGAAGTCCGTATTCCTCCCAGGCCTCACCCCAAACGCAGTCTCGCTGTCCAGGTCTCTCCCGGAGCCCCGCCCCGCCCCTCCCGGCCTCCACCCGAGCCCCGCCCACCTAAGGGCCCAGGCCCCACAGGGGCTGGAGAGCTGACGCCACAGCGCCCCCCAGTGGAGCAGAGCCGTGGAGTGCTGCGCTGCCTGCTGCTTCAGTGCCGCCGCGTAACGCAGCCCTTCCAGGCGTGCCCGTCTCTGTGCTGGTTCCAGCACCAGCTCCTGGGGAGTGGGGGTGGAGGAATGGGTCAGTCCCGCCGGCGGCTTCCTGTCCCGTCGGGTTTCTTCACGCTGTCCCACCAGCTATCCTCTGGGCACAGGAGTGGAGCAGCTCCCCACCCCCGCCCCGGGCTGCACACCTGGAAAGCCCGACGACTATGTGCCCGCTCCCTCTGGCGCCGCTGTCCGCTACTCATGAGCGTGTCGTAGCAGGCGTTCCAGAAGCCCGACATGAGGTCGTGGCTCTTCGCGTAGGTGTCCATTTCGAACTGCGACATGGTGGGCTGCACCTGAAGGATTGGGCAGGGAGAGGACACCAGTGCTCTATGTGGGTTCCCAGCCCCCCGTTTCTCTTCCCTGGCCCCCACCTCCAAATACCTGCTTGTCGATGAAGTGGCGCCATTCAGGTGTGGCACAAAAGGCCTGAAAGTCCTCGAAGAAGGTGGGGCTGCCGTTGGTGGGCGGCAGGGAAGGCAGCCCCCACTGGAGCCCCAGCGGCCCGTAGGCACGGTCCAGCAGCGTGCGCACCAGTGGTACCAGCCACGAGCAGCGTTCCGTGGCTGCGGCAGCTGCAGCTGAGGGCTCCCTTTCCTCGGTGGGCGTTTCTGAGGTGGGGGTGTTGAGCGCCCGCGCCAGCGCCGACTCCAGCTTGGAGAGCACGTAGCAGGCCTCCTCACGCCTCATGGGCACCGCTGTCTGCAGGAGCGAGTGCAGCTTCACATAGGCCTGGGCGTGCAGCTGTGGGCGGCAGCAGGTGTGGGTGGCATCCAGGCACACCCCGGGTTCCCTACGCCTGCCGCTGCCAGACCCCAACCCACCCCGTGCTCACCTGCGGGTCCTCCAGCAGGATGTAGCCAAGCACCAGGCGCAGGCCAATCTGTGCCATCTCTCGCAGATCTGCTGTGCCATTGGCCAGGTGTGGCCAGGCTCCCATGCGATCCAGCAGGTTGCACACGCCTTCGAAGAGCTACAGCCCAACACATTCCAGGCAGCCGCCACCAGAGGAGGCCAGAAGCCCACCGGGAGGGAGCAAGGTAGGGTTTAAGTCTGGGGGCCAGGTAGGGTTTGCACACACAGACACCATTCTGACGCACCCGTGAGTGCACATGTACACTCGCCCACCTCCCACACCGGATGCCTGCAGGCTCCTGTGAACACGTGGACTCATGTGGCCCTCACAGGCCCCTGAGCTGTCGCACCTTCTCACTCCACAGCTCCTGATTACCATGACCCTCGGCGCACAGGAAGTCCTGCAGCAGGCGCAGCAGCCAAAGCGCCTGCTGGGTGAGGCTGGCCAGGACCCCAGCAGGGGCCTCTTTGATGTCGGTCAGGGCTGACTCCAGCATCATCTCCAGGAGGCTGGGGGTGGGCAAGGGACTCAGGTGTCCGCCTGGCTGTCTTCCTTCCCCTCAGGCGTCCCAGAGGCCCCTCACCCTGCCAAGCTGTCTCCTCACCTGCGCTTGATGCAGTCTGGCGGGCGCACCAGCGTGGCTGAGGCGCCCAGCTGGGTGAGCACCGAGAAGACCTGGCCACGCTCCCGCCAGGCGGCCTCATCGCTGCCTTCCACGCCCCGCCACGCCACCGAGAATAGCACGTTGGTGAGCAGGTTGCACAACTCCTCCTCAGGGGTTTGCTGTGGGCACAAAAGGGTGTGGGGGTGTGGGCGGGGGTGGGAGGGAGGCGCTGGCTCCTACACTATCCCTGCTGAGCACCCCTTGCCTTGCCGACCACTAGTAGGGACAGCTGGAGGCAGAGCATTCAGCCAGCAGACACCCTGGGGCCTGGAAGAATGGCGCAGGGGCCTTAGCCACTACCTGAATATTCTAGACAGAATCCTGGGGTTTCAAGGACTCCTAAGAACAGATGAGCTGGCTCACAAATTGCCCCACAGCAATCTCAGGCCCAAGAACCATACTGGAATTCTCTGGAGGAATGCCATAGCATAAGCAGAGACCCATGCCCAAACCTGGAAACACAAGGCAGATTCCTTAGAACTATAATGCCCACAGGCCCTGTGAAGTGTCTGCCCTACAGGCTCTCTTGAGGACTTTCCAAAGCCTGGCTGGCGCCTCCACTCTGGCTCAGCATCGTCTGTCCCGTTCTAGGAGCCCCTACCCCGGGAACACAACTGCAGATGACAGCAATGAGGCCGCAGCACCAGGGCTGACCAGCACCTATAGCCCTGATGTCAGACAAGACCCCACCTCTGGAAAGTCTATACTGCCTGCCCTGTGTCCCAGAGGTGTCCCTTAGAGTGCCACAGTGGCAGAGTGGACCTGCCTCACCTGTGGGTTGCTCGTATTTGAGGTATCATCCCCACTGATGGCGGGTTCCGGGAGGCTGCCGTCCTCCAGCACGTTGGAGAGACTAGAGCTATGGCGGCCATGGGCCACAGGGAAGGGCCGGGGCCCATCCAGTGGGGAAGGTGTGCCAGGCTGGCTGGCCGGAGTAAGAGTCCCACTGCCACTGCCACTGCCTGCATTGTTGCACGAACCCACGCTGGCCCGTTCCAGGCCCAGGTCAAAGGGTGTACAAAATGGAGAAAGAGCATGGTAAAAGCTGTCAGGGTCGGGGCTGGGAGTTTCCGAGGGCAGGAAGACATCCGAAGACTCAGGTGATTCGGTGGGTGGCTTGCATAAGGCTGGCTCTGGGGATGTGGGTGTCTCTAGGGGAAAGGGCAGGGGACTGCCAGCTGTGGCAGCCTCCAGGACGTACAGCCGGGTCAGCACATCTTGCCAGCCGGCCTGCCGGGCCAGCAGCTGCACTACGTCTGGTTGTCCGTGGATGAGGTGGAAAAGCTGCCGGGCCAGGGCACAACAAGTGAGGGACTCATCCAGCAGTCTGCCCCCCCAGACTCCCGTCCTAGGGCCTTCACATGGGGGGAGGCCTCCAGAGAGCGCTCCTCACAGGAAGGTAAAGCGAAGCCCCCAGGGTAGAAGCCCCCTCTTCCGCAAGCTTTCACTTCCCATACTTACCTGGCGACAAACGTCCAGGCGGACGCCGAGGTCAGCCTGGAGGGACAGCTGCACCACAGCCAACAGATCTGAGAGGTTCAGGCAATCTGGGAAGATGGCCAGAGAGACTCTGAGGGATTGACCCCAGCCCTGCTGGCTCAGCCTTGACCCCTGTACCAACACCTTTCCTATGTCCACCTGCCCTGTTTCCTGAATCCATCACACCCTTCCGCCTGGCCTGCCTCTTGGCCCCAACTGAGATATATACCTGCCCCCAGGAATAGCTTGTAGAGGCCCTGGCAGAGCTGGGGCGAAGCAGCCCCCTCCGGCAGGCAGGCGATGAGACCCTGGAGACCGTATTCTCGCAGCCGGAGCCGCTGGCGACTCCGTTCAGGTAAGCGCTCGTTCTGCTGCAATCTGCGCAGGATCTGGGGCGGCGGGGGGGGGGGGGGGGGGGGGGGGGGGGGGGGGGGGGGGGGGGGCTAAGCGTCACAAGGGGTTTGTTATCACTGGGGAAGGAGTTATTGGAGGAGGGGAAGTCACACCTCCCTGGCCCTCAGGCAGGGGCCATGTCAAATTGATGCTAGGGGGTTGGGCTGGGTGTACCTTGCAGACTCGGTCGGGCAGCAGGGGCAGTGACCTTGGCTGCACCAGCAGTGCCAGCAAAACCTCAAGGTTCCCCTGCTCCAACAGGAAGACAGCCAGAGCCTCCTGTGCTGGTGAGCCCTGCAGCAGTGCCAGCAGCAGGTCCAGAGCACCCGCCACCTGGGGACACAGCAAGTGACACAAAGCCTCATTCTGGGCCGGCCGCTCCCCACAACACGGTCCACACTCCACCCCGCACCTAAGTCTCACCCTCAACAGCCTCCAGCCTACCTGGCCATCATCGCCTGTAGCCGCCAGAAAGCTCAGCGTGACCTGCAAGTGATCAGTGGCGGAGCTCCGGACCAGGAACTCCCGCACCAGGCCGAGGAGTGAGGTCTGCACTGTGCGCACGTCGTCAGCCGCTAGGGGGTGCTCCCGCTGTGGGCTGGGCCGGTCCCGGCAAGCGCAGCCACCCAGGGCCAGGAGAAGGCAGGGCAGCGGAGGGGAGAGAACAGGGAGGGCAGTGGGCAGGTGAGCTGGAGGGGGGGTGGGGGGAAGGGTCGACCCCGTCCGCAAGGCCAGAGGCAGCTGTGTCAGCCCCGCAGCCTCACCTGTAATGGGTGCGCAGCGCATCCAGGATGAACTGAACCCCATACTTCTTCCGCAGCTTCTGTCTGTGCTCCCGGACGATGCTAGACATGTACTGGATGTGGCCTGAGCGGGCATCACCAGAGGTCTCAGGCCACCAGGCTGAGCTGAGCCCCTTCAGCTATCCCTCCAGGACAGGGCCATGTTCCCCTCACATGCCCCGGGGGAAGACAGGTCCCCTCAAGTCACCCGAAGCGGGGCTAGAGCTTCTCAGAACCTCTACCCCCACCCTGCCCGGTGGCGTCCCTCATCCAAGGCCCCACACCTACCCAGGCGCACGGCAAAGTCACTGGGGCTCCACAGGTGGAAGTTGAAGAGCAAATGCTGGTAAAGCAAGTACAGGAGGGGCCCACTGCCCTCCGCTGCCACCTGCTCCATCAGCAGCTGGGCAGACATGAGCACATTCATGTCCATGGCCCAGCTGGGGACCTGGGGTGGAAGGAGCCAGGGTGAGGTGGCAGGCCCTGGCTGCGTACTACTGAGCCTCCCGGTACCCACCCTGCCCTGCACAGGCGGACGGACACGAGCATCCTGCCTACTCGGAACCCTTTGCTGGCTCCCCGCTGCCTGAGGCGCAAGGCCCCCAGCCTGCTATGCAGGTCTCCAGCCCCAGCAGGTGCTGATGCTTCCACCAGACCATCAGCCAAATCCTGCCACGCCTGGCAAGGCCCCACTCAGACGCCACCATCTCTCCCAGGAGGCTCTCCTCAACAGATTCAGCTTCCCCTTCCTAGTCCCCCCACCCAGTCCACTTGGTCAGACAGGGCAGCCCCCTCCCCGCCTGCCCCACCTTGCGCAGCAGGGCCCCGATGATGGCAGGCCCCTGGCACTGCACCAGGCTCTCCTGGTTCACCGTGTGGCCCTGCAGGAAGTTCCGCAGCATCAGCAGAAAGGCGGCCACTGCATTCCTCTCCATGCGCTCTTCTACCCGCCACCAGGAAGGGGACAGATGTGTGTCAAGGGCCTGCCAGCGGTCAAGCACTCTGGCCTCCTTGTCATGGCAAGATTTCCTCGCCACCCCAACCTAGGCACCAGGGCCGCTTACCGGAGGACTTGCCCAGTGGGAGAAGCAGGCCCTGGGTGTTGTGGCCAGAGGTCAGTTCGGGCCCCACGAGGTCATGTGTCTCGGCTGGACCTGCCTCGGCCTCTTGGGGCTGTGAAGCCACTCGCTCCAGCAGGGGCAGCAGGGCAGCCATGCCTCCCACGCAAGTCACCACGTCCTAGGGGAAGGGCTGGCCGTGTGAGGGCAGCTGCCTGTCGCTTCCTGCCCCGTTCCACCCCAGCAGACCTTCCAGTCTGGGAACCTGGGTCCAGGGGAGTTTTGTTCTCTAGAGCTTGTCTCCCAGAGACCTCCCAGCCCACCCTGCACACACACACACACACACACACACACACACACACACGTGCCTGTGTTTACACTCCCTGCACACACTGCCCGCGTGGGCACACACACCTTCACGTCCCAGGTCTCCACCCTGTGGCCTGTCAGGCGGCCATCCAGCCTGTGGCCAGGAGACAGGTCCAGGCAGATGTTGTTCTTACAGGCCTGCGGGCAGGCGGCAAGGGTCAGTTGAGAGAGGAGGCGGCACACAGAGTGTGGGAGCCACGGGGGGACGGCGGCAGGGGCGAGCCAGTTGCCTCCCACCCAGTACCTGAGGTGAGTAATGGAGGAGCAGCTTGGTGCTGAGCTCGTGTAGTTCCCCCTCGGGCTTGAAGGGTGCCATCTCATTGGGCCCTGGGGGGTGGGCAGGGGGTTTCAGGCCTGGCTGGGCCTCTGGCCAAACCCCATCCAGAGCCCGCCTCTTCTCTATCCGATCAGAGGACATATATGCCTAGGGACACCTTCTCCCTCCCCTCCTGGACCCCTAGTTTCTGGCCAGGGCACTTCATGAGCCCCAACCAGCCGCGTCTGGGGTGGGGCTGGGCCGGTGCGTGGCAGGTGATGCATACCCAAGGTGCTCAGGGCCCGCAGGGCTGCTGCCTGCAGGGCTTCGTGGAAGATGACCACGGCTCCCAGCTCACCCTCCAGAGACGTGGGGCTGCCCCACCGAGTGTCCTGTGTGCCTGCAAGGGTGGAGCTGATGCTGCCCTCCTGCAGGGGGGCCACCAGCCCCGACCCCCAGCCAAGCCCTGCGGTAGCCGGGACCGACTGGGAGCGGGACAGGGAGGGGTGAGCGTGAGCCAGGGCAGCGGGGACTGGTGGCGGAGGCAGCCCCGTGGTGGTGGTCGTTGTGCGGTGCCCAGCGGAGCCGATACAGCAGGAGGAGAAAGGCTGCGGGGCCAGGGTTGGGGGAGTGGTCAGGTCACAGCAGAGCCTGGGGCTCCACCTGCATCCGGTTCCTCACAGTGACCCCCAAGGCTGCACAGACCCCAGAGGCTGAAGTCTGAGGTCTATGTGGGGTGGGGGTGGGGACACAGGGGCTGCAGGCTTCACCCTATCCAAGACACTCCCGCTACCCAAGGCCTCCCCAAACCCTGCTTGGCACACCTCACTGAGAGAGGGGCAGCGGAGGGGTGCTGTCTTGACCAGATGGCCGTCTTTGTAGACATGGACCAGGTTCTGGCTGAAGGGCCGGCGCCCAGGCATATGGACAATGGCCACGCAGTGCTAGAACAGAAGCCACAACATCAAGCCATGGGCTGGCACTGGGGGCCTCCTCCACCCACTCCCCCTGGACCACACGAGGGTAGAGGCTCACCCAGGCAGAGTCGGCAAAGGACACTTCAGGCAAGCTCATGGTCAAGTACTCCTTCCGGGTGCACACGGCCACCACCAGTGTCCCAGCTGCCGTGAAGAAAGCCTCAAACCCTGAGCCGCTGCTGGTGAAGAAGCTGGGGGGAGGCCAAGCCAGTTATGCCTGCTGCTCTCCTCACCCTGGCCCTGCGCCCCGGTCCCTGGAAGTTACCCACCTGTACAGCTGCTTCCGCTGGAGTGGCCGTGAGGGGGCCGGGGCAGGTGCTACAGCCGTGGGGTGCAGACAGAGCCAGGCATGGAAGGTGAAGCCGGGTCCTGGCCATCGCTGCACGGGGGGTACCATAATACCGGCCATGCTGGGCGTGAGGTCAAAGTAGTGCAGGGCTCGTGCAGGGCCCCGGTGCCGGGCCATGCCCGACAATGCGCGAATGATGGCACCGGCGTGTCGGGCATTCCCAGCCTCCGCTCCGCCCGGCCCCGAGTCCAGCCCTGGCGGGGGGCGCAGCAGGCAACGAAGCTCCAAGGGCCGCAGAGACACACGGCCCAATGCCTGCAGCAGCGCCAACAGCTGCTCCTGGCAGCGGACCCCCAGGGCGACCCCCGTGCTGAGCGTCTCCAGCAGGTAGCCCACCAGACCCGCCTGCACACACGTGGAGCGGCTGGCGGGGCAGCTGTCGCAGAGCCACCAAAGGCGTTGTGCGAGGAAGAGCCGCAGCTCCGCCGTGGGCAGGGCCGGCAGCCACTGCATCAGCATCAGCACGGGCTGCTCGTTCAGGATGGGTGGCGGTGGACATACGCTGTGGTCCCCCTCCACAGCCTATGGGGAGAGAGAACAGCATAGTTCCTGGGCAACTGGCATGGGACGGGCCACCCTGCCAACAGTGGGACTCCCCGGCCTCAGTGGATTTGCCTTCGGCATGGGAAAGCAACACGTGCTACCCCATCTTGCTCACGGGGCGGATCTCAGGTTCAGGAAAGTTCAGGGAAGTTCAGGACGAGCACCGTTAATTCCCGAGCCTTGGTTTTTGGTCTGGGTTGGCCCGCCCCAATGGCGTGTTCCCAGGATGATCTTGGGGCTTGCTCACACGTACCAGAATCTTCACCCCAGTGCAACTGACACATGTGCTCAGGCCACAGGTCACACTATGTACTGCCCACAGCCAACACAGTCCCCAAGGTGGAGAGTTCCCCTTCCAGGGAAACCCTCAGTCCTGACCGCCTCTGGGACCCTGACGCCAAAATGCCCCTGCCCTCACCATGTTGAGTAGCTCCTGCAGCAGCCGATGGGTGGGGGGACCTTGGCTCTGCAAAACCTCGTGCAGGTGAGGGTAGCCAATGCGCTCTTTAAACACCTCCTGTGCAGGTTGTGTGGGGAAAAAGTGAGCGTGTGTGTGGGCCCCGGGGCAAACACACCCCACGGAAACCCTGGAGGAAGCGTCATCTTCCAGGGCTCCCCCGCCGGCTCTGCCTCTGGGTCGCAGTGCTAGCAAGGGCAAGGGGCTGTGGGTGGATGTGGGGGCAAGGGTCCCCCTCAGAAGGCTCTAGATGGTGGTTAGCCCACAAGTATCCTCCCTAGTGCTTCCCTGACCCAGGATATCCAGCTGCCAGCACTGACCGATGACCATGTCTGCCCAGTGGGCTGAGCTGCACCCCAGAGGGCAAGACGGTCACCTCCCCAGCTCCCTTGCTCTACCAGCCACCAATCAGACTAGTTCTGGGGGCACGCGGTCAGCTTAACTGCCATCCCCCACCCCTACCACAGCCAGAACGCCGTGTCCTCACCTTGGCTGAGGGGGAGCCGCTCATGATGCAGGTAAGTACTCTGACTACGTGCACCGCGATGGCATCTGTGTCCTGGTCCAGTACCTTGGGGTGGGGAGGGTCAGTCAGAAGAACCGGGGGCCAGGGGGTCATAGCTGGCAGCCCCCTGCTCCTGGTGTAGGGCCAGGAGCAGGTGCCCCAAGGCACATAGCTGAGCTGGCTGGAGGCTTTGGGAGTAGAGGTACCAGGCCTCCTCCTCCTTGCTTGAACTGTTATGACCCTCACCCTACCCCAGGACCCCCTCTGAGGAGCTCGGCAAGGCCCACTTTGACAAAGAAGCCAGGAAGAAACCAAGACCGGGAAGTGCCTCACTGGGACACATCAACAGGGGACCCTCTCGCCATAACTCTTTATCCCCCAGTGTCTGGTAGGCTTACGGGCCCCCACCCATCCCTACCCAAGCTAAACACACATGTGCAGGCAGGCAAGTGCCCCATCACCCATGATGATTGACAGGGGGTTGGGGAATTTAGGGACCATCAATCACAGGATGTTAGAACCGGAAGAACCTTCGAGACCTTTGAGTCCTACCCTGCCCCTTGCCCCTAGATCCAGGCGGAGACACTGAGGCTCACCCTGGCTGAACCTGACAGCTAGAAGCATGCGCTGCTCACTCGCCCTGCCCCACCCCTGAGGACTGAGGGGTCAGCAGGGCTTGGAGAATTTGTCAACAGGGGCCAGGCTGTATTTGGGCTCCATGGGGCCTGACTCCCCAAGTGACTTCACACGACCTTTTTCCCCTCTCTGGGCCTCAATTTTTTTCTCATCTGTGAAAACCGGGGGTCTCACCTGCCTTGCCTGCTTAGTAGATGAATAGATATGCAGGCTCTCAGAAAATAGGCAAGTGTAATGGCCACAGGGGGCTGCCTCGTAAAGACAAAGCTGGGAGACTCTAGAGGTTGGGGCCCAGGTGTTAAACCACCAGAGAGAGGGCTCTCCACACAGAGCCCCTAACTGACAGCTTGCAGCCTCCTACAGCCCTCATGCAAGGTGAGGCAGGCAGCACATCATAAGGGGACAAGGGACTCCCAGTAACCTGCTTAAGGCAGGGACAAGGACACATGGAAAGAAATGGCCCCATATGGGGGACCTCCTTTTCTGTGAGTGACTATAGCCAAATCCAGTAGTATCTGGGCCTCAGTCTCCACTTCTGGGAATGGGGGTAGGTGGTTGAGTTTCGAAGGTTCCTTCCAGCCTGGCAAAGCCAAACTCTAGCTCCCAATACAAATACTAGGCAGGGCACAGAGCACTCCTGCCCATTCCCTAGGATAAGGATAGGGAAGGTGGGCGAGATAGCATGGGGGACCCAGCCCTGTCGCTAGGCCACGCCAGACCTTACACATGTCTGCTCATTCCCCCTGCATAGGCAGGAAAGGTGGGGACCCAGGGAGGTGAGTGCCTGAGCTGGTCAGCCCCAAGGTGGTACCTTCTGGACATCGGGCTCGGTCAGTAACCGGGTAGCCAGGTCACTGTCCCCCTCAGGGGGCGCCCGGGCCTGCAGGTACAGCTGTGGGGAAGGGGGAAGGCACAAAATATAGGAGGCAGAGGAGAGAGAAGAGGAGGAAGATGGGGGGAGGGGTGGGGTTAGAGCAGGACCTGGGGCGGCTGCTAGAGATCCACCCCAAGGGAAGGCTCTGTGTGCCCCAGGCCGAGTGCCTCACCAGGCACTAAGAAGAATGGGGGAATCTGAGCTGCCCATGCCCTGCTCAGAACAGAGTCGGGGAGGGTGGGGCAGATAAGTGGGCAGGAGAAGGTACTGTATCTAAAACAGCTGAGCCCTCTTCCTGCCCTTGGACTTGGGGCTGGGGAAAGAGGGACCAGGGACCAGGGGCCAGGGCAGCTCCGGTCCTTCCAGGACATCCCCCTCCTATGGCATGCAGAGCCATCCTGAACTTTAGGCCATCCCACCAGCCACAACCCTCCCCCCCCCAGCCAAGTCCAGCCCAGGTTTGCTCAGCAGCAGCTCAAGTCCCCAGAAGTGGCTCAGCAGCCTCTGGGTTCCAGGCCCTCCCCCACAGCCGGGCCCAGCCCACCTTGCTATTCTGGATGAGGCGAGTAAGGTGCTCAAAGCAATTGTTGCTGAGGAAGGTGGCCTGCAGCACCGGCCGGTCCTCACATGCCAGCATCATGGGGATGGCATCTGTGGAGGGGTCTAGGGTCAGCCCCGCTCAATCCCTTGTCAGCAACACCTCCGCTCGGCCTTAAACCTTCTTCCCATGCTTCCCAGTCCTGCCTTCCATCATCACTTAGACCTTTCCCTGCTAGAGCCACCTCCCCAAGAGCCTGGGAGCCCATACCCACCGAGCATGCTGACCCGTAGGGTGACGAGGGCCTCTTCAGGGCCTGGGCTTGGGCCCGCCGGCCAGTCGGCATTAAGGATGCGGAAGTAGCCCTCAAGCAGGGTTCGGAGCTCTGGCCCACGAGGGGGTGTGCGGCTGGCATGCAGGACATGTACTGCACCCACTAGTGCCTCCAGTGCCAGGGGCACTAGGCGGGGGTCCTGGGCTGGCCCACGGTCCCAGCCCCGTACCACACCCAACAGGCCCTGCACAGAGCCGGCGCTCACAGCCATCTGCCCGTTCTCCTGCAGGTGTGGGCAGAGATGGCAATGGTCAAGGCGCTCAACCAGCAGAGACCCTGAGATGGCCACCCTCTGGTCCACAGGCTCTTCCTGGCTTACCTTCCCTCCTGCAAGGACAGCACCAAAGAGGTGGATGAGACGCAAAAGCAGCACGGGAGGCAAGCCATCTGCATCCTGCAGGCTCTCTGGATAGGGTGAGTGGGCAGGACAGGACAATGTCACCAAGCTTGCAGGTGCCCTGGGGTGGGGGTAGGGGGCTGGGGCTGAGAGAAAAGACCTGGCTCTGTACTTGGGGGGTCTAAGATGCCATGGCTCTGTGCCAGGGTGTCTAGGGAAAACACAGCCCTTCTTTGGGGAGCTTGAAGGGACGTGGTCCTGCCCGGAGAGCCTGGCCAGTTCCCCAGATCCTTAATCCCCAATGTGGGGACCCCAGGGTAAACACACACACCCCACCCCACTTCCCCATGGCAACCCAGGGTTTAGTTTCTCAGATACAAATCTGGTCCCTCTACCCTGTTGACGGTTGGAGCTTCCTGTGACCTGCTCTGGGGACTTTGCTGTATCTACCATACAGATGCCCCCCCACCCCCACCCATGCGCCTGCTGGGGACTTCTAGGGGCTTTCACAGCTTCATATGTGGGAGGCCCACCTGGCCCTGCTCCAGCAAAGCTGGACAGGATGCCAGGCCACAGAATGAAACCCAGAGAGCAGAAAGGACCAGCCCTGGGTCACATGAGTGGTGTGTATGGCGGGGGGTGGGGGGTGGGGGTGGGTGGGGCAAGGGCAGGGCTCACTAGATTTACGTGGGATGGGGTAGGACAGCTCCCTGGACACAGGGCATTTGAGAGTGCAGGTGGCCTGGGCAGGGAAAGGAAACAGTAGGAAAAGACGTGGTAACTAGTCGCATTCCAGGACTAGCAGACCGGGTGCAGAGGGCAAGTGGGGCTGGAAAGGGAGGCTATGGGAGGAGCAGGATCTGATCCCGAGGTGCCAGGCCACCAGTGAGGGGTTTAGGGCAACGGGAACAAAATCCAGTCTGTGCTGGGAAATGCATTCAGGTTGTGGGACAATGGAGGCAGGGAGTTCCCCAGGGGCATCTCCTCTCTTGGGGCTGTTGCCCCTGCTCCAGATGCCAGGCCTGCAGCTCCATGGGACATCCCAGAGACACTTAAGACACTTTCTGTCCCCACAGGCCACCACTTTACCAAGCCTGGCCTGCCCCTGTCCACGCACACCTTGCCCTGTCCCATCTAAGGTCCTGGCCACTCTCATTCCAATGAGAGGAAAAGAGGGGACCTAAGAGAAGAGGGCTCCCAGGGGGCACAGGTCCTGGAGGAACTGACCCCAGGACTGAGGGAGCAGGAAGTAGAGACACTTAGTGTAGACGTTACCTAGAAGAGGGGTGGAGGCTGCAGGGACAAAGGGATTGGACCAGGGAGTTTTCAGATGGTCCAGATCAGAGTGGGGTCCAAGTGGCTACGGGGACCCAAGAGGTGGGGGGGAAGGGGGAAGGGAAACTTATCTCCCCCACCTTATGGGAGGCCTTCACTCCATCCCAGAAAAGAAATTACTCATTTTGTTCTGACATGCCCTTTCTCTCCTCTCTGCCCCCGAAGTCCTCCTTGCCTCTCCCCGCGCCAGGGGCCCCCTCAGTTTCCCGTGGTGCTCCCAGCCCTGTTTGCAGCCACCACTAAGCACAACCCATCCTGCCTCTGGGATGGGGAACTGCAGGACAGCAGGAAGGGGCTCAGGTTTGGGGGCGGGGCCAGGTGGGGCCTTGCGGGGGGGGGGGGGGGGGGGGGGGGGGGGAGGGGCAGGGCCTGACCTCTGAAGAAGGTGCTGAATTCACTGGGCAAAGCAGCTGGAGGGAACTTGTATTTGCTCTTCTCCTTGGAAGTGATGACTTCCCTGGGGGTGGGGTGGTGGATGGGCAGGGGCCCGGGTGAGGCCAGGCACCCCACCCCTCTTTGGCCATCCTCCTTCACCAGCTTACACCCGTGCCCCCTCCCACCTCCACACCTTGGCCAAAGCGGTTCCCCCCATTCTCTCCCCAGCCTTCTCTGGGGATCAGGGGTGGCTAGAGGGTAGAGCCCCCTCTGCGGTGGGCTGGCTCTCACCCACTATGCTGGCGCCGCCAGGTCTGGTAAGGGTCAAAGAGGCCCTCGCAGAGGAGAAGGGCATGCAGGGCCATGTTCTCCAGCTGCGTCCCACGGCCCTCCTGCGATGCATGGGCTCCTTTCAGCTGTAGGTATGGGGACAGGGTGGAGGGGGTTAGCTGGGCCCTGGCTACCGCCTACCACCACCTCCCCACCCAGGGTAGAGCCCACCTCACCTCTGCCGTCAACCAGGTCAGCAATGCCAGCACCCGGGGCACCAGCACCTGGCCCCAGCCCGCCTCTACGTTCTCCAGGTTCCTGGAGAGAGGTCACAGAGGTCACAGGCACAGGCCAGCCCCACCTCGGCCCACAGTTCCAAGCTGCCCCCCACCGCCCCGTGCCGAGAACAACACGGACTCACCTGCAGAGAATGATGAAAAGCTTGAGCAGCAGCAGGGCCTGCTCCAGGTCCCCCTTGTCTAGCTGCTCGGCCAGCACGTGCAGCGCGTCCAGCGGCAACAGAGGCACCTCTGCGCCTGCCTCCTCTGGCCTGCGGGGAGGGGGGTCACTAGGGCACCAGGCCCCTCCGTCTCCCTGCCCCACCCCTGCCCTCCGTGGAGATTCAGCCTCACCTGCGCGGCTCCAGAGAGAACAGCGAGATGCTTTTCTCGAAGGCACCCACGAAGGCCTTCAGCCACTGCTGCAGGTAGCCCAGGTCCTTCTGCAGGCCAAGGAGTGGGGGGAAGAGCGGTGGGAGACAGAGAGGGTTCAGTGCACATGGGAAGGACAAGGGGGTGTAGACAGCAACGAATGGAGGTAGACGTGGGGTAGACAGGGGTCGGAGGCAGGGCAGTGCAGGTGGAGACAGTGAGGGACGGGGTGGGGAGGAGGATGGGAAGTTGGAAGGTCAGCATCAGAGGACTACCCCGCATACTGACAGCTCTCACGGGCTCCCTGTCTGCTATCCCCAGTCTCTGCTCCCACCTCCCTAACTCCTGGGGACTCAGGCAAGCCTGACATAGGCAGGGGAGGGTGGGGCTTAAGTGTGCACCGTCCTGAGATGTGGCCATGGCCCACACTGGTGCTGGGGCTGAAGGCCTTCCACCCTCCAGCCACCCCTGATCCAAAGCCTTGGGCTGGCCTCTGCCTTCCAGCTTCTCTCAGCTCAGCAGCCGCCACTACCTCCAGGAGACCTTCCCTGACTATGGCTCTGGTGCTACATGTACACCATGGGTCAGGCAGACCCATGCACACGCACACTCCCCGCAAGTACAAGCAGAATGCCCTACCTCGCCCTGGGAACCTAACGCCCTCCCTGGCTGGTTACCTGGACCCCAGGCCCCAAAGCCGGCTCCATGGGCAAGAGGGGCAGCGGCTGAGCCCGAGTCTGGGCGCCGCCAGGGAAACTTTGGTGTGAACGGGAAATGTCCCCTCCCGCCCCGGCAGAGGCAGGAAGCGCAGAGTCACGGTGGGGGAGGGGGGCCGCTTCCTCCCGGCAGACCGCAGGGATGTGGGGGGCCCCCCCCCCCGCCCCGGGGCACCCAGGGCCCTGCAAGAGAAGCTGCGAGGGACCTGGCCCAGCAATGGGGGCGGGGCCTGGAGTGCAGAGGGGCGTGGTCACCCTGCTCTGGGAGGGGCTTGGAGACCAGGGACTCGTTTTACTGGCATGAGGTCTGGACTTGGGGAGTCAGGGCAGGCCTATCTAGGGATAGGTTCTGATCCCTGATGCTATAGGGGCCCTTCACTCAAGGCACTCAGAGCTTCCTCACCTGGATCCAACACTTCAGGCCCAGGGAACAATGTGGATTATGGAGGACTCAGTCATACCTTTGTCCTGTCCCCCTTCCCTGTGTCCTGGACTTCCCACCTGGCCCTAATGGTCTCTACCCCAGGGACACAGTTGAGTAGGTCCTAGCCTAGCCCTAGTTGGTTCTAAACGCTATGCCCCTCCCAGGCCACAGAGCGGGTGGTGGCCTGGAGCTCCTCCTACCCAGTCCTCCCTCCCCCATCTGCAGCTCCACCCCCAAACCAGCTGAGCCCAGAAGGCAGCTTTCTTTCCCAGGGGCAGAGGGGTAGGGCAGGGACTGGACTGGAGAAGGCTGAAGGGGCAAGGGACACATCATAGGTGCTGGGTCCCCGGTGCCATGGACCTCAACCCAAGGACTTCTGGAACTACCTCGGGTGGATGGCTCATTTCTGCTGCCTGCAGACCCCAGACCACAGGGTAGGGACTGAATGGACCCCAGGGAAAGGGCTAGACCTCAGCAGAATGGGCCAGGAGCACAAGAAACCTAGGCAGAGCAAACCCTCACCCTGTGGCTGGGCACCTTACTTGTGCATTTGTCACAGACCCGAGGCCTGGGTGAGAGGGGCTGGGGCTACCAAGATGCAGGCCCACACCACTGTGACTTTTTCTCTGTCAGTTACCTTCGGTGACCTCTCCACCCGCTGCCACTGGCAGCCTTCCTGCTCCCCTACCTCTGTCCACACCCCTTCTCTCCACCAATCAGCAATGACACCAAAATGCCCAACCCTGAGACACCAGAGCAGGCCAGGCTCTTTGACCACTTCTTCTGAACATTTCCCATTGCACTGGGGGGAAAGGGGGGCTCCAGAGAGGATGTCTCATCCACTAGAACCGCTTCAGCTGCTCTTCTGAGGGTGTTGAAAGCCAGATCTTTGTTTTAGGCCGGGGCCACTCATGGTTGCTGGCCAGCCCATCCAAGCTGACCATGTGGCCCCTGCCTCAGCGACCCCACAGATCCCGGTCTACCTTCAAAACTGGCCCAACACCATCCTCTCCTCTTCTACCCCCCAAACCACCCCCAGGTAAGCCACAGACATCTCTCACCTAAAATGTGAGTCCCTTTTGCCCACTGTAGCTCTGCTGAGCCCCTGAAAACCCAAGTTTGACCGCGTCCACCACCCCTCCCCCACCCCACCCCACCTCCACCCCGCCCACCCAACCTAAGGATAAGGGCTCAACTGAGCCTGGCATTCCAGGCCCCCAGTCCAATCGCACCTGCTTCTCCAGGCTCTCCGTCCGCTCTGCATCACATCCTCCAGTCCAGGCCTCTATCCACCCCATGCCCGGCTGCCATCTGTGACCTGGGCTTTTGGTACTTAAGCAGAAACCTGCCACCCTCTTCGTGGCCATCACCTGGACTGACCCTCCCAGAACCTGGGTGGGCCCCTCAAACTCAGCACACTCCTGCTTTCCGTCCCTAGAACCACACCCTTGGGCCTGTCCAGCAGGTCCAGGCTGGGCTGGGTTCAGGGCTGAGGCAATCAAGGTAGCCTTCATGGCTCTGGAAGGAGCCTAAGGGGTCTCTCTAAAGCATAGGACTAGGGAGGATAGGGGTATCTGCCTCTCTCACCTCTGACCTGAGCCCCATGACATGAGGCTGCGGTGCTCGGGGGCGCAGGGGTCCCTGCAGGGGTCGGGGCTCACAGTCACGGTGGCAGTGTTGAATGCCAAGGGCTCCAAGAGCTGGAAGAGGTGGCTGTGGTGCCTGGGCTTCCCACACTCTGCCTCCACTGTCTCCTCCCTCCCTTCCCAGCTCAGAGCAGGAATGCTGGGCAGGGCCAGTCCAGTCCCTAACTTGAAGGGGCCAGGGCCCAACCCCACCTCTCCCATGAGCACCCACACTCCTCCTCAGGCCCTGGGGCTCATGTGTAAGTGGTAATGAGGCTCTGCTGCAGGCGAGCAAGCTGCGGGGAGGGGGAGGTCAGTGGACCCGGGACAGATGAGGGGGACTCACTGGAGCCCCAGTCTATGCCCGGCCAGCCCTGAGGACACTCAGTACTAGGGGTGGGGAGACCCCAAGGGCTATTTGGGCCCAAACAGTCCCTGGGTGGGCACTGAACTACCACTTCCCCAGAACTCTGAGGTAACCCAGGAGGGCTGAGGGCAGGCAGCTTTGGCGTGGATGGGTGGGTGGGGCTGTCTGCCAGGGGACAGGGACGACCAAGCTGCTTGACACCGCGCTGCCCTTTGACCTGCTTGCCCTGCCCCAAGACCAACACCGGCCCTGGCTTGCCCTGGGTGTCACCTCAGGGCCCAGACCTGGCTTCAAACCCCTCTCCCCATCACCACCTCTCTTGGAGTTTACAGTGGCGCAATATGCAAAAATTCCTTAACCAGCGTCTGGCGTCCAGTGTGCCTCAGGTACGCACGAGTGGCCGCCACTGTCTGATCAGCCAGTCACCCACCCAGCACGAGGTTTAGGCAAGTCCACAGCCTCCTCCCATGTCACAGCACCCCGTACCCCCTGGATGGCCCAGCCCCAAGGCATGACTCTCTGTCCCCACGCCCACGGGTCTGTAACAGCTTTGCCCCCCATGCTTCCTCTGCCTGAATGCTCCCCAGAGCCAGCATCTTTTTCAAGACCCAGCCCTGTCTGGTGATTCAGGGGCTGGGGCTGCCAGTCAGGGGCTGAGGGCACGGGTTCTGGAGTCCAGCCCCGGTTCTCACATTTAGTAGGCTGTTACTCAACATTAATCTCTTTACGCTTCAGCTGCCCCAAAAGGCTCGCTAGCCGCACCCACCAGCACCAGGTAAGGCGAGCGGGGAGCTCCATCCCCAAATCCAGGGGCTCTGCCTTCCCAAGCCTTTGGCGCGCTACAGCAGCACTAACGTTCTCCCCACACACCTCGGTGAGTGACTAACGAGTGGCGGACCTTGGCTCACTAGCAGAGCCAAGGTCTCACGGGTGGCTGTCCCAGGTGGGTAGAATGGGAGTCTGTTGGTGGCCCCCAGGTTAGAGCCAGGAACAGGGTAAGGAGAGAGGATTGTAGCTCCACAGTGGGTGACCGCTCCTGGTCAGAATTGCCTGGGTGGTAGTGAGCACCCCATTTCCAGGGACAGGCAAGCAGAAATGGGACAGGGTGGGGTGGGGTCTGGTCAGGATAAACTCTTTCGGGCCTGGGGGTCTTCCCGCTCAGCATCAGGAGGGTGATGGCAACATCAAGCCGAAGGTGGCTTCTGGCTACACCATGGGGCCCGGAGGTCAGACTTGGAGGACCTCAGGTCAAAGAAAGAAGCAGGAAGATGGGGACTTTGCCAGAGGCAATGGCAACTGAGGCACAGTGCTACAAGTTCCCCGGGTGGCTGGACCAGGCTCTCCCCCTTACCTGAGGATGGGGTCTTGAAAGGGGTGGACCTTTTGGTCTCCATAATGCCCCCTAGGGCTTAACCTTCCCCTTGTCCTATCACTATGGAAACCGAGAATTTCCTTCCAGGGTCCCCATAGTAACCGACCTTGTTTCCATGGGGACCCCACACTTCCACATCAGCTCCCCAGTTGCCATGACAACTCCAGGGATTACCAGCCCCTCCCCCCACGCCTGGGCTCTGTGCTACTCTCCCCATCACCTCAGTCCTGCCCCTGCCCCGTCAGCTGCCTTAGGAATAAAGGCAGGGAAGAGGAAACCCTGGTTGCTCCTCTGAGGTATAAGCACTAAGGAGGCTATTCTGCCTCGCTTTTCCCCATTTGAAGAGGGTAAACTGAGGCACGGGGAGGCATATGATCCAGCTAAAGTCTCAGAGGAAGCAGAGGGCCTGACCAGGTTTCCATGAAGCAGTGGAGGTCAGGTCAGCAGTCAGGTTAAGGACCAGTGAGGGGTGAACAGAGCAACCTCACCTCCAGCTCCAACCTGACCTCCCTGGAACCCCGAGTCCTCAAAGGCGTAACTGGAGAGTTCAGCCTGGGCTCCCCACCTGTAACCTGAATGTCTGACCTGTCCTGACCCTGGCGGCCCTGAGCGCCCCCAGATGCCATGCCCCCCAGCACTCCCTTTCACTGGGGGCCGTTGAGCAACACTACTGCTCCGCCCAAAGAGGGAATGCTCGTGTGCGTGTTATTTTGCATAACTTTTACATGCTGCCCAACTGCCAGCCTGCTGGGTGCTGTTCCCAGTCCTCCTGTCCTCACCCCCTTGCTAGCCCTCCCTGGGGAAGCCCCCACCTATCGCCTAGGCACCCCCTCACTCCTGACAACTGGCCTCTCGTGCTTCCCACTGCCTTGTGCTGGCTCCTGGAGTTCCCATCCCCTCTGCCCACAAGGCCCAAACTAAGCCTCCGAGGGCATGACAGGTCACTGCTGTGGGGCCTGTCTCCTGCATCCAGCCACTCAGCTAACACCTGCGGAGCCTCTGCGAAACGTGAGGTGGGGGGAAACTGCCAAGTAGCAAGCACAGTGAGGGTGAAAATGGGGACCTGCCTGATCTGAGGTCCAGCCCAATCAGGGGGACAGGAGACAAAGTCTCCCCCAAACGGGAAGGAGAAGACTCCATGCAGAGGAAACAGCTTGTGCTGTCCCAGGGTGCAGACCCACCTAAGGTTTCCTGCCCACAGAACTAGACCTTTCCCAGGACAGAGACTGGGTCAGAACTCTGCCGGACTCTGCCCCAAATGTGTCCGATGACCTTGGTATGACCCTGCCTTGGTTTCCCTACCAGGGCCCCGAGGGGCTCAGATTGAGTGATGTCCAAGGGCTACTCCTCCCTCAGCAGTGCTCCTTCCCCACTTGTGGCCCCTAGAGGGAGGGGGGTGGGCGGGTCTGAACCTGGGGTCTGTGAGGAGAAAGGAAGGGCAGAAAGGGGGGGTGCTCCCCTGGGCGGGCCTAGACCCACAACTGGGAAAACAGGTTTGCCAGCTGATGTCAGCTCTCTGCTGAGGGGAGGGGCACGGGAGAACCTTCTGACTGGGTGGCTGGCCAACTGAGGGGTCTCTTAACACAGCACCCTCTATCAGTCTTACCTTATCTTACCCCTCCCCCAAGCACACACACACACACACACACACACACACACACACAATAGGTCCCTAGCAGGGCTCAAAGTAGCACAGCCACCACTCCCTGGGAGCCCAGCATGGAGGGGTGGGGACCTGTTCCGAGAGCAGGAGCAGGACCATGTGGGCAGGAAGGCAGCACTGGGAGGTTGGCCGAAGCTTCCGGTTCATACTCACATCCTGGATTTGTTTGCTCGGCCCTAGGCCACCCCCTGACTGCCCAGGCTTCTGGGGCTACAACCAGCCAGCCTGTGCCCCAGACCTGCCCTGATGAAGTGAGGAGCTGGAAGGGAGAGGGGACTCAGCACAGATGAGTGCTAACCACCCCCCCCCCAAGGGAATAGGGGGGCTGACCATTTACAGAACTCAACTAGAAGGGTAGGCAACCACGCTATGCTGGAGGTACAGTCCTGGAAGACAGTACCAAGGTAACCTGAAGACCCACCATTAACGTCCCTCAGACTCATTATCTGGTTCAAGTGCCCCCTCCCCCCGCCCCGCCTTCATCTGGTCACCACGGGGAAGAAACTGAGGACCAAGAACCTGCCCACAGCCACACGGGCAATCAGACGCATGGGGGCCAGGGGCAGATTTCCTTCTGAATCTTTTCCCTTCCCAAAGACCAACCCTTGGAGATGTCAACAGAGAGGCCTGGATAAGGGAACCCAAGGAAGCAGGAACTTTCTCTGGTTCAGACAAGCCATACTGGCTACTTCTCTGCGGAGTCTAAGCTACCCTGAGATCAAGGGTGTGCCAAATTTACAGATAGAGACTCAGAGGTGTAAAGAGCTTGCCCTGGGTCACACACGCTGCCTCCTGCCAGGGGCCTGGACCTCTCACCACCTAAGGGGACTCAATAAACAGTGGCACTTATGGCCTGTATTCTAGGTCCTGGGGCCCCCCAGATCCAGCCTGCAGTCCTAGGAGACAGTCAGCCAGCCTCTTCACAGAGGGCCAGCTGATCTGGTCATGAACTTCCCCCTAGTGATGAGATCAGGGGCACACAATAGCCCATTGTGCCCAGGGCACACCTGAGCCAGCAGCATGATGCCAGGCAGGTGTAGGGAGGGAGGCTGATGCTAGGTGAAGAGGAGGGGGGCATTACCCTGGAATCCCTCCCTGCTGTGAAAGCAGTTGGAAAGTGGGAGCCTATGTGTGTGAGACACAGAGTTTGGGGGACACCAGATTTTCAGCTCTGACAGGACACCTGGGTCAGAGTCACTCCCTTCACCTTCAGAGGCCACTTGAGGTAGTCTCTGAGACAGGACAGGGAACTCAGGAGGGGAGGGCCTCCCTCCATCCCTTTCAAACATCCCTCCTAGCTCACCTCCCCTACCCCCTCCTCCTGCATCCAAGGCAAATCTTTCCTTCTGGCTGGACCCCCAGGAGGTAGGGGCCTCCTCGGTCAGGGTCAGGGAAGAGCTAATCACTGCTGGTGCCCTGGTGGGGAGCAGTGTGAGTTGACTCAAATCAGGTCAAAGCAGGACCCTACCTTTCCACCTCGCCTGCTGGCACCCAGAGTCCACTCCGACCCATTGACCACGACCACCCAATGGGGCCTCGCCCACAGGAGGGGCAAGCCCAAATGCAAACTAAGGCTTCCTGCCTCTCCCAACCCTCCCAGTCTCTCGTTTATTTTCCGGGCCTCAGTTTCACCATCTGTAAAAGGGGGGAAGTGTCCAGCCGTCTGTATCCGGGTCCCTCTCCTCATCAGGCACGACCGAGGCTGCGCGGTACCCAACCCAGAGGCTCTGTTGAGGTGCACGCCCGCGAGGGTCATCCCCCAGGTATAAGTGCCGGAGGCACCGGCGGGCCGGGGGCGGCGCACACGTGTGTGCGGAGCCCAAGTCCGCCCGGCGCGCGCTCATCTACACGGCCCCAGGGACGCGGGGCGCAGGTGCAGCAGGCGCGGGGCGCGCGGAGCTGGGGGCACAGCGGGACGGCGTGGGGCGGGCTCACCTGAGCATAGTAGAGCAGCCACAGCTCGTACAGCCGCTCCGAGGCGGCCATGGCCCGGCCCGGCTCCGGCCCTGCTGCGCGCCACCTGCCGCCGCCGCCGCCTCCTCCGCGCCGCCCGCCGGTTGCCCTCGGCCAGGCCCATGGGCGGAGGGCGTCACTCCGGGGCGGAGCGGCGCGGTACTACTCGGGGAAGTAGTACTGGCCCCCGCCGCGCCGAGCCACCTAAGTCTGCACGCTCCTCCTCCTCGCGGCCGGCCGCCGCCCGGCTTCCTGCACTTAGCTGCCGCTACCGCCGCCCCGCCTCTCCCGGGACCGTGCAAAGGGCGGGGAGCCCGGAGGGAGGAGGAGCTTGAGGTCAGGGCGGCCCCGGAGGGCGCCCCGCAGCCCAGCTCGCAGCCGCAGCCGCAGCCATCCCCTAACAGTGCCTTGAACAGGGCCAATCTGAGTCTCCCTGACGAGGGCCGGGGTCAGGTTTTCCAGACTCGCCCTTAGTCTAGATCCACCCCCGGAGCAGCCCGCTTAGCTGGAATTGCCACCTTTTGTGCAAGGAACAGGGTCTGGCGGGGGGGGGGGGGGGGGGGGGGGGACTGCGGGATGCGTTCAGATGGCCAGATTCCGTCAACAAATAATGGTAACAACAGCCACGATGACACTTGTGGAGTTTACCACGTGCCTGGTGCTGTTCTAAGCACTTTCATGGGGGAGACCAAATATGCAATGTTTTTGCTTCTACTGTTTGTGGAGCAGGATGGGGGAAATCAGAGCGCAAGCAGCAGGGCATTCCCAAAATACCTCCGGAGAAGCAGTGCCCTCCACCTGTCAGGCAGATCCCTGGAAGATTTAGGCAGTCCTCACGGATCCCCTCTTCAAAGGATCCTCCTAGATATTCCAGTGGAGGCATCCTCCACTCCAGGGCTCAGTACTTGGCTTCACATCTTTTGTTTTCTTTAATCTCAAGAGGTTGAAGGCAGGAGGATGTCTCATGCCTCTGTTTTACAGATGGAGAAATTGAGGCCCAGATAAGCCAAATGAGAATCACTTGGGTAGCCAGGGACAGCGTGGACAGGGATGGAGGCCTGACTGACTCTGCTGGGCCATTGCCACCATCACCACTGGACCCCTCTCTCCTCCCCAAACCAGCCTGCCCTGGAGGTGAGGGGTCCCCTGGTGTTGGGCAGGGGTCAGGCCCTGTGTTGGAGTTGGGAAGTTTGTGAGGCTCAGAAAGGTACTATCAGCTAGAGGAACTCTAGGAGTCTGGAGTCCCCTAGACCTTGAGTGGCCAAGAGAAGACAGACTGTCTCCATTCCCATCCTTTTCTGTCCTCCTGGCTTCTTAGGCAGCCTTTCCACTCTGGCTTTTTTTCCTGTTCTGTCCATCCTACCTCTGAGCTGACATTTCCTGAGCACTCACTACCTGTGAATGAGGTTCTGTCAAGTCCCCCCTCCTGATGCAGGGGAACAGGGCACCAAAAGGCTAGTGAGGTCAAGGGTTGTTTTGGAGGGACTGAACAGAGGTCATGTGGCACAGGAGCCTTTGAGGGGAACTGGGAGGAGTGGGCATTCACCTGCTACCAGCCTGGGAAGGGAGGCCCCAAGCAGGAAACAGCTTTGCTGAGACAAGTCGTGGTATGTGTTGGCGGGGGGGGGGGGGGGGGGGGGCATGGCCTCTGTGTGGCTTTTGGGACCTTGACATCCTATCAGAAGATCTTGACTTCAGAGGCACCTGTGTGGCTCAGTCGGTTAAGTGCCCAACTTTGGCTTAGGTCATGATCTTACAGTTCATGGGTTTGAGCCCTGCATCAGGCTCTGTGCTGGCAGCTCAGAGGCTGGAGCCTGCTTTGGATTCTGTGTCTCCCTCTCTCTCAGCCCCACCCCTGCTTGTCCTCAGATTCTCCCTCAAAAATGAATAAACGTTAAAAAAAAAGGGGGGTCTTGACTTCAGCCAAAGTGGTCTCCTGGTTGTCAGGGCATTCTGGTTAATGCAGGAAAGACCCTGGCGGCTCCTGCTGGGGAGCAGTGCACCTCTCGGCCACTTGTAGTCAAGGCCAAACCAACTCTCAGCTTAGTTCTCAGGAACTAAGCTCAGGAGGTTCCTGGGGCCCACTGGGCCAGGTTGGGTACTCTGACCCTGAGTACTTTGCTGCTTCAGGGTGCTTGGAGGTGGGAGGGGATCATCCTTGAGGCCGAGGAAATGGCCACTGCGCAGGAGCTGAGAGTCCTGAGAGTAGTAGACACAGAAGCGCATGAACAAGTGCATCAGGAGCCACTTGATAGCAGCAGAGGAAGGAAGAGGCAGATCTCTTATTAAACTAGGATGGGAGTGGAGAGTCAGGGAAGACTTCTTTGAAGGTATTCGGGCCTTGAAGAATCAGGACAAGTGGATACTCAGCACATTCCAAGTGGCCGATACGGAGCGCGCTGGGGTTTGCGCATGCTTAGGCAAAAGCCAAGCGATCGACGCGCTCTATCCTCCTTCACTCAGGTCTGATTCCACTTGCTACTTTCTCACTGATTGGCATTGGACGAATCGAGCCTTAAAACCTTTCTCTTTGCCGTGCCCTCCCCCAACAGGCGAAGAGAGTCGTGGGGAAAGATAGGGCGGGCCCTCCTATAGCAACTCGGTATTGATTGGCTTTCGAGACTTCCTGTTCTCCCATTCCCGTCCCTGGATTGGCCACCAGAGGTTCATCTACTCCCTGGGCCTGCGCATTGCGGGACGAGGGAACCGGCGGGCGGGTAACATGGCCGCTACTGCGGCTGGTGTGGGCCGGCTAGAGGAAGAGGCGTTGCGGCGAAAGGAACGGCTGAAAGCCCTACGGGAAAAAACTGGGCGCAAGGTGAGGAATGCGGAGTGAGGGCCGTGGATGAGGTAGTCAGCGTTGGGATCCAGAACAGGGACGAGAGGACAGGAGAGTAAGAAAAGGCAGCTGCTAAGGACGCGCATGCGCGCCCATCTGGAGCATGCGCGAGGAGTCGTAGCCCGCCTACCAAGTCTGTGCTAACTGCCTGGGACTCTTGGCGCTGATGCTGTGGTCGCGCATGCGCGGGGGTGGGGCGGCAGTGTTGAGCGCGCTACGGTCTTCACTACTGTCTGGTGTTTCCCGCGTGGGTCTCCTGGGCAACTTCTAAGTTGGAGATGCTCGTTGGATTAGGTGTGATTTTTTTTTCGCGTATGAGCGCCCTGAATCATCCTTTTCCCCACGACCCAGCCGGCCTTCCATCTCTGGTGAAATTCACTGAATTTGGCAGACGCCTGCCCACCAGTGCGCCTTGGGCACGGCAGTACGAGACTGTGCTCTGGGCGTTGAGCTGGAGTCGATGAGTACAAAGTCTAAAAAGAAAACCCCAATTTCTTGGTCATGGTGCACCTCAGGGAAAGGGGAGAACACTTCCCAGGCTACTTCTCTGGGGATGGATCTCCTAGTCCTATTAGTGGCCAAACTTGGAAGCCTCTTCTTTGCTTTTGTTTGACACCAAAATAGTCCGATTACATTTCCACTTGATGTTTCTGAGTAATCAGGAGGAAGGAGAACTCTGAAGTTCATTACCTGTGCGAAGTTCATAACCCTGTTCCTGTCACTTGGGGTCGTGGGACTTGGGACAAATGGCTTCATCTCCTTGATCCTGTTTCTTTTTAATTTTTTTTGTTTATTTATTTTTGAGAGAGAGTGAGAGGGGGAGGGGCAGAGAGAGAGAGAGAGGGAGAGAGAGAATCTCAGACAGGCTCCACACTATCAGCGTGGAGCTGGATGTGGGGCTCTAACTCACAAACCCATGAGATTGTGACCTGAACTGAAACAAAGAGTTGGATGCTTAACTGACTGAGCCACCCAGGAGCCGCTTCTTGAGCCTGTTTCTTCATGTCTGCAGTGGAGGATAGCAACCCCTCTATATTAATTCTTGCTGCGTTATTTTGAGATCTGACAGGGTCATCTGTATGAAAGAGCACTAGAGACCACAGAGCGGGGAGGTTGTCAGTTCTGCTCTCCTTGGATGAGCAAAAACTCCTCTCTCAATTCTACAAAGTACAAAGGATGGTAAATATCTAGACCTTCGAGGGATGGGGGAAAACAGGGACTCAACTTTCCAACTTTAAAGAATCAGACTGGCCAATCTGGCCCCTGTTTCCTTTCTACAGGGCGGTCTGGTATCCTGAGGGAAAGTGCAAGGGGAAGTAATAGAGAGTGAAAACTAGCCAGATTGGCTTCTGCTTTTGTTGGCAACTTGTCAGCCGTGTCAGATCGCTGTGCTCAAAAACTGCCTGACCTAGGGAAGCTCAAGCCTCAGCCTCTCAGTGGGTAGCCAACCTGTGCTGTTGGGTTGTATTTAGGGCCCAGATTACTGGGGCTGGACTTGAGGTCAGAATACAAAGGACAACGTAGCATCTTCAGGGCCCATTGCCATGGGAAAGGTGCCCAGGAGCACTGGCTTTTAAAGAAGGATTCTCAGGGTGCCTGGGTGGCTCAGTCAACCGACTCTTGGTTTCGGCTCACATCATGATCTCACCGTTTTTGGGATCAAGCCCCATGTTGGGCTCTGCGCTGACAGCACAGGGCCTGCTTGGGATTCTCTCTCTCTCTCTCTGATCCTCCCCAGCTCATGGTCTAAATAAATAAATAAATAAACCTAAAAAAAAAGTGGAATTCTCTCAATGGGCTGAAAATATGTCCTGATTGCTATTTTTTCTCAAAAATGTTTTATTGTGGTAGAAGACACATAACATAAAATTTACTGTTTGAAATATGCTCTTAACGGTGTATAACTCTACCATGATGTCCAGACCTTTTTAATCATCCCAGATATAAACTCTGTACCCATTAAACAATAACTTCCCATTCCCTTCTCACCCCAGCCGCTGACAACCACCATTCTATGAATTTGACTACTTCAGGTATCTTACATAAGTAGAATCATATACTATTTGACTTTTTATGACTAGCTTATTTCACTCAGCGTAATGTTTTTAAGGTTTATCCGTGTTGTAGCATGTGTGAAATTTAATTCCTATCTAAACCTCAATATTACTTTGTACACATACCACATTTTGTTTATCCATTCATTTGGGGTTGCTTCTAACTCTTGGCCGTTGTGGGTAACGAATGTACAAATAATCTGTTTGTGCTTCTGTTTTTTCAGTTCTTTTGGGTATGTACCCAGAATTGGAAATTTTGGATTATGTTTTAAGGAACTGCCTGCCATATTTTCCATAGCAGCCACTCAGTTTACATTTCCAGCAGCACATGGATTTCGATTTTTCCACATCCTCATCAACACTTGTTACGTTCTGTTTTGTTGATTGTAGCCATCCTAATGGGCGTGAAATGGTATCACATTGTAGTTTTGATTTGCATTTCTGTAATGATGAGTGATGTTGGGCATCTTCTCGTGTGCCTGTGGCCATTTGTATATCTTTTTTGGAGAATGTCTATTCAGGTTCTTTGCCCATTTTTTAATTGGTTTTTGTGGTTGAATTGTACAAGTTCTTAGTATATTCTGCATATTAACTCTTTATCAGATCTGGGATTCACAAATATTTTCTCCCATTTTCAAAATTGTCTTTTCACTTTCCCAGTAGTGTCCTTTGATGCACAGAGTTTTTAATTTTGATAAAGTCCAATTTTCTTTTGTTGATCCTGCTTTTCGTACCAAATGAACCATTGTCAAATCCAAAATCCTAAAGCTTTCCCCCCATTATTTTCTTTTAGGAGTTTTATAGTAGTAGCTCTTACATTTAGGTCTTTGATCCATTCCAAGTTAATTTTTATGTATAGTATTATGCAGTGTCTAGTAACAGTCTTTTGCACGTGAATATCCAGCTTTCTCAGTATCATTTGTTGAAAAGACTGTCCTTTCCCTGTTGAGTGGCCTTGGCACCCTTGTTGAATAACCTTATTTAGGGGCTCTCTGTTCTGTTTTATTGGTTTATACATCTGTCATTTTTCCAGTACCACACTGTTTTGATTACTATAGCTTGTAGTAAGTTTTGAAATCAGGAAGTGTGTGTCCTCTGACTTAGTTCTCTTTCAGGATTGTTTTGGCTTTTGGGATCCCTTGAGATTGCGTATGAATTTTAGAATGGATTTTTTCAGTTTATGCAAAAAAACACCGTTGAGATTTTGATAGGGATTGCACTGAATCTGTCGATGATTTTGGGAAGCATTGCCATCCTAGCAATACTAAGTCTTCCAATCCATGAGCATGGGATGTCTTTCCATTTTAAGTCTTTGATTTTTTTCAGCAGTGTCCTTTAGTGTTCATTGTACAAGTCTTTAGCTCTTTGGTTAAATTTATTCCTAAGTATTTTATTCTTTTTGGTGCTATTATAAATGGGATTGTTTTCTTAATTTCCTGTTCAGATTGTACATTGCCAGTGTATGTAGAAATGCAACTGATATTTGTCTGTTGATTTACAAAATCAACATCCTGGAACTTTGCTGAATTTGTTTGCTATTTTAACAGCTCTTTTTTCGTGGACTCTAGACTTTTCTGCATATACAAATCTATCGTATGTGAACAGAGACGGTTTTGCTTCTATTCCAGTTTGGATGGCTTTTATTTCTATTTCTTGCCTGATTGCCCTGGCTAGAACTTTAAGTGTTATGTTGGCTAGAAGTTGTGAAAGCAGTCATCCTTATTTTGTTCCTTATCAAAGGGGAAAATCTTTCAGTCTTTTAACGTCAAGTGTGACATTCACTGTGGGTTTTTCAAATATGGCCTTTATCATGTTGAGGAAGTTTCCTTCTGTTCCTAGTTTGTTGGGTGTTTTTATCATGAAGGAGAGTTGAATTTTGTCAGATGCTTTTCTTTATCAGTTGAGATGATCATGCAGTTTTTTCCCTTCATTCTTATTATTGTATTGCATTAATTGGGTTTTGTATGTTGAACCATTTTTGCATCGCAGGAGTAAGTAAATTCCCCTTGGTCCTTCATCATTGCTGGATTCAGTTTGCCGTCTTTTGTTGAGGATTTTTGCATCAGTGTTCATGAGGGATATGAGTTTGTAGTTTTTCTTGTAGTGTTTTTGGCTTTGGAATTAGGGTAATGCTGAACTCCTAGAATGAGTTAGGAAGTATTCCCTCCTCTTCAATTTTCTGGAAGAGTTTGAAAAAGGATTGGTGTTATTTCTTTAAATGTTTGGTAGAATTCACCAGTAAAGCAATCTGGCTCAGGGCTTTTCTTTGTCGGGAAGTTTTTGATTACTTATTCAGTTTCCTTATTAGATACATATAGATGTATTCAGATTTTTTTCTATGTATAGATATATAGATGTTTTCAAATTTTTTAATTTTTTCATGAGTCAGTTTAGGTACATTGTGTATCTCTAGGAATTTGTCCATTTCATCTAGATTATCCAATTTGTTAGTGTACGGATTGCTACTTCAGTTGGGTTTAATCTTCACAGTTCTGGCCTCAGAAGGTTCTTAGCTGTGAACTCATTTCTAAAAAATGTGCAGTCGGAAATCACATGGCTTCTATCTTGGAGTTGAGAGTTCACTGGCTTTTGGAGTTTCCTTCCATTCTTTTTAAGGAAGAGTTATTGTGAGGCTACATTCTTGACTCCATTGGGAAGCCTTTTCCTTTCCTGGTGCATCTTTCCTATCCAGGAGCTCCTGATTTTTCTACCCTCTCTAGTCCTTTTCTTGCAAAGGGGGAGTTAGAATATTTTGTTGACTCTTTAGTTTGCGGGCTGTGGTGTCAATGGTGGATCAGTGCCAGGTGATGAAATGTGGTTTGGCTTGGTTCAGAATGGGCTATTGGAGCTTGTAATTCATTCCTTCAACAGACGTGCACCGAGTGCCTACTGCGCGCCAGTAATTTAGACCCTGGAGGTACAACAGTGAACAAAGCAGATAGAAGCCTTTGCCCCAAGAAGCTTGTGTTTAGCTGGAGAGACAGATGGTCAGGCAACATGTAGTGTTGGACAGAGAAGGTGCTACGGAGAAAAGGAAAGAAGGGAGGTGGAGAGTACATAGTGTGCCTGTTTTTCTCTGTAGCTCCTAATGGTTTGATTTCCTTTACTAAAGACAGCAGTGTTTTCAACTTTAACATGGTAACGGTGCCTGTTGCCTGCTTTATCTTATCTAGGTCTGGATGACCACCCTGAGAAGAAAGGAAGAGGGTTAATTTATAGGTGGAAGCACTGAGGCTGATAAATGTGAGGTAGTTTGCCAAGGTCACGTAGCTAGGAGGTATCCCAAGTGAGTGTTAAGGTTAGGAGAGGCCACAGAACATGTGGTGACTCTTTTTATGCACTGACTTGGACTGGTTGCCCAGATGCAAGATAGGGGTGGCTTGAAAAACTTCATTGTATACTTCCTGATACCTTTTGGTTTTGTGAGTTACATGCTTAAAACAAAAACAAAAAACCACAACACTGGAAAAAGAGCACAGGTCCCAAGTCCAGGCTGCCCTTATACACAGGTCTTAATCCCCTCTGGATCCTGATTTCTGGCCCTCCTTTCCCCTGGTGAGGATGGGTATAGTCTTATTCACCACAGTTCTCTCTCTCTCTCTCTTAATGGTGAAATACATATAACCTAAAACTTGCCATTTAAACATTTTTCAGTGATATTAGTATATTCACAGTGTTGTACCACCACCACCACTGATTCCAAAAATTTTTTATCACACCAAACAGAAATGTGACACCCATAGAACAGTAGTAACTCTTCCCCCTTCCCCTCTCCTAAGCCCCTTGCAACCTCAGAGCTGATGAATTTGCCCAGTCTAAGTACCTCATACAAGTGGAACCTTTGTCCTTTTGTGTTTGTCTTGTTTCCCTTAGCATAAGCATGAGTTTTCAAGGTTCTTCCATGTTCTAGCATGTAAGAGAATTCCATTCCTTTTTAAGGCTGCATAATATTCCACTGTGTGGATGTATCACATGCAATGGATGTTTATTCATTCGTCTGCTGATGAATGCCTATTGGGTTTTGTGACTAATGCTGGCATTGGCGTGTTGGTGGACTTACTGCAGTGTTTATAAGTGTTATTGGAGTCCCCATTTTCAGTTCTTTTGGATATATACTTAAGGAGTGGAATTGCTGGGTCATATAGTAATTCTATGTTTAACTTTTAGAGGAACCACCGAACTGTTTGCCATGGTGGCTGTACCATTTTCCGCTACCACCAGCAGTGCCTGAGGATTCCAATTTCCCTACATCCTGCCGACACTTATTTTCCCTTACAAAAAAAATTGTAGGGGCGCCCGGTAGCCCGGTTGCGTGTCCGACTCTTGATTTCAGCTCAAGTCATAATCCCAGGGTCGTGAGATCGAGCCCCGCGTTGGGCTCCGTGCTGAGTGTGGAGCCTGCTTGGGATTCTCTGTCTTTCCTCTGCCCTCTCCCCCATTTGCATGGGTGTCTCTCTCTAAAATAAAAAAAAAAAAATGATAGTTACCCTAGTAGGTGTGAAGTGGCATCTCATTGTGGTTTTGACTTGCATTTCCCTGATGGTAAGTGCCGTTGAACATTTAATCATGTGCTTATTTCCCATTTGTATATGTTCTTAGGAGAAATATCTATTCATATTCTTTGCCTATTTTTCAGTTGGGTTGCTTTTCTGTTATTGAGCTGTAGTTGAATTCTTTATATATTCTGGGTATTAAACCGTTATTAAATACGGGATTTCCAGGTATTTTTTTCCCATTCTTTGGGTTGTCTTTTCATTCCCTTGGTAGTGTCCTTTGATGCACAAGTTTTTAAGTTTTATTTATTTTTTTTTGTAAGAGTGCTTTTAGTGTCAGATTTAATCTACAGTTCTTTTTTTTTTTTAATGTCTGTTTATTTTTGACAGAGAGGGGGAGAGAGAGAGAGAGAGAGAGACAGACAGACAGACAGACAGAGCATGAGCGGGTGAGGGGCAGAGAGAGAGGGAGACACAGAATCCGAAACAGGCTCCAGGCTCTCAGCTGTCAGCACAGAGCCTGATGCGGGGCTTGAACCCACAAACCGTGAGATCATGACCTAAGCCGAAGTCGGACGCTCAGCCACCCAGGCGCCCCTAATCTACAGTTCTTAAGTGATATTTCTCTTAGGGTCAATGCCTGAGAGAAAGACAGCCAAGGGTCTCCAGTTTGAGTTAATTTTCCAGCCCACAGTCATTTCTTGTGAGCCATCTGAGTGGGGAGTCTGGGAAGGAAGTAAGGCTGGCCTGCTATGGGCAGACGGGGAGCAGGGGGTCCCCTCCTGCAGAGTGGAAGTGGCTCCCCAGTTGCAGCTCAGTTGTCTGAGGTGAAGACGAGAACTGAGTTTCTCAGCCTGCCCCTGCTGATGGAGAGTACCTGTCTGCCCCAAGGGGATGGCTCCTTGCTGGTCCCCTACAACTCAGTGGCAGGTCCCTCACTGATACCTGTAGGCACGTGGTTTTGCTGGAGGCATCAAGATTTCCTGCATGGGGTTGATGTCCCCTCATGGTGTTAGCTTCCTCCCCTCCCTGCAGCAGACTATAAACTTGGTTTGGTGACAGTATGGGGGAGAGCCAGTCCTGACATTGTGACAAACGGAGACAAGATCAGGGTTGTAAGGGTTCCGCATGTTATTCAGCTGTAGAGTTCAGCTATAGTTGTGCAGCTGGCAGTCTTATAAAGTACTTCCTTGCTAGCCCGCTGATTGGTGGGGGGGGGGGGGCAGTCAAGAGGTTCAGAGATGCTAGGGTGCCCACGGTTAAGGAGCATCAGTGACTTCTGGATTCCAGCATGCACGAACCCCTGCAAGAAGAGGATTCCACGCAAGGGTGCAGGACTGCCTGTGGGTCAGCCAGCCCAGGCTGATAGGTGGGAAGAAAACATAAGCTATTAGACTGTATGGCTGGGGGTCATTTCTGGGAAAGCCAGGCTGGGTCTAGGGACGCTTCATGAGAAGGCACAGTGGCATTTGGGCCAAGGCGTGGAGGATGGGACTGGGAAGTGAATATTGAGGTAGCTGGAAAGGAGTATTCCAGGGGAGCAGCTCAGAGGGGGGAACAGTTGGGGGGAACAGTGGGGACAGTCAGGGAGGCTCCAGAGGGTTTGACAGCGAGCATTTGGCTATGATTGCAGTAGGGGTGAGGTCTGAAAGTGCTGCTGGGTGCTTTGGTGGCCAAGTTCTGCAGGAGCCCAGGCTTCTAGCTGGGAGGGCAGCCACCCATATTTCTATATTGTACTTGAGCCTCATTTCTTGGCACTCATGCAGAAGTTCCAAGCTGGGTGAGTAGGTGAACAGTTCAGAGCTGTGTAGAGGAAACTCTGTGGCATCTCTCTACGGTGCTATCCAGCAGGGCAGTGTGAGGCTGTTTCGTCCTTCTCTCATGTCTTTCTCAGCAGTCAGGTGGAGGCTCCTAAAGGTCATCAACTTGGCACAAACACTTGCCCTTGGCTGTCGGCTTTCCTGAGCATTTAGCCTGGATTGGACTGTCTTGTTCCGTCCCGTGACAGGGAGTCTCGTGGTGTGGCTGGCCAGCTCCTCGGGCTGCTCATGAGCTCAGGAGCAAGCTTTGGCTGTCAGCTTGCAGCTTCCCCAGTGGTGCCTGTCTCTTCACCCGGCTCTATGGACCGGAGAGGTGGGACTTGGTGTGGCCACAGCAGTGTTCTGCACAGAAGCTGTGCTGGCCGGTACCCTAGCCATAGCCACATGTGGCTCTTGGGCCCCTGAAATGTGACCAACAGGATGTTTCATTAAATTTTTTCACTTTTAGTTAATTAAAAAAAATTTTTTTTAACATTTATTCAGTTTAAGAGACAGAGTGCGAGCAGGGGAGGGGCAGAGAGAGAGAAGGAGACACAGACTCTGAAGCAGGCTCCAGGCTCCAAGCTGTCAGCGCAAAGCCCGATGCAGGGCTCCAACTCATGAACTGTGAGATCATGACCTGAGCTGAAGTCGGATGACTGAGCCACCCAGGCCCCCCTCGTTTTTAGTTAATTTGTATTTAAACAGCCACACTTGACTTAGGGTTGTCTTATTGGACAGTGCATCTCTGGAGGACCTGTTCCCTCTCGCCCAACTCATAAGAGGCCGTGTCTCTGACTGAACTCCTTATTTATTGAGAGCTATGAAGGAGAGGGTAAGTGGAAACCCAGATGACCATGAGATCAGCCTTGGGGAGCCTAGCGTTGCGGCAGAGGGCTTTGAGGTTGTCAGTCTTCATGGCCGCTGTCTGCAGCAGATGCTTATTTCTGTGTGCATTATTCTCTGTGTGTGCATTAACTCCGGTGGAGTTAAATGCTGACATTTCATCGAGGTACAGTTATGAGTTATGTGCTCAAGAGACTGGCAGTCTGGAGAGTAGAGCAGCGCCAAGGTGGAGGGGAGCACGTTGATAACATCAGACTTGGGTGCACCGGGGAGGGTCTTGGCCAATGTGGGCTGAGGGTGGAAGGGGGAGCTGGAGGGAAGGGCTGGCAGTTGTTGGTGGGGGGACAGTGAGGGGTGGGGTGGGGTGGGGTAGGGTGGAGTGGGGTAGTGGTGGAGAAGAGCCTGGTGTTCTAGGTGAGGAGTCAGACTTGTCTATGTCCTGCTCATCCGTCAGGAAGTTGCCGCTGGCCTGACCTCATGTGGCCATATCCCCATGCCCAGTATAGAAGAGTCACTGCCTCCATGTTGACAGCCTCTTGCAGATCGGCTGTCATAACATTTACGTGGCAGCTTGTGAGGGGCTCTCTTGATTTGCTCAATCCACAAGCAGCCCTTTGAGGTGGGTTTAAAACAGTTTATCCCTGTTCCGTAGACCAGGAAGCCCTGGCCCTGTGTCCCTCTCTGCTTCTCACCCCCAGATGCTTGGGAAGAAGCAGCCCCCAGGATGGGGTCTCCTTCCCATCACACACAGAAACTGCCATCAGGCCGCCTGGTGAACGCTGGGTAGTATAGTGGAGAGCATGGGCTTTGGAGCCAGATGGATTGTTTTGTTTGGTTTGTTTTAAGTTTTTGGAGCCAGATGGATTTTTTTTTTAAGTTTGTTTATTTTGAAAGAGAGAGAGAGAGAGAGAGAGAGAGAGCTCAAGGGAGCAGGGGAGAGAGAGAGAGGGAGAGAATCCTCTCTCTAAGAGAGAGAGGGAGAGAATCCTCTCTCTAAGAGAGAGAGGGAGAGAATCCTCTCTCTAAGAGAGAGAGGGAGAGAATCCTCTCTCTAAGAGAGAGAGGGAGAGAATCCTAAGCAGGCTCTGCACTGTCAGCACAGAACCCGATGCTGGGCTGCAACTCAATGAACCGTGGGATCATGACCTTGAGCTGAAACCAAGAGTTGGACATTTAACTGAGTGAGCCACCCAGGTGCCCCCAGATGGATCTGATTTAAATTTTTTTTTTCAACGTTTATTTATTTTTGGGACAGAGAGAGACAGAGCATGAACGGGGGAGGGGCAGAGAGAGAGGGAGACACAGAATCGGAAACAGGCTCCAGGCTCCGAGCCATCAGCCCAGAGCCTGACGCGGGGCTCAAACTCACGGACCGCGAGATCGTGACCTGGCTGAAGTCGGACCCTTAACCGACTGTGCCACCCAGGCGCCCCTGATTTAAATCTCAGTTCCACACATCTGTGGGACCCAGAGTGGATCTTTAAAACTCTGAGCCTCCCTGGCCTTGTCTGTAAAACCGAGACATGGCTTCTGACCTCATCAAGTAGCTAGAAGAACAGAGAAAGAGGTCCATGAAGTGGCTAGTTCAAGGTCTTACCCACGAGCCTTTTATAAGTTGGATGTGTGTCCTTTCTCACCCACCCTGTCAAAGTGAGGAAGTCTGGGTGTCACTGCTGGGTGACAGTGGGTAGAGCTGGTGTTTCTAAGGGAAGCGAAGAGGACATCTCGGTGGTCCCCCCGGCTTTCCTCAGCCTAGCTGTCCTTCCTCGAAGTGGAATTCACGTTTAGTGCAAAGTGTTAGATTAACACAAGTAGATTTGCAGAGCCACAGCCAAGATGGTGTGTGTGTGTTCCCCATTCTTCCTGAGGACCAACCTTCTCTTCCCCAGCTCTGCTCAGACCCTGAGATCTTGGAGCCAGTGACAGGGAGAACCTTGTGGGTGGGAAGTTTGGGACTCTCAACACAGACACCTGTTGATGAGCCAGTGTTGCAACTTTGGATGGAGTCATCCCTTCAGAGGGCCTTAACTTGTCATGTGTGAAATGAAGGTGTCAGATCAGTCTGAGGTTTTCAAACCTACCTGTGCGTCAGGATCACCTGGGGAGACAAGGTGCATTCTCTTCTTTGGCTCCACCCCAAATCTCCTGTTGAGATCTTGGTATGGAGCCTAGAAATCATGCAGTTTTAAAGATCCCCAGATGATTCATTTTTTTTTTTTTACACAAATCTTTGATCACTTCCTTGACATTCTCCCATGACAAAAGGAAGGAGAACACCTCCTTTCCCTGGGGCATTAGTTGCACATCCTCATGGCAGGAACTCTGCAGTCAGCCATCAAACAGGTATTTATGGAGGACTGGCTGTGTGCCAGGCCTGGGGATCCAGATTGTGAATAAGACTGCTTCTCTTATTATAATAAGACTGCTTCTGCCCTCAAGGGGCTTCTCTAGGAGGGGTGGGAGACAGTATACGTGTGAACAGGGAAGATAGTGTCAGGAACCTGTGAGTGGCGGGGCGTGTGTGTGTGTGTGTGTGTGTGTGTGTGTGTGTGTGTGTAAGGAGGGGCTGTGTGTAAGACAGGAAGACCCCTCCGAGGGGGAGATTGGAGTTGGTGGTGGTTGCAGGGGAGGGATGGGATGCCAGGATCTAGGGGAGAACATTCTAAACTGAGCAGAGAACTAGCTTGGCTTGTTTGAGGGGCAGAAAGAACCCCTGCGTGGCAGGCATCCAGTGAAGGGTTGGGGAGGTAGGGCAGGAACTCGAGTAGAGAGGCCCTGGCAGGCTGGGGCCACAGGGGCTGGGCTCTAGGGGCAGTGGGGAGCCATTGGAGACCTGAGGGCTGGGCCCTGTCCTGACTGTGTGGAGGCAGGAGGCTGCTGCATTGGGCGAGCCGTGAGGGTCACAGGACATCCTGGCAGGTGGGCTGGGCTGGCTGGGGGGATGGTGGCACCTGTACCTGAGGTGAGAGGTACAGGGAGAGTGGTTTTGAAGGGGAATCAGGAGTGTGGTGTGGCTACATCGGGCCTATTAGCCATCTAGGTGGAGAGAGCCTGTCAAACGGGCATCGGGACTGCAGAGAGATGCCTGTGTGGATAGGATCTGGAGCCCTGGGGCTAGAGGAGGTCCCCTAGGTGCCGGTTTAGCCAGCAGAGACGAAGGCTGGGGGAACAGGCATGTCAGAGGCACTAGCAGAGGAAACTTGGATGGGGGTCAGGGGGGCTGAGAGAAGCCAGGTGAGGACCAGAATGGGTTTGGACCCGACAAGGTGATGGGCAAGCGATTTTGGTCCGGCTGTTTCCGGGAAGTGCGTGCGGGAGGGGAAGGTGCCAGGGGGGTCCTGGTCACAGCCTCGCCGTGGGTTAGGCTTGTCCTCTGCTTTGAGGCCACGCCAGCCTTCACCTGTGAGACTCCCTGATCTCCCAGGAGAGGCAGCACCAGGCTGAGGCAGTGCTCCTGTGGCCTTGCTCTCTGGGCTGGCCCGCTGTTGTGGTGTGGGCAGCCTTCCCCACCCCCTCCCCTGCAGGTGGGCAGGCCCTGAGGGCTGCTCTCAGGGGAGCTGAATGCTGTGCCGGAGTCAGCCCCCTGCACCGGGGGTTGTTGGAACAATTGCTTTTTGCCACCGTGCTCTGCCAACCCTGAGATCAATGGAGAGATAAATCTCTTCATGTTCCCGAGCTTTGTGAGTCTTTGGCCAGAAGTCGCCATGGTAACCCCTGCCTCCCGGGATGAAGATGAAGTGAGATGGTGTGTACGCATGTGTCCTTTCTGCTACGCTTGTATTTTACCCCTAGTGAGGACCCCTTTATTTTACAGATGTGACAGCAGAGACCGAGACAGGGCCCACACCCTGATCCTCTGACCTTGGTCACCTCCCTGGGGAGCCCACCGCCTCCTGGCCGAGTCCTGTGGTGCTCTGCCCGTGGCGTGGAACTGGTGCCTGCTTCCCCTGGGAGCCGAGCAGGGAGGGCCCTGCAGTGGCTGCCTCAAAGCGGAGGAGACCTTCCCGCAAACTGGTCTCATATTCTGGGGAGACACTACTGGCCTGGGCTAGGGGTGAGCCTCTAAGTGTCCCTCAGAGAGAGGGCAGGGCTTCTCGAGGTAGATGCATGCTGTTCTGGATCCTTCGCTGTTTAGCTCACCTGTCACCCGAGGCAGCCTCATGAAGCAGCCCTGGGCAGGAGGCCGTAAGATGAGGTCCCTCTTGCTTGCTACGCAACTGACACGTTGTTGGGGCCTCAGCTTTCCCTTTGAGTGACTTCTGTGGCGTGACAAGATGTAACCAGGTGTTTGCAAGGCCTACAAATGGGGGACAGAGGGTTGAAAAGCAAAGGAATCTTGAAATTCAAGCTGGTTTTTCATTTTTCCATTAGCTTTTTCCAGAAGAATTTTTGTGACCTTGGTGGTGAATCCCTCAGTTGTTGTTGCCTGTTTCCTAGAGCCAGGAGGGCAGAAGGGCGTGTGCTTCCCTCCAGGTAGCCGTCCTCTGGGTGTGCTTCGGGGACCTGAGGTACTCCTCTCTTTGGGGACTGACTTCTTACTGTCCTCTCTTTCGATTTTAGTAATGTGTTTTTTTTTATATATGGGCTTAACTTCTATTTTTGACAACTCTGTAGTGGCATTAAGAAAAATTCTCTTTTAAGTGAAGTGTACATAGAGAAGTGTACTGTACATAGAGAAAAGGAGACAAATCAGCCCAGTGATTTTTTTTTTTTTTTTTTACACCACACGAGCACATTATGTAATCAGTCACTCAGATCAAGAAACATGGCAGCCTCCCAGAATTCCCCTCCTGCTCCCTGCCCGGGTGCTTGCGCCCCAAGATTAATCGTTTGGGACTTTTAACACCGTTGGTTGGCTTTTCTTTCGAACTTTATACAAAGGGAGTCATAAAGTACATAGTCGTTTGGGGTCTGACTTTCATTCATTGTTGTGTCTGAGCCGTTGGGTGTGGTGTCAGTTCATTCTTACCGCTGTGCAGTATTCCATTATTCGAATGTACCCCATGGGATCTGTCCTCTAGGTTTTGAGGCTGGAGCCATAATGGACTGTGCTGTTAGTCCTGGTCTTGTGAATGTCTTAGTGGACTTGTGTACATATGTCTGCTGGGTACGTATATGCGTAGGAGTAGAAGTGCTTGGTCATGGCTAGATACTGCCAGGCAGCTTTCCCAGTGGCTACACCATTTCACACTCCCACCAGCAGTGTCTGAGCATTCCTCTCTGACACTCCCAGTGGCTAGTCTTTTTCATGTGAGCCATGCTGGTGGGGATGTAGTGGTATCCCTTTACGGCTTAAATTTGCAAATACAGTTGAGCATCTTTTCATATGTTTAAGTGAGTGCCTGTTCAAGCCTTTTGCCTTTTCCCCTTTTTTATTGGGTTGCCTGATACTGTTTCTTGTTAATTTCTAGTTCTTCATTCGTGTTCTGAGTAAGTCCTTTGTTCTGTAGATGTATTGCATTTTCTCCTCCTCTAGGCCTTGACTTTTCATGCTTTTTTTTAAGTTTATTTATTTATTTTGAGAGAGAAAGACAGAGCATGTGCACATGTACAAGTGTGTGAGAGCAAGCACACAAGCGGAGGAGGGACAGAGAGAGTGGGAGAGAGAGAATCCCAAGCAGGCTCCGTGCCTAGTGCAGAGCTCAGAGCCTGATGGGGCTCAATCTCAGGACCGTGAGATCACGACCTGAGCCAAAACCAAGAGTCGGATGCCTAACCGACTGAGCCACCAGGTGCCCTGACTTTTCATCCTTTTAATTGATTTCTTTGGTGAACAGAAGATGTTCTTTATTTTTATGTAGTCCAATTCATCAAAAAATTTTTTTCTGAATATGTTCTGTGGCCTGCTTAAGGAAATGCAGTAGTTGTATACTCCTAGGTCATGATGATGTTCTCTTATGCTATATTCTAGAAGTTTTATTGTCTTACCTTTCACCTTTAGAGTTAAAACAATTTTTTTTTAATGTTTATTTATTTTTGAGAGAGAGAGAGACAGAGTGTGAGCCAGGGAGGGACAGAGAGAGATGGAGACACAGAATCCGAAGCAGGCTCCAGGCTCCGAGCTGTCAGCACAGAGCCCAATGCGGGGCTCGAACCCACGAACCGTGAGATCATGACCTGAGCCGAAGTCAGACGCTTAACCGACTGACTGTCCAGGCATCCCTCACCTTTAGATTTCCAGTCCGTTTGGAATTTCTTTGTTTTTGCATGGTGTGAGGTAGGAGTCAGGATTTTTTTCCCCCAGCGTGGATATCAGTGACTCAGCACTATTCGTTATTTGGCATTTGTTTTTTAGAAAGAAGACTATTTTCTTGTGAATGGTTGGCACAGCATCCTTGATGATACTGCTAACCTCACGCAACATCTCGATAATAATTGTGGTGATTATAATAGTAGCAGTAGCTAGTAGTAGTGGCTTTTTTTGGCATGTTAGTCCCAGTTTCTGCCAGCTCCTCAGTAGACGGGTAGCTCCTTGTAGGCGGCGACCACTCCTAAACTTACTTAACATCTCCCAGTGGCGCCCCCCCTCCCCCCCCCGAATGGCACCTTACTGAGTGCTCTGTGTCCCATGACTCTGAGCTCCCTGGGCTTTGTGCATCAAAAGAGGACTGGCTGGACTTGCAGGGTGGGCAGGGACCCGCCAAGCCAGTTCCTCAAGAGCTGCTTGGCACTGCCATCCATGCCCCGGACCAACTGAGCAGGGGTGTTCTGAAAAGAAATAGGAGTTGCCTCAAACAGTTGCTTCTAGGTCACTTGTTTCAGGCTTGGGCTGCGTGCTTTAAATTGGCCGCCTAGGTGGCTCAGTCGGCTGAGTGTCCGACTTTGGCTCAGGTCACGATCTCCCGGTTCATGGGTTTGAGCCTCGCATCGGGCTCTGTGTTGACAGCTTGCGCACAGCCTGGAGCCTGGTTCAGATTCTGTGTCTCCTTGTCCCTCCGCCCCCCTCATACTGTCAAAAGTAAAAAAATGTTAAAAAAAAAAAAAAGTAAAAAAAGACACAAAACAAAACATTTGGCCCCTGTGGACATTTGGGCCAGGATGTGGTCGATCTGTAGTGCTAAGTGTTATAATTCTGATTTGAAATGCAATTCATGTTCTTGTTTAGGGGGAAGATGTGGCCTGTGTTTCATGTTGGGATAGTGAGGAACACTTCCCCATCCCACACCCACACACTTCCCCACATGCCCCCCGAGATTCCCAAGCCACCCCCAGTGCATGTATGCATACACATATATAGTATATCTGCCTATCCTCCAGTCCCCACACCCCCACTCCCTCTATACCCCCAGCTCCAACCCACACCTGCACACAACCCGTATCTCCCCAGACTACACACACACAACTCCCCCATACTCACAAGCCGCCCCCCCCCCCACACTGTTCCCTCAACACTCCCCTGCTACGCACACGCTCAGCGGCTGGGAGGGGCTTGTCATTTCTAAGCGGCTGTAGAGGTTCAGGAGACCCCACTGCAGCACTTGATGTGGCTTGGATGTGTCTAGCCCTGCTTCCTTCAGGGCCCTTCCCTTAACCCTTGGTGGCCTGGCTTCTCCCCAGTTTTGTTTAGGAGGGAAGCAATGGCTTGTACTCTTGAAAGAATTCCAAGAGGAAAAACGGTCACTGTGGTAACGATGCCCCGTGGGGAGTAAAAATCCACACTCGAGGGCTGTTTTCATTCAGGCTTCTAAAGAGCTGCTCTGTCTGGAGAAAGTGTGAGTGGCTGGAGCAGAAGACATTTGTCCTTTCAAGGACAGCCCCTCCCTCCTGCCTCCACACTGTGTTCTGGGCCTGGTATCACCAGATTTTTTTTTTTTTAATGTTTATTTACTTTTGAGAGAGAGAGAGAGAGAGAGAGAGAGAGCGCGAGCGAGCTCAAGCAGGCAAGGGGTAGAGAGAGGGATACACAGAATCTCAGTCAGGCTCCAGGCTCTGAGCTGTTAGCACAGAGCCTGATGTGGGGCTCAAACTCATGAACTGTGAGATCATGACCTGAGCTGAAGTCGGACACTTAACCGACTGAGCCACCAAGGCGCCCCAAGATTTCTTGCGGGGCGGGGGGGCAGGGAGGGAGAGGGGGGAGCGGGTAATTGAATCCTAAAGAAAATGCACCTGTGTTTGCTACCTGGGTGAGGAAGCCATCAGATGAGAGAACTTTCCCTGCTCTGGGTCTGGGGGTCCAGGAGCCCAGAACTGTTCAGGAGTGGGAGTGTGCACTGGGCCCTCTGGGACAAGGAGTAGGTCACTGAGCCCTTTGAGCCCTCCTTGTGCACCCGGCCAGCATCACTCTTCTTGCTGAGTGCCTGCTATGTGCCAGGCCCTGTGTAGGGCTTGGGGACCGAGGTCAGCAAGGGCAGACTGGGGACCCCGTGGGGAGACTGGACCCGTGTCCCACCAATATAATAATAATAATAATAATAATAATAATAATAATATAAGAAATTATAGGGGCGCTTGGGTGGCTCAGTCGGTTAAGCGGCCGACTTTGGCTCAGGTCATGATCTCGCGGTCCGTGAGTTCGAGCCCCGCGTCGGGCTCTGTGCTGACAGCTCAGAGCCTGGAGCCTGTTTCAGATTCTGTGTCTCCCTGTCTCTGATCCTCCCCCGTTCATGCTCTGTCTCAAAAATAAATAAACGTTAAAAAAAAACAAAACTAAAAAAGAAATTATAAGACAACACAGCGCTATACACTGGGGAGGGGTGTCCCAGAGCCACGAGAGTCCTGGAGGGAGGGCTGGGAGCACTTGTACTCCATAAACGGTGCGCTGTGCCGAGGAGAGAGCTTCTGAACCCGCTGTGAATGTGCTGACCCCACTTGATCTCCTTGGTTAGCTTATGGGGCTGTCCCCATTTGGGCTCTGTGTCCCAGGCTGTGTAGCTCTCCAACTGGAGTGAGACCTGGCCGAGGCGCTGAGAGAACATCTGAGAAGGGATCGAGCGCAGGGCATGGAGGATGACAGCTATGGGGAGGCATGGAAGAAGAGGAGGGGTGGGGCAGCGCTGGCAGGTGTGGAGGTGGTCCAAATTTGGGAAGACCCTGTGTGGAAACCGCCTGCCTCCCCCGGTTCCCTGCACACTGTAGCTGGTCTCTTCTGGCTTGGACTCACATTCTCTGCGTGCACGTAGGGTCTGCCCTTCTGAACTGGTCAGCCCAAGGGCAAGAGCTTGGTCGCCCACTGGGTGATGCTGGCGGCCGCTCTGGGTGACCTGAGGGAAGGAAAGAGGCATGCGTGCGGGGATCTGTTCTGTGACCCTTTTCGGCAGTGGGGTGAGGGGAGTGGACATCACTGGGCAGGGGGTGGGATGTCGTTGGATGTCGTGGGCCTCACGCCTTGAGGGCACAGGCCTTGTGCTGGGGCTCCACTGTCATCACCATGGTTGGCGCCTCCTCACTGAGGACCTACTCCATGCGGGCCACGGCACAGGGCTCCTCACACCGTGTCGACTCTCATTATCAGCTCTCCGCAGCTGAGGAAGGTGCAGCCCCGCAAAGCTAGTGATCGCCCAAGTTCACAGCAAGCCGGTCAGCTCCCAGCTGCTTCCTCGTGTGCTTCTGCCTTCTCAGCCCCTCAGCCCAGCACATGGCTTAAAAAAGTACTCTTGACTTCTCGAGGAAATAACGTATAGGTGAGGATTAAAAGACCTCCTTTAAGCAGTATTTCCGCCCACAAATAAATGTGCCAGTTCTGACTTATAGTTTAAATTTGGTTTCAATTAGGATTTTATCACTTCTGAATCACACCAGAGAGAAGACAGCTGCCTTACCTTTACTTCTCCCCAGACTGTGACACTTGGAGAAGCAGCTGATCAGAGGTTAAAATAGCTTCTAGTCGCCCAGAAGCCTCAGCACACTTTGTCGCTCTGTAAAGTGCTGAGTTGCCTGGGAATTGACGTGCAAAGAATTTGCTTTTCCAACCTGCTCGTGTTGGGGCTGTGTACCTTGCACGCTCAGCTCCCTGTTGGGATGGAGGGATGGGGAGGCGGACCCCAGGCCAGCTGAGTGCCTTGCCTGCGTCAGCCGTTGGCCTTTGTGATGGACTTGGCTGCGGGGAGGGGGTGCTGGGGCCAAGTACACAGAACACCCGACATCCTGCGCCCGGCTTCTCCATTTGCAAAGTGGGCGTCAGAACCTTTATGCTGCTTACCTCCCAAGGTCTCCCCGTGGATCCAATGAGCTGTGGGACCTAAGACAATTTTGAGCCCTGAAAGTCCTGCACATACTTTACTGTTAGGTTATTGCTATAAAGGGTCACGTGTAGCCCGGGTACTTAGTTGCAAGCAACAGAAATCTATTTTGTTTGTTTAAAAAACAAGAGCCAGTCTTGGAGGTATGCAGGCAAAAAGAAGCCCAGCAGTTCTCGCGAAAAGTGGCTCCCCTACCTGCCTACCTGCCTCTGTACTAGACTCAGCCGCGGGCTCGGCTGCGGCCCTGCAGTCCTGTTGCAGCTGCTGCCAAAGGGAAGTCTGTGCTGCTGCCCCCTGTGCCCTTCCTAGCTCGGAAAGTGAGTGTAGGGCGCTCTCAGCCTCTGTACTGTGCAGCTGGCTCTGTTTTGCCCAGGCTTAGGTAGAGCCTTCCCACGTAAGGCAGGGGCACAGGCACTGGGCGGCCCGTAGAGTGACCTGGGAACTCAGGGTCCGTTCTCCTTCCTCCATGGCTGCAGGCAGCCTGATGGTGTAGACAGCCCGGTCAGCTTGAAGTCAGGAGACTGTGGTCCAGGCCTAGCTCTTGTCCTTCTCGTCCTGCACGTTTCACCTGGACCTCCTGCTGCCCTCAGGATGTTTATGTTGTATGAGAGCTTTGTCTGTACTGCTCCTCATCCTGCCTGCTCTGTCCAGCGCCCACCCTGGTCACTGCAGCTTGGGGCGGCCTCCTACCGCTCACTTCCTCTCCTCGGTCAGCCTCTCTAAGAGGAGGGATGGGGTCGGACTCGGAGGCTCTTCCGGTGGACCATGTGGCAGAAGTGTGACCCGGGAGTGGGCAGGCTCTGGGAGCATTCAGACTTCCAGGTCTTACCGGGAAGATTGTGACTTGGTAGGTTCTATTTATAACAGGTTCCGTGTGCCACTGGATCTGGTTCATCCTGTACCTGATGTTATCTGAGGCCTTTGCAGCCCTAACAGTTTGTGGTTTTCTTTCTTTTCTCATTTGGTAAGAATGGACATGGTCACACTTCTCTGGCTGTTATGCAGAACACACACCCAAGCCTTATTTTGAAAGTTTTGGAAGCATGATGCAATCAGAAAACCTCAGTTTTAGTGCTGACCTATCTTTTATTTGCTGTGAACCATTGAGTAAGTCCTTTAGTTGTTCCAAACCTCGCTGCATGGAGGGGGTGACCATACCTGATCCCAGGGAAGTTGTGGGGCCAGAGGCCCTATGTGCGTGTGAGAGGGAGACGTGGATAGCTGTGTGGGCAGTGCACTGTGCAGGTGGAACGGGCTGCCCCTCCACACAGACTCCCAGGCAGCTCCCCTTTGCCACCCTGGGGATGAGAAAGTGGCTCTCTTGACCCATATCCGACTCGGTTTTCAGTGGCTTCACCCGGTGACCCTCGCCCTTTCCTTTCTGGTCCTTTCTTTGTGCTCTTTATAAATCACACTCTGTAGTCACGTTGTTGCTACCCCCTGCCTGTCCTCTGGCTTTTCCTGGCTTCTCAGTCCCCGCGGGCTAATGTCTGTAGCCCCTGGGGCAAGCCTCCATGCTGGCGCCTCCTTCCCGCAGCCCCAGTGCACCTTGGATGTCTCCCTCCTCTCCACAGAGACGGGGCTCAGGCTTAGCACACCTGCTCCTTCCAGTTCCCCTCATGCCCCTGCCCTCCACGGACAGCTCACGCTTCTTGCAGGTGAGTTCAGGTTTCATCTTGTCAGCTGTTCGTCACCCAGGAAGTCACAGCGCTCACGCCGTGTGATGACTATCCATTCACCTGTCTCCTTCCCCTTTCATCTGCCCCCGTCCGCCTGAGGGCAGCAGTCATGTCTTCCTCACCTTTCTGTTCACAGAGGACAAGGCTCAGAGACACTCTGAGAATAGTTGAATGAAGAAATGAGGCCACTAGACAGGCACGTGGATTTGCGAGTTGGCCGGGCTGAGACTTTTCTCAGGGAGAAGCAGAGTTGCCCTTACTTAAGAGTCTGTAGTCTGTGGCCATACCTGCCAGATGAACTGCACTGTGTGCGAAGTCTATCCAAGACCACACAGTTTCCAAAGTCGGTTGTTCAGGCATGGACTGGGGCGCTTGGACGCCCGCCCACGCAGAAAAGTAGCGGCGCATCCCGGTTGATCACACGCTTTGAGTAAAGCCAGTGGTGTCATGTGGATAGCAGGAACCCTGATGTGGTCTTGTTGGTGGCTGTCAGGGAACGCTTGGGGGGACCCTGTTGGTGGCTGTCAGGGAACGCTTGGGGGGACCCAGCACGGGTGTGAACAGGCACATGGGCCTGGTGGGGAGGGGGAGGTAGAAGAGTAATTTTCAGGGTCACTTACTGGGGTTTTCAGGCCCTTGCTTGCCGTTTCCCTTGGATTCAAGGATGGTGAACATGTGATAGATGGGCTCCCTCTTCCCTCGGGGGCTCAGGCTGAGAATCCTGTCCACCATCCAGGGTTCATGTGCAGAGGAGAAGCCTGTTTGCTCTGTAGTCGGACAGATCTGGTGAGGGTCAGGTGCCACCTGTACGGCCTCAGGACCGGAGATTCTGGGTGGCTGTTCCATCCCCCCGATAACAGCCAGCTGGGCTCCCGTTGCAGTGCTGTGTGACTCTGCTGTCCACTGTGAAGCACGGGAAGGGGGTTCTGGGCCAGCCTCCCAGTGCCACACGAGGCCATCTCATACCGGGGCAGGGGGTTTCTCAGCTTCGCAGACCTTCTTGTTTGCCTTGTGATTCGCTTGCTCTTGCTCCAGCCGTGGACTTTACCACGGTGAGGAAGTCCTGGTGGTTGCGAGTTCTGCTTTGTGGCAGAGGACGCGTTTTCCCTCCCCAAAACGGGAAATGGTGAGGCCGGGTGAGAGGGTGGGGAGGTAACCTCACCGCTCACCATCAGTTGGTTTCTTAACTGAAATTTTTGTCACGAGCTGGGCAGCTGTCTGGCCTCGTTGGAGGGTGCTCGTCCTCCAGCGCAGCTGCTGGTTTGGCTGCTGGGCCCAGTCCCGGGCTGCAGAGGGACGCCAGTGTGCGTCTGCCCTCCTCTTCCCGTGGCATGCTGGTTCTTTGAGTTTTGTGTGTTTTTAAGCTTGACAGAGGTCACTAAACGTTGACGAGGCTGCATTGGGCCTGAAGGCCAGCCTTGGTTTCCTGCTTTCCCGTTGAGACGGGTGAAGGTCAGGAGAGTCTGTGTAGGGTGTGAGGACAGTCCAGACAGTGAGCTACACACAGCTGGGTTCCTCTAGCTGTTTTAGATCATTTTGTTATTAAATCACTTTGACGACGGAATGAAAGGAAATGGAAAAAACATTACCCACAGTCGTGCTGTGTGAGCCCGTGAAGTCTCAGGCCACCACCTGTGTCTTGTTGCCATGGTTTGGCTCACGGCTGTGTGTGTGGGCTCTGTGCCTCTCACGGTCCCGTGTGTTCTGTTTCGTGGTGCCGTTCCCATGACCGCGTGGCCTAGCCGCGCCAGCAGGTTGGACTCCCCTCGTAGCTCCAGTCCTCCCTGTTAGGAGAAACCTAGCTGTGAGCACCTCTCCGTGCATTGCTCTTTTCTCTCCTTGTGGTGCTTTTCTGGAATTGAAGTTCCTGGCTCAGAAATGGTCCCGTCTGGGTCACATCTCTCTGAAACTACACCAGGAAGAGACGGGAGGCAGCGTGATGCTGATGCAGACGTGCTGTTATACACCCATGAGACCCCGTGTGTGTGTGTGTGTGTGTGTGTGTGTGTGAGGTGGGGGCGGCAGTGTGGCCAGAGCAGAGGGCTGGGTTCTATGGGGAGCAGCCTAGACTTGAGGCCCACCCTCCCCTTTGGACCCTGGGACCTGAGCTGTGTGACTCCGGGTGGGCTCTAGACTCGCATTTTTCTAATCTGTGAAAGCAAGCAAGCAGCCCTGACCTTATTAGACTTTTATGACGACTACTCAAGTAATGATTATTTCAGTTAATTGAATCATCCGTTGCCTGGCGTGCTGTCGTGACCGCTATTATTGTAGGAAATATAGTAGAGCAGGGATGAGGAACAGTCGGGTCCCGCCCTCCCGGAGCTCACCTTCCACTGAGAAGTCTTCTTATTTGATGGACCTGGTTAGATATGATCCTTCCCGCACTCCTAGGAAGTGGGCACGGTTGAGATTTTTGCCCTCGATCTACAGGGGAGAAGCAGAGGTGCAGGTGATTGTCGGAGGGGAGTGTAGCACTGACAGCTGAGTGGTGAACACGCAGATGTGTGTGGTGGGAAGAACCGCATGTGTGGCAGCAGGGAACTGGGCTTCTGGCTGTGTCCCCAAAGCAGTGGGAAGAGTAGGGGTCTGACGTGCACAGACCTGAGTTAGGTGCCACCCAGCCTCAGTCTTTGCGTCCATGAGACAAACCCACTGATCCCTGATGCCTGGAAGTTGTGGGAGGAGAACCTTGTGTATAGGGGAGGAATTAGCACGTGTGTCCTACCTCCTCTGGCTTGCTCATTCACTCTTTTGCTGTTAGTCCCGCTGCCGTAATGTGCTAGGTGCTGGGGAACAGAGATGGAGAGGCCTCTCAGAGCGCCCCCTTTAGGGGGAAAAGACAGATGATAAAATCGCATGCTGGCAAATCCAGGTAAAATCCAGTGTCTGGGGTACTTATCAGTGGAGGGCCTGCCTGGGGAAGAAAGCCCTTCTGCTGAACAGGGGTGTGACCTGCGGCCCACACAGCGGGGGACGTGCCGAAGCCCACCTGCTGTCTGCCAGCTGCCCTGCAGTTGGGTGGTATGTGCAGAGCGATGGCTTCTGTGGGGAAGCCTCCCTCGGGTGGTGCCTGTCCTTCCAGCCTGGGGCCCTTGTCACTCATCCCTGAGGGGATCAGATGGGTCATTCTTAACTTGAGCTTCAATTTTAAAAATGACACGTTTGTCACCTACAGAAACTTGGCAAAAAAATAAAGAAGCGATATTAGAAAAGGATGATGCCTTCCATTCACACATCACTACGTTTGAAAAGGTTAGAGGTAGATCAGTTTCTCTGCGGGTTGGACTGACAGTAACTGGTCTCTTGTTTCCCAGCCTGGATCTGGGCCCTGGGCCCTGGGTACCTGTTAAGTCTGTTTTGGTGCCCAGAACTCAACTGGCTGTCCACTTTCTTGGGGGTTTTTTGGTGTGTGTCAGAGCAAGGGGTGGTGGGGATGAAAACAGGGAACGGCTAGCTGGTTCCCCAGGGGGGTGCAGACACGATGGACATGATGGCGGGACCCGGGGGACACCCCTGGATGCCAGGCCTGGCACGTAGGTCCTGCACCAGAAGGCGGACCCAGGTTACTTTCTTTAATCCTTGACATCACTGCTGGAGTAGCGCCGGCCCTGGTTTAACAGGGGAGGAATTGGAGAGGTCCTGAGTTTGCCGCACTTCCCACCATCTCTAAGCTGTGGAGCTGTGGTTTGCCTGCGCCTGCCGGTCTAGCCCTGCTGCCTGGGCTTCCTCGTCCCATAGGGCCCTCCCCTCTGGCGGCCCAGAGGCACTCGCCCTGGCTGGCCGTGTGTGAAGGAAAAGGGGCGCCTGGTCTTCGCCCTGCCCTCAGCAGGACCTTTCAAGGGCTTCTTTCCTGCTGGGGACACCGGGCCCATGGGGGTCGTCCCAAGCCTCTGGACCTCACAGTGCTACTTGTTCCCTCTGCTGCCCTTTCCCCTTGCCCCCACTCCTTAAGGTGCAGGACAGGGGGTACTTCCTTTGGAGAGCCTCCCCGGATACCTCAAATGCCACCCAGAGAACTCTGTGTGCCTCCCCACCAGCACCATGCTGTTGATGCCTTCCCTTTCCTCCTCTGGGTCACTACCCCCTCGAGACTCTGAAGAGCTATGGGTTGTTACTCCAGAAGAATGAGCCTTTTCACACCTGGCCTGTGTGTGTGTCTGATCGCTGAGCTCTGGGATCCTGTCCATGGACCCAGGCTAAGAGTTCCCACCCTGGTCCCTGAACACTAGGGGCCTCCTTGTTCTTTCTCCTCCTCTGGACCTAATGTGGCGTACCTAGCACGAGGAAGCCAGTCAATATTTGTTAACTAATAATCTGCTGGACGGGGCATCTGCTGCCTCCTTTGAACACAGCCGGTTTCCCATTTGCACCTGGGACAAGAATAGGACCAGGCTTGGCATGGGGCCAGTTCCCCCCACTCCTCTGGGGTGGGGCCATGTAATAGGGCATCGATGGTGGGGCCAACCCTGCCTCTGCTGAGGACGCCTGGACAGGCTCTGGACCCTTGGCCCGCGTCCACACCGGCCTTCGTCAGACTGCAGGCATCAGCCTAACCCTCGTCTGCTTGAGAGCCACTGCTCCCTTCTCTTAGTCCCCTCACCACGGCTACCTTCTGTGTCACAGGCGCCTTTTTCTCCCCATGAGGCTCAGTCACAGCCTGGAGCCAGTCGTCTGTCTGACCTCGCCCTGTCCCCCAGAGCGCTCAGGCACCCCCGTGTTCCGTCTCAGCACCACTGCCCTGGTTCCGGCTCTTATCTGCGGCCCTTATCTCCAGTTTATTACTGTGCCCCCCTCTCTTTGTTCTCGCCGCTCACAAGCTTTTAGGGAGTGCCTGCACCCCCGGGAGAGCAGTGGCTCTCTGTTCCTGGACGCTGTGAGTCTGATTCTTGGTGAAGCACTGAACGCAGAATCAAAAGATCTGTTCCCCGGCACAGATTGTCACCCGTCTTCTGATGTCTTCATGAAGCAGACACTGTCATGCTTCTTGTCTACTCTCAGGATCGATGAAAGTGAAAGCTTATCATGACCTCTGCAGATGCAGGCAGTCTGGGCCTCTAGCCCTGTGGTTTCTCTGTGGCCCTGCCCTTCCTGCCCTGGCACGGTCCTCCCTGCCCTTCAGGTCTGCTGCCTCATCCATGCGCGCGGCCGGCTCTTCTCCTTCCTCCCTGGCTCCTCCTCCACTCCTGTGACAGTGCCATGATGTCAGTGTGGTAGTCTTTGTTTTCATAGAATAGGAAACTAAGGCCAGACAGGTCAAATAACTTGTCCAGGGTCACACAGCAGGGCGAATACGGAGCTGGGTTTTGCCAGGCAGGGTTCGGCCCAGAGCCCTTACGCTCTACCTACAGCAGTTAAGACAAGTGCCTGCCCTCAAGGGAGTGTCCACCTGCTGGACAGAGTGGGCATAGCAGGCCAGGTAGTCCCAGACCAGAGTGCCGCCCTGCGGGGATCACTGCCTGCCCAGGAGACTCAGAACCTCCCTCCCCACCCTTTCCCCAGTCCCTGGGCAGTAGAGGACTGTGCAGTTTCTGTGCCCCAGTGTGGTGGCATTCAGCCCGGGGCTTATCACTGCATATTCAGGGTGAGTCAGACCCTGGGTGACTGCCCTACCCCGTGAGTGCCCTTGGAGCACAGCGCCTGCTGCAGCCGCACCCCACAGGAAGTCTCTCCACCTGACATGCGGCTGCCCTGGTTCTGAGGATGGGCAACAGGGTGAAATTGTGAAACCTGCCAGCTTTGCCCCCAGCCAGTCCCTTCCTGTCTGTCCCCCCTCTGCCCCTTTCTGTGCCTACCTCTCCTTGATTTTTCCCCGCCCTGGGCCGAAATCAACTGGATAGGCTCAAGCTGGGGTCACTTTCACTTCTTCTTAGGGGACTGGGTTTGGGGCCTTGTTCTGTCTTGATTGTTGAACAGAAGGGCCGTTTCCATGAACAGCTCAGCAGGCACACCCAGAGCTAGTGAGGCATCTGGGTACTGGAAAGGGTTTCTGTACCTGTGAGTTCCTGTTGGGTCTCTAGCTGCTTCAGTAACGGGCTGATGGTAGGGGGAACCTAGATCAGAGGTTGAAGTGTCTGTTAACACTTTCCTGCTTCCCTCTTCCTCTTCTGGAAGGAAGAACCCTGGGCAGCATCTCCTCTTAGGATGAGGGAGGAGCTTGCTCCTTGTCCTCAGCGAAAGAGTTCCTGCTTCAGCAGGCTGCCCTGGTGGCAGTTCCCACCCTTGTGTGATCGTAACCAGCACAGATGCACAACAGCCGCAGGCTGGGACAGGTCTAGGCTGGGAGTGGACCATCTCACCTGGTTTCTGGTCTCCCCATCTTCTCTCCCATAACTCCCCTTCTAGGCTGCCACAGTGCCCTTTGAGAGTTGGGCTAAGCCTGTCCGCAGCCCTGGAGGATTGCCTCATCAGCCCCCTCTGCTCCTGACCTCGCCCAATCCTGGCTGAGCCAGCCACGTGGGACGGCCCCACAGGCCTGGACAGTGCCCTGGCTCTCCCCTCATGGCTTTGCCGAGCACTTACCATTCCAGCTTGGTAGCTGCTTGGTAACCCTCCCTCTACTGGACATTTAGAATTGAGTTTAAGGGTTACCTCCTTCTCTGACAACACCTATCCCTTGCCAGTTCCCCAAGCATACAGAACATTTAATAAAGTCTTCCTTACCACCCACTCATGACACAGAGTTACCTTTTTCTTTCTGTTCCTTTGTGTGGATTTGAGGTCCTTGAGGACAGCGCTCTTGTTTCCTTTATGTTTGTGACCAGGGGCAGACCAAGCGCACACACAGGGGACCAGAGTCACAAGGGGAGAGGGAGGGCAGCAGCAGGAGACAGCAGCTTTTCTCCCACCCCACCCCCCAGCCCTCTACATTTTTGCGGGCTGATTGAGTTTCTAATAGGATTCAGGCAAATAGGGATTGATGCGCACCCCCTACCCCCTGCAGGGATACTCAGCTAATGAGGGCTTCTTCCAGGAGGGCACTGAAGAACAAACACATTGTTAAAACACCAAGTCTGGAATGCCCCAGAATTGATAAACCTCCAGCTGATCTGATATTTTATTATTTTTGTTAAGTAAGCTCTATGCCCAACGTGGGGCTTGAACTCATGACCCTGAGATCAAGACTTGCATGCTGTACTGACTGAGCCAGTCAGGCACCCCTCCAGCTAGTCTAATAAAGAAAGAGAAGAGACACAGGTTGTCAGTGTCCATGGATTATCATTATGGATCCCACAGACATTGAAAGGATAATAAGAGTATTATAAGCAGTTTTATGCCAGTAAATTCAGTAACTTAGGTGAAATGGATATCCCTTGAAAGATACAAATTAATGAGACTGACACAGGAAGAAATAAAATCTGTAGAGCCCCATATCTAAAACCTCACAAAGAAAACTTTGGGCCAAGATGGCTTCACCGAAGTCTTATCGTAGACTTAAGGAAGAAATGATACCAGTCTTGCACAACCCTCATTTTATTTGTAAAAATGTTGGTTTTGGCAAAGGATTTCTAACAGTGTGAAACCATGCAATCAGGCCCTGTTTGGGGCAGGGCTATTTTTGAGAGCCCCTTAAGTGTTGCTTTTTTGAGGCCCCTTCCTCCTGCAGGCTCTGGGACAAGTGAGGACAGCAGGGTCAAGGCCTAGGTGTGGAAACTGGGCTGGGGTCAGAAATGGGGGGTATTTCCAGGAACAGGCAAGTGGACTGCGGGGAGGATCCTAGTCCAAGACATGGCTTTCCTGCCCTCTTCCACCAGTGTTTCTAAGAGTTTGGGTCTTCTGGAATTGGTGGAGAGAGTAATTAAATAGGCAAACATTTGATGAAGGTTGTCTCCTCCAGGCCAGGAGGAGCTCCAGGAAATGCCCCCACACTTGAGGAAGACGTGACGGACTTGAGGGACTGGATATGAATAGCGAGGAACCCAGGACTGTGTCCTGGGCCTGGGGTCGGACCCTGATGTGCTCTAGGCCCAGAGGAGCCACAGGCTTATTGCCTGTGAACCTTAGAAGGCTGCCTGCAGGAGGTGGCCTTTGGGTTGGCTTCCAGAATTGGTCAGAGGGTGGGTTTTCTTCAGGGTTATGAGAATGGGCATGTCAGGATTCGAGACAGAGAGTCGAGCATCAGGGTATTCTGGAATGGGCTGCAGGGCGAGTGTTGGGGCCTTGTGAGACTGCATCTTGAGAATGGCAGTTGTCCCGAGGGTCTGGGGAGCCAACGAGAGCTTTGAGCAGAGGAGCGGGAGATGTGACCAGCATCTTGGGCATGGATGGTAAGGTGCAGAGAGTCTTTGGGGAGGTGGAAGAGGAAAAGGAGAGAAGTGCAGCAGGGAGCTGCATCCTCCAGAGCAGAGGGGCAGAGGGGCAGAGGGGCAGCTGGCTGGCTGGCCCACAAGGGGGGCAGGGATGGTTGTGGGCTGGGTTGTGGTGGGGACCTATGGACGTAGCTTGGGAGAGGGGAAGGAACCGAGAACAGAACAGGGACTGGGAAGGAGAAAGAAGGAGAAAGAAGGGAGATTTGGGGAAGAGTGTGTGGGGGGAGGGGTTAAGCGGTGAGTCAGATTTAATGGTCCCCGGGTGGGCGAGTGTCTCCAGATTCCCTGGGATGCTGAGCCTCTTGAGCCCTGCCTGCACTCGCAGGGTGTACTTCGAGCTGGCTGTGGCCAGTCTGAGTGCGCGTGGCCGGATCCAAGCCACGTCTGAACCAGGTCTGAACTATGGGGGGGGTGGGGAGGTGGGGGGAGGCACGGGAGAGGTGGCTGGATCAGCGCTGTTTTTAGAAACTGAATGCCACTCTTGACACACTATCTCTCATCTGCTTGGCGAACACAGGGTGGGGGTCAGGACCTTGATCCAGACCTGCAGCCACCACTATCAGGCGCTATGGTCTTGGTCAAATCTTTTCCCTCTTCCCTGATGGCCATTCACCAGACTCCCTGTGGATTGCATGGAGGACCTGGAAGACAGCCCCAGGAGGACCTTTGAGTCTCTTAGGCTGGCGGGGTGGGGGGGTGGGGGGGTGGGGGGGTGGCGGCGTGAGGCTGGTGTGCACCTCCTGCTGCCATCCCAGGTCACACATCCCTGCTGTGACCGAGGCCAGGATGGCCCAAAAGCTGTTCTGCTACTCATGACACTCACTGTCTTATCCGAATCGCTGTTGAGTGGGAAGACTGGAGCACACCTCATCCTTGTGTTTATGTGGCCTGTGTATTTGTCAGCTTGCTCCTGCCCCACACGCATATCTTTATTGTTCTGGAGCACCTGCCCTTCCCACAGCAGCCCAGGCTGGGGTCATCCTTAACCTCACACTGTGCGCAGAGGTGATGACACAGCCCGCCCACCAGACTGCCCGGCATTTTTTAAAATGTCACCTAGGTAGTTGGGTGTTTTCTCATTTGTTAATGAATAACTGGCCTGCGCCAAGGCACTTGAGTGTCTCTGGGACTCCAGGAGAGTGGTGGCTGTGGTAGCTGCTGAGAAGGGGCATGGTGTTTGCACAGGACTGGTTCCCAAAGGCTGTTCCTTAGTCCTCACCCTCCTCTGCCAGGTAGTCCAGGTTAACTGAGCCCTGTGGAAAGAAGCCTTCCTGTGGGGTCACCCACCAGCCCACGTTGGGGAAAGCTGAGCCTTTTCTGCCCTTGCACCTCTGTCCTTCATCACCAAGGGGAGGCAGGCACTGATGGCCGTCAGGGTGTCTGCTAGCTGCCAGTTGGGAAGGAGCTTTTGTTTGACTGTCCAGGCTTATGGCTTGAATAATCCACTGGCATTTTGTCGGGGGGGGGGGTGCATGTGTCTGTTGGGCCTTTGTGGAGGGTCCTCCCCAGGCTCCAGCCAGCAGCCCTGGAGGCCCCAAGAACTCTAGCTTGTTTCTTATTTAAGGATTTGTATTCTAGGGGCACCTGCATGGCTCAGTCTGTTGAGCATTCAACTTCGGCTCAGGTCATGATCTCACAACTTGTGATTTTGAGCCCCATGTCGGGTTCTGTGCTGACAGCTCAGAACATGGAGCCTGCTTCGGATTCTGTGTCTCCCTCTCTCTCTGCCCCTCCTCTGCTCACACTCTGTCTCTGTCTCTCTCAAGTATAAATAAACATTAAAGAAAAAAAATAAAAGAACTTGTACTCTGTTCTCCCTTCCCTCTTTCCCATCACCAAACGAATGCCTCTCTGCTCCAGGGCTTACTTGTCCAGTGCGATTGCCAGACTCTTAGGAAAGGTCCTGCCAGCAGCTCCCCCAGCCTCTCTTTGGGCTCCTAGTGCCTTAGAACACTGGTCAGAGCCCTCTGTGATTGACCCCACCTGCCTTGACAACCTTACCAGCATTCACCTTCACCATGACTGCTATTGCAACCACCTAGGTGTTCATCTGACCACACCTGCCTTGGCTCAAGCTGTGCCCCCCTCCAGGAATGCCTTTCCTACTTCTGTAACACCCAAATTCTGCCATCCACCCCCTCCCCACCCCACAAAACCATGCTGACCGCTCTCCTGTTGCTGCTGTCACTCGTTCCCTGCTGCCTCCTGCCTCGTCCCCAAGAGACTAAGCTGCCCTGGGTTGAAAGAGCAAAAGATTATCTTGATCACATCACCTAAGGTTTTCTTTGAGCCAAAAGCCTCTAGGCTGGTTTTGGTGGTCTCCTTTCCCCGTAAGTGGGAGGCCAAGGAATGGTGGGGTCTGGTTTTTCTGAGTCTTCACGATGATCACTGTTAGGAAGTGACTCATAAAATAAATGCCACTCCTGGGGAGGCAATCATCAGCGGCATAAACAGACTTCTAGGAGAGCTAGTACACCAGCTACTTCACCTGTAATTTATGTCAGCTCTAGCTTTTTTTTTTTTTTTTTAAGCTTATTTTTTTTAGTAATCTCTACACTCAACATGGGGCTTGAACTCACAACCCCGAGATCAAGAATCTCATGCTCCTTTGATGAAGCCTGACAGATGCTTCCACCCCACCCCACCCCCACCCCCCTACCCCACCTCCACTCCCGCCACCAGCTCTTTCTTATGTCATAGCCAGCTCCCTGTGGCACCTTACTGATGTCTTCTCGGAACACTGCCCCAGCGAGATGGTCGAAGGCACGTTGCTGCCAGAAATGAAGTACACAGTGACACCCTCTGGAGGGTCAGCCCTGGCAGGCAGGGAGGCCCTGGAGTCTCTCAGGACATGCACTGAGAGCAGAGAGCATGGTCATGCATTTGAGCACAGACCGCTGCACACACCGTGGATGTCTGTCTGTCCCCAGTCTGATCTAACGGAGTAAGGGAGAAGGTCCAGGAAGACTTGCTTCCACAGGTGGACGCGGCATGGTGGTATCCGTTGTTGTGGCCCCTGGTGGATCTGGAGAACAAGTATGCCATGTCAAGTGTGACATGAACATGACTTCTTTAGACTCGCAAAGAGATGGGGGGCAGGAGAAAGACAAAAACGATTCAGAATTTTTCCTATAGAAACTTCAAATTAGTTCCCCTTCCCTCCATCCCCTGAATACATTGTGGGAGTCATATTGGAAGCCCAGTTCTAGTTTGAGCTGTGGTTCCTCCTTAATGTAAGCAAATAGGTGTTTCTGGAGAAGGGGAGTCCGGCCTGGAAGGGGAGTCCGGAGGCCTGAGCTTTTGCCCCACCCTCGTTGCTGGTCACTACTCTTCCCAGCTCAGCAGGGGACTCCCTCCAGACCCAGGAAGTGGGCCTCTGACACCGGCCAGCTTCATTACTCACCATGAAAACCTTCTAGCTCCTCCTGGTGTTCTCTGAAGGCCACTGGGGGTCTGGCCTGGGCGTACCGGTGGTTAAGTTTGGCGGGGTAGGGAGGGGGCTTGGGAGGGTAGAAGGCTGGCGGGGGAGAGGGAGGCTCCAGTGTTGTGCCCCACTTGGGGGCTGCAACACCAGGCTGCTCCTGGCCAGGGAGTCCCGTTTTTCGCCAGGTGCCTGGGCATCAAGGATTGCATGTGACCAAGTGGTTTTCTCCCTTCCTTTGCAGGACAAGGAAGATGGGGAGCCCAAGACCAAGCAGCTCAGAGAAGGGGAAGAGGAAGGCGAGAAGCACAGGTGAGGCCCGTGTGCCGCGCTCTGCCCTGTGTGCTCCAGTGACACCTGCCGGTTTCTGTGTCTTCTCACCTCTGTTCACAGTCTTTACCCCGTGCCTTCCTCCCCGCCCCAGGCTGCCTGCTCAGAGCTGAAAATGTCACCCTTCTCCCCAGTCGGAGCCTGAGCCTGCTCTGTACCCTTTCCCCTCTGCTGGCCCGCTGGCTCGTACTCAGCCACCGGCAATTTCTTCCCGACCCGCCTTATGGTTTATCACTCTTCCCGTCAAACTGCTTTCGTGGCGTGATTCTTCGGCACCTGCAGAATCAGGCCCAGACCCTGCCTGGTGTGTAAGCTCTGTCCAGGCCACCGGCCTGGTCCAACCTAGTCCCCCCGTAACCTCTCTGGCCCTTCAGCATCTCCTGACGGCATCCTCTCTCAGCCTGGATTCCTCCTCATCTCCGTTTTCCTTTCATCTCTGCCTTTGACCTGTCGGTCTTCATGTGGAGCTCAGCTCAGAGGCCTCCGCTTCTTCATCCCTGTCTGTGCTCCCCCACCCCTCTCAGGTCATAGAGGGCATTCCTCTTTGCAAATCCTGTCTTCTGGCTGAGTCAACTGTAGTTTCCCTGAACCTGGCACTCTCCCCTGTGGTTGCGGGCACATGGTCTGCCTCCAGTCTCGAGGGCTGGCACCTCCGCACGACCTGGGTGCTGCTTTGCATCAGAAATACCCGGGAGCCACTTGCAGAGCTAGCGTGTGGGGCAGGCAGGAGCTCTGTGTTTGGTCTTCATGAGCTGGGGAGAACCTTCATGTCTGCCCAGCGCTTCCCATACCAGCGTTGAGTCTTGTGCCCTCCCTCCCACACCCAGCACCGAGCTGGGGCCATAAGGGTAGCTGGGGGGCTGTGCTTAGGATCACACTTGGTTTCCGAATGGACAGGTCACCTTGATGTCCTCTGTCCCAAGCAGGCACAGGGCTTGATGGCACTGGCTCACTTGGGGGAGTGGATCTTGAGGTCCTCAGAAAACTTACCTGGGCAGACTGTGCTTTGCGGGTTTATAGCAGGAGCGGGGGACCCTCCCCGGAGGAGGGAGCAGGCCTTCCTGATGCCACAGCCTTGTGTTGTCTTTACCAGTGTGAGTGGGAACTCAGGAGGAGCAGACCCCTCATCTGGAGCTGATCTCAAATGAGGTAGGGCTTTCCAGGTCCACAGAGGGGTGTGTGTGTGTGTGTCTGTGTGTGTGTGTGTGTGTGTGTGTGTGTGTGTGTGTGCGTGCACGTGTGAGTGTGGCTTCACAGTTTACCCAGTGGGTTCACACTGTCCTCATAGCAGCCCTATGGGGTCCTTGCCACCTCCCTTATTATCAGAGATGGTAACAGCTCTGTGCTGAGAGGCTGGTGGTGCCAGTTGGTGGTGCTGGGACCCTCGCCACCCCAGTGGGCTCTGTGCTTTCTTATTGGGTCCACCCTCCCCCCCCATCACCTCAGGGAGCCTGGCTGGTGACAAAGGCCAGGTGGTTGCTCTTTTGTCAGGTGACTCCACTTGTGTGGTTTGGGGGTGCGTACCTGCACAGTTTCCCCTGTTCTGTGGTAACTGCTGGGGGAACCTTTGGTTTTCTTCTGGTTTGTTCTTAGGTTCTCAGTCACTGGCTAGAGCATTGATTCCTGGGCTCTCTTGGCTCTGCTTGAAGGTCCCTGATTTCAGGGACCTCCTTGATGAGAAAGAGAAGGGTCATTGGTTAGCAGGTGGGTGGGTCATAGAGTAGAAGACTTGACTGTTGAACTGTGCAATTGAATCTCAAACATGGTGTTGATAGAGGAAAAAGCAGGCTTCAGAACTGAGAACAGACAGGGTAGGAACGTGTATATCAAATTTAGAAGCCCCCACAGCGATAGAGGTGTTACTCGTTCAACAAGGCCTGACTCGGCTGGTTGTCTGATTGGCACAGGGCATCCTTCCTGGCCTGGGAGGCAGCAGTGGATGAAACAGGCCCTGCCCTCAGGGGGCTGGCATTCTCTAGAGGGAGACAGACTTCACAGAAAAGCAAGTGTGTGGTAAGCTGTCAAGGGCTATGAAGCGGGAGCTGCAGAAGTGTAAACACGCAGGTGGAGGTGCACCAGCTCCTGGCCTCAGATTAGCTGCTGGGAAGCGGGGAGGAGACAGAATTAGGGAAAGGCCTTCACCGGCTACAGCATAGGATTTCTTTAACAACAACAACAAAGTGGGGGGTGGGGACAAACCTGTCTCAAAAAATGCAAAATGTTGCTTTTGTTGACTCTGGAGGAAGTGAGTACAAGTGTTGTGTTATTCTCTGAATTTTCCTGTGTGCCTGAGAGATTCATAATGAAAGCAGTGTGAAAGAGAAAGTGAAGGGCGCATGGTTCCAGGTTCCTGTGCGGGAGCTCCGGGTCAAAGAGACCCCGTTCACCTGCTAGAGTCCTTTGTAGTGAAGCTCCAGACCCCCTGTGAGACCCCTCAGTGAGCGAATGCAGGGTCCCTGTTCCTTTGCTCTTAGCAGCCCAGGGATCAAACTTGAAGACACTGAATTGGGTTCTGCTTCAGCTTATCCTGTTCTTCCACTTTCCTCTGACCCTGCCTCCTTTAAGGCAGGGTGTGTGGTGGGCCAGTCCGGCCTAGTAGGCGGGGGCTTGACTTCAGTGGCTATCCCTCTGCTGCTCAGTCACTGCCTAGCTTGTCAGGAAGCCCAGCCTTAGCCAGGACTGAATTTGTGGCCCCCCAGGAAAAACGGACTCTCCTCACTTTAACAGGCATAGAGTAAAGGGTTTGTCTGGGTTTATCTTGGAAGGCCTCAGTCCCTGTGCCAAGTGGCCAGACCCTTGTGGGTGTGACCCCAGACTGCAGGGTCCAGGGTTTGGGTGTGGGCTTTCCAGAAGTACCATGAGGCAGCAGAGTCTGTCAGTGTCTCTCCCAGGAAAGAGGGGACCTTTCTGCTCATCTGTACCCCAAGTCTAGAAAGGAACTCCCAGCAGGATGCTTACGGCTTGAAAGCAGGCTCCAGCCCCTAGGCCACAGCCCCCTGCCATGGCCCCCTTTGCCAATGGGGAGAAAGGGGCTACTTCCTAGGTCCACTGAGCGGGGGGGTGGGGTGGGGGTAGGGGGGGTGGTGATGGCAGAGATGACCTCTGAGGCCAGTTAACCGGTGAGCATCTCAGCTTCCTTGGCTCCTGGGAGGTAAGAATAGTCTGCTTCAGTCCAGGTCCACGCACACTGAGCCTAGGTGCCAGGTGGGCAGCCCTGTGGGCACCAGCCCTTCTGAAGTGTCCTGAGAGAAACGCAGGGCCCACTCCAGGCTGCCTTCAGCCCAGGGCAGCAGGGCAAGGCCTCCTGGAGAACATTCCTCTTGAGTTAGGTCTGGAATCTTAGTGGGTAGGATTTAGGCAGAGAAGGTCCAGAGGTGTAAACCGGCAGGGTGAAAGGACGAGTGGGATGGCCACTTGTTGGAGAGGCATGGACAGACATCCTCTGACCCATTGCTTGTAGACCCCAGCCCGGGCTTTTTATGCAGATCGCTGGAGCAGGGAGGAGGATTTAATATGGTGGCCTTTAGGCTCTGCACAGGCACGTGGCACGCAGCCTGTTTCTTCAGTTGGTGTTCACTAGGTCGTCATGTGCCTTTGTTTACACTGACAGGACTGAGCAAAATGAGAAAGGTTGAGGCGGTTCTTTGTTCAGCAGCGGCCCCAAAGTTGTAGGAACTAGGCTGATGGTGAGACCTCAGGACTGCCACTCAGGAGCCTTCTGGCCTTGGCAAGTCACATTGCCTCAGTGAGCCTCACCCGAGGCTTTCTTTGACTGAAAGATGGGGAGAAAAATAACACTTGCTTTCCTGATGAGCACAGCAGATACCGTCACTGGGCTGTGGGCAGGAAGAAGACACTTGTAGGCCCTCCTGAGCCAGCTGAAGGACTCCAGACACACCTGGAAAAGGCAGAACTAATGTTTGTGTAGGCTATGCTAACTTTGCAAATAGGGCAGTCATGGGGGAAACGGAGGTGGGTGGATAAGGATAGAAGTAAGTACATTGGCCAAGAAATGAATCGTTAGGAGGTCTTCTGTGGGGCCTCCCTTCCTTGGTACGGATCATCCTCAGCAAAGAAGTTGAGCGGCATCATTTTGCACATGCAGGGGCGTGGGGGGTAGGGTATGTGGCTGAGGAAACAGGAAAACCCGACAGGATTGAAGGCAGGCACCGCAGGACGTCGCCCCTCACCAGCCATGCTGGCGACTCACCCAGCTTCCTCTCTGCCCGTGCTCCTGCCCATTTGCCTAAGGAATCTTCTCAGAATCTTGGCTGTTCTAGTTCCTTTGCCCTTCCTGATAAATTTTAGCATCAGCTTGTTCGTATCTATGAGAAAAGCTTGCTGGGATTTTGATTGGAATTGCCTGGAACCTGTAGATCAAAATTCCTTTTTAAAAATTTGTATTACTCTCTTCAGGATAAACCCTGCCCTGTCCCCATACAACGAAATCCCCACTAGGGTGGGGAGTCAGTCCCTTGAAGGGGGACCAGTCTGAGCCACGTTCTGTGGGAAGGAAAGATGTGTTTGCATTGCCAGAAAAGGGTCCTGCTTGTTCTCTGGGCTGGATCCGCCCTCTTCTAGCCAGCCTGCCCTGTAGCTAACTCTGAGGGGCCTCCATGACTCATCTCTAACACAGCTCCTTGCCTGCTGCCTAGATAAGGGATGATCTGGCGGCCCTGGAAAGCTGGCCCACAGAAAGGGGTATTTCTGTCAGCTGGTTTTGTTTTTTCTTTTCAAGCCCTCAGTCACTTCCTCTGATGGCAAGTCAGCTGACGTATGTGCCATAGAGGGGTGCCTGGGGTAGGGTTCGTGGCTGATAGTCACAGCCACCCTGCCAGGTGGGAGGAGAGGGGAGGTGTTGCACACTCTACCGGGCATGGGGCAGGGGAGCGTGTCTTGTTGAGTGCCTGAACAAGCAAGCCTCAAACCCTCAGCCCCCACAACCACCACCTCCCTCTGGCTTTGGATCAAGGTCTGCACCCAGCTGGAGCAGTCACCATTCGGGGACAGTGGTTCACTCTGGAGTGCGTGTCACACACTGCTGCTGAAGAAACTGGGCCACTGGCCCTCCTTCTTCAGGATGGAAAACCAGTTCTCCCACTCCCGTGTGGAGAGAGGTCCCATCCCAGCTGAGGCCCAGCCTGGGCCTGGCCTGGCGCCCAAACCCTGTAGGCTGGCAAATGGCAGGCCTTCTTTTGTCTGCGAGTTGGGTCCCCAGGACGGTGTCTGTGTGCCAGGGTGTGCTCACAGACCCGTGGCATCCGCTTGATTCAGTGGCCCTTGTTCCACTGTAGCGGTAACCACCAGAGTGGCCCTCACCCACTCCTCTTGGCTTCCCTCACTGCGCTCCGGCCCTGGGGCTGTCCCATCCGTGGCACTGGGGAGGGAGCGTGGCTCCATGGCTCGTGCTGAGGCACCAGCACAAAGACCTGCGGCCGCTCTGCTTTTCCTGACCCTGTTGCTCAGGAATAGGCCTGGAATGTGGGAGAATGAACCAAGAGAGAACTAGTTGAAGGAAGGCAGTGTTCACCGTGAGACCAGGCCAGGCGCTTCCCTTCTGTGTCAGGGAAAGGTGGGAGGCTGGCTGGGTCCTTTCTTCGTGGAAAGAAGTCCTGATCTCGTAGGTCATGATCATCAGTGCTTCCAAAGCCCTTCTCAGTAAATCCCCCTGTCTGTTTTGGGGGTGGGTGTGGTGCACCGTGAGGTGAAGAAGCTGTGCTTCATGCAGATGAAGTGACTTGTCCAAGATCTCCCTCCTGAGAGCAAGCGGAACAGCGCTGGGACTCCCCCCAGATGCCTCTGTCTGCCAGCTCCTGAGGCAGGCCAGGCCTGGTTCTGCTCCATGACCTTCACCCTTAGCGCTGCTCCCAAACACGGAGGTGCTAGAGCCTTCGTACCACGTGCCCTCTTGGCCGGGGCCGGCGGGGTGGGCATCAGGGGGGCCAGGCAGCTGTGCGGCGAGAAGAGGAGGGTTCCTCTGGCAGCCTGCAGCAGAGGCTGGCGGCTTACAGCCCAGGGCAGCCTAGTGGGGTCGAGCGCCATCCACCGTGTGGCCTGTGCGACGGGTTGGGCCCCAGGAGGATGGGGGGCGAGGGGCTGTGCAGGCTCCTTCTCCCCAGTCCCGTCTGGCCCGAGACAGCCAGTGTGGCCAGTGTCTGACCTCGTCTTGTGGGCCCTTTGGGGTTCAGCTCAGCTGCCAAAGCCTTTACCCTCCTCCTCTTTTAAAATTTAAATTGATACAAAGTACTTAAATTATATATTTCTTTCAGTTGTGGAAAACTTAGAAAATACAGACCACCATGTATCTGTGCATATCCTGCTGTTACTGTTTTCACGTACTGTAGCCCGACCATCTTTTGATAAATACACTTCTACAAGATTCTCAATGGCTGCTTAATATTTCGTTGAGAGTACTACTCATAATTTATTTTTCAGCTCTTGATTTTTGGTACCTCAGCCATTTCTGGTGCTTCACGTCCCCGTCAGCTGTGCGTTTTCAGGCGGGGTGGGTACAAAGCCCAACCTGGAAATCCAGAGAACGTGGTCTGGGCTCTGCAGAGGCTCGGGTGGGAGCGGGTGCAGGCCACATGACCCTGCTGTGCCGGCAGCTCGAGCCGGGCAGGGACCTGACCCTTGGCCCTGGGCATTGCCTTGAACAGCTGCTGGCTCTTCTGAACCATCAGAGGCTGGGCATCTGGTGCTCTTGGTGGGCCTTGGGGCCGACACAATTGGGTGAACATAGCTGTCAGTCTGTCTCGGTGGGGCTCCCATGGGGGTCCCATCCCTAGCGGCTCTGGTGCCCTGTGGCCTCCCTGTTTTTAAGGCAAAGGCGTGGCTGCCTTTCTGTTGTGTATTTCTAAAGCCCTTTGTGCCGCTAACACCTGTGACCCACTGTGATTTTAGGAGCTGAGTGGGGGTCCTGGTAGCTCGGAGGGCTGGGGGGGATGGGCTTTGGAGAGGGAAGAGGGGTTTCAAGAATGGCGCTGTGGGCTGCACTCCTGGAGCGGGAGGATGGGGGGTGCCCAGCGTGCATTTTCCCCTTAAGGAACACCAAGGGCTCACTTGCAAGTGGGACTGCAGCCCTGGGCAGGACTCCCGGGCGTGGGGTCAGGAAGCCTTTACTCTTCCACATGATCGCGGGTCCCTGAGGAGCTCGGTGAGGGGGGACTGGGGTCTGCCTGAAGGCCAGAGACCTGGGTTTGGATTCTGGCTCTGACTTTTCCCTCACTCCGATGCCTCGAATGCATCCATGAGCCTCTCTGGACTGATTTCCACGTCTGGAACGTGTCAGTAACCACCTTAGGTTGAAGGGCAGCCCTGAGGGCAGCATGTGGAGGGCATTCCTGTTGAGAAGCAAGCATTATCCCATTCTCTGCCTGTCGCCTGGGCCTTGGGGCCGGGGCAGGACCAGCGGATGCGGGAGCTCCCACCGCTTTCCCTGAAGCCCTCTGAGGGGTCACTTGAGAGGCTTTGTCCACGTGATGTGGCCCCGTCCAGCACGTGGTCGGTTCTTGTGCCACATCCTCTCTGCCTGTCATAGGACAGGAGGCCTGGGGTGGTTGGCAGGGTGGAGGTGGAGCTGGCCGGATGGAAGGGGAGGGAGCTTTGTCCCCTTTCTGTAGTCTGTCCCCATGGTGTGGCCAGAGTCGGAGGACAGCTGGAGTCCTATGTCTTCTGCCCATGAGTGGGGAAGCCGCTGGGCTCTTTAAAAGTTTCATTTGCTATTAAGCCAACCATCAAGTATCCAAGTGTCCTGGATTAAACTTTCAGCAGCCACCAAACAAAAACATCACCGTAGCCCAACAGTTTCCACGCTGATCTTGCACTTTACCTATAGTGAAGTTTCTAGGTGTTGTGATTGCACTGTCCCGAGCTGGACATTCCCACCCACCCTCACCCCCAGTCCTGGCCGGCATCTGGAAGGGTGCTCATCCTCTGGGGGACTCTGCCAGAAGAGAGCCACAAGTGTCTGACACAGGGCTACTACAGATTCTGCTACCAGAAACATTTCTGTGTGGAACATTGTGTTTTGTTTGTCCCTGTTTTGTTGCTATTTCTACAGAATAAGTTCCCCAGAGCAGGCTTATCAGGTCATGAGGTTTGAACGCTTTCATCAGTCTTGAGGGAAGTGACCCCAGCCTCTGGAGCCCTTGTGGACACCAGTTGAGATGGTCGCCTGTCACCTTGTTTTCACGGGTCTCCAGGGTCTGGCCACTGGTAGCAAGAAACGAGGCCTTGTTTGTATTGGGGACACGGAGGTGAGTGTCGTCCGTGTGCAGAGCCTAAGGCACCCAGAAGGTTGTTGGGGTGTGTGTGTCCCTGGAAGAGCCCTGCGTCTCTGTACCCCGGATGTGCACACTGTGTGCCTCTGCGGTCAGAGCTGCTGTCTTCAGCCAGTGCTGGCCTCCAGGGTCTCGCAGGTCCCTCCTGGGCTTGGCCTTCCCTGTGGTCAGTGGCTGCGGGGAGAGCTTTGAGACAGCCCTCTTTCTGGTCCAGGAGGGACCAAGGTAGCTGGGTGGGGTGGGCTGTGTTCTCAGCAGGCCATGTGGGACTGCCCCATTCCGGCCTCTCTCCCAGGGTGCAGGACGGGCTGCGTGCGAGGTGAGAAGAGAGGCTCGTGTCCCAGAGGGTAAGGCTGGTAGCATGGATGAAGGGGGGTGAAGTGGGCCAGGGCTAGGAAACCTCCATGAGCAGCGGGCTTTCTCTGATGCCCGTTCACCAGGGAGTGGTTTGGACCACATCATCTGGAAATTTCCTTTCACTTGGACATTCTAGAACTTTACTCCTGGGTAGAGTTTCCCACTTTACAGGGAATGCCAGCTTTCTCCTCCCTTCCCCTGAATGGCACACATGGAAGGTGTGAAAAGGCACCTCCGTGTCCTCTCCCCGGGCTCTCCCAGCCAGCCCACGCCTGGGGCCCCTGCAGCTGGTCTTGAGGAAGACCTCTCAGCGGTCACCGAACCTGCTCGGGCACTTGATAGGTCTCCTCAGATGCCTGGGGAGAAGGCGGAAGAGAGGAGATGGGAAGGGGTACATTTCCCCCAACTTAAGGAGGCTCCGTAGAATGTGGACCTGGGCATCACTGTTGCTTTGCCACGGAGACAATGGAAGTCACTTAGGAGTTGGCTGCCTTGACCAGAACACATTCCTGCCTTTTTTGAATCTCCTGGGCACAAATCCTTTACTTCCTATATTGTCTTCCCAAGCATTAAAAGGCCCACAGGGCCCCTGGCCACCCATCAGTGCCCTCTCTGAATTCTTCCATCGAGCCGGGGGCAAGCGCATGCTGGGAGCTTAGTGCTGGAGCTCAGTCCCTAGGCACTTATAAGGCAGGGTGTGCAGGACAGCCACAAAGGGGCCATGTGCAGTGTGGTGTGAGGGCTGCTGAGTAGAGGGTAGGGGCATGTAGGGCAAAGAGGGGGCAAGGAGAGGAGCAGTCAGCTGTCTTGGGATGAGTGGGGACATTTGGGCTGCCCACAGTGCCATCTTGTTGAGCTAGCTCTTGAAGCCTAAGGGGCTTCAGAGTGTGTAGGAGACAGGGCTGGCAGTGACCCAGGGGACATTTGATTGGAAAGCAGGCTGTAGGGACCAATGAGGAATGAGGCCAGGACTGTGCTAAGAGGCTTAGTCTTGTTTAGGGGACACTGGGGACCCTGGATCAGAGAGGGTGAAAGTAGAGGTTCCCAGGTGGCCTCTGTGTCTGCCCTCCCCATGGGACAGACCACAGGCTAAACTCAGATGCCAGTTGCCTCCATGGAGGGGCCTGTGGGTGGCCCAGGACACGTGGTTGCAAAGGGTGGAGTCCTAGAAGGCACTGGGCTCACTGTGTTGTCCTCCTGTCCGTAGACTCCAGGGCCAAAAGCCTCCGGAGCGCGTCTTGGCCTCTGCTTCTCTTTGGCCAGAGGCGCTGATGGCTGCCGGGTGCTGAGCCCACCACAGTCCCTGCTCCTGGGGGTCAGCCTCACTGTGTCCCCTCTGCCTGCTGCCTCTTTTTTTGTTTTCTTCTGTCTAATTGGTTGGCTGTTTCTGTGCAGACAGAATATTAACTACATTAGCAACTCTAGAAACTACAGAAAATCAGAGAAGCAAGTAAAAAAATCGCTTAGATAATCACTGTCAGCGTTTGGTTGTTTTTGTCTTTCTGTTAATTGTTCGGTTGCGTGTTAAGGGCAGTCTTTCACAGACAACGTTTTCAGTGGTTATGCAGTGATGGATCTGACGTCTGTAGTTATTTGGGTGTATATTTACACATTTAATTTTAGTTTTTGAGTATGTAAGGGATTCGTGGCTCCTAATTCAAAGGTATTAAAAGGCACACGGGAAAAAATTCTTCATTCACTCCCAACTCTTGCTTATAAGACAACCGCCCCCCTCCCCTCAGTAGGCTCCTTGCCCCCATGTGGGGCTTGGACTCACAAGCCTGAGATCAAGAGTCATGTGCTCTACCAGCCGAGCCAGCCAGGTGCCCCTAAGACCACCTTTTTAGGGCCAGCTTCTTGGCATCTTCCAGAGGTAGGCGGTACACAGATAGGAAAATATGCTGGTATGTCCAACCCCACCCCCCCGCCAAACAGCACACTTGTTTTTACACACGTGACAGCACACTACTCTTCCTCACCTTGCTCTGGTTAGTCTAGCAGTAGCACATCATGGCGTTCATCCCACAAAAGTCACAAAGAGCATCTTCATTGTCCCTCTGGTCCTGTGGCATTCTGTTGTTGATACAGGCCAGAGGGCATGTGGCCAGGGTCTGCGTGAAGCGTTCTCTCCCCACCAGGAGAGGGTTAGCTCGGGGAAGGGGCGCTCAAGTCTGTGTCCTCCGTAGCCCCTAGCTCAGGACTCATGTGTTTTGTAGCCTCAGGCCCGGAGATGGCTGGGGAAAAGTTCTGGGCACTCCTCTGACCTGGCCGTCTCCCACGCCTCTGCCTGTGGCTCCTCCAGGGCCAGGGCTGGGGCTGAGGCCAGCCCACCCTGCCTATGGCCTATTGCTTAGGCCTTGCCTCAGAGCCTGTCTTCTAAGCCCTATCCGCAGATTTCAGTCCAGTCCAGGTCCATTCCACACCCGGTTCTGAGCAGAGAGGGCTGCAGAGATAAGTAAGAGAAGAGAAGCCAGGCTCCTGGCTGGCCCCGCTTCCGGGACTCACTTGTGACCGAGGCCGGACTCGTGGAGACCAGACACACTGAGGAGGCAGGCAGGGAGAGAGTAGTTTTCTGTTCTTTGGCTAGCCCTCAACTGCTGATGGTATGTCCTGGCCCGTCCTGCCATTCGGTGTGTGGTGTGCAGGAATAGGCACGTCTCTGCCACCCGGTGGGCCACACAAGGACCACTTTATCTGCTCAGGCACCCTAGCTCATGGAGGGTATTTTGAGAAGCCTTGCTAGGCCACGTATGTGTCTGCTGGGTTGCTATTCCCAGCTGCACTCGAGGGTTACTCTCTGGGCTTCGGAGGGCTAACTGTCCCATCTTGGGACAGTCTGCCATATTCCCACCCTGGCAGGTGGAGCCCTTGGGGTATGGGGCGGGGCTTCTGGGGCAGCATTGTGGAGTGAGAACAAGGCACTCCTGGGAGATTTGACTCTGTGCTGCAGGGCCCTACTCTGTTCAGTATCGATGTCCACAGCTTGAATCCCTTACACAGCCTCATGAAATCAAGATGTCTTTGATTTCCATGTGGAAGCCAGTGAGAGCATGACCCTTCCCATCCTTGTCTCGGAAGCATCAAAGCTGGGATTTGGACCCAGGTCACCCTGTTAGGAGCCTCGGGCTCCAGCACCTCCTCCCGCCGCAGCCTCCACATTCTTAAGACCAGGGTAGCAGAACCTGTGCGTGGCTCCAGTGGCCTCTAGAAGAGTGAGCTCCAGATGCCACTGTCTGCCTAGTGACTGTGGCAGCTTCCAAGGGGCCCGGCTGGCGTGGTGTAGTCCCATCTCCCAGCCTCCCAGAGCTGTGGCAGCTCCGGATACCGCCAGATGCCGCCGCCGTGGGGAGCCCCCAGGATGGCGGCCTGGGCCCGTTTTGTGTGTGAACCTGTTGTTTCTCAGCTTTCCTTTTTTATCTCAATTTTGGTTTTTTGGATTTTTGTTTTGTTTTTAATCATTCCATTTCCTGTTAATATAACTTGTTAATTATATACTCTTTTTCCCGTTAGGGGTTTCCGTAGGGATACAACATACATCCTGAACTTACCGAAGTCCAACATAAAGTAACACTGTGCCGTTTCCCATGCGACGCCAGGACTGCAGAACATTCTCACACCATGGATGGTTCTTCCCGTCTCTAGTGCTATTCCTGCTGCATTTTCAATCCCACAAGTCATTTTTACTCTTTTGTGCAGTCAATATTCATTTAGATTTCCCCACATAGTTACTCTTTCTGAGGTGTTTAATTCCTACGTGCAGTTTGATTGCTCTCATCTGAGGTCATTTTCCTTCTGTCAAAAGCACTCCCTTTAGTAAAGAACAGATTCCCTGACAACCAGTTTCGCCAACTTTTCTTTCTCTGGCCATATCACCCCATTGTCGGTTTCCGTTGTTTCTGTCGAGAAATCGGCTGTCCGTTTTATTTCTCCTTTGAAGATCAGGTGTCTGTTGAATTTAAGAATTTTCTCTTTGTCTTTGGTGTTTAGGAGTTTGATAATGATTTTCCCAGGTGTGCTCTTCTTTGGGGTTCATAGTGTTTCTTTAATCTGTGTATATTGTATGGCTGGATGTTTTCCACTTATTATGTAAAATCTTCAGTTATTATCTCTCTCTTTTCTTAATGTTTTATTTATTTTTAGAGAGAGAAAGTGTACAGGCATGACCAGGGGAGGGGCAGAGAGAGAGGGAAAGAGAGAGAGAATCCCAAGCAGGCTCTGCACTGTCAGCATGGAGCCTGATGCAGAGCTTGAACTCACGGACTGTGAGATTGTGCCCTGAGCCGAAATCAAGAGTTGGCACTTAACTGACTGAGCTGCTCTGGTGCCCCCCGCTATTATCTCTTTAAACATTGCTTCTGGGACTGTCGTTATATGTATGTTAGATCTTCTTGCTATGTCCCATAGGTTTCTTATGTTCTTTTCTCTATTTTCCAACTTTTTTTCCCTCTGTGCCTCAGTCTGGGTATTTTCTGACTTATTGGTGGTTCACGAACCCTTTCTCTAGCTGTTTTAAACTGCTGTTAAGGGGCGCCTGGGTGGCGCAGTCGGTTAAGCGTCCGACTTCAGCCAGGTCACGATCTCTCAGTCCGTGAGTTCGAGCCCCGCGTCGGGCTCTGGGCTGATGGCTCAGAGCCTGGAGCCTGTTTCGGATTCTGTGTCTCCCTCTCTCTCTGCCCCTCCCCCGTTCATGCTCTGTCTCTCTCTGTCCCAAAAATAAATTTAAAAAGTTGAAAAAATAAAAAATAAACTGCTGTTAAATCCATTTATTGAGTTCTTAACTTTGGTTGATTTTCAGTTGCAGAATTTCCATTTCATTAAGTTTTACAGTTTCAGATACTCTGCTGAAATTCTCCACCTTGTGGTATATCTTCCTGAACTTTAAAAAATGTGTTATGTTATTTTATTTTTATTTTTATTTTTATTTTATTTTAATGTTTATTTATTTTTGAGAAAGAGAGCAAGCACGAGCAGGGGAACAGCAGAGAGGGGGAGAGAGGGTCCGAAGCAGGTTCTGCACTGACAGTAGTGAGCCTGATGTGGGGCTCAACTCACAAACTACAAGATCATGACCTGAGCTAAAGTCGGTCACTTAACTGACTAAGCCACCCAGGCACCCCCAAATTTCAGTTATTTTATATTTCATTTCTTTTTAAAAAACATTTATTTATTTTTAGATTTTTTTTTTCTAATGTTTATTTATTTTTGAGAGAGAGACAGAGCATGAGCGGGGGAGGGGCAGAGAGAGAGGGAGACACAGAATCAGAAACAGGCCCCAGGCTCCGAGCTGTCAGCACAGAGCCCGATGCAGGGCTCGAACTCACAAACCACGAGATCATGACCTGAGCTGAAGCCGGACGCTTAACCGACTGAGCCACCCAGGCACCCCTAAATGTTTATTTTTTTGAGTGAGAGAGTGAGAACGAGCGCAGGGGAGGGGCAGAGAGAGACAGACAGACAGACAGACAGGATCTGAAGCAGGCTTTGTGCTTAGAGCAGAAAGCCCTATGCGGGGCTTGAACCCACAAACTGTGAGACGATGACCTGAGCCAAGGTCAGATGTTTAACCAACTGAGCCACCCAGGTGCCCCTATATTTCGTTTCTAATCATTTTAATATCTGGATCTCCTGTGAGTATTTCTGTGATCTTTATTATTATTTTCTTTTCTTGTGGCTTTGGTTGAATCCTGGATGTTGTGTATGAAACATTTTAGAGATAATCTGGGGTTCTGAATCATTTATTTTCCTCCAGGGAAGATGTATTCAAGCTTCGGGCAGGCAGTTAGACTAGGGGTGCCCTGACCCACCCTCTCAGGACTGGGGAAGAGGCTTCCTTCCTGCACTGATGGAAACTTTTATCTCTTCGGCCACATGAGATTGCAGGGAGCTCTCCTTGGGGTCTCAGCTGTGCAGCCTCTGCTCGTAAATAGACAGATGCTTTAGGGGAGATGAGGTGCCCAGTGTCAGGCTCACCTGTCACACTTGCCCTCCCTACGATTGCAGTCCCTCAGATCCTGGTTGCCTTGGGGCTTGTCCAAGGCTAACAGATTATTTTTTTTTAATTTTTTTTAACGTTTTATTTATTTTTTGAGACAGAGAGAGACAGAGCATGAACAGGGGAGGGTCAGCGAGAGGGAGACACAGAATCTGAAACAGGCTCCAGGCTCCGAGCTGTCAGCACAGAGCCCGACGCGGGGCTCGAACTCACTGACCGTGAGATCATGACCTGAGCCGAAGTCGGCCGCTTAACCGACTGAGCCACCCAGGCGCCCCACAGATTTTTTAAAATATGTCTCGGGGCGCCTGGGTGGCTCAGTTGGTTAAGCGGCCAACTTCAGCTCAGGTCATGATCTCGCAGTTTGTGAGTTCGAGCCCCGCATTGGGCTCTGTGCTGACAGCTTGGAGCCTGGAGCCTGCTTCGGATTCTGTGTCTCCCCCTCTCTCTGCCCCTCTCCTGCTCATGCTCTGTCTGTCTCTCTCAAAAGTGAATAAATGGTAAAAAAAAAAAAAAAAAAAATTAAATAAATAAATAAAAATATGTCTCTTGTCAGGTGTTTTCAGCCATTTTCAGAAGCAGGGGGTTAAACCTCAGCTCTGTGTTGGAAAATCCAGGCCCTGGTGCAGAACCCAGTGCCCCCATGACCTGTCACAGAGACTCCTGCCCTTCAGGGGTGGGGGCCGAGGGCAGGGCAGGTAACTGGGCATTCATTAGAGGCTATCTCTTCATGAGCTCTCACAGAGTGAATCAGAGAGGGCTTGGATGTAGCTTGACGGAGCTGGACATACCCTTCTTGTTTAATGATGTGGAAGCTGAGGCCGAGAATGGGATGGTCCCACAGTGACTGGGACACAGGTGTTCTCGACTGCTAGACCGGTGCTCAGCTTCCAGGGATAGCCGGGGACGCTGGGCGGTAGCACTGCTGTGGGGGATGGGGCTGCTGTGTGGCCAGCCTCCTCCCTCCCCCCCCCCCCCCGCCCCCGCCCCCGCCCCCGCCAGTGCTGCTCTTTCCTATTGTGCTGCCCTCTCCCTGTCCCCCTGCTGTGTCTTCCCTGTTCCAACATCTTACGAAGCCTGGGCAGCAAGGCGGCTAGGGCACGGGTACTTGTTCCTGGGGCTTCGAGCTCTGGGTCCAGTTCCTAGCAGACTCCCCTCTCTCCTGCTGATTTCTCACAAAACCCTGAAGCTGGTTTCTGAGAGCGATAGTTTGTTTTGTTTTTTTTTCTCACTAGTCCATGCAGTTTTCTTCCCACATTCAGTTTCTCTTCTGCTTTTCTCACTACCTTGTTGTGAACGAAAGTCAGTGTACCGAATCATGCCCCACTTTCTCTGCTGGGGCTTCCGTGGCATTTACCAGCAGGCCTGCAGGAGGCGCTAGAGGGTAGAGGACAGGGTGGGTGTCCTGCTCTTAGCGCTGTGGACTCTGGGCATGGGGCCCTGGCAGAGAAGGGGGCTGCCAGAGCTGGTGATAGGGACTGGTTGGCAACAGAAAGCTCCCAGATTCAGACCTCTGCCACTTGCTGGGTGTGTGGCCACAGACACCTGCTGCCTCATCTCTAGAACAGCTTGCCTGCACAGGGGACCTCAGCAGCGGTTTTGCCTGGCACAGAGGGTTTGGTAGGTGACGGACTGTGGGAACCCTCCTGCTGGGAAAACCATCCCAGGACTTCTGAGGGGCCAGCAGCCGTTGAGGGGCTCAGAAGACGTAGTGAAGGAGGACCCACCTCCCAGGCTCACCTGGCTGGCATGTCAGGGGGCTGTTCTGCTTCCCTAGAGTGGAAATGGTCTGTCCCACAGTCTGTCTTGCCTTTATGAAGCAGCAGCCCCCACATGCAAAGTGTCACTTTGCCAGCCCGTGGAGGGAGCCTCGGGCCGTTTCTCCTGTGGTCAAGCTTCCCTGTGTGGGGGTCGGGATTGATGAGCTGCTGAGCCAGGGAGACCCCAGCACACGCCTGGCGTGGAGGCCACCCCTGCCCAAGGGGACTGACGTGAGAGGAAAGTAACAGCGCTGTTGCTGGCCGGGCCCAGTGTGTGATCCTGGTCCCTCACAGCTCCCCTCCCTTCACGGAGGTCTTGGGGTCTGCCCAGTAGCGTTTTAAAGCCCTCTTGTGGCCGCGGGGCCATGCAGTTTTTCCGGCTGTCCCAGCCTTGCACGCTGTCGTGCCTGTCCTTCACCCTTGCCGGCTACTCGCACGCACACACCCTTGCCACCAGGAGCTGAGGTCTGTGCCAGCGGCTCCAGGCCACAAAGGCTCTAAGAAGGAAGCCAGGCTTGGAGAAACAGTGGGTGACCACCAGCTTTGTCCTGTAGGGGAAACTCAGCCCGAGAGCTCCAGCCCTGACTCCGGGTCAGACGCTGCAGCCACTGCTGTGAGACCTTATGAAAATGCTCCAGTCTCTCTGACCCTCAGTTCTCCCGGCTGTCAGATGGAGCTCATCCAGGAGAGACAGCCAGAGAATGCTCCTGGGCATCCCTGGCCCCAGCTCTGGGCGAACCTACCTTGCGGCCGGGGCCTTGGCGGAGTGACCCGCCCAGCTGCTCCCCGGCAGATGACGGGGCTGCATGGAGAGGGGGCCCGTCCCTATGGTCCTTCTGTTCCCGTGCTCTCCCTCTTCACCAGGCCGTCTCCAGAGAGACCAGAGGAAAGTCTAGAAGTCACCGGCTCGTGTGGCTTCCTCACAGTCCGACCTCCAGGTGTACGAGGTGAACGAGACTGCCACATGCTTCGCTCCATCTCTGCTTGTCATCTCCTCTCGTAGGGAACTCAGGCTGCGGAACTATGTCCCAGAGGACGAGGACCTGAAGAGGAGGAGGGTGCCCCAGGCCAAGCCAGTCGCCGGTAGGTGGGCTGCAGCTTTCCACCTCCGAGGCGCCGTCAGCCGCCTCCACGTTGTCAGATGTCGTTCTCTCTTGGAGGGTAACTGGCAGTGCCAGGCCTGGAAGTTGGGCCTCCAGGACCCCTGGCAACGTCTCACAGCCATCCAGAAGTGGTCAGTGCTGAGTGACAGCAGAGAGGTGGTCAGGGCACGGCTGGACGGCCTTCCGGGGACCTGCGAGAGAAGAGGCCCCATTCCCCTAAAGGACCTCTCTGGGCTGAGACGTGGAAGGGGCAACAGGGGCAGGGGCATAGGTGGGGATGGATCCTGGGGGCAGTTGGGGGTCAGAGTGAGAGACCCTGGAGAAGAGCTGACCACTCAGGTGCTCAGAGAGCAGCGGGCGGGCAGGTGCCCGCCGGCTGCGAGGCGTGGCAGTGCCAGAGCGCAGAGGATGGAGAAGGTGTCCCTGACGGCAGGTGTCCCTGTGTGAGCGGCCTGGCCGTGAGGCTGCCCGGTCTCGTGGCGTGGGGAGCAGCACAGCAGCCGAGAGCTTCTGAGATGCTCCACACTGGAGATGCAGAATACTTACCACGTAGACCCCTGGCCCTGTTTTTATCCTTCGTTTCTGTAATCGGTTTCTAATTATACAAATTATAAATGAATAAGTACGTTTTTATTCATTTATAATTTGTACGTTTATCTTGAAGACAGCAAATTGTTGCCCATTCAGCCACCCCCGCCCCACCCTCGTCTACTTCCCCAGTTGTTCACCTCAAGATTCGCGTGCTTCTTAGGTGGTTCGCTTCGTGGTTTGGGCCCCCATGGTGGGGGCAGTAGGCGGGACCGGGGAGAGGGGCGGGGAGTGGTCCCGTCCCGCGGCTTCAGCATCTGTGGCTGGAGGCAGGTGAGGCAACATGTGGCCACAGTGATGGGGAGTGGTGGGGGGGGTGGGGGGGGTGGCTGTGGGGTGGTTGGAGGAAGCGCCCGGAGCCCAGACTTGTTAGTGCGCCTGGGCCTAGGCAGGCCCTCCTGCTCTCCCCACCCAAGGTTAGGGTTAGGGTTAGGGTGCCGTCAGCTGCTGGGCATAGCTGGGAGGCGCGTGAGGTCAGGGCTCCCCAAGGTGGGGAGCACGTATCCTTGCGAGCACATATCCAAGTGGGATGGGAAGAAAAGCCACCTGTGCCCCAGCTAGTCCAGGGCCCAGAGGATGTCCTCAGAGCCCAGGAGCCCCTGGAGATTGTGGGAAAGCCAGTCCTCACAGCTCTTCGCAGAACCATCCTGTGGATATACCAAGGCAGCTTTCTCATTTCCCAGCTGGGGAGAAGGGCCGAGAATACTGGCCATGCTTCCCTGCTGGAGGTCTGGGCTCTGTCTACTCTAGCCGTCTGCCTCCTGCCGGCCCTCCTTCGCCCCAGGTTGGCTGTCATCCGGGGAAACCCAGGCCTGCCTCCACGGCTGCCTTTGCAGAGTCTTCGCCTCTGGAGGTTGGGTGCCCCGGGAGAGGTGGGGGCGAGAGAGCCCAGGGTCTCAGGGGGAGCCCGTTCCGCACCCTCCCCCTCTCCGGTGCGGGGTGCCGGGTGTGCCTCGTGGGCCTCAGGGAGAGTGGCGGCCCCTTTCCGAAGGCCTGTGTTGTTGTCTTGCACCCTCTAGTGGAAGAGAAGGTGAAGGAGCAGCTGGAGGCCGCCAAGCCAGAGCCCGTCATCGAGGAAGTGGTGAGTGGCCCCCGTCGTGGGCCCTTTTCTCCTCCCCCACGGCTCTCCTCCCTCCTACTTCCCTCTTCCTCCTCTCCACTTCTTCATTCCCTTCCGCCCCCTTTTCCCACACCCCTCCTTTCTCCCTCCCTTTCTCCCACTTTCTGCCTCAGTCCCCTGTCTGCCCACGTGCCCTGGAGCGGGGGCCCTCCGGTCCTGACACGTGTCTCTTCCTCCCCAGGACCTGGCCAACCTCGCGCCCCGGAAGCCTGACTGGTGAGTGCCGCCGCTGCAGGACTCGCGCGGACCCACCGGCCGCTCTGGGTGCCAGACGCGGCCCTCAGGCTGGGCCTCTCCCACCTCACAGCAGGGAGACGGACAGTGTGGACACTTGCTGACCAAAGGACGTGCTGACAGGACAGAAGTGGAGAATGAGAGGGTGGCCATGGGGGTGACACCTGGAGGGCGGGGGAGGGGCTCCGGGAGGGTGAGGAGCAGCAGTCCCTTGAAGAAGTCCCTGTTGCAAGGGTGGGGGTCCGGCCACCTCAGAGAGCTCCATTTGAGCAAGGCCGGCCTTGGCCCTCGAGGAGCCACAGGATGGAGGCGAGAGGATGGGGAGGGCAGGTATAGATGGCTGTCCCAGTTCTGCTGCCACTGGCCTGTTCTGCTTTGTCCTCAGTTTCCTCTTCTGTGAAATGGGGCTGCTCATCCTTTCCCGATGCCCCTGTGACCAGGCTGATACAGAGTGGGGGAGAGAGGGGCCATGTGGCCTGGGGCTTGTGTTCTACTTGACCTTGGGCCCGAGGTGCAGGCCACATCCCTCACCAGCGATTCTGTGACAAGTACAGCACCACTGAAGGTGTTCTCATTTGTCGAAACAGAAGCACGGGGCATGTGTCCTGCGAATCCCTGGGCAGGGAGAATAGGCTGTGTGTGCACTTCTGGAAGCTCCTGGTGGTGAGGGTGAGCACACGGCTAGAGGAGGAGCAGGACCCACAGTGGGCTAGGGCAGGTCACTCCCTGATGGTGACCGAGGGGACCAGGCTGAGAGGGACCCTGAGATACCACCCACCCTTGCACACCTTGACTCGGTCCCGTGTTTGGTGGGTCTGCGCCATCAGTCGCTGCCTCAGCGGGACACGGGAGGGTGACTGCTGCCTGGTTTTGGAGGGTGCAGAAAGGGAGAGAGGAGCTTCCTGGCCTCCTCCCCGCGGTGGTCTCCTCCCCGGGGTGGTCTCCTCAGGCAGCTGAGTGTGATTCCTAATGCCAGAGGGGCTTTGGGAGGGGAGGGTCCCAAGGCCACACCAAGCCAGTCTTCAACTTCGGCCTCCTCGCACCTGCCTGCTCCAGGGACCTCAAGAGAGACGTAGCCAAGAAACTAGAGAAGCTAGAAAAACGGACCCAGAGGGCCATTGCCGAGCTGATCCGTAAGTGCAGGGCCTGGCGAGGCGGGATCCCTGCCCTCTGGGTGGTGGCCCAAGCACGGGGCCCCTCCCCACTCCTCTGTCTGTCCCTCATCCAGGTGAGAGGCTGAAAGGCCAAGAGGACAGCCTGGCCTCTGCAGTGGACGCCACCACCGAGCAAGAGGCCTGTGACTCTGACTGAGGCACGCCATGTCCCCTTGCCCCTGTCAGGCCTGTCCTGTGGGTGGGTGGTCTCGGGCAAGGGTGGGGCTGGGCTTGCTGTTACCTCCAGAGCCAAACCGCCCCGTCAGCCTGGAACCCCCGCCGTGGGGTGAGGTCAGCTCCTTGTCTCCTAAGTGGTCCCCGTCACCCCGACAGGGGCAGAGCTGACAGCAACCCTGTGGGCTTGCTGTGTCTGTACATATGTATGTATTTTGAACTTTCTTTTATCTCTAGAAATAGAAACAAGCAGACCTGTATGTGCGCCAGAAACCTGTCAATATTTTCTGAGTCCTGGGGCGCTGTGGGTTTGGGCCCCAAGGCAGAGCAGAGGTGAAGCTTAGTATGAGTAAGTGCTGCGTTGGGCTGGGCATGTTGAGGCTGGAGGGGTGCAAAAGGCCCAGGCCTGACCTTCTGAGTCCAGAAGGTAGTCGTGTCAAAACCCACAGGTGACAGAGACTGAGTCTGAGAGAAGCCTCGCGGGCCTGGGCCTCGCAGCAGTCTGTGGGACAGCGTGGAGGGGCTCCCACCCTGGTCCTCTGTGGACTCCCTCACAGTGTGAGAGAGGCTGGGGGTGTGGAGGGGGTGCACTGTGCCTGGCAAGGCTCCATTCTGGGCCGCTCCAGATTCCAGGCCCCTGGTGCTGTTCTCTCTCACCCTGCACAACCCCAAGCAGCCCTTCTCCCCACAACACAGTCGGAGCTAGACTGTGGCTTCTCTGGGACAGGGCCCCTGTATTGGGGAGGGTGGCTCATATAGACTAGGGTATCATAGCTTTGGTTTTGAGTGTGGTCGTGGACCCTGGGTCCCCAGGGTCCTGGCATTAGGACCGTGAGCCTTCTCTGGAGCTGACTCTCCAGAGTGACTGGCTGGCCACAACTCCCGAGTCCAAGTACCTGTGGCCAGCTAGAATTTCATGACCAGAATGATTACACTCTTGAGTCTCCTTCAGGGTTTCCCCTTGAGCCTCCCACCCCCGCCCTGTGTCATTCCAGGGTGTTGTCCCCTCTGTGCTCAGTCGGAGGAACACATGGCCTGGCTCTGGCAGACAGTGCCGAGGACCCAGGTCATAGTGGCGGAGTGAGTGTGTGCACACAGAGACCGGCATGCTCATACAAAAAAGTAAATGCTTTCAGCTAAAAGTACGCAACTACCCGAGGAAGGTAATTTGTGCAGAAAGGGAGCAGAAACTTGCAGGGATGATAGGGCTAAAGTGGCAGGTGGCTGGCTGAGCAGTGGGCAACCCAGCACTCTGGTTCCCACACCAGTGGGGGTTAGACATGCCCACAGGTGTCAGGTCTAAAGCCACACTCCTTCTGCATAGCAGCGTCTGGAGCTGGGCTTCCCTTCCTGGGAATAAAGGATAAGAAGGTGTCCCCGGCCCAGGACTGCTGTAGGAAGTGGGGTGCTCGTCCGTGACAGTGTGAGACTCACACGTGATGACTGGCGGCTAGCTTTCCACCAGGACTAGAGTGTGGCCAGCCCCACAGAACAAGAGCCCCGAGTGCTGATGAGAAGTTTCCTTCTGCATTTACAGCTCTCTATGCCTATAGAAAACTGCCAGGCAGAGAGAGAGAGGAGAACAAAAACCATCACACACGATGGGCACTTAGACTCACATTACAAAATATGTGAGAAAATCCAACACCTTGAAGAATGGCTACCATCCCAACATGTGGAAGAATTTACACCCAAGGAAGCTGAAACAGTTACATCCTAACAGGCTTTTAAAATGAGTGTTTGTTTTATTACCACAGAGATAAAAGAGGGACTGAGCCCCATGTCTCAGGAACAGGGATTAGGCATGAGGAAGATCTGTTTAGAAATCTTGGAAACAAAGAATGTTTATGAAAATAAGCAGCGCGCGCGCACACACACACACACACACACACACACTCAGCAACTCACTGGAGGAACTAATAATAACAAAGAAGGAATTGATAAATTGGAAGGGAAAGCTGAAGCTCTAAAAGGTGGCAGAGAGAGAGAAAGAAGAGGGAGAGGGCGGGTTGAGAACCTTGACGTACTGCTCGATGGCCTTTAGTGGACAGGAGATGGAGAAAAGAAACCTGGAGACAGAAGGTACTTGAAGAAGGAATGGCTGACCACCTCTGTTTCTGGCATCACAGTAGAATAGTTGCCTGAAGTGATCCTCCCTTTGCAAACAGCTAAAAACACTAGGTAAATAAGTCATTACAACAAATACTTTTTAAATGCATCACTGATCTGGCAAGAAAGTCAGGAACACTCAAGCAAGTAGGTAAGAGAAGCAGCAGAATGCTGAAGCCTGACCTTTGCCTTGAAGATATGTAACAAACCAGGTGAAACCAGTCTTGGTTTTGGGGGTCCTTGGTGCCTGGGGCTAAGATAACGCCATGCTGTGCATAATGAGGGGCCTTGTAGGAGAGCCCTCCAGAAAGCTGGGGCCCCCAAGGGCAGCTCCCTCTGGGAACGAATAATAAATCTGCTGTCTTGGCATCCCAAAGGAAAACTGAACCTTGCCGCTGACTGAACTGAAAAAAGGTCTCCCTTGAGAACTGAGCTGACCCTTGTGTGGGTTTGCTCATGAGAAACCTCCAGCCAAGAATATAAATGGCTCCAGAATGTGGTGGTCTCAGATGCTTGATAGAAATGCAAATCCTACCTGAATGAACCTTGATTCATTGCAGTCCTTAACGAACGCCTGTTGATAAAGTTCAGGAAAAGTGAGCAGCTTCTGGAAAAGGTCACCAACCAAATCTACTAGGCAACAAGGCACAAGAAGCAAAGTACATGGGCAGGGATGTGGTAGAATCAGACTTGCAAAGGATTCATACATTAGAATGACCAGGTAGATGATTTAAATGTTTAAAAATGATGCAAGAATTAAAAGACAGGCTTGAAAATAGGAACTGATTTGCCAAAAACCAAAGTGATGTTCTGGAAATAAAAATTATTACAGCAGTTAAAAGCCCTGCATCTGTGAATTAGAACTAAAGAAGCGGTTCATGTACAGGAAGCTAGGCCTGAAGAGGTCTTCCAGAATGTAGCAGGATAAACAGATTGATAAAACCTAAAACAAGAAGCTGAGATGGAGGACAGAGTAGGAAGAGCCGACATGATGTGTGATCGGAGTCCCAGGAGAGGAAAAAATTACAAAAATGGAGTGGAGGAAACACTTTTCTTAAATGACTGTGAACTTTTCAAAATCACCAGTCCACGGATTCAGCGAGGCCAGCAAATCTCAAGCAGGGCAGAAAAAAGAAACCAACACTGAGATGTCCCATCTCTTGATGTGGATGGTGATTAATGAGGTATATTCACTTTATGACTATTCGTCGAACCACACACATAATGATCTGTATGCTTTTTGTATGTGTGTTAAAGCTCAGTAGGCAAGTTTACTTAAAATGTTTTCTTGGATCAATCCTCCATCACTGTATACAAATTACAATCAAAACCCAGTGGCTTGAAACAAACCTTTACTACTGGATGGTTTCTGTGGGTCTGGAATGCAGGAGTAGCTCACCTGGGTAGTTCCAGCTTGGGGTCTCTTTAAGGTTGCAGTCAAGACATCCCCCAGAGCTGTAGCCACCCAAAAGTTTGGCCGAGGCTGGGGGGTATGCTTTCGTGATGGCTTCCACTCCCAGGAAGGCTCATGGAAGCATGCCGTGTGCACAAGTCCTTGCCACATGGATCTCTCTGGCGGGCTTGCCTGCGTGTTTGCGTGCTGTGGCAACTGGTTTTCCCCAGAGTGAGCGAGCCAAGACAGAGGCAAGTGGAAGCTTTAGAGCCTTTTATGACCTGGTCTTGGAAGTGATGTGCTGCCACATTATATTGTGAGGAGCAAGTCACTACATCCAGACCACACTCAAAGGAGAATTAGTTCCACCTCTGGAAGGGAGGTCTAAGGATCTGTGGATGTATTTTAACACCACTGCATACCCAGACACAGTGCAATAAGTTGGCAGAATGAAAAGAGCAGAAATGATGTTAAAATTAGAAAAGATTTATTCCCTTTTAATGAGCAAGACAGCAGATGTCTCAACCACAACCAGTGTTAACTGGGGAGATACCTTCTGGTATCAGTGTTAACTGGACGAAAAGAAATTGTCAACTTAAAATTCTATACCCAGAGAAAATATCTTATAAGTACAAGATAGTTTCAGACAAGCAAGCCCAGAGCATCTATTACCAGCAGACCCTCATGAAAAAAAAATCGATTTTGGGGGTAATGGAAATATTCTACAGTGGATTATGGTGGTTGCACACATCTGGAAATACGCTAACAGCCATTGAATTATACACTATCAATGGGCAAATTGTATGAGATATATATTATATCTCAAGCTGTTGTTAAAAAATTAAATAGGGGTGCCTGGGCAGCTCAGGCAGTTAATCGTCCAACTTCAGCTCAGGTCATGATTTCATGGTCTGTGAGTTTGAGCCCCATGTTGGGCTTTATGCTGACATCTCAGAGCCTGGAGCCTGCTTCTGATTCTGGGTGTCCTACTCTCTCTGCCCCTCCCCTGCTCATGCTCTGTCTCTCTCTCAAAAATGAATAAATGTTAAAAAAAAAAAAAGACTAAAAATGAAATAAATAAGCATTCTTAAAAAAAAAAAAAAAGTTCTACAGGATGTCTTCAGATTGAAATGAGACTGGATCCCAGATGGAAAATCTGAGCTAGAAGTAGGAACAAAGAGAAAGAAGGTGGAACTCTAAATAGGTTATAAAATGAGAATGTTCCATGGAGTGAAAGTAAGACCAGGGCTACGAGAACATGTAACAGCAGTGGTAGGTGCATACTCTTGATTGGAATTACAGCTCTCTACGAAGCTCACGGGTGAAGAGACAAAAGACTCAGGCTCTGCTACACAGGCAGGCTGACATTTCTGCAGTGACCCTAACAATAGAAAAAGAGTGTACCACTTCCAAAGCAGTTGTAAAAAAACAAAACAAAAAAACAAAACAAAACAAACTACCCAAAAGAAGGCAAAGAGAGAAAAGTGGGACAAGTAAATTAACCCAAAATACATCAGTGTACTAAACCACCTTATTTTTTTAAACTCAGTCTGATGCTGTTTTAAAAAAAAGCTTAAACCCAAACCTAAACTCAAAGAAAGATGGAAAGTGAAGGGATTAGAAAAGCTCTATCAAGCCCAGAACCAACAAAGGTAGCTGGGGTAACATCAGACGTTCGGACAGAAGTGGTATTAGCTATGTGAATGTGCTGTGCAGCACTGGGGCTGTCACTTGCCACCCAAAGGGTGCGACCACTTTGGAGAAGCGGAACACGTGTACAAGCTGTGAGCAGCAATTCCAGAAGTAGTGTCCTGGGGGACCTTGGCACGGGTGTGACGCTTGCAGGAGCGTCATTCATCACAGCGCATGTGCGCACATCCACCACATTGAAACACACGTGTGATAAGCTGTGATTCGTCCAGTGGAAGACTCTGGCAATGAAGTGAGCTACAGCCACATGCGATGTCATGTCCCAGAAGAAAGGGAGTATGAGCCACTTCTGTGGTGTTACATAACAGGCAGTGAAACAATATACTCTCTAAGGATACGCGTACGGAGGGTAAAGTGGGTGCAGAAAAGCAAGGTGACAGTCCTCAACACTAGGCTTGCAGTTCACTCCGGGAAGGAACCCTCTGAGGTATTGATAATGTTCTTTAACTTGGCTTGAGTGGCAGGAATTCGTTTTATTCTCTATCCGTTCATTTTATGTACTTTGTTGGTATATATTCTGTATGTCACATGCATACTTGTTTAAGGAGAGAGGTCTCCAGAATTCACAACCAAATTATTCGGTAAGTGTGGAATGGAATTTTTTTTTTTTTTTTTTTTACTGTTTATTTTTTGAGAGAGAGAGGGACAGAGTGTGATCAGAGGAGGGGCAGAGGGAGAGGGAGACACAGATTCGGAAGCAGGCTCCAGGTTCTGAGCTGTCAGCACAGAGCCGGACGCGGGGCTTGAATTCGTGAACTGCAAGATCAGTCAGACGCTTAACCGACTGAGTCACCCAGGCACCCCAATTTTTTTCTTTTTTTAAGTAGGCTCCATGCCCAGCTTGGAGCCCAGTAAGGGGCTTGAACTCCCCCTGAGATCAAGACCTGAGCTGAGATCAAGGGTTGAATGCTCAACCACCTGAGCCACGCAGGCACCCCTGAAGTGCAATTTTTTAATGACCACGTCTGCAATTTCACGACAACGGCCTGGGTTAGAACACTGGGGGTAAAGAGAAAAATCATACAAGCACACAGAAGATAAAACAACCTATGAATGAATGCATTGTGTTTTCATCAGTAGTAGATACTACAAGACAACATTTTCCTGAGTGCTGAGGAAACAAATGTCCAGCTGCTTAATTATCGGACATAGCACCAGACAGACATTTTCGGGCTTCCGATAACCAAGTGTTTACTCTGCACAGATCTTTGCTGGAAGAACTCGAAAGGAACGCTCTGTAGTGAGAGGAAGCATGGTAGGAGCTGGGAGAGCAGGAGAGAATCGGGACTACATCAGGTGGACGCTCACAAACAGGATCTTCAACCAGGAGGCTTTGCTGTTCTTGTTTTAAGTCCATGGGGATGCAGTGGCCCCAGGGACATGGTTCCCCGTTGTCTCCCCAGCTGCCGTCCTTAGCTCCCTAGGAGTCTTTGCACCACCGGGTTGCAACTATGGGCAGGAGGGGGAAGGGCAAGGGGCAAGCCAACTAAGGAAACTGTGGCTTCAAGCCCAGTCCACCAGGCTCGCCTTCACATCCACCAGCCATTACCATGTCTGATCCAGCCTGAACTGCAGACATGTGGGGAGTGAGGGTATTTTAAGCTGGGCACATTGCCACGTGATTGGAATTGAGGTTCCATGAGAAAAGAAGAAGGGTAGAAAGAGTCCCGGGAAGGCAGCCAGCAGTGCCTGCCACAGGATGCAGGAAGAAGTGGTAAGCAAAGAAACTGGTAAACATTGCAAAAATCAATAATTGACTAACCTCCAGCAAGACTGACGAAGACACAAGTTACGAATATTCAGAAGGCAGCAAGGCTGTCACTACCGACCCCATAGACCTCAAAGAGACAATAAGGGGATACTGTAAATATCCACATCAATTTGAAAAGTTGCTGAAATGGACCAATTCTTGAAAAGCACAAACTACCACAGCTCACCCAAGACGAAATAATTTGCATAGCTCTATACTAAGGATATTGAATTCCTGACTTAAAAAAACCCTGTAATCAAGATGGTGGTGTTGGTGGAAAGATAGGCACAGAGAACAGTGGGAAAGAGTAGGGAACTCAAGTAGCCCCAAACAAGTAACAGCCGACTGATTTGCTTTTTTTTTTTTAAGTTTACTTATTTTGAGAGAGCATGTGTGCTCGGGGGAGGGACAGAAAGAGAGGGAGAGAGAGAATCCCAAGCAGGCTCTGCACTGTCAGCATGGAGCCCCACATGGGGCTCGAACCCAGGAACCGTGAGATCATGACCCGAGCCGAAGTCAGATGCTTAACCGGCTGAGCCACCCAGATGCCCCACTAATTTTTAACAGAGGTGCAAAACAAGCTCAGTAGAGGCAAGATACTCTTCAGCAAATGGTGCTGGAGCGATTGGATCCCCACATGCCGAAGAAAGCCCCAACCTAAAGCCCAGCGGTTATTCTTAAAAACGTAAGTTCCAAAACTTAAAGTGGATCATAGGTGTAAACATAAAATGTAAAACTATAAAAGCTTTTAGGGGAAAACATTCAGGACCTAGAGCTCGGTGAAGAGTTCTTAGACACGAGACCCAGACGCGCGCATTCATGAAGAAAAAAAATCGAAATTTGATTTAACTGAAACAGAAAGCTTTTATTTCAACAAAATCTGTTAAGGGGCGCCTGCGTGGCTCAGTCGGTTAAGCATCCGACTCCAGGTCAGGTCATGATCTCATGGATTGTGGGGTCGAGCCCTGCGTCGGGCTCTGTGCTGACGGCTCAGAGCCCGGAGCCTGCTTCACATTCTGTGTCTCCCTCTCTCTCTGCCCCTCTATCCTTGTGCTCTCTTTCTCCTCTCTCTCTCAAAAATAAATAAAAACTTTAAAAAAAATGTTAAGAGAATGAAAAGCTACAGACTAAATTGCAGACCCTGTATCTGCTAAAGGACTCCTATCTAGAATATATAAGGAACTCTCACAACAGAAGGAAGGAAGAGGGTATATAAATGGCAGATAAGCACAGGAGAGCATCATTGGCCATTAAGGAAAAATGCAAATGAAGGCCATGATGAGCCATCATCACACACCTGTTAGGATAGCTTAATTAAAAAAGAGTGCTGGGGCGCCTGGGTGGCTCCGCCGGATAAGCGTCCGACTCTTGGTTTCACTCAGGTCATGATCCCAGAGTTGTGTGATCGAGCCCTGCATCAGCAAGCTTCCAGAAAGAGTGCTGATACCAAATGCTGACAAGGCTGTAGAGATGCTGAATCTTTCGTACGTTGGTGGTGGCGCTGTAAGTGGTACAGTTACTCTGGAAAACAGTTTGGCAGTTTCTTAAGAAACTAACATACACTTCCTGGGTAACCCAGTAACCACGCTCCGCCTGGGCATTTATTCCAGAGAAATAAAGCCTGTCCACACAAATGTTCATAACAGCTTTATTTATAATCACCGAAAGCTAGAAAAAAGCCAAATCTCACAAGTATTATTGGCTTATTGAATGCTAGATCATTTGAATTTGTTGTCCATCCAGGATATGTCACTTAAAAACAACAACAACAACAACAACAACAAAAAAAACCAGCCCAGATCTCTAGTTTAATGGAGGTTTCCAAGTCATCAGATGAAGATCAAGGTCTTAGTATAACTCCCCATCCTTCATTTTGGAATTAAAATATTACACAAAAATGGGTGAAATAAGGATATGTGGTAATACATTTCTGACCTATGGCAGTGGATGAAGGCATTACTTCACTTGGTCCTGTACTTCGGGGAGTAACAGAATGGAAAATTAAGTAAGTTTTTATTCTGTGAAAAAAAAAAAAACAAATTAACCAACCACAAAATGTCCTGGTGCCTGGTTAAACTGGTGCATCCATACCATGGAATACTACTCAGCAGTAAAAAAGGAACAACAAACTTGATAAAAGTGAGTGGCTTGGATGAATCTCGGGGGCATTAATGCTGAGTGAAATATACATATCTGCATCTATCTTATACATATAAAAATCACATGCTGTACAATTCCCTATCTATAATATTCTTGAAGTGACAAAATCCTACACATAGGGAACAGATTTGTGGGTGCAAGGGTTTAGGAATGGTAAGGGGCAAGCATGGCTGTATATGACAGGGTAGCTTGAGAGAGTGCCTAGTGGTGATAGAATAGTTCTTGGTCGCACTGGTGATTATGCAAATCTATATATGTGGTAAAATGGGATGGAACTGTACACACACGTGCCAATGTCAGATTCCTGGTTTGGGTTTTGACATTATGCTATAGTTTCAGAAGATGTAGCCATCAGGGGAGACCGGGTGAACAGTACACAGGACTGTGGTGTACTATCTTTTTTTAACTTCCTCTGAATTTATATTCTGTCGAAAAGTTTTAAGATGTCTTTAGTGGTGAAGAAAGAAAATGGTAACACATGTTAACAAATTGTGTGATTTTTTTTTTTTTTTTAAGAAGCACTTTAAAAATAAGACACAAGTTTTCTGGATCCACAGACTTGGTCATAGTGAATCTTGGCCTTGGTTGGAGGGGCAGGTTGGGGGCTCTCGGGCCCCAGCAGCCCCCGTATCACAGGACTGAGGGAATGACAGGTGGCAGTGCCCACCTCTGTGGATGGAGGGAGCTCTGGTGTGCCCCTTGCTGCCCAGCTCATCAGGTACCTCCCCAGGACAGCCCTGACTGCCCTCCCAACACTTCATGCCCCTCCTGCTTGCAACCCTTGAGGACATCTGGCCGCTGGGTCATCTCTGGAGAGGTTATCGGGCCTGAGCTGCAACACCCCTTCCCCAGCAGAGGACAGGGGGATGAGGCCTGCTGGCGCAGAGACCCAGGCTTGGTGCCTCTAGGTAGGAAGGGCAGCAAGAGGATTGGGAGGAAGTTGGACCTGGGATTGCAGGGATGGGTCCCCGGGGGTTGGTACAGGGCCTATACCACAGTGAGGAATAGCCGAGGGGTCAGAGGGAGGCACAGCCCCTCAAGTTACGAGGGAAGATTCTGCCTAGCCCAGCAGGCTGCAGTCAAGAGTGTGAAGGCACCCAGTTTGGGCAAATCTAGTTCCGTGGAGTTGGCCTGGCCTTGCGGCCAAATCCCCTGTTGGGGTTCCACACTGCTGCTCACCAGCACTGCTAGTGTTCACACTGCTGGGCTCTAGTGTGAGATGTCTGCTCGCCTTCATCCAGGCATCCTCTCCGCGGGGCTCTGAGCCATGTCCAGGACCAGCTGCAAGGCCGCCCACCCTATAGGATCTGGGGATTCAGATCTGCTCCCTGAGTACCCACCTGGTGCTGGGCACTATTTCAGGGGCTGATTGTATGGCTGTGAATCCGATGATACCCTGTCCTCTAGGAGTTGACCTTCCTCCGGTGGTGGGAGCCAAACTCCCTCCCTTAGACCCGTCTGAAATTCCTCGCTTCCCCCAGAGCCCTCTGGCTAGGCATTAGTGGGGCATCGTAAGTGGTGAGATCTGGGGCCTCAAGGGCCCCGCAAGTCCACTCAGCCTGGAGACTTCATGGACAAGTCTCCGGGCAGCCTTTATTTCCCCATCTTCACGTGGCCACTGGGGGGCAGCAGAAGACACCATCCCGGGGCCCCTGAGAGGGAGTGTGGGTCAGCTCAGCCTGTTTTCCTGCTGCTCTGTGGGTCTTGTGTAATGCACATCTCGCCACCAGGGAAAGCAGTCCTTCCTTTCCCACAGGGCATATGTCATTTAAGTGACTGATGTCCAAGATGGTCCCAAGAGTGGTGCTCTGTTGACCTGAAGCCCAGAACTGTGGGGGCCCGCTAGGAGAACAGCACCCCAGGCCCCCAGTCCACACCAGCCTTACTCAGGTTCCAGGCACCAGGCACCACAGCTCTAGGGGCAGCACCAGCCCTGTCAGGTCTCAGGCAGCCTCATTCCTCCTGGGGAAGGGTCTGCACCTGTGTGAGGCCCGTATGTACAGAATACCCAGGGATGTGGACCCTGTATAGTCTGGCTGGGAAAGGGACTCGCCTGGAAGGAAGGTCAGGGTCCCTTAGCCCCTGGGCCAGACCTCACATGGCATCTTCTGCCATCCTCTGAGCCGGTCCTGAGCATCTCTTGTTTGAAGCCAGGCTCCCAAGATGCCTGTCTTTGTCCCAGGGGCCATCCGGGCAGCACAGCCCTCACCTGATGGGCCTGGGTGGGCAGAAGTGGGCAACCCACAGAACGGGGTGCATGTGCGTGCTAGGTCCTAAGGCTGCTTCCCTCCCCGGCTCAGGCCTGGCCTCCGGGCCTCTGGCAGCTGTGGGCTGGGCAGGGGTGTCCAGGCAGAGTTTCCCGGCCAGCCTGCCCCTTCTCTATGTATTTACCGGTTTTCTTTAAATGTTCCCATTACTCAGGCCTCTGGTCGGCACTGAGACAGAAATAAATCCCACAAGGCAGCCCAGCCAGAAGCTGGGAATCCAATTCCCCATCAAAGGCCGGAAGAGGCCCCTATGCAGAGCATGCCAGACCACAGTGGCCCACACACTCCACGTGGCCACGAACACAGCCACGCACACCCCACCCCCATGCACACACACGTGCATGCATTCACACACCTATACCCCCCACATGCACACGCAGGCACCCGCATGTCCCCCGTGCACTCAGATTGGCCTGATGCACACACTCATGCCTTCACACTTACCCTATTCACACAGACTGACCTCACACACACATATGCATTCACATGTACAGCCCCACATTGCAGACTCAGTCCAGGTACGTGCTCCCTGACAGCTGGGCTCGCACTCAGTTGTGACCGCACACTCTGGGGTCACAAACTGAGTCATCCTCAAGGTGCCGGTAGGCAGGTAAGTGGGGAGGGTGCGGAGGGCAGGAGGATGGGCACCCGTGTGTGGCGCTGGAGGAGAGCAGCCTCATGGGAGCACAGGCCCAAGGCTGCCAGGGCTTCTGAATTTTTAAGAGAAACTGAAAAGCTGAATTTTTATGTGAAATATCCTGATTTTTAAATGTTGGCTCAAGACGTTGAAAATATTGTAGGGGCCAAACCAAACACGTCTCTGGGCCAAATTCCACCCACAGGCGGCGTTCTCAGACCACAGGTCCACACAGACACACACACACAAACAGACACACACGTATACACAGACATACACACAAATACAAATAGACACATAATACAGCCACGCAAATGGACACACACACACACACACGCACACAGATAGGTATCGTTTATATACAGATAGAACCACAAATTGACAATACAATTAAGACACAGCAGACATATATGGCTAGGCACATATATGAACAGGCACACACGTTTATAAATATACATACATAAATACTAATAAATACACAGACACATACTAATATGCACACAAATACAAATAAACATAGACCCACACAAATATGTACACACATAACAGCCCCACAGCACATCCCTCTACCACTGATGGTGAGCTCGTTGGGGGCACCCAGCTGGCCAGTGTGGCCTCTGGGCGGGGCCAGAGTGTGGTTCCCATCAAGGCTGTCCCCGGACTGATACATGCTGGGGTTGGACGGTTCCCAGGAGGGACCAGCTGCCTTGGGCTGCCAGGAGAGCACAGCGTGGGGAGCGGGAGGAGCAGGGGAAGGGCCTCGAATGCCAGCACCTGAAGCGTTTGCAGCCACAGGTGCTGGGTGGCCCCAAGCCAGCCCTCCCATGCCCGGAAGCCCATCCTCCCAGCCTCGCCTCGTCCCCTCCTCCTCCCCATTGGGAAGCAAAGCCAGCAGGAGCCCATGGGGGCTGCTCATCTGCACAGCTCCCCACCCCACCCCACCCCCAGCGGTTCCCTGGGAAGCTCACCTCTCTACCCCCACAAAGACTGCTGGGGGCCGGGGGGCCTGAACAGGAGGCACATAATTAATGCAGCTGCCTCCCTTCCCCCCACAGATGGAGAGCTGAGGCCAGAAGGGAAGGTTGGAATCTGGTCTTCTGCCTCTTTTGCCTCTGAGACCCTGGCCCCCTTCCCCTCACCGCTCCCCTGGCCCTCAGACAGGAAGAGCTGCCCAGAATCCACACCCACCATCTCTTGGCCCCCACTGCCTGCAGGACTGTGATATACCGAAGGAGGGAACCAGTCACTGGGGATATCCTGGCCTTGTGTCCTGGGGGCCCACTGAGGAGTGGGACTACTGAATCCACACAGGCCTGGAGACCTGGACAGGGGTCTGACCACAGAAGAGAAGCTGAGGCTCAGAGAGGGAAAGCAGCTTGCCCGGGATCACACAGCACACACCGGGAGCCAGCCAGGGTCCAGGCCTCTGCCTGGCTCTGGAGTCCCCTCCTCTGCCCGAGAGGAGGCTCTTCCGCCCCAGCCAAGGCTTGTTTCAGTTGGCCACGGTAGCCTCGGGCGGGGATCATTCTCCTGGAATTGGCTGAGGAGGCATGAGGTACAGGCAGCTGGACCCAGCCCAGCCTGTGTGCCGGAGCTGAGCAGCAAGCCCCACTGCTCCTGCCCCCCCCCCCCCCCGCGACGGACCCCCACAGCCAGACCTCTTCCATGAACCAAGGCAGAGGAGGACCATGTCAGACCCCCGGGCAGGGTCACGGCCCCTCACACGCCATCAGAGCAGGGCTGTGTCCCCTTAAGACCCTCTAGGGCAGGGTCGTGTCCCTTCTGAACTTCCAGAGAACTCAGTCCCCTTTCCCCTGTGTCCTGCCCCCTCCCACCTTCCCAGGGTGAGAGCAGAAGGATGTGGGCTCTCCCAGCCTGCCCGCTCCAGGTGGGCATGGGGGGCCTGCTCCATCCTGGTTCTCAACAGGCTTGCAGGCTGAGGGTGAGCAGGGCCGTCTCTTTGGTGCCCCTGGACCCCTAGGCCCCACTCTGAGCCAGGAGCTCTGGTCTCACCCAGCCTAGAGGCCTGGCCTGTGTTCCAGGGGGCCCTAAGAGGGTACCTTCCAATGGTCTTCGGAGGTCCCCGTCCCGGTCTGCCTGAAGGAACACAGGCCAGAGAGGGCAGGGCCTCTCCACAAGCTCAGGACAGGTGGGAGCTGTAGGCAGCCTCGCTGGCCCAGCTCAGAGTTGATGGCAGCCCATGAGGTGCCAGCCGCTGTGGCCAAGGAGGCTGTGGAGCCGGGGTCTCCGTGCCCTCCTCCCTGCCTGCCTGCTCCCGGCTTGCCTGCTGTTTACGTGTTCCCTGCGGCTTGGCTGCGCTGGGAGGCCTTGAAGGGAGAAGTGACCACCTGGCTCCAGCCCCTGCTCAAGGCAAACAGGGTCCTGACTGCCTGCCAGGCCCACTGAGGGCTCCCACTTCCTCTGCCAACACCTGGATGGCCCAGGCGCTGCTCAAGGGCCTCTCTGAGTGGGAAGCCCGGCCCTGGCCCAGGGGCTCTGGGTCTGAGAGAGGAGGGTCCTGGCCTAGGGGCTTAGACTGGTATAAGGTCCAGTCCGGTCCTGGACATCCCAGAAATGGTTCCCAGTCTAAAGGGGAAGGCCTGGCTCTGTCCTGGGGTAGGGGTGTGGGGGTATATAGTCTGAGGAGCACAGCCCTGTCCTGTGGGTATCTCACCTGAAGGGTGAGCACAACCTTGTCCTGGGGTGGAGGTCCCTGGTCTGTAGGAAGAGACTAAACCCTGTCCTAGAGGGAATCCAATCTGAAAGAGGAGGCTCAGCTCTGTTCTGGGGCATGCCTAGTCTGAGGGGGAAGACACAGCCCTGGCCTAGGGATACCCAGTCTGAATGTTTCAGGGTGAGGGGGCCTCATGGACTCTATTTCAGAAGCCTACCCGGGAGGAGTCTGGGCTAGACGGTGGGGCCCCAGGGCCCAGCCCACTGGAGGCCTCAGTGCCTGCCTGCGGGGTGGGTGGGACGAGTTTCCCAGAAAGCCCCGTGGTCCAGAGGTCCCATAGCTCTGAGCCCTGAAGAGGGGCATCACACGGACACCCCTGGGAAGGGGATGGGGGTTCTCTTCTTCTTGGGCCTCCTCCCAGCCAGCACCTCATCCAGGGTGCTTCTGGCCTGCCACCTGCCTCCCACAAGGCTGCCTGTCCCCTGACCCCTAACTTCCTCCGGCCTCTCCACTAATGCAAGGACTCTTCTAAATGTGGCTCAGACCTTGTTGCTCTCCCTGTATGATTTCCAGTGGTGCCCAGTGTTCATGGGAGTCCTCGATGCCTAAACTGGCTCAGGTCCTGGCCCGTGCGTCTCACGCCATTCCAAGCACATGACACCACATGGTGCTCCAGGCGTGTGCCAGGCCTTGGGCAGTTGCTTGCCCTGCCCACCATCTAGAAGGACAGGCAGGGCCAGGCCTGAGGCTGCCCAGAGCACACCTGTGCCACCCGCTGCCCAAGTGAGTTTGCGGTCCCTCCCCCATGACCCCTCACCCAGCCCCCCGTGGTGGCGGTGCTGTTAGAGATGGGAGCGCCTTCCAGACGCTGAGTCCATAGAGCAGAACAAACGGGTGGCGCTGGGCTGAAGGAAGGGCCAGGCAGGGGTGCTGGCCTGTGTAAGCCCAGAGTCGGGCAGGGCTGCCTTCGGAATGGAGAAAGAAGCTTGTGCTGGTCAGAGCACAGGATGGACACTCAGCTGGGTCAGTTCTCAAGGAGGTCATTCTGGGGCCCAGGACTGAGCAGTGCAGGGGCCAAGGGGGCAAGGAATGTAGTGGATGGGTGACGGAGGGGGATGCTCAGCGACAGCCTCGGATGCACAGGGAGTAGACATGCCGAGTCCTGCAGGTCCTCAGCCCAGCCAGACCTGTGGGCTGTCCCCAGGCTCCCCCACAGCTCCCAGGCCAGAGCAGAGGCCGCAGCCCACCCTTCACTTGATGGCCTCGGCATGTTCCCCGCACCCTCACCCTCAGTCTGATTGCCAGGAGTGTGTCACATCTGGGGTGGGGGCTGGGACCATGTATGGAGGGCTCCCTGCGTACCCCAGCCTCCAAGGGGCCCAGTATGGCCACCAGAGGGGCAGGAAGAGGCCCGGAGCAGGGCCAGGGACCTAGGGATATGCGGTTGGCCTTTGGTGGACAGTGACCGGGGCAGCAGGTAGAGAGCTGGCCCGGAGGAGCCTGGGTCCCCCCGGGGGCCTCAGTCCAACCAGAAGCATCCAAGGGTGGCAGGGAAAGGTTGGGGCCCTGCCCCTGCATGGCTCCACCGGGTCCCTGTGTGACCCCAGCAAACTCCAGCCACTGTAGGCCTCTCCCAGGTCTTTCCTGCTCCACTGTGCCTGTGGCCCCCAGAGTCCCTCCTGAGGTGACACCCATGAACTTCTCCGATGCTCCTGCCCCTCCCCTCCCAAGTCCCCAGTTCAGACCACAGGAAGCTACACACTGCTTCCTTTTCCCTTTTTTTTTTTTTTTTTCCTATTTTGTCTTCCCAGCCCCAGCCCTGAGTGGGCAACTGTCCAACCACCCGTCTCTTGGTCCGTCTGTCGGCCCTCATGTCCATGGGTCCCACCCTCAGGTCCCCCGTCACATGACTGTCTCCCACTCCTCCTGCAGTAGGGCAGGTGGCCGCTCCGGCGCAGAGGCCTCCTCGTCCAGCCCCGAACAGGAGCCATTGAGGAACCCATCGTCCTTGGGAGCAGCCACGGCAGGTGGTGTGGTCTGGAGGGCCGGGGCCCCCGGTTTGGTGTGGCCGGGGAGCGGGGGGTGGCCGTTGGTGGTGGCGGCGGGCAGCAGGCGGGGGCTGAGGGGCAGGCCGAGTCCCGTGCGGGGGCCTACGTTGGTCACACTCGTGTGAGACACCATTGGGCCGTAGCTGTAGCTGCTGCTTCCGCTGCGTGCCTTCCGCTTGAAGTCCAGTGCCAGTGTCCAGCGGCTCCAGGATTTCTTGATCTCAGCCTGTACCTGGGGTGGCGGGAGGAGGGCAGGCCGTCAGGTAACCCCTCTGCCACATGTGCCCCCCCACCAGGCCCAGGCGTGCCCTCCTCCCTGCCTCTACAACACTCAGCACTGAATAGAACCGAAGGCACGGGATATCACTGGAAAATTCCAAGGCCAAGTAAAATCCCGTCATCCTCAGAACATGGTGCCTGGCTTCAGGCAGCTGACACGCCCAGAGTCTACAAGGCTCAAATGGCCCCAAGGGTGGCTGAGTTGTTCAGTCTGGATTACGGAGATTCAACTGTGGGCTTGGGAAGACACTGGCTATGCCAGAGATCGAAGAGCCCACAAATCCTAGGACGTCCCAAGCCTGAATCATCTGGAAAGACTCTGCTTTCACAAATGTCCTCAGGGATGTTCTTGGAGGAATATAGGAGGAGCCGAACAGAAGAACGGAAGGACAGGACTTGGGGGGCCCCTGGCGCTTTCGCGTCCTCCCTGCCTCGTACCAACGTCGCCCACCGCTTACCTCGCCGTTGCAGAAACAGTATATGATGGCGACAAAAAATCCCTGCGGAGAGAGGCACGTGGGGTCAGGGCCCGGAGGCCGCATCCAGGGAGGGTGGGAGTGGACCCCCCTCCGCTGCCCTCCCCACCTTCGGCCGGGCCTTGGGCAGGGCCTGCGCACCTGGAAGGAGTTGAAGAGCATCTCGTAGTGCATCTGGACTTGCCAGAGCGTCCCTGAGACCTCGGTGTACGGCGTGGCCATGAAGACGATGTAGTGGACGCCAAAGAGCGGCATGAGCACCAGCGTGGATTTGAGCAGCTTCCTGGGCCGGCAGGGCGCGCGGGTCAGGAACAAGCCCCTTCCCCTCAGTAGGCACGGTGCCGTCCCCACCCGCCAGCCCGGGGCTCCAGGCTTCGGGAGCCACTACGGGACCTGAGGCTCGGGCCAGGGCGGAGCACAATCCAGTTAACCTGGGCCACCCACCCTTCGCTGTCTTGGCAGAGTGTTAATAGGGCCCTTTGGGGCTTGCACCTGCCGGTCCCCCTACTGGCACACACTCATCGCCCCCCCCCCCGCCTTCCTCCTTCATCCCACGGCCCGTTCCTCAGGTCTTAGCTGAACCACCGCCCTCTCGAAGCCACCCACGGCCCTCAGGTCCCTCAGACTTGAACGATCAGCTCTCTAAGGAGAGGTCTGGGTTTGTCTCACCCTTGCAGACCCCAGCTCTAGGGCAGGGCCTAGCACCGAATGGCCCAGGTTGGCTCTGGGGTGAGATCCCTGGGGCCAGCCAGGGAGTCAGGAGCTGGGTTCTCCCCCTGACACAGGCTCACTCCTGGGGCCTCTGTCTTTGCTTGTTCACATGGTGCCGGGGTCTGATGACCCCTGAGCTCTGAGGAGCCGGGGTCTGCCTGGCACAGCTCACCGGTACTGCTGCCGCGTGTCGCACCGGCCGGCATTGGTCTCCCGCAGCTTGGTGGCCAGCACCCGGACGATGTTGATAAAGAGGATGAAGTTGAGCTGTGGGAGGGAGGGAGGGCTGCATCTCGAGCTGCACCCCAGCTGGGGGTGGGGGCAAGGGTCCCGGGGCACGCGGCCCTGCCCGGACTCTGCTCTGCCACTGCGTCCCCAGGTGGGCCCTTGGTTTCCCCAGCGGACTGGGGTGGGGGGCAGCTGCTTCTCAGGCCTGTGGCTCCAGTCCTGGGGTCCGGGGAAGCCTCTGGTCCCCGTCAGGGGCTGGGCACTGGGGCCTGTGGCAATACCCCCACCCGGGCCTGTTGCCACCCCTGCTCACCACGATGGAGGCCAGGATGGGCACCTGGATGATCCACTTCTTGTTCCCGGAGCTCAAGTCCCAGCACCTGGGGGAGGCCGAGGCATCAGCTCCCACCCCCCTGTTCCCACCCTGAGCCTGCCCACAGAGTGGCCCCAGAGCTGGTCTGCTCTGACAGAGGACAGCCGAGTGTTGGGGGTGGCCAGGCCTAAGGCCACCCTCACACGCTTCTTTTGCAGCAGCCTCTTGTGACCCTGAGGGGGCACCTGACTCAACGCTGGATACAAAACTGAAGCGGGGCCCACTCAGGGCCGGGGTACAGGAAGCCCCCTCACATACCGCACAGAGGAAGAGGGCTCCAGGGGTATTTCTGGCCTGTGTCGGAACCCCCCCCACCCCTGCTGGCCCCCTTCTCCACCTGGACCTACCCGGTGTTAGCCAGGCTGGCTCTCACACTGACCCACACGGCCACGAAGATGGCGGGCAGACCTGTGGGTGCAGAGGGGGCAGCGTGTGAGGAACCGTAGGTGCTGCCCACGATGTCTCCCCGCTCAGCCCTCCTCGCCAGACCCCTCTCATCCTTGAGGACCCCTAGCTTACCCAGTCACCGTCCCTGACCCCCCTCACCCTGGAGCCACGGGCTGCTTGGCGACAGAGCCACAGGCTGGCATGTGCCACTCTGCTTCCCCAACAGCCTCCTCTGAAGGCTCTAGTGCCCAGCGCCCAGTTCAGCCCTCTGCCCTCATCTTGGCTCTGCGTCTCCTACCCACACATGCAGACCTGCCAGGCACAGGGTAAAATAAGGCATCGCTGACTTCCCCGTGCCCAGCCCATTCCCCCCTGCTCTCCTCTCAAGGGCAGTGATCCGCACGGGGCGCTCTTGTGGGGAGGGGGCCCAGTGCCAGCATTCTTCTGTCCCAGCACGCCCCCCCCTCCCCAACACCCAGCGTGAAAGGCCCTAGCCCCCACGGATGAGACTGGATGGAGTGACAACCGTCGTTCCAGGCTGAGTAAAGTCCACGGGGGAACCTTGGTGTTCCCAGGCCCGAGTCAGCTCAGAATGCACATGGTACCTCTCAGTGAGCTCTGCCTCTAGACGGGAGCCCAGGTTCCCACCCTCCGGACCCTCACACTTCATTCTAGGCCAGGTGAACTCTTGGGAGGGGCAGGGTGCGACCTGGGTTTATGGTGGGAAAAAGAGCTGTGACATTCTTGTGTCATGAAGCTCTGTGTGCTCCCAATCTGTGTGTTTCCTGCCCACCCTGACACCCTCTAGCCCCAGAGCCCATGTCAGTTCCTGGAACCAGGCCCAGATCTCCCCCAGCTCTGGGGCTTGCTGTGGGTGAGGACAAGGTCAGGGTGTGGCAAGGGGCTGTGGCTGTTGACCTGAGAGCTTCTGGGTGCTGAGTGCAGGGAGGAGGGCTTCAGCCACCGGGCCTACCCCTTTGCAGTCTGGCCAGTCGCCCCAGTCTGGCCAGTTGCCCCGGAGCCCAGCCAAGCTCGGGAGCTGCCAACAATAATGGACAATTATCGGTAACTCAATCCCAGAGCCCGTGGGGGAGCCGTGCAGAGCCCCAGCAACCCACTCTGCAGAGGGGCTGCCGAAGCTCAGATGATGCCGAGAGCCCGCCCTGGGGCTCTGGGTCATGGATCCTGCAGGCAGTGAGGGGGATCGGTAGGGAAACAGGGCTCAGGGTGGAGGGGGCATCCCAGATCCCAACCTTGGCCCTAGTGTGATCTCTGACCCGAGATCCCACTCTGATCCTGACCTGAATCTTAACTTGAGAGGACCCCCTCCTTCTCTTGGGCTGAGCCTCAAGGCCAAGTGAACCGCAACCACGGGCTGAGCCAATCCCAGGTGAACCCTGACCCCTGGCCAAGGCTTGTTGCCTGAATCTGGGATGGGGTCAGACTCGCAGAAGGGTGGATGGGATGGCATATGCTGTGTGGGCACCTGACCCTTTGACCCTGCTGCCCATGGCCCCACCCCTGCCCCAGCCCCCGCTGTCCCCCACGCCTGCCTACCCCAGCCGAAGACCGTGAAGCCCCACAGATACTTCTTCTCTGAGAAGAAGGCCATGAAGATGAGGCTATGCAGGTACAGCCCCTCCACCAGAATCCAGTAGTAGTTGGTGGCCAGGAAGTAAAGGAAGAAGGTCACAGCTACCCTGCAGCCCGCCTAGGAGAGCAGTGGTGTTAGCCAGAAGGCAGGCCTGCATGTGCAGAAGTTGGAGATGGGCTGAGTGCTGCTCATAACATAGGACAAGTGGTGCTGGTCACGAGGGCAGGAAGGGCCAGGCTCTGGTCAAGGGCAGAGCTGGGGGTGCAGGGAGAGGGGGGAAGCCGTCGCCAGGGGCAGGAGGGCAGTCAGGACAGTGGCAGGGGGCAATGTGAAGAGGTGGGGTGGGTGGGCGTGCTGGGCCGAGGCAGGAGTGTTGAGGAAAGTGCCGGGTGGGAGACAGTCACAAAGCCCACGGCAGCAGGGGCTGGAAGCGGGGTCGAGGGTGCCGGGTGGCTGTGTGTGGCTCACTCCAGTGGCATGGCAGGAGGAGACGGGCAGAGGGGAGGGCCTAGCGGCAGGTGGAGGTGCCGGGCGAGGGACGGCAGGGTGGGTCTCCCGCGAAGCCAGAGGTGGGGAGGTGGGGAGGGGGGCGCGGGCCGCCGGTGAGAGGGAGGGGCACTCACGTAGCCGGCGGCGGCGGCGGCGGGCGGCGGGGGCGCCTGGGCGATGGCGCGCAGCTCTTCCTCGGTGAGGCGCTCGGCCTCATCGAGCGTGGCCCCCGAGTAGAGCACCGCGTCCTTGACGAAGATGCTCACGGCGCGAAGCATGAAGGACAGGAATAGGTGCATGTGGATGTAGTTGCGCGTGCAGTGCAGCCTCCTGCGGGGCGCGCGACAACACCGTGGGTGAGGGCACGGGGACGCGCGCGGGGGGGGTGGGGGGGGGTGGCCGGGAAGCCAGGCTGTGCGCTGCCGGCAGGGACGCCCCGCCCGGGTAAGGGGAAGGGAGGCACCGGACCTCGGCCCCACCCACGCCCACGCCCACCGAGCGCGGCCCCGCCCCTCGCCCCGCCCACCTGAAGTACGCCAAGATGAGCACAGCCACGGTCAGGGAGGCCAGGGAGACAGAGTAGCCCACGGTGTAGATCATGCCCAGGCGGTCAAACACCTCCTGTGCCGGTGGGGACACACCGTCAGAGCCCTGGGACTCAGGTGGAGGGTAAGAGGCCAGTGAAGGTTGCCGGAGGAGTCAGGCCTAGCTCAGGGGTCACCAATGGGGTAGGGTGACCTTATCCAGGTCAGGTTGGGGAGGGGGAAAGCTCGCACCCGTTCACGAGTCTCATTGGTCAGGAACTTGACACACTCGCTGTAGTTGGCCCATGTCCGGTTGTGCCCAGGCACCAGTTCCCAGCTGCCATTGCGGTCACAGCGACGGTAGGCATGGCCTGCGGGTCCATGGGGAGGGTCAGGGCAGGCAGAGAGGTCTGGAGCCCTGAGCTCCAAGTCCTGGCACCCCTGTGGTCCCCACCCTACTCCAGCCTGCCTTACCTTTGTGATTGAAGTCATAAATGTAGTCGGGACAGGGCACGGCCACCACCTCACCTGGTGCCCCCAGCGGCCAGCAAAGGATGTGGTCCCACTCGGGCAGGCAGGGGCGCCCTGTGCCCACAGAGACAGACAGACAAGGTGGGGGACACCAGTCAAGTCCATGGTTAGTGACCCAGAAGAATGAACACACCTGTGGTCGCTGGCTCCCTCAGGGACAGGTGTGCCCCAGGACTGGAGAACTCAGGCCTGGAGCGTTCTGGAGAGAATGTATTGAGCCTTACTACCTACTGTGCCCTGCACCCACCTGGCCTCATAGAATTCACCCACAGCCCCTGTATGCAGGTACTGGCATGGCCCTATTTTCTAGATTGACTGGTGGAGGCCAAGAGAGACAAGTGATCTGCTGAAGTCATACAGCCTAGGGCCCTGCCCTCCTCAGGGACTCAGCCCCTGGCCGGGCCTTTCTCTTTTTCCTCTACTCTTGGTCACACCTCCAGGTGTCCCTGGAGAAGGGGAAGTTCCCAGACTAATTCCCTCAGCTGAGAATGCTTTCCGTGTGATCGTTGCCCAGGGACCATGGACAGGAGGCAGGAGGACTAGCTTCCAGTGCTAGCTGACCTCATGCAGATGTCCACCCTCTTTGTATTCCAGCTTCTTCACCGGGTAGCTGGGACTGACCATATCAGCCTGTGCTTCCACCCCCATCTCAGACCCACCCTGAGCACCTGCTATAAGACTCCAATGATCATTCGTAGGGAAGGTATCATCCCCCCAAATCTAAGTGCTATCTGTGGGATTCTACACTAGTTTAGGGCTCCAGCCTCACAGCAGAGCTACTAAGTGACCTTGGAGGGTCTCCGGCCTCTGAATCTTCTACTTTCCACCCCCCAGCTCCCTTCTTTCCCTCTGCAGGGCTCCAGCCACAGGACTCTCCAGCCATCCTGGAAGGCTGCCTTGATGGCTGGACCCACCCCAGCCTGGTGAAAGGCTCTCTGTCCTGGGCACCATATTCCCAGCCCCGCCTGGCTAGGCCCACAATTCCCTCTGGTCCCTGGGGAGCCACAGGGTGACCACAGCCTCCCAGATGTGGCCCATCTGGAATCTGCTGCCCACCCAGCCGGTTCAAACCGGCCCTGTGGCTGCAGCCTGGGCTCTGTGTTTGTCTCTCCTTACCTTCCTGAGGGACAACACTGCCCTGCATCTTCCTCCCTCTCTTTTCTCCTCCCCTCCTTGTCTCTCTCTCTCTGGCCCCACTCGTCCGTGGCTACCATCCTCTCCTGCTCTGTGTCTATGGCCCAGGATACTATTTTTGATGGACCCTCCTCTGACAGAGTCCCAGTCCCAGTTTGTGCCTCCCGGTCCCCTGTCTGTCTCTCCCTGTCTTTGTATCTGTCCCTGCCCCTCTGTCTCCCAGGTCCTCTGTCATCTCTCTCCATGGGAGGGGCCATAGCCCTGGGGCCACCGCTGGGGTACGTGGGGCAAGTTCTCTGCCCAAATCTCCTGGGTGTCCGGGCCCATCCAGCTGCCGGCCCCCTCCACACCATACCTCCTGGGCTCTGTCTCCTCCCAGCCCCTCCCCTGCTTTCCTAGGGAGGGGGCCACAGCCTCTTCTTTTCCACAAGAGCTGAAGAGCATGAGCTCACTTGCCGGGGATCGAGCGGCGGGGTGGGTGGGTCCTAGGTGGTCTCCCATGGATGCATGGAAGCACAGACATACCTCGGTGCCTGCTGCCAGTGGGCGCCTCCTTGTCCTCCTCGGACTCAGGGTAGAGCTTCCCAGATGGCTTGTCTTTCTTAGGCTTCCCTGATGTGGATGCAGATGCCCATCCTTTGTCTGATTCCATTATGTCAGCTGGAGAAATCAGGGCAGTCATGGCTATCAATTGTCCTACGGCAGGAGACCCAGGGCACACTCCTGCCTCAGACTCCCCCTTTGTGCATTGTGGGTTCATCCCTGTCCTGCTGACAGCCCAGGCCACTGAAAGAGCTGAAGTAACAGGTGAGGAAGCGCCTTACAAACTGTAAAGTACTTGCCAGGTGCAAAGTAAGCAGAGGGTGTGGAGACTGTCAACCAGGAGGTTCAAATGGGAACGAACACCACGCGGGCGTGGGATCAACTAGCCGGCCGAGCAGTAAACGTGGGCAACGCACGGGCAGAGGCGGTGTCCTCCGACCCAGGAGTCGGAGCCAGAGCCTGTGCAGGAGGACGAGGCCCCACCAGGGGGCGCATGACAAAAGCGGACGGTAGGGGTGATGTCCATGGAGAGGTTAAACTGTGAAAACGCAGCCCGGCCAGAGCATTGTGCAGCTCAGGAAGCTGGCGGTGTGGACGACAACAGCAAGAGTGTGCAGCTGTCAAGGGTGTTCAGGCAAGTCTACCTACCCGTCCGTCCCCTGCCCTGAGATACTTGAGTTAAGGGTTCACAGGGTCCACAGAGGGACTCCGGAGACTGAGTTGGGCTGACCTTTCTCTCCAGTAGAGAGATGTTCAAGATCTCTCTCCCTCGCTGAAAAGTCTCCCTCATTCTCTGACTTGTGTCCCTTCAGTGACAGCCTGAGCAGGGCCCCTGGCCCTCCCGTGTCAGGGTCTGTGGCAGCAATGGGAAGCTGAGGGCAGACGCCCCAACTGGGATGGAATGGCTGTGCCTGATCCTTGGGGCATCAGCAGGGAGGGGGTAGCAAGATGGGGTAGAGCAGGAAGAGAGGGGCTCCATCAGGATGGGGCGGGCTGGGGCAGGGCAAGGTGCCTCCAGGCTTCCACAACTAGGAAGAGCGCTGGGACCCAAAGAGGGGGGCCCACCTGACCCCCAAACCCTGAAGTCACCGGGGCAGGGAACCAAGGAGTCACCAGTGGGGCCAGTGTGGACAGGGCTGTGACCAAAGAGACCATGTGAATCCCTGTGACTGTGAGCAAAGTCCACGTGCTATAAAGTGTGTCACTGTGTGTTTGGGTCCCCGGCAGTCTGAGAGCCAGCTCCAGACAGGAAACTGTTCTTGACAGCCAGTCGGGGGGGCGGGGGTGAGGGTGGGTCTGGGCTTCTTCCAGGTCCATGAGACTGATCAGACAGGCGGCAGAGGCCCGGATGGGTGCTCATGAGCTCCCATCTTCGCTTCCAGGAAATGGACTCAGGGCAAGATAGGGCAGGAGGCAGGAAGGAAGGGGAGTGCCCCCCCTTCACCTTAGCACAGGTCCCTGGAGAGGCCGCACTGGTGGGCAGCAGCCCTCCCTACCTCAGATCAAACACCCTCTCCCGGACAGTAACTATGACTCAGAGTCCCAGGTACCCATCCCTATCCCTCTGTCATCCTCCCCGTCCAGCCCCATGCACCCCAATTCTCCTGACCCTGGACACCTCAGCCTCGTCTTCTGACCAGATGGCCCTCTTCAAAGATCTACTTATCCTTCTGGGCCTTCCTTGGATACCTCCTCCTCCAGGAAGCTGTCCCAGCGCACCCCAGTGGGATTTGGCACCCTAGTCAGTGCCCCTGATCCTGGTGTGCCTTGCCAGATCTAAGCCTGTGGGGATGATTCGGACTGTGGCTGCCTTCATACCGCCCTAACCCTGCCACGGGAGGGAAGGCTCAGTGCATTTCAGTCTGCTGACTTTGATGACACCTGACCCACCCCACTTTGGCCTGACCTCCCCTTCCAGCACCCCCCCCCCCTTCCCTGGTGCCACTTAGTTCTGCATCCTAGGCTCTCATCTTCATTTGGACCCTCCCTCCCTCGGACCTCGCTTCCAGACCCTCCTTCTTTGGCCCCGCCTCCCTCCGGCTCCGCCCCCACCTGGCCTCTGCAGGACTTCTTTGAGCCGCTTCTGGCATTGGGCCTGGGCACGGTGCAGCAGGAAGATCTGCTCCTCTTTGGTCATGACGTCATCTGCATCCACCTACCAAGTTGAACGTCAGACTGCAGGCAGGACTTACCAGCTCAGAGGCAGGTCCTACAACCATCCCAACCTCCCTGAGGGATTCCCGCACCTCCCCTCCCTCCCCCCCCACCCCCAACACAACCCTTTCCAAAGGCCCTGAGTCTAGAATTTGGGAGCTCTGCCTTACAAAGCTCCCATTTTACAGATGGGAATCTGCAGCTCCAAAGGGTAGGGCCTGTCCCACCAGAAGGATAAAAGAGGGAGGGGAATGTCCCCTGCCTGTCCGCTAGTGACCCTGTAGGCTGCAGCCACTGATACTCTCTGTGCAGTCTGTTCCCTAAGGGTACATGGGAAAGGGATGGAATGTCCCGGGATGGATCCTCACAGGATCCTGTCTGTTGGGGACCTGGTAGGGAGAGGGGGTGGATAAGGAGTGGTGAACTCTGGGGAAATAAACCAGCCCTGGATTCTTTCAAGCCCTAGTGCCCTGGGGGACCTCCGGAGTCACCAATTTCCATCCTGGCCCTCTCCCCAGTCACTGCTCTCTGCAGCGAATGGTGAGTGCCTCAGCCGCTCCCCCCCTTGTGGTCCCAGAAGCTAGAGGACTGAGGAATTGCTGGCCAGTGGTCTGGTTGGGCGGACACTCCCCTGCGGGCTGTGGGTGGGAGTCACCCACATCCCACTGCTTATCTGGAGGCTCCTTCCACCCAGGCCGACCCTGTGTTTTTTTCTTTTTTTAAGTGTACTTATTTTGGGAGAGAGAGCGGGAGACAAAGAGCCAATCCCAAGCACCTCTGCTCTATCAGCGCAGAGCCCGACACGGGGCTTGAACTCACGCACCGTGAGAGCATGATCTGAGCTTAAATCTCAAGAGTCAGATGCTAAACCGACTGAGCCACCCAGGTGCCCGACTGACCCTGTATTCTGACGGTGCCAACAAGAGAGTATCAGTTCCCACTGTTTCCTCTGGAATATACTTCCTTCTTTTCCTTCCAACCTGTGCACCCTGGGCACTCGCTGCCACCCACTGGGGTTCCCTGGAATCATTTTGAGGAGGAGAACAAGATCATCACGGGCATCGGGGTGTGGTCGCACCCTGAAGTTGTGTCCCCCCCCCCCCCCCCGACAGGGCTGGAAGCGGGTCAGAGTAAAGGCAGCATGCTGCCCTGGGGACGGCTTAGTGTGACCAAGTCTAGCCACTTCCACGAGTGGGACCCACAGAGGTTAATACATTCCCCTCGCATCCCCCCCCCCCCAAGTTGGAGCCGGGTCCCCTCAGACACCAGGACAGGGACATGTCTGTCCCCTTAGACCCCTCAGCCCCAAGCGCAGGGCTGTGTCCCCTCACACTCCACAGGGCAGAGCCTGGCTCCGTTAGCCTCTCAACAGGCAGAGCTGCTGCCCCTCAGCCAACGCATGGCGGGGCCGGTCCCTTGTCAGAGGGGAGCTTTGCAGGGCGGAGAGCCAGGGGGAGGCAGGAGGCGGGCTGGGGAAGGGGCGGGCTGGCCGGGCGGGGCGGGTCAGGGAGCCCGGCTGCTGGGAGAAGTTAATTGACCGCGTCTCTCGGTGGCAGCAGCAACGGCTTCCAGGGCCAAGGAGTCTCCAATTGGCTCGGCCGGACTTGGGTTCCGCTGGTTTTACTTAGCGGAGCGCGTGCGCGTCTGTGCGCGCGCGCGTGAGGGGCGGCGCGGCGTCCAGCGGCCGCGCACCCACTGCGGGCCGGCTCGCGCGCTCGTGTGCGCCCTTGTCTCTTTGCGTTCTCACATGGGGACTGTCCCGCATGCATCTGGGACGTGAGCCTCGGGTGTCCGGGAACATGCATGTGTACATGTGTTCCCGGGCAAAGGTCCGCGTGTGCACCCCTGCAAGTGTGTCATGCGGCGGTTCCTTACGGGGGGGGGGGGGGGATTGTCTATCAGATGTCCGTGCTCCGTCTCTGCAGTCTGAGTTGGACCCTGAGATCTCAGCTGGATCCAGTGCCCAGGGCACCCCGGGAAGGGCTGGGGCAGATTGTCATGTGCTCCCTAGTGGCCCCCACACCTCCTGTTTCCTCCCGGCTCTACACGCTCCTCCCTGAGCTGCAGCGGAGCAGGATGGGGCTTGAGGGAGGACAACTGGGCCTGCCCTAGTTCACGGGGCTCCAAGGTTAACCAGAAGTTCTCTTTGTGCCTCTGGCATTGGGGGTCCAGGCTCCCAAGGGGTCTGATCCCTGCATAGCTGAGCTGCTCACCCCAACCCATGATAGCACCCCTTCACTACCATTTCCATCATTACAACTGGCACCTCCATCAATAAACGCCACCACCATCACCACCAACAACCATCATCACCTTGACCGACAACGCCAACACAAACCATCACCACCCCCATCACCACCGCCACCTGCACCAGCACCATTACCACCACGAGCACTAATTATTACCAGCAGTGTGACCGCCATGACCACCATGAGCACCATCCCGACCAGTAGAGCATCATTACCATCACCGCTGTCGCTATCCCCACCAAAGGCAACATTAGCACCACCACTGCCATCACCATTATTGCCACCAGCCCCATAACCAATGTCGGTACCACCTCTACCATTGTCTTATCCTTACTCCCTCACTGTACCCCCCTCCCCACCCCTTCTTCTGCCCATCTCCATCTCTCTCAAGACAAACAGATAATGCCCCATCTTTTCGCCAGCTGATGGAAAGCTCCCGAGTGACTGAAGCTCCTACCAGTCCCCAAAGGCTGGCACACCCGCCCTCCTAATAGACAGACTAGCCCACTGATGTGAGCAGTCATGGGTTGAAAACTGCCCATTTGGCAAAGCGTGCTGGCTGGGTGACGACCGGGAACTAACCACACGCTCCCTCACAGGCCCAAGGCGTCCGCTCAGCCTCCACTTACTGCTGCTGCTTTATCCTCTCTATGGCCAAGGGGAGGCACCCCTCTTTTCTGGAGTCTGGCTTCCACGGTGGGGCTGGGGACACTCAGGAGAAGGGAGGCACCTCGTGGCCCCCAAACTTCTCCATTTATCCACAGGGATGGTGGCCCCACCTCTGACCTCCCTGAAGCTGTAGGACCCATTGCCACTCAGGACTGCCACTGTAGCAAGAACCCAAGCCAGAATCAAGGAAGCACTTTCCCAAGGAAAGGAGGACAGTTCCATGCCAAGTTCATTCCCACTGCCCTTGAGTACAGCTCCCCTGCCCGCAGTGCCCCCATTCGCCCCTCCCTCCAGCTGTGCCCTCTCCTCATCCAGGGACATTCTGCTGGCCACCACTGGACCTTGAATCCCACCTCCACCACTGATGGGCTGTGTGTCTAGGGAAGTTGCTTAACCCTTGTGCCTCGGTTTTCCACCTGTGCGAACAGGGGGATGATAGGGCTGTCATGAGCATTCAGTGAGGTACTGCACGGACAGCCTGGACAGGGGTTGGGTCGTGGCCGAGCTGGTCGCTATAACTGCCCGCGTTAGCAGCGCCACCACCACCAAGTCGTGGCTCTCCCACTTGCTATGGGCTCCCCTGCTGCTGGGCACTGCAGGTGGCTCCAGGCTGGGGACCTAGAATGGCAGAGGGAGACTGGGTAGATGACTAAGTCCAGGGACCCACAGTGAGGGGTGGATGGGAGGCGGGACTCCAGAAGGCGGGGGAGGAGGGAGTACAGGAGGGCCTGCTGGGTGAAGTGTGCCTGGTGAGTTTTTGGGGCGATCCAAGCTGGATTCCCAGTAAGATTGCAAGTCACTGCAAGGCCCCCCAGGCTTGGGCTTGGCGGGTAACAGGGTCCTTCATCTGCTTCTGCCCTGACCGAGGAGGTCTTATCTCCCGAGGGTGAAGGGGAAAGCGAAGGCAGCTCGGTTTCCCCTCCTGGCCTGTTGACTCTGTCTGCTCCTCCCTCCCCGGACCTAACCAGCCCTTCTTCCCCTTTCCCAGCAGAGTTCAGGTCTTTCTGGCCCAGCTCCTGGTGCGGGGGACTCACGCTGGCTCAGTTTAAATAAACTGAGTGGGGACTCAGTTTAGATCTAGAGTACTGGCAGATCTTGGGTGTCAGGGGTGAGGACTGAGGGACCCAGGGATGGATCATAGCCAGGGGTCACCCACCAATGAGGGGGCCACCCAGCCCCAGCACCAGGTGCCCCCAATCCCCCCTCCCACATCCCTCTTATGGTCTGGAGTCAGGGCTGACTTCTCCTGACCTGACCGATACACGGCTCGGCTTCAGTGCCCCTTGCTGTAGCAACACTCCCCATGGTGGACCCCCCCACACAGAGCCTTCCTCTGTGCACATGTGTGCACGATGTGCAGTTTGTGAACACGCAAGGGGTGGGGTGATGCCCTGACTTCAGCCCTGAGCTGGAGGAATAGGGAGAGGGCAGCCTGGGAGCAATGAGCTGGTGTCTGTGGGGCTCCAGGCAGGGTGCAGGTGGAGGCTGGAAGCCAGTATGTTATTTACAAACATAGAAGCTGCTGTCCCAGGGAGAGACTAGTGTGTGGTCAAGAGGCCCGGATGTGTTTCTCATTTCCTGAGTTCAGAAGCCCAGACGAAGAGAAAAGGCCATCTGCTCATTACCCCTCCCCTGGGGCGGGGACGGGGGGGGGGGTGGGGGTGGGGGGAGCAGTTCCTTCTACCTGAGCTCCCGGAGAAGTCCCACTGAGGACAGTCTCCCAGTTGGGGATGAGCGTCCTCGTGTGGTGGCAGTGGGGGTGGAGGTGAGGACGGGGAGGCCAGGGGTGGTGATGGAGGTGTGACTGTGACAGCGGTGGTGGAGAGAGCCAGTTCCACGCCACTGACCAAACGAGGGCCACTCCTCTCAGCTCCTCTCCTAACTGCCAAATTCCACACATTTGCTGTCTGTGATCCCAGACATGCCTACATTCTCCTCCAGGCAAAACTAAGAAGGAAATACAAGGGCTACTTCTTCAGCTGCCGACACCCCTGCCTTTGGGAAAGGGGCTTCTTCCACTGAGTGGTGTCAGACTCGAGATGTCCTCTTGGGTCATCTCACCCATCCCTCTGCCAGGGTTCGCCCTGGTCCCGTGGGGGAAAGCGGCTGTCGGCTTCCTCATCACCTCTAGAGAAAGCAGACCTGCCTGGCATCCGTCTAGCCCCTCTGCCTATTGGCACCCACCCCGTTGCCCGTGGAGCTTTATCTACATCTCCTTTATCTTCCACCACATCCCCATCTGGCAAATGGGGACACTGAGGCCGAGAGTCACAGTTAAAAAGAAGAGGGCCAGTCTGCTTGAGGAAGCACCAGGCCCCATGGATCCCCTAGTGCAAGCCTCAATTCCGGCTTTCCAGAGTCCTTCTGGATTCTACCTCTTGCTGCACCAGGCAAGAGCCTCCCAGCAGAGGCTCCGAGGCAGAAAGGTAATTCAGGGGTGGGGGCAGACAGAGGCGACCACACGGCGGTGGCGTTGGTGATGGCATCTTGTGCTCGGCTCTAATGGGACAGAGGACAGTTGCGCCCTGGTGTTCGGAGCGAGGAGAGCTGTACCTCCAGAAAAGCCAGGAGGGGAAAACCTTGGCTCACAGGAGACCCCTCGTGACCTCCTGGCCTTCCTGCACCTCTTCTCCAGGTTCCACTACTGGGACCTGTGCTGGCACCCCTCGATGTCTCCCGTGCCAGCTGGCTAGGGACTGCTCCCCGCCCCTTGCTGCCCTCTGTCTGTCCGGCTGGCCCGAGCAGGCTGGGACGGGCTCCCTGCCGGGGACACTCCTGCCCCGCCACCGCTGACAAGTGCTGACTTTTCCTCCCCCTCTCCAGGCCTTCCTGAACAGGCTGCCTGTGTTCAGGGCTGGGAGGGGCTGGGGGGGGGGGGAGGCACTGTGACGCCTCTCATCCTGGCCAGCGTGGACGCCTTCAGGGCAGGAGGTGGGATGGAACCTGGGATGGCGGAGTTGGCTGCTGGACCCGGTGGATCTTCACAGGCGGCCTCTACCTGGCCCGGAGGACCAAGGCCCAGAAGGATAGTACAGCCTAACTTAACCGTACGCCTGGTCAGCAGAATAGGGATCCACCAGCTCTCACCTCCGCACAGGCCGGTCCCAGAGTTGGGGGTCTTTAGGGTTTGGAGGTTTCTGGTGTCTTTGCGAATCTGAGGGAGGCTTTGCACCCTCTCTCAGTCACACCGTATTTGGCAGACAATTTCAGGGGTCTGCAAAAACCCCACCCCACCCTTTCTTTTTCCTAGGAACTCTCTCTCTGAAAGAGCTGCTTTCCTGATGCGGTGGCTGGACCAGGGAGTGTCCCCAGAAGGCCCACAACAGGAATCTGGGGGAGGCCACTTGACGCCTCATTAAAACATTCCGAAGAAAACCCAAGTTCCCGGGAGGGCTCGGCTCCCCTCCTCCTGCTCTGTCCACAGGCCGTTCCCAGAGCTGGGGTGTGTGTGTTGGGGGGGGGGAGGTGTTTAAGGGCAGGTGATATAAAAAGCTTGAACAAATCAATACAAAAAAGACAAATGAGCTATGGAAAGAGGAGTGAGTAATGGCTCTGTGCAAGCTCTTAGAAGAGGGACAATAGACCAACGTAAAGTCCTAAAGCTTATGGGTAATTGGCAAATTAAAATGACAAGATGCACCATTTTTCACCTATCAGAATGGCAAAGGTGAAAATCCTCATGCTTCCCCCGTGAGACAGAGGGTGTTGGGGAGAGACCCTCCTGGTCCCTCCTGGTATTGTGAGTAAAAACTTGCATAAGCTTTCTAGAAGCCAGTTTGGCCATGTCTATTAAGATAAAAAAAACGTGAATGTTCTCAGACCCAGCGATGACAGAATCTAGAAATACCCTGTGGAGAAATGGTCACATGGGGCCACGGGAGGGCGTTTCAAGGAGCTCCTCTGCCCCCCATCTGGAATCACACACACACACACACACACACACACACACACCCCTATGCAGAAAAGTCTAAATATACATTTCTGGGGACTGCTTAATGCATCCCAGATTTTGGAATACTATGCACCATTAAAAAATAGATTTATGTTTCCTGGCAAGAAGATCTCTAAGACATACCTTTATGCAAAAAAATGCACATGACAGAGCTTTACCTACAAACAGACACCATTCATTTGACAACAAGCAGGAAACGACAGAACAAAACTGCCTGCTTTATATGTACACAAAAAAGTACCTTTTGGAAATATACAGGAAAAGGTCTGGGAGGACACCCACAGACCCAGACTGTTAAAAATGATCTTCTCTAGAGGGGGCCCTGGGGCTTGGGAGCCATCAAGGGTGAATTCTGTTTACTCTGTACTATGTGACTCTTTTCTAAGAAAGAACACATTCAAGTATCAGTTGTTCAATAACAAATAAGAAGAACATATTCAAGTATCAGTTGTTCAATAAAAAAATTTAAAAAAAGTAAAATAACAAGGATTTTATGGAAGGAAGGAAGGAAGGAGGGAGAAGGAAGGAAGGGAGGGAGGGAGGAAGGGAGAAGAAAGAAAGAAAGAAAGAAAGAAAGAAAGAAAGAAAGAAGGAAAGAAAAGGGAAAGAGGGAAAAAAGAAGGAAAAGAAGGAAGGAAGGAAGGAAGGAAGGAAGGAAGGAAGGAAGGAAGGAAGGAAGGAAAATTAAATAACCCACAGTGGGACATGGGGATCTTGCTTTGGAGGAAGAAGCTTGGTGCAAGAGTCTGAAGATGTGGGTTCAAGACCCACCTCTGCCACAGATTCACTGCCTGAACCTCAGGGCCCTTTTCCATAAAATGGGCTGGTGAAAGGATGGAATGAGAAAACATTTGTGACAGTTTCTAGCTCTGAGTCTGAGGACAGCCATTGTTCAACACGTGGTGGTTCCTTCCTGTCTTTAAAAGAGGGTCCATGGCCACACTGGCTCTGGAGCAGGCTAGGAGGGCTCACCTGTACTCCCACCCACCACAGCCCCTCCTGGGTCTGACCCTGAGGTCGCATCACATCTCTGCACTCAAGGCCTGCCCCTCATGCTGACCTGCAGTTTCTCGTTCACATGTCCTTAGGATGAGGCATCCCCAAGGATGCTTTTGCCCCCTACTCACAATCTGTGGGTCCATCCCTTCCTCCAAAATCCACTCCACCTGACCCCCAGCTCGCGGCTACTATTCCCCGTAAGGCACAAGATGGACCGGCTGAGTCTGGCCATAGCCGATGTCCTCACAGTGGGGCGCTTTCTGGCCCCCCCAGACCTGAGGTCCCTGGGAGCCCACTTCTGGGACCGGCTAGGCAGGCAGCATGAAGGTTTGGTGACAGGAACTATTCGCTGAGTTTGGCGGGCTTAGTGGGTCACAGCACAGATCTGGGTGGGAACGGTCACCCCGGGGTTCAGAAGAAGAAACTGGCAGGCTGTCAGTCTCTCGCTGGCTCCAGCTGAGCCCAGGGGCCTACAGGGTATCGGGTGACGCTTGGGCCACATCCTCTAGACCTAAAACCTAGAAGGTCTTCGGGAAGGTCCAGGGTATACACAGTCCGAGTATCCCGCCACTGCTGTCCCGACAAGGTCTCAGGGCAGACCCAGCCAGGGCATCCCTCCTCCTGCCCTACCCTCAGAACTGCACCGGGGCTAAGCCAGGCCGGTTCTCTGCATGTGCCTCAACTTCCCCAGAAAGCAGTGAGGGGCCCTGGGGACCCATTACCCCCTCCCCACAGAGACACAGGGCTTGGCACCAGGTTGGCATGCAATAAAAAATGGTCATATTGATTGCGTGATTCAGATTACTTTAAAAATGGGAACAATAACAGAACCTTTTTTAGAGGGTTGTTGGAAAGATTAAAGTAGTTAATATTGTAAAGTGCTTAGAACAGTGTCTGGCAAGAAGAGAGCGCTACAAAAGCATCTATTAAATAGAAATAAGAAACAATAGACCTGGGTGCACATGTGCTCACAAAAGCACATGCACATATATGCACAACCACGTCCCTGCAAGTGATGTGCAGACCCAGCTTCAGACACATGTGAGTTCACACGCGTCTCAGACACACACTCACGGGGACCCGGAGAACAGCACGCCTCGAGTCTGGCTCAGCCCTGCTCTGACACACAGACATGCTCTCAGGACACTCACACCCACCTTCCTGTCTACCCCATATATGTGCACACAGACCGCGGACTGGCTCTGCACACAGCCTGGAAGGGGCCCTGGGGACCGTGAGCCTGGCCCAAGGGGGGTGTGGGGAAACAGCTCTGGGTCCTTGCATTTGCCTCCGCACAAGTCTCTGAGCCTCGATTTCCCCCATCTGCAAGTCCTCCTATGGGGTGAGGTCTCTGGCTTTGGGGAGCCAGAGTTAAGAGGGCACGGGCACTAGGGAATGGAACGTGCTGAGGCCCCCAGAGGAGAAGAGAGCCTCAGATCAGGGGATTCTTAGCCAAATAGTTCTTGCTGTTTTTTTACAGATGGGGAAACTGAGGTGTGGAGGATGGCCAAGGTCACATGGGCGTTAGGCAGCTGGAGGAATCTCAGAGCTCTTGCTTTCCCGATGAAGGTTCTGCCCGGGTAGGGAGCTGGTCAGGGGGGAGGCAGCTGCCTGCCTGCCCGCTTGTCTCTCTAGAAGGCAGATGCCCCCACCCGGGAGGTACCGGGGAGGCAGCAGGGGCCTTGAAGTGGGACACACAGGCGGACAGTCTCCTCAGCAATGAGCTAGTCTCCCGGGACAGGGCTGCTGAGGGATCTGACCGACTCCCTGGGACCTGGCACCCAGACTCTGGCCCCGGACGATGATGCTTCCCTCCTTGTCTCTGGCTCTTGGCCTCCGCCAGTGCCTGCTTTTCTGTGCTATTGTTGGTCTGTCTGCTGCTTCTGCTCTGGGGAGCCCTCATCCCCACCCCATCTGTCTCTCTTGCCCATCTCCCAGCCTGTTTCTTCTTCTCCCTCTGGTCCCCTCTTGGCCTCTGCTCTGTCCCTCACTCACCAGAGTCCCCCTCCAGCACGTTTCTCCTGGAGAAGTGTTCTGTGAGGTCGGTCTCCTTCAGGGGACCTCCATCCTTCCTCCATGCCACACACACCGCCTCCCTGGGCAAGAGCGTACGCGGTGTGTGCACGCATGTGATTGTGAGAGCTGGAGGGGACCCCTAAATCCTACCCCCTGCCTGGTTGGTTCTGACCTCAGACGCACAGCCCCGTGTGCTGGATTGCAAACAACATTTGCAGAAAACAGAGGCCCTGGAACAAAGTCTGTGGGACCCTACCTTAGGGCCAAAGCCCGGTCTACAGCTAGATCACATTGTCATCTCTGAGGGAGACACAGCCACGGGAGTGGTGCTCGCAGAAGCAGAAGATAGGGGAACCCCAACCACAGATTTCCAGACTTGGGACCCCAAACCCAGCCTTCAGAAATTAGGAGCCCTTAGGCATCTGGCACCAGGTCCAGACACCCCAGAGACAGCAGGCACCCAGGATCTCGGGTCAGAGAGGACGCTCACCCAGAGTTCAGATTACTCAGGGAACCTAAGACTCTGCGCCCCGGTCGGACCCACCCCAGGGACCGCAGAGCAAGCCCGCAGCCTGTCCTGGAGTGCGGGTGAGGGACTTACCAGTGCGTATGCGGAGCTGAGCACCGGGCAGCAGAGCAGGAGCGCCAGGCCGGGCGCGATCCGGGCGGCCCCCATCGCCACCGCCTAGGGCCCCGTCCCTCGGGGCAGCCGCCGCCGCCGGCCCTGGTGGTGGTGGTGGTGGGGTACAGAGCTGCGTCAGGCCGGGCCGCCCCGCCCACGCCCGGGCCTAGGGGACCCCGGAGGCCCGGCGGCCCGAGGCCCCGGGGCCCGGCGCGGGGCCCATGCGCCGAGGGCTAGCAAGCGAGCGCAAAGGAGAAAGAGAGGGAGGGAGGAAGGGAGGCAGCCGGGGGCCGGGCGGGCGGCGGGCGGGCGCCGAGCGCTGCGGAGCTGCCCGTCTGCCTCGGAGCGGAGAAATCACATCCATATGGCCGGGCCCCCCGCCCCCGGCCCGCCCCCCGTCCCCCCCACCCCACCCCGCGCCGCCTTTTCTTTCTTTTTTTTTTTTTTTTTTCTTTTGGGGAACTAGGAGCTGTGGCTTCGCCCCACGCCCAGTGGGGGAGGGGTCGGGGGAGGGGTTGGGGTCGCGGTCTGCGGGGGGCGAACCGGGCTGTTATTTTTAGCTCCGCGGGCAGCGCAAGGAGGGGAGGTGGGGCGGGGCGGGGGGCGCGTTTCGAGCCGCTCGGGGCGTGCAGCTTAGGGACGCGATCCCAACTTTGCAACCACATTTTGAGCCCTTCGGCGATCGGGCCGCCGGCTCCCTGCCCCTCGGCCCCCTCGGATCCCCATCCTGTCCGCCGCCGCCTCCCGCACCCTCTCCCCATCCTGGGCCGGAGCCCCGCCTGCGCCCGCGCGGCTGAAGCACGCCTGCGGCCGGGACGCTCTGCCTGTCGGCCTGTCTGTCAGTCCGTCTCTAGCTCCCCCAGCCTTGGCCTCCGTTCTTCCAGCAGCCCCGAGCTCCGTTTCGGTCACTCCCTCGCTCCCTTCCTCCCCTCCCCCTTCCCTCTCTCTACGAAAACATTTGCAAGTTTCCAAAAAAGCCACCGAGCCGAGCGGCGCGGGGCCGCCGGCTCCACCGGGCTCCGAGGAGGCGCCGCCGACTGACACCGAGACGGACCAGCCCGCCCGCCCCGGCCAGGCCCGGCGTCACCCCTACCCAACGCCGGCCCCCCTCCCCGAGGCGCCGGCCCCCGACCCCGACTTACTCCGAGCGCGCCGCCGCGGCCCGCGCCTAGCCATGGATGTCGGGGACCCCCCGACAGCCTCCCCAGGACAGCGCCCCGTCCGCGGCCCCGGGGGCACTTCATGGGGCTCTCGGGATCCCCTCTGGCCGGCCTGGCCTCCAGCGCCCCCCGCCCGGCCGCCGCTCGGAGCCGCCGCCCGCCGCGCGCGTCCCTCGCCTCGGCGTCTGCCGCTCCCCCTCCCCCCCGCGGCCGGGCGCCTCTTCCCTCCCCCGCGCCCTCCCTGGGCCTCTCCCGCCCCCGCCCCCCCGCCCCCCCGCGCCGCCTCCGCCACGGGTGTGCGGAGCTGCCGAGCCGAGCCCGCTGCCCCTGCCCCGGGACGTCTCTCTAGAGGCCGCGCCCCGGGTCGCCAGCGGCGGGATGTGAGTGTGGAGGGGACGGGGCCAAGGGAGCCCTGACATCGGGGCCCGGGAACGTAGCCCGCGACGCTGCCGCCGCTTCATTCTCTTCTCCGGGAGGCACAGACGTTATTTTTTCTGATCGGCCTGCCCGGGCCCGTGAATAGGGACCCTCAGCCGCGAAGCAGGACCTCTTCACGGGAGGTACCCCGCGCGCCCCCGGCCGCTTGCAGTCTGTTCGCCCGCGGGACTCCCGCTCGGGCTGCACCGGGGTCCCTGGGGAGGCTGCCGGGCCGCCAGCCCCGAGCCTGGCTCGGCCGCCACGGCCCTCCCGCCCCGCCCTCGCCTGGACCCCCGGCCTCGGGAACTCCCTAGTGGGTAGGTCCGCTGTGCTCTAGACCCGCCCCCGCCCCTGCCCGCGTCTCGGGGCTCACGTCCCTCTCCCACCCTCCCCGGTCTCTCCCCGGGTCCGGGTCTCTCAGAGTCTCGACCCTTCCAGACGCCGGCCCGGCCTCCACCCCTCCAGCTCCGCCCCTGACTCCACCCCGGGAGGCTCCAGGCCGCGAGACCCGGGGCTCGGCCGGGACCCCCACTCCGGAGCCCCGCGTCCCTCTCCACCCCTTCACATCTCCAAACACTCCAGGCGGGCTCTGGTCCACTGGGGACCCCCAACTTGGGGGAAGAGCGGGATGAGTCTGTGGGGGCGGGGTTACGAGCTCATGCCCGGGAGGGGACGCTGTAGCGCCGAGAGGAAGGCATCTCGGACCCCAAGCCTGCCACCTTTCAGTATCTGGCAGGGAAGCCGAGGTGCTGGGGAGGGCCTGGGACGCCTGGAGCGAATGGCTTTAGGGATGGCTTGGGGGAAGCTGCCCTGGGAAATACCTGAGTGGAGTGGCAGCCCCTGCTTACCCACTCACCTGGTGTATATCCTGCGCAGGACGACTTCCTGCTGTCTGGGCCTCAGTTGCCTCATCTGTAAACCGAGGATTTGACCAGCTGATTCAAAGGGCACTTTTAACTTTACTGTTTTCGTGCTGCAGAGGGTGGGTGGCCAGACCCATGGGGTCTGTAAGCTTCCCAGACTCAGCCTGTGGAAATCGAGCTCCTCAGAGCCCCCAAACCGGCCCTTGCCCCCGCCCCAACATTTCAGGGATGGCCCCTCCCACCATGTGAATGGATCTGCCAGCCTAAACCCTCAGACTACTGGAATCCAGCTGCAACCAGCCTTTCTGTCAGCCCACCCTTCTTCAGGCCCAAACCCACCCATCTCCCATACTGTGTGCACAGCTGTCTTCATATGAGTCTGTGGCCACATCCTCCTCTGTATCCCACTACCCTCAAATTTCTTGTCCTGGTGATTAAGGACTATGCTGTTTGAGGCCGTTTCCTCCAGAGGTGACTTTCCCCAACAAGCACTGTCCCCTAGACTCCTGGCCTTCTCATGCTCACTCCCCAGCCCTCGGCCTTTGTAGTTGACTGTGCTAGGATCATGCTATGCCTGGTGTAGAGAACATCCCTCCCTCCTTGTGACAGCATCTTCTCCATTACTGGGGGGCCCGTGGGGGGAGGGGCTGTGATTTGGGAGCTGCCCCCTATGGTGTGTGGGTTACTTAGCAACAGGGACAGAGAGGCCCAGGTGCCCAGAGTGGGTGCCTAAGGAACATTTGTGCTTCTTCAGGGTTATATTTTGATAGTCTCACTTTTATGTCTCTGTTCCTAAAGCATTCTATTATGTTTTATGGTTCTATGGCTGACCACCCCTGCCCTGTGACAGGAAAAGAACATTCATGGAGGGATTGCAGGAACTAGGGGCTGATGTAGGGAGGCCTTAGATCTGACACCAGAAAGCTTGAGATTGGGAAACAAACAATATTTGTACTCGGGAGGACCGGGGTGGGCTGTGGGTAGGGCTGCAGAGAGGGGTCTGACGGGCGGTGGGCCCCTTAAGGGCGTTCCTCTAGCCATAACTCCTGTGCCTCACCCCAGAAGCCCTTGCTGGATATTCCACCAGTGTGGGTGAGGCTGATCCCCTAAGTCACCTCTAGGCCTCTGGTTAAAGTACCACCATGGGGATTGGGTGTCACACATTAACTGGTAGCACCCGCCTGCCTGACAGAGCCAGCCTGCCCTTTTTGATAGGCAAGCCCCAGGGCCCCAGGGTCAGTTTCTGGTCAGTTTCAGTGGTTTGAAAAGGTCTGGTTGGGGGGGGGGGGGTAGGGAGCTGCCTTTAGGGATTCCTGCCTCTGATGGGGAAGAGCCAAGATGGTTACTGGAGCTCAGAACTGGAGCAGAGACTGGACTCCGGCCCAGTGACCCTAAACTGGATTCTGCTGCTGCCATTGCTGCTGTGAGTAGGGCTCTGGCCAAGCTACACAGACCCTAGGGCCACGGTGGGCACCAGACTCAGGAAGGAAAGACAGAGGCTCAGCTCTTAGCTCTTCAGCCTGGCCTCACTCCCTCAGAAAACCCCTTGTCCCATTCTGGGAGCTCTGTGGGAAAACTGGCCTGCAGACCCTCAACACTTCATCCCCCAATCCTAGCTCCAAAGTCAGCTTGAATCCCTATCTCAACCCTGATCCCGGACTGAGCTTTATCCCCCACGCACGGAGTCTTTATCCCAGTCTGACCTCTGACCCCTAGCTGAACCCTGACCCCAGGCTGAGCCTCCACCAAGCCTCAGACCTCTCCCTGGTTCCAGGCCCCTCTGGAAGTTTTTCAAGGCAAGGGGCTGGTGGGGGTGGGGATGGCCAGGCCATAAGTGAACCGAGGTGCCACTTTTACAGCCATTTCGCCTGCTCATAAACACCCCCCACCCGGATGAGTCACTGGAGGCTCCCACGGCAGCTGCTCGGGCAGCCCCCTCCCCTTGCAGCAGGAAGCCTGGTTTTCTCACCTCTCAGGAAGGCGAAGGGAGGGAAGCTGGGGGCAGAGGGGCTGGGAGGCTCTGCCCCAGGCAGGGAGCACTCCTGGGGCGCCTGGAGGAGGGGGGGGCCTCCTGTCAGAGACCCCCTCCTGCAGTAACGCCAGATCCACAGACATCTCCACGCAGGCACGCCTTGTCTGCCCCACAGCACGACACAGGCACACACATGTACACACGCACACAAACACATGCGCTAACGCAATGGGGCACAACGGCCTTGCCGCTCCCAGCTGTGCTCGGGTCCCAGGGTTGCCTTGGACCCCACTCACCTGGAGCCCACAAGGTCTTCCGGGTAGGGCCTGGAAACACAGAGCAGACTCAGGTCGGCCATGGAGAGGCCATGGATAGGTCTGAGCTGCCTCTGCTTCAGACCTAAGCAAGGATGTTGCTGCTGGGGACAGGAAAAGGCTTAAGTGAGAGCTTTCGCTTGAAAAGAAAAATTAATTATTTTTTACCAAGCCCTGCACCAGCCCAGGACTTTGTCCCAGACGCCTGGTGGGGGAGCAGAGGGAGGTCCAAGTGTACCTGTGTTCCGTGCCCTGAACTGGGCCCTCCCCCACCTCCATGGGTGTGACACAGGCCAGCCCAGCCCTTCAGGTGTGGATGTGACACGGCGGTCCTCCCCTTGCCCTTCCGAGCCTCTCTCTGGCTAACTCTTCTTCCGTCTGTTCTGGTGTCCCTGTCTGCCTCTCCTGGCCTTTTCCATGTGTCAGAAATTTCAGGGCACCGTGAGGTATGAGCAGAGCCCCTCTGAGTGACTTCGTTAAAGTCTTTGGCACCTGAAGGAATCAGATGGAGGCTACGGGTAGTTTATACCTAGCTCACAGGCAGAAAAACAGACCTGAGAAGGCCTCGCCTCTCAGCACTGGGCGCTCAGTGCTCTTCAGGCAGGTGACACGTGGGGACACTCATTCCACCCAGCCCTTGTCCTAATCCTGCAGCCCCGTAGCCGCTCCGTCTGTGACTCCTTGCCCACTGGAATGTGGGTTCTTGGCATGAAACCAGCCAGTGCCACTCAGGCTCAGGGTCTGCTTATGCTGTTACGGAGGCAGGGTTGTGGACAGGATGACCTTCCTGTGTGGTTCGGTGGAGTGAGCTGTGACGGAACCAGGGCTGGGTCACGACACCGAGAGCGAGGACGTGGACAGATGGGGTGGAAGAGGCCATGCAAGACCCTGGAGCCTCGCTCCTGCACCCGGAGACCCTGGCTGGAGGCTGCCCTTCTGCCTGAGCCCAGCCTGAGCTGGTTTGTGTCTGGAAGTCCCAGGCTGAGCCTGACGAGGTGTAATGATTCACGTGGCTGCTGCCTCTCAGCACATTCCAGCAGTAGCCCCCAGCGCCTGGCACGTGAGGTGGCTGGCCCCAGACCAACCCCAGCAGCTGGGGCACGTTCCTGGGGGCCCCCATCCTCAGGGGAGACCCTTCCCCAGGTCTTCCAGGCTCCTGGGGAGGACACCACAATTTACAGTTTCCAGAGCACTTTCTAGTTCACAGGCTGGAGAGGGAGGTAGAGAGCTTGTCCATACCTGGCCTCCGGGTGGGGGAAATGAGGCTGAGGGGGTAGACCAGGATGGCCAGGGGCCTGGAGTGAGACGATGACAAATTAGGGTTTATGGGGCTCCTGCCCCCCGGTGCTGGGCTGCTCCTAGGAGCGCAGCACCAAGGGGGATACCTGGGTGCACAATGGGGACCAGATTTCAGCTTTGCAGGTCAGTTTTCCTCTGGCCTCTGTCAAGCTTGCTGCTGCCTGACTCTCCACTCATGGAGCCTCTCCCTCCTCTGAGCCCCGCACGCCCCTCTGCTCTTCCTGCTGTTCCCACTCTCTCTGGCCAGGGCAGTGGGAGGCTGGGGCCTGTTCTGCCCTGACCTGTGGGTCCCCTTCCTGCCTTGGTTTCCTGATCTGTCATTCACAGGCCAGTTCAAGGCTTGAAGGGGCTCCACAAAGTGTGCAGGCACTCAGGGCTTGGAATCTATGAATCTGGAAACCTGAAGACCTCTCTCCCCTTGGGGGCCGCCTGTGCAGGCCTGGCTGTGCTCCTCCAGTGAGCCCCAGTCCAGGGCTCTGAGGGGCGAGTCTGGCCCTCAGCTCCGGGGACAGGAAGTTGTATTTTGGTCCTGGGTCCTCGGGAAGGAGGCAAGGGAGAATGGCAGCTCAGACCCAGTCATGTTTACTCGGGCCCGGCCCCCTCTGAGCTCAACAGGCCCATTCATCAGGAGCCCCATAAACCCTTTGGGGCTCCCTGAGGTTCAGAGCGCCTGGACGCCAGGACTGGCTACCGCCCCCGGACCTGCTGGGGGCCATGGGCAGCAGGTGGGGCGTGGGTGAGGCAGGCCTGGGGGTGGCCTTGGACAAGCCTCAGTTTCCTGACCTGTACGCTGGAGTAATGGTTCCTGCCCATGAGTGTTGCAGAGCAGTTGAGAAAATCGAGGGGGCTTTAGAGGCTGTGTCCCATCACGCCAGGCTTCTGAGAGCATGTCCTCAAAGCCCATGGCCTTCAAGGCAAACCTGAGACCCCACACCTGGCCTTGGGGCGGGCGTGGGTGCACATCCTACAGCGGTGGAGGGGGACCCTTGTTCTCTCCAGCACACAGGTCCTCATCTGTTCAACAGAGGGTCTCCATCAGAAGTGGAAGCGTGAGGATTGGTTGGGGCGTTAAGGAATGAGGCTCCAGGGTCCGTCCACCCCCAGGTGAGGACGGGGATAGCTCATGCCTCACACTGTCTTCAGGCTTCCAACTCCGCTTTAGTCGGATGGGGTCAAATATTGTCCCCTGGTCCCTTGAAATGGAAGGGAGGCAGCAGCAGTATTTGTTAGGTGGGAAGAACTGTGGCTTGGGGGTCTAAATTCCACCCAGCTGCCGTGTGACCTTGGAATAGTCCCTTCCTCATTCCAGGCTTACCAGCTCTCACCCCCTCCGCACCCCTGCCATCATTGGCTGGGGTTAAGCCCTTAGGGTTCCCATGCTGGGCATCTGGGTAGGGACCTGGTGATGGAAAGGGCAGGGTAGGAGCAAGCCCTCCCACCCCAGATGCCTTTCAACAGCGTCCTCACATGCCTGGGCAACCTGGCCAAACTTCTGGGACCCTGGTGGGGGAGGCGGGACTAGAATGGAGTCTCCTTTCCCAGACGCCTTCCGGGTGGGGTGTGACTTCCCACTCCAGTGGTTGTAAAATCCCCTGAAGCTTGGTGGGTCCCTAGAGAGGGGGGGTGTCTGTGCCTCGGAATACCCCCCTCCCAGGCGTGTTTGACACGTGTTTCCGCCTCTCCCAGCATGGGCTCCCGCTGCTGCTATTTATAACTTTTAAGAGCTCCTGCCGACTGCAAAGTTTTCTTAAACTCAAAATATCACCGAGGTCCTGGGCACGCGTTCCAGAGGCCGGCTGGGCCCTGCGGTTTGGAGGGACAGGGGGCCAGGAAGGAAGACACAGAAATAAGGGGGTTAGCTCAGACACGGGGTCCTGGCTGGGGGTTATGGTGGGGAGATCTAGGGTCGGGGACCCCTAGGTCTTGATACTGGGCCCTGCTTGGACTGGAGGGGTGCTCTCTGTGGGTGGTCCTTGGTCAGGCTGGGCCATTTGAGGACGGCGGGGCCATCTCTCTGGGCCTCAGTTTCCTCTCCTGCCTCGGAGAACACTAGCCGGGTGAAGCAATGAGCTGGCAATGACACTGGGAACATCTTGGGCTGGGACCAGACTGTGTCTGTCCGGCCATCCAGCACCCGGCACAGAGCCTGGCCCAGAGGCGCCGTGGACGTTGGCTGAACTGGCCAGAAAGAGGAAGCACTTGGGGAAGTTTATAAAACCGTGTGTGGGAGAACGATGTCCAGAGAGGGGCAGTGGCGTGCCAGAGGTCATCAAGCTCATTCAGACCAAGTACCCAGGTCTTCCCAACACCCAGGACCCCGCTGGCTGTGGGAGAGGCTGAAGGGTCCTGACTGGGGACCAGTGGGTCCCCACCTCGGAGGAGATTCCAGAGATAACAGGAGAGTGACTGTGCACACATCAGAAACTTCCCCAGAGCTGGAAGGGCTCCAGCAGCTGCTTGGACCCAGGGAGGGCTGCTCAAAGTCACATACGGAGCCCCTGCCTGCTCCGGCCCACTGCTCTATCTCTGGGGCACCTCTGCCTCTTCTGGAGTGAACGAAAAGCTCAAGCCTCACTTCCCAGGTGGAAAGCAGAGGTCCTGGACCCCCACTGCACCCCTTTCCTTCCCGCCTTCCTGAGCCGTATCGGGGATGCAGAGGCAGGGAGCAGGCATGCTGACCCCTGGGCCATCCAGCATGTCCTGTCCCCGCTCGAAACCCCAGGAACCATTCCTGGCCTAGTGAGCTGAGCTGGGCCCCACGTGGAGGGAAGCCCTGCCTCTCCCACTCAGTGCTCCGCACCGCTGTTCTGATTCAAGCATAACCACACGGGGCTATTGAGGGGCCCAGGGGGATAAGGGAGTGATGACCTAGCAAAGAAAGAAGTTGGAGGAGAGAGAAAGGAATTGTTCTGTAAGCTCAGCCCTGATGGGGCCACTCCTCTGCTCAAATGCCTTCCTGTGGCCTCCTGGATCAGATCACTCAGTCCCCAGCACTTGAGAGCTTACTGTGTGTTCGGCTGGGCCCCCAGATGCGGAGGCTTTGCTTTGCTTCCAGGAGCTACTTCCCTGTTAGCCCCCCTGGACTGGGGTTCCCGTTGCCTGAACCCTCAGTGAGCTCTCACCTTGGCCCCTGCTTCTTCCAGTCTGACTTGCCCTCCCTTCTCGGCTGGGAGGCTCTCCTATGCTCTTCTAATGTCCCTTTTTCTCCGAGGTCTTCCTGGATCTGCCCCTGCCCCCCCACTCCCCAGGAGAATGGGACCTCACTCTCCTGATTCTTGCCATATCCTAAGAGACAGTGAGCCCATGAGGGCAGGGACTGGGTCATCTCTGTCCTGCTGCGTCCTCCGTGGTAGAAAAAAACCATCATCTTGTCCTGTATCTCTGCAGGACGGGGTTTAGTGGCTGGAGCTTTAGACTTTGAACACTGTGCTCCTTCTTGTCCCCTCTCATCTCTCATCTGCTACGGGGAAGGCCTTCCCTTCCTGATCCTCAGTTTCCCCACGGGGAGGAAGGGAATCCCAGGATCTCAGAGGGGTCCTCCTCTGGCCCCTGGACAAGTCCCTGTCATGCAGTGTTGGAAAGTTCTCCTCCAGGGAGCCGTATGAAACTGAACCCGTCCAATGGAGAGTTCTTAGCAAATCAGGGAGCAGCCCAAGCATCAAGCTGAGGGTGACTGGAGCCCAAAACCCAAAGGGGAGACTGAAACCTGGGAGGCTGGGGGACTGCAGGGAGGGGCCGCCCCAGTCCTCCAGTGCAGGCCAACCCGGCTGTCCCTGTGGCTGCTGTCCTCAGTGGGGTGATGGGGGTGGGGAGACTGGCATGCCCTCTCTCTGGACCCCAAGGTCAGGCAAGCGGGGGCCGGAGGTGGCGAGTGCTCTTGGCAGCCGCAATCAATGAGTCTCTTCGTGGTTGTTGACCCCAGACTGCTGCAGCCAGTAGAGGCCAGGCCGGGGAGAGAGCGTGCTGATGGGGGTGGGCTGTGGGAGCGGCCCGCTTATCCCCTCTGACCAGAACTCCTGAAGGCAGAACCCCTCTTCAGAGGGGCGGGGTTTGCCATCAGGCAAGGCTCTTTGAGGGCAGGGGGCGCAGGAAGCCCCCAGTGCCTCTCGCTTATCTGCAGCCTTGGACGAGCCCTATAGTTGTGCAGAATTCCAGCTGATTGTTCCCTTGATGACTCGGCTCTGAGCTCTAAGCTCCAGCAGAGAAGCTTCAGCCTTCTGCTAGGGACTGAGACCTGTGCGGGGGTGGGGGGGTGGGCAGAAGTTGGTGCAAGTGGGGAACGGAGGAGACTCGGGCCGAGCATGCCCCGATCTGACTATGCTGGGGACACTGCTTGCCTTTTGAGCTGACCCAAGACCCCGCCCCATCCTGCCAGTGTGTACCCAGAGGTCTCTGGAGGGAAGAGGCTCCAGGAGTCAGTGATGACACCAGGAGCAGATAACTAATCCCAGGACCAGCACCTCATCATCTGCTTTGGATGGGGCATGATGCTTTCGTGTCCCCTAACATCCCAACCATCTCCCCAAAATAGCTTTTCCACTAGCCCTGGCTCCAAACCTCATGAAGCCCCCTGGAGCAGAGGGGCTCAAGTCCCGCCTCTGCAGAGAGCTGGGTGCCTGGCATTGCCCCTCTCCTTGTGCTCCGGCTGTGCACTTGGGCATCCCTGGGCTGGTTTGAGGGGGTCACTCCACATTCCTGGGCATCTGTGAGTGTCTGAACCTGCTGTGTTCTCCCACCCTGGCCCTCAAGGCCAGCCTGATGAGGACTTGCCTGTCCCTCGGCCATTGCTCTTTCCCTTTGCCCTCACCCCTGCCTGCTCTGGGGTCCAGGTTCTGGGAAAGGAATGGGTCGGGAGACTTCCAGAGAGTCCTTTCCCACGAGAGCCGAGCTCTGACCCCCGTGCTTATCTGGCCTGGGTTTGCCAAGAATAACACAGATGCTAAGGCCTGAGAGCCCCAAACCTGGGGGCGCTGACCTCCCCAGGCCCAGCTGCTGTGCCCTGGCCTCTATTTTCCCTCTGTGAACAAGGGTGGGGGTGGGGGCCAGGGAGGAGGCAGTGAAAAGGTCCCAAACACCTGGACGCACACACACACACACACACACACACACTCACACTCATGTGTGCTCACATGATCTCCCAGACCTCATCAGGCAGGCCTGCTGTGGTTCCCCGATTTCCCTGATCTCTCCTCCTTCTCGCTGCTCCTAATTCCCACCCAGAACTCTTTCTGTTCCAGTGAGCTCAGAGGTGTGATGTGCTAGGTGTGCGTGCATGCGGAGGCACACGAGTGTGTGTGCATATGCGTGCGACAGGCATGTACACATGTGTATAAACATTTGTGCAAACGCATCTATATTGTGTGAGGATTTATGTTTACAGGTGTGCGCATGGGAGCGTGGTTGCTCTTGGTGCAAGCCCCCGTGGACGGGACGTGTGTGCGTGTGCGCACATACACCCTTCCGTGTGATTCCTGTTGGCCCTGGCGTTGGTGGAAAAGGACCAGGTGGTGTGGGAAGTGTCTAGGGCCCAGTGAGTATTTCCAGACAGACAGGGACTCACAGCAAGAGCAGGTTAGCCTGACTATGGTATTTCTGAGTGTGTGTGTGTGTGTGTGTGTGTGAGTGAGTTGTGTTTTAGACAGGGTAGGTGGGGCGGATATATAAATATCTGCAGAGGCAGGTACCGGAATTGACCCTAACTATTCCTGGCTGGGGGCTTGGGCCATTTTTATGCAGTTCCACACCCTGGGCCACAGAGGGTGTTTGTGTGGCCACTGGAGGCATAAGGACACAGCTGGTGCTGGGTGGAGTGTGTGGGTCTGGTGGGGCCACCACAACTAGGTGGCGTGTGCAAGGGGACGGGGAGGGAGGCCCTCCAGGTCACCATTGCCTCTTCTGCCATCACCACCGTCACCCCCTAGTCACCCTCCTGCCGTCACCTCCGCCACCGCCATCGCTGAACCCTGCGCTGCCTACATTCCCGCCACCACCCCCGCTGTCACGGCCGCCCGTGGCCGCGCTCTCTTCCCGCACCCTGGTCTGGGGCCCCTTTCCTGTCCACTCTGGGCTGCTCGCGGGTGAGGCCGAACCTGCCGTATCCCGGCTCCCAGCTGAGGGCCCGGTGCGCGCGCACCTCGTCTGGTGGCCCTGGGAAGCTGCTCCCACCCTGGGTTCTCTCTTTGTCTCTGGCTTGCCTCACAACCCTCCCTGCCCTGTCTCTGAATCCGTCCCCATCTCTGTCTCAGTCCCCGTGTCACGTCTCTGCTGCGGTCAGTGGGGGTCCCCACCTCCAGTTTCCCCCCATGCCTGCATGGGCACGGAGTCGGGGGGGGGGCCTGTTCCCCCTCCCAGCCAGCAGGGACTGTTTGCCTGAGACAGTCGGTCCATCCAGTCAAACAACCGCCCAATTCAGACTCCTCGTCTGACTGACGGGTTTTTTTTTTCCCCCTGCTAAATTTACTCTCATTTTTGACTGAATTGGCCATTCAACAGAGGTTGTGTCCACATGCCCCCACCCTGCCCCGTGCCAGCAGATGAACAGGCTCACAGAGGGACGCCCCCAGACACACTCATACACGCGTGTGGTCACGGCCTCTCGCGACACGCGTGAGCACACGAGATGGCACACATCTGCACGCATGCGTCCACACCTCCTGCCACGGTGACAGTGTCTGTCCACCCTCAGACCTGTTCTGGGGAAGCCTTGGGGAAATGGGCCTGGGCAAAGCCCCCACCCCGCAGCCCGGGGCAGCCACGACCCCTGTCCTCCGAGGCCGGGTTCCTTCCACCCTCAGCCTGTCTAGGTGGGGCCTCTGGTCATCTGGGGCCGCCGCCGAGCCCCTGCAAGCCTCAGTACCAGTTCCCAGACCCCGATCCTAAAAGGGGACTCTTTTTTTTTCTTCCAAGGACAATAAATATTTGCTCTTTGGGAAACTGCTGGTGGGAGGGTACAGGGTTTGGCCCAGCGGCGGGAATGTCCAGGGCAGTTCAGGGAGGCCGCAGGCCATGCTGGCGAGGGACTGGGCGGCACCTGGCCCCGTTCCTTCGGACCCCTGCCTCAGGCCTTGCTTTCTCCATTCCTTGGCTCGGCTCAGGGGTACCCCTCTTCCCGTCCCTTCCATCTGAGACCCCTCTAGCCCCAAACTCACCCCCGGAGAGCCTTCCCACTCCCATTCACCCTTGTCAGCCCCTACCCCTTTCCCACACACTCAGGATGCCCGGCCCCAACTTGCAGTCTGACTCTTTGGACTAAATAAGGGGTTCGGTATTCTCAGACCCGTTTCCAATCTACCTCCTCGGACCAGTTGCAGAGGGCAAGACCGATGCCCCCCAGGCCAGGCCTCTGAGAGCAGAGCACGCCCCTCACACCGGGCCCCTAAAGTCAGGGCTCTGCCCTCCTTCTGTAACGGACCAAGCCTGGCCAACAGTCCCCCAGTCTGTCCTCCCACGAGGCGCTGGTCCCTGGAGGCTCCTGCCTGCCCACCCCTCCCTCATGCTCAATTGGGCTCCCAAATATAGCGGCCGTGGCCACAGCCGGCCAGGACACCACAGCCCCAAGCGTCAGTCCTGGGCAGGGATCAGAGGGGCAGGAGCTGATTATAGGTCCCTGGGCCAAACCCAGGGCTTGCCTGCCAGCCCGCTGGGTCCTGCCACCCCCACCCCAGAACCACAAGGTTGGAGCATCTGGTCCCCGTCAGCACAGTGGGCAGAGGGAGGGGCCTGAGGGTTGTGTTTGGCCTGCCGAGGACAGAGTTGTCTGTGTGTGGTGTGGGGGTGGTGAGGATGGACTGGGACTCTGGGGCAGTGACTGTCACCTCGCCCCACCATGGCCATTGTACAGATGGGGAAACTGAGGCCCAGAGAAGCCAGGACCAGCCTGGGTCACAAGAGCGTACAGAGTCTCCTGCTTCCCCCTTGGCCACTCCTTCCCGTCTTTCAAGGCCTGGGGCTATGCTCCGGGAAGCAGGCCACATCCTGTTGGTGGCATAGCAGCCCTGCTGGGAAGTCCTCTTTGGAGTCAGAGTTTCACCCAAGGCTCCAGGGCCGTGGAATGGTGCAGAAATTCCTGTCCTCCTGGTCCTCGTGTCTGCCTCGTGCCACCTCTGGCCAGAGTTGCTGGGCAGCTGCTGCCCCTCTGGGGGGGGCCTCAGTGCCCCCATCTGTGCAGCTGAGCAGGGACCGGGGGCCCTGCGTGGGGTCTGTGCTTATGGGCACCCAACACGTGGTGGTGGGTTCACGTCTATGTGGATGCACACGGGTGCCCTGGTGGGTGAGCTGCTGCCTGTGGGCTTGCCCACGCCTGGACGGGGTCCCCAGGACCTGCTGCACAGCAACATTTGACCTACTTCTAAGGCTCTGGGTCTGGCCCAGGCCGCGTTCTCGACTCCTCCGGGAAGTGTGGGCCTGCGTCCCAGCCCAGAGGCCTCAGGCCAGGAGGGGCGGGCTGGGGCGGGCCAGGACGGCCTGTGGAGCCTGCGGCCAGGGGGACAAGAGCCCGACCCTCCTTCCCTGTCTCTGGCTCCTGAGCCCAAAGGACAGCCAGGCCTTGTCCATCCCTCCCTCCCGTCACCCTCCACCACCCTCTCCACGTGGCCACCATATTCTGAGCTCCCCGAATTGGCTCTGACAGGATGAGGGACATTCCTCATGCCCCTCTGAACATTACAGGAAGGTCTGCCAAGCACTCACCCCTGCTGTTTGCCAAGCGTTTACCCTCCCCCCTTCCCCGCCCTTGTCTACACAGAGATGTCGGCAGTGCCACTCTGGGGAGCCAGCAAGCCCCTGTCCTGGGTCCTGGGTCCTGGGTCCTGGGTCCTGGGTCCTGGGTCCGGGGTCTGGGTTGACAGTCCTGGGTCCTGGGTCTTGAGTCCTGGGTCCGGACTCTGGGTTGAGAGTCCTGCTCCTTGGCCTGGGGTCTTGGGTCTGGAGTCTGGATTGAGGGTCTGGGTTTGGGATGCCGGGTTTTAAAGTCTAGGTCTCCGGAGTGGGGTCAGGTGCTGGGCTCTGGGTTCCAGGTTCTAGTTTTGGGGTTCAGATCCTGAGATTTGAAACCGGAGTCGGGGCTTGGGGTTCCAGGTTCCAGTTCTGGATTCTGGGTTCTGGTTCGGGATCCTGGGTCCTGGGGGTTGGCTGGTTTCTATCCCTTTTACGCCCCCTGCTGGCTGGTCTTCATGGTCAAGTCACTGCCTATAGAACGGGGTCACAGTGTTTCTTCAGACTAGTGACAGGAATCCCAGCCAGTGGGTGGGAGTGGCAGACGGCGCGGGCCTGGGCTGAGGTGGCTGCAGCTGCTGACTGTACTCCTGTCCTGAGGTGCCCCTTGCAGCGACCCAGGCTCCTACCAGTCTTCCAGCCAATCCCCCCTCCTCAATCTCCCCTGACACCACCCCATGGGTGGAGTTTAGCAATAGGTCCCAGTCCCCGTGTGAGAAATGGGTAAAACTGAGATGTTTTGGGACATCTGCTCATCCGACATTTATTGAGTGCCTACTGTGTACCAGGCTCTGTCGTAGACTCTGGGAATATACAGATGTGAAAGAACAAAATTTCCTCCGTGCCAGCTGACCCTCATGGGATGGGGGGGAGGGCGGGAATCCACATAAGAGACAAAACAACAAAGAAACAGGCTCGTTTTAGGGTGCACCGCGATGGGGAATCTGAGTGAGAGACAAGGCAGAAGGAGCAGGTCCAGGGTAGTCTGAGAAGGCTTCACAGAGGAGGTGACATATCACTGAGATCAGGGGATGACAAGGAGCAAGCCATGGCCAGGGTCCCAGACGAGGGGAGGAAACAGCCTATGCAAAAGGTATGCGGGCTGGAAATAACCGAGAAGGAGGCCAGTGTGGCCAGAGGTCTTCTGCCTCTATCCATGGGCCCCTCAGAAGTTAGGGCCCATATCTTCCCCAGCATTCCCCTTGGCTGGAGAGAGAGGGGGGCAAGGTAGTTGCCCCCAGAAGGCTCTGGACTGTAGTACCTGTGAGTCTGCATCAGACCGGTCACCACTCAGACACCGGGGCTGGGGGCACCGGAGGGGTAAGAGCCAGGCTCTCCAGACCCCACAGGCCCTGCCAGGATCTTGCCTGCAGGCTGTCCTTCCTAAGGGACACAGAGCTCAGGCTGGGACCTGGGAGAGAGATTGGAGAGCCAAACCTTAGAGTGGCCCTCCTTACTGCTCACCTGCCTGCCCACCATCCCACCCCCTGCTTTGCTTCTGGCCTCAACAGCCTGTCCTGCTGGCAATGGAGGAGGCTGATCCCTGCAGAGCCCCTGCTGGGGGCTGGGGATTAGCTTGAGGTTGAGAGAGGTCCCGCAGGGTGAGCCCTGGGGATGCTGTGGCTCCCAGGAACCAGAGCTCAGCAGTCAAAGACCTGGCCCCTGCCTCCGTCTAAGCCTTCGGGAGGCAGTGGAAGGTGGCTCTGTGCACAATGTCCCCACTGCAGGACCGCACCTGCCCTGTGCATGAAGGAAGGGGACAGAGGCCCCCCTCCCCCCCGACGTTCTCCCAAGCAGAGGACGTGGTGCAGTGTGGCTCCGGCTGGCTGCATCAGCCTGTCCCACCCCGTAGCACGGACCTGACAGCTGCCGGTCAGGAGCCCTATGTCACTCACCTACCCCTGTTCAAGCTGGTGTCAAGTGGTTTCTGAGAGATGGCAGTTATGTGTGGACGAAAGGAATGAGATCAGAAGTCTGGGTGACCCTGAGTGTGTCCTCTGCCCTGGGTCTTGGTTTCACCCATCATGAGTGAAAGGGGACTGGGTAGTGTCTCACTGGTTGTGCCTGTGGGTGGCTGGAGTCCCCGTGGGACATCCAGAGTCAGTTGTCTTGAGGGCCATCGGGCCTTGGCAGTGGGGCCGCCCAAGAGCCTCTCTCTCTGTGTGTCCTCCTCTGGCTGTCTTCTCTTGTGGTATTTCTGGCTTGTCTCTGTGGACCCTCCCCCCACCCCTTTTTTTCTCAATACTTTTGCCAAACATCTGGAAGGAAAGTGAAAAACTTGCCCCCCCCCCCCAGCACCGGATGTTGTCAGATTTCCAGATGTGGGGTGTTCTGTCCTCCAGATGAGGGGAGGCATTTCCTGTGTTCCAGCTTGGGGGGGGGGACCCGGCCCCGTCTGTCCCACTGCTCTACCCCTCTTGGTGAGGACGAGTGACAGGATCAGAGCGACCTGGGCTCAGCAGGTAGACGGTGGGGGGACCCCAGGGGGAGGCCCCTGTGAATCTCCCCCCCCCCCCAGGCTCCAGCCCCAGCCCCTCTCCACACCCAGGAATCCCCCCTGGGGTCTGGATGGGTGAGGCATTGCCTCTGAAGTTTCTATCAAAGGCTCCGGGCACTTAAAAATAACAAGGAGCACCTCCTTCCCACCCCCGGCACAGAGGGAGGGAGCCCAATGTGCTCACAAGATGTCCCCACTCTCACAGTTCTGGGCCGGGAGGGGCCTCATGCCAGCTCAGCCTTCCCACCACCCCCCCCCCCCCCGCTTTCCCAAGTGGTGGCCTGGCCAGGCTGCCCTCTGTCACTGCCCTCTGATGAGACCTGGGCATGGGGTGGGTGCCGGGGCCGGGGGGGGGGGGGTTGCAAATCTCGCTTGGCTCCCTGAGGTCCCTCAGAGGCATGCATAAAGTGGTCCACAGGCAGAGGGCGGTGGGGGGAGAGGCGATGGGAAGTGAGGTGAAACAGGAGCTGGCGAGGGGCCAGCCGGGTGCCAAGGAAGGAGGCAGTGGGGGCCGCTGGGCTGCTGAACTGTGCTCGAGGGAGCAGCACATTCCGTTGCCACTTGGGGCCTTCCCGGAGTTCCCCCCCCCCCCCCGCCCCGCCCGGGGCCGCAGCTGCCTGCGAGCCTTGAGCAGACACACACAGATACTTATAAACACCCAGACACAAACACACGGAAGTGACACTCACAGACACGCTCACAGAGATACACACAGACATGTGCGTACGTATAAACACCCCGACAGACCCGCAGAGCCAACACGGAGATGGGCACGGGCCGTTCCCCATGAGACACAGAGGCGCACACGAGGACCTCCCCCGCCAAACATGAAGACACCTGGACAACACACACAGATACACGCCTCCCACCGTAGACAGACATACACACACAAACAGCCACATGTGCGCGCGTGCGCGCACACACACACACACACACACACAGGAATTCGGTGCACAGATGGGAAATTTAACTCAAGAGGCGCCCTTAGGTGATCACAGCCCTTCTGCTCCCGACACAACACGCTCCGGTCCAGCCTTCGGGTCCTGTTCAGTGTATTGACTTGCCGAGGGGCATCAGGGTTGCTGTGCCTATGGGTGCGTGTGCATTTGAGGGTGAGTGGTGTGTTGAGCAGTGGCTTCGGTCCTCTCCTCCCCCTCCCTCTCCCCAACAGGTGATTGGGAGGAAGGGAGGGCCCTCCCTCTTCCCCACCCATTCCTGAGCCCGAACAATGCCCTCCCCAGGCCCCGAAATAGCCCCTGAGCTTAGCCAATGTCCTTTTATGGCCCTGTCCCTATTGTGCACTGTGGGGGTGGGGGGGACTGGGGTCAGGAGGTGTCCGGACAGGATAAAGGCCAGGCCTGGGAGCCTCACCTACCCTGCTCTCTGCTTGCCATCTCTCCACATCCGTCTCTGTGCTTACAGCTCCCATGGCCCCCAAAAAGCCAGACCCCAAGAAGGACGATGCCAAAGCAGCCAAGGCGGCTCCCGCGCCAGCGCCCGCACCTGCACCCGAGCCCGAGCGCCCCAAGGAAGTGGAGTTTGATGCCTCCAAAATCAAGGTGGGTGTGGGAGCTGGGTTTCAGCAGGAAGGATGGGGCAAGTCAGTGGATCCCAGAGTGGACCTACTCAGTGGCAGGCCAGACTCTAGAAAGTGAGCGCTGAGCGGACCCTGGAAGCCTCCACGCAGAGGTCAGACAGGCCCTGGGGGCTTTCAGACATCCGGAGGGCTGCAGCAGGAGGGATGGTTGTCAGACATCAGGCAGGACTCCCCCAGTGCCGCCGAAGAGCAAGTCTTTTGGTGGCTCTGGAAACTGTCTCTTGCCCTTGTCCCTGGACCTCACATCCTTGGGGAATCCTGGAGCTGCCTGGACCCAACCCTGTGGCCAAGTAGGGATCTTCCTTGTCTAGCAGCGGGGTCTCACGTCCACGCCAAGTCCCCCAGGGTGGCCTGGGGGGAGAGGATGAGGAGGTGAGGTCCCTGCCCGGGCTGGGTCACACTCACCCCTACTAGAGTGGCCGAGCCCCAGACTTAGTCAAGCCTCAGCTTTTAGGTAGGGAAGCTGAGGCACAGGCTGAGTAGATCATGTAGGAAATTGGTCTTGGAGCCATGACCAGTGGAACCAGAGATTCTTTCTCAGAGTCTAAACTTGGAGGGAGAGCCATGACTCCCACCTGTGGTATTTGCATAGTGGCACATCCCCCGTGTCCTGCCTGTCCCCTGTTCGTGGCTGGCCACCGGTCACTGCCACCCTGCCCTGTGGAGCTCCCCCAGCCCTACACAGCTCCTGCCTGTCCAGCCAGACCTGTGGCCCAACTGCACAGAACCGTCTCCCGTTTGTGAGCCCTTCCCGGGGCGCCTACCTTGTCCCTCAAGACCCGGGTTCAAATCCCAACATTGTTCCCTCCTGTTCACTGCTCTGGGGCTCGGTTTCCCCAGATGTGAAATGGGGTAATAAACCTTCCTTGCAGGCTACCAGGAACTGTTCACAGAAAGCGCTCTTTGGAGTTGGCTCCCTGAGCCCCAGCCACCCCCTGTGTCCAAACTCGTGTCCCACAGGCCCCCTGCTGAGGTCCGACCACTCCAGGCCCAAGGTGGCGTTGTCCAGTCTCCCCGGATCTGCGGTGGGCACAGACTCCCCTCCTAGAGGAGGGTGTAGGGAGCCCCTCGGGCTGGCCAGTGAAGGGCAGGAGGCTTTGCCAGGAGGCCAGGCAGCCTAATGTCAGCAGGCTTCCTGGTGCTGAGAGAGCTCGCAGGGGGCAGGGAGCAACAACTTGTTCTTCCCAGCACTGGGTGGGGACAAGCACGACAAGGTGGCAGGGTTCCTCTGCGCTGATGTGTGCCGTGGAGGTGGAGGTCGGTGGGGCTCCCAGGGAGCAGCGGTGGAAGAGGTGCCAGTCACGCCCCCTCCCCCAAGCTCCTTTCCCTCCTGCGACCTTGACCTTGGGGCGAGTGACTGCCGTGATAAAAATAGACCTGGTATCGGGTGAGGAGGGGGAAACCAGGTCCCAGGAGGCCTCCTGACCTCAGGTGGCTCTGATGTGGCCTCAGCAAACACTCACCCACACCCCCCTGGCCCCATGCTCTGCTTCGGTGGGGGTGGCCTCCGGCTTATGGAAGGGGTGGGTAAGACCCCATTGTAGAGCGGGGCCATGTGAGTGACAGTGCCTAGCCTTGAGGGCCCTGTGCGGGACAGGTGCATGTAAACACTTGCAGATGCACACACGTGTGTGAATACACACACGTGCATCTCTCTCACACACACGCGTGCATTCCTGTGGATATGCTCTCATGCTGACAGAAACGATCTGGCCTGTACCTTCCCCCTTCCCCCTCCTGTCACCCTCCACAAGGAGATGAGGCCTCCCGTCTCTCTCCTGTGGATGGTCCTGCCCGTTGGGCCCCCAGGCCTGCCGGGGGTGGGGGCAAAGCCAGTCTGATCAAATCTTGTGGCTTCGGACACCTCTGTCCAGGACCAGGGGTGACAGGTAAGGCCTAGGCTGAGCTGGGGACTCAGGGCACCAGGCCAGCCTTCTCACCTCTTCCCCAGATGCGGCCCCCCGCCCCCTCCCCCCACCGCCATCAGGGTCTGAGCACATGCAGACTGAAGGCCCTCGTTCTAACAGGTCAGGAGGGGGAAGGAGGCAGGAAGGTGCCAGGGTCGATGCAGGAGGTTGTGGGTGCTGGAACGGGGACAAGTCGGGTAGCCAAGAGGCTGAGGCCTGGGTTGTGCCCCTGGAAGTGCCTGGGAGGAGGCCTGGTCCCATCCTCTGAGCCAGGCACTCAGAATCTTTGGGGTCTCCTTTCAGATCGAGTTTACACCGGAGCAGATTGAAGGTGAGTGAGGGTCTTGAGCCCGAGGGCGGCAGGGTGGGGCCCAGGGTCCCCAGCCTGAGAGTCCTGCCAGCGCGGCCTGAGTGGGGTAGGCTGACCCTGGGCGTGTCCCCGGTTCACGCCCTCTCCTGGCAGAGTTCAAGGAAGCCTTCATGCTGTTCGACCGCACACCCAAGTGTGAGATGAAGATCACATACGGGCAGTGCGGGGATGTCCTGCGGGCGCTGGGCCAGAACCCTACGCAGGCCGAGGTGCTCCGCGTCCTGGGGAGACCGAAGCAAGAAGGTTGGTATGCGTGAGTGCCAGGCCCCGGGGGAGGCCGCAGGGGGGGGGCGCCATCTGTGGTGGGACAACGTGGGACCCTCCCTGCTCTGCGCTCTCCTGACATCTTCCCATTGTCTGGATGAGGACACTGAGCTGGTCTCAGGCGATGCCGACGGGGCAACAAGCAGTGAGTTTGCTGGGCCATCTGGCCCCACGCTGATTCGCCAGATAGGAAACTGACAGTGCAAATGAGCTGCAGCGGCTGGTGTGAGGGCGGCCGGGGGTGGGGGGGCACCCAGCCTTGGCCACCCTCTGCTCAGTGGCCCTTCCTTGTCTCCTCCACGTCTCTCTGAGGCTCCGGGCCCCAGATTCCCTCACCGTTTTTGCCAGAGAGGTTTGCCTACTTTGCCACCAGGAAGAGTGAGACTTAAGCCCTCTCCCCAGGTTCAAAAGTCCCAGGGAAGGTCTCTGATTGGCCCCTGGCCAATCTGCTGGCCAATCACAGGTTGTGGGGAGGGTGGGGTCTATTAGAAAATGACACTATCTAGGAGGGTTTCCCCAAAGGAGAGCAGAGGCGCTAGACAGAGCACTGCAGCCAACCATCCTTGTGGACAGCAAAGGATTATGTAAACAGTGCATTTCTCCGTTGACTGTGAAGTGCCTCGTGATGGTGAAGTGCTTTGTGAATGGCTAACGGGTGTAGAGAGTGCTTTGGGACTGTGTGAGGGCCACAGCCCTTCACCATAAGGGACAGCGGAAGGGTGTGCCCATCCCGCCCCTCAGAGCGTGGGACCAAGGACCATCTCTCCACAGAGCTTAACACCAAGATGATGGACTTTGACACCTTCCTGCCCATGCTCCAGCACATTGCCAAGAACAAGGACACAGGCACCTATGAGGACTTTGTGGAGGGGCTGCGGGTCTTCGACAAAGAGGGCAATGGCACTGTCATGGGTGCCGAGCTCCGCCACGTGCTGGCCACTCTAGGTGAGGGCCGCGTCCTCCTCACCCCTACTCCTCCCTCGCGGGGCATCCTGGGAGAAACCACTCGTCACCAGGCGAGCCTGTGTCTCATGTCTGAAATGGAGAGAGTGACAGTCAAGAGGCCTCTATGGCAGGTGACAGCAATGTGGGGAATTTAGAGACTTAGGTAGGGAGGAAGAGAATGTGTTGGTGCAGCTCACAGAACCCCAGGGGACTGAGGACAGCTCTGGGGACAGGGTAGGGCAGTATGGCATATCTAGCAGGATCAACTCAGTCCCGGTGTTCGTGGTCTTGAGGTCACATTCCAGGGACACGGCAACTAAGTGGCCCAGTAGGTTAGGCGCCTGCCTCTTGGACATCCAGACCCCCATCATCTGGCTGGCAGGGGCACCCCCTTCTCAAAGAAGCTTTTTTGTACAGCAAATGTTTATTGAGCACCTACTATGTCTGCTCAAAGCAGCTTTTCCCCGTACCAAACGTTGACTGAACTCCTACTGCGTGTTTAGCCCTGTGCTGGTCTCTGGGTTGTGTGTGTGGCTGGGGGTAGGAGGTCGCCCCCCACCACAGTGAGGGAACCCACACAGCACACAAAACCCAGAGGCAGGAGCGTGGCAGACTTGTCTGGAGAACAGAGATGTTGTCTCTTGGTCTCCTCCACCATCACCCCTCAAGGCCCTCAGCTTCACCCCACGGGCCCTTCCTCGAGCCTCAAGAGGCCGCCCTGGAGAACTGCTTCTGGGGACATGGTGGGGCTGGCCTCCTCGTGATGGGAGGACCCCCAGCAGCCCGTCGAAAAAAGAGGACAGTGCGTGCTGGTGACTTGAACGCCAAGCTGGCTTTTTAAGGACAGAGCCCAGGCTTGGAGGAGGCACCAGGCCTGCACCCCAGGTTCCACCGTTTTTGACTTGTCACTGATTCCCCTGGACTCAGAAATGGGGGTGATGGCCGAGGCCTTGTGAGCCGGGATGGCCGTGCCAAAGTGAGGTGTGGGAGCACTAGGGAGGCAGACCCACCACCCAGAGGGGCTCAGGGGGTCCCCGCACCCTTCGCACCTTCCGGGGGTGCTGACTCAGCCTCCCGCCCCGCCAGGTGAGAGGCTGACGGAAGATGAGGTGGAGAAATTGATGGCGGGGCAGGAAGACTCCAATGGCTGCATCAACTACGAAGGTGCTGCTCAGCAGGCCAGGAGCCGGTGGGGGGTCGGGGGTGGGGACTGGCACCCTAGGCTCCCACCCTTGGCTACCCAGTGCTTGAGCCCTGCCACTCACTCTCTCTCCCCTTCCTTCCAGCATTCGTGAAGCACATCATGGCCAGCTGAGCCTCCCATCGCAGGTGAGACCCCCACTTCTTTCCAAACCAGCTGCGGCCTCTGCTGAGAGCAGAGATGGCCTCACGCGCTGTCATCCGGATCCCTTATCGCCACCTCCCCATCCCCACCAACTCCAGTTCTCAGTTGGCATCCTGCTGCCTCGCTCCGCCCTGTCCTCTGTAACCAGTGACCGCCTTTGCTCTCAGGGAGCCCAGGGAGGCCATGCTGGGGACCGCTCATCCCCCACTCTCAGCGCTGACACCAGTGGCCTGGAGTTGTGGGGAGCAAGGGAGGGCATCGAGGCTCCTACACCAGCTCCCTCCGCACCGCCCTGCAGATCTCCGTGTGCCTGTCATCTCCCTCTATGAGCTGTGCCTCTCTGTCTTCACCCCAGGGGCTTCATGAATAAACGGCTTCTGTCCTTCCTTTCTTCCTCATTCATTCCTTTCTTCCTTCCCTCTCTCCCTCCTTCCTTCTTTCCCCTCTGTGGCCCTTTGGTTGACTTCTGTAATATGTGTGAGCCCCACATGGTTAGCCCTGGACAAAATGAGAGCAGTCATGCTGAGATCCTGCCTCCTTCCTCCCCTTCAAACTATCCTGTCCGGTGTGCCCAAATCCTCTGCGCCTGCGTCCAGGGACACCGGTAGGAGTAGGGCTGAGCTGGAAGAGGCCCGGGTGCCCCCCACCCCTTGCTCTTGCTCTCTCCTCCTCCCCCTCTCCCCTCTGGAGGTGGGAGCTGTGCTGTAGCCCCCAACACAGGGATGCCACTGGGGTGTCTGCACTGTCTCCTCCCACCACCAGTAATCGGGGAGTCACGGGGCATGGGCCCAGGGCCGCCCATGTCGCAGGTGGGGAAACTGAGGCCCAGAGCAGTCACACTGAGTCACATTGGGAATGGATGGCAGGGCAGGAGCTGACTTTGTTTCCAGGCTATCAGAATGGAAGGGGCCTTAGACCCCTGCCTGACTCAGATGGGGAAACTGAGGCACTCTGCCTGTGTTGTGGCTGTAGGCCAGAGGAAGAGGCCTTACTGGGGCAGTATCCGGGCTCCCTGGTGGGTTCCCCAGCCCTGGGCTTCTCAGCAGCAGATAAGTGTACAGTCCCTGAAATGACAGGGGGAGGTACATACACGGCCTACAAACCCCGTCCCGTTGCCCACACCCTGCTTGGGGCCAGGGCTCCTCCCCTCCCCTTGGGGTTCAGTGGGGAGTGTGAGGGGAGACTTCCTGGAGGAGGTGATCCACATGGTTTTGATCGGGAGGAAAAGCAATGCCCTGCAGAGAGGCTGGGGGCCCTAGAGACCGGGGGTGTGGGGGAGATCAGGGGCTCAGAGTGAGGAGTGGGCCACACAGGGTAGGAAACAGCCCGCAGGCCAGGAGGACCCAGGAGGTCAGGGCAGCTCCATCAGGGTGCATTTGCATGGCCTCCTGTGCATGTGAGTGCGTCAGCACGTGAGGTGAGCCTGTGGCTGTGTGAGTCGCTGCGTGAGGGTGTGGTGTGGTGGGGGTCCTGTCTGCAAGTGCGCTGGGGTTGTCAGTGTAAGCGCATGTGGGGAGTGCGCCCGCAGCGCGTGTGAGACAGTATGTATGAGGGGGTGAGTGTGCAGGAGCCTCACTCATCTTCCTTCCATTTTCTCAGAGTTTATTGAGCACCGACTGTTTGCCAGGCTCTCGCCTAGGCCCCGGGAACACCGTTGTGGAGAAAGTGTCAAAGCCTCTGCCCCGTGGAGCTCGCAAAGCCACCGATCATAAAGTGTGTCAACACGTGATAAAGGCTGAGGAGGGACCCAGAGTGGGGAAGAGGCTTTGTGGTGTGTGCGTGTGTGTGTGTGTGTGTGTGCACGTGCGTGCACATGTGTAAGAGCTAGGAGGGGGTTGACATGTTAAATAATGAGGCCGGTGATGATCGGAGAAGGTAATAGTTGGACAACGACTTAAAAAAAGAGGAGATAATACCCAGAATATATAAAGGATCTCTACGACTCAACAGCAAAATAATTAATAACCTGCCTCAGCGATGGGCAAGACTTGGGGCGCCTGGGTGGCTCAGTCGGTTGAGCGTCTGACTCTTGATTTCGGCTCAGGTCGTGATCCCAGGGTCTTGGGATGGGGCCCCAAAGGTTCTCTCTCTCCCTCTGCCCTTCTTTCCTGCACGGGCACTCTTTCTCTCTAAAATTATTATTATTTAAAAAAATTTTTTTTTCAACGTTTATTTATTTTTGGGACAGAGAGAGACAGAGCATGAATGGGGGAGAGGGAGGGGCAGAGAGAGAGGGAGACACAGAATCGGAAACAGGCTCCAGGCCCTGAGCCATCAGCCCAGAGCCCGACGCGGGGCTCGAACTCCCGGACCGCGAGATCGTGACCTGGCTGAAGTCGGACGCTTAACCGACTGCGCCACCCAGGCGCCCCTCTCTCTAAAATTAAAAAACAAAACAAAACAGGGCAAGACTTGAATAGACATTCCTCCAAAGAAGGTCTGCAAATGGCCAATTAGCATGGGAACGGATGTTCAACATCCCTAATTGGGGAAATGCAAATCCAGACCACTATGGGATACCACTTCACGCCCATTAGGATGACGATTGCCCACGAAACAACAAGCGTTGGCGAGAATGTGGAGAGACTGGGACCCGTGGGTGCTGTCGGTGGGAATGTAAAATGGAAAACGCCACGGAGGGTCATCGCAAAATGAAAAACACGTTGCCATATGATTCCAGCAATTCCATTTCTTTTTTTTTTTTTTTAATTTTTTTTCAACGTTTATTTATTTTTTGGGGGACAGAGAGAGACAGAGCATGAACGGGGGAGGGGCAGAGAGAGAGGGAGACACAGAATCAGAAACAGGCTCCAGGCTCCGAGCCATCAGCCCAGAGCCCGACGCGGGGCTCGAACTCCCGGACCGCGAGATCGTGACCTGGCTGAAGTCGGACGCTTAACCGACTGCGCCACCCAGGCGCCCCCAGCAATTCCATTTCTAAGTACCTGCCCGAAAGAATTGAGAGCAGGGACAAAGAGATACTCGCACGTCCATGTTCATAGAGCCATTATTCACCATAGCCCCAAGGTGGAAACAGCCAAGCGCCCACGGACGGATGAATGTGTATACACACAATGGACTGTTATTCGGCCCCGAAAAAGGAAGGACATTCTGGCACTTGTTACAACATGGATGAAATTTGAGGATGTTCTGCTGAGTGAAATAGGCCAGGTATGGACAAGTGCTGTGTGATTCCACTTGAATGAGGTACCTCGAGTCCTCAAATTCATAGAGACAGAAAGTAGACCGCGGTTGCAGGGGGAGAGGAGAATGAGAGTTGTTAAAGAAGAGAAAAAAAACAACAACAAGAAAGGAGAGATGGAATGTCTCAGCTGAGACAGGGGCCTGAATGCAAGTGGTCTCCCTGGGAGGTGACCCCAGGGAGCATGGGAGAGCAGCTGGAAGGAAAGGAAGTCTCTGTGGGGCGCACGGGAGCAGACAGCGCTGCGGACAGTGGGGGCTCAGCCCCACTGGGGGCCTCCAGAAGATGGCTTGCTGTCCTACTGAGGGGATAAGGGAATCAGGCTATCCAGCTACTCCTGTCCTCACTGGTTGAGGCAGGGCCTCCTAGGCAGGCTGGAACATTCGCGTGGGGCATGTCGGCATTTGCCCCGGGCAGCATCGAGGGAAGACATTCCCGCAGAGGGCACAAGGACGCTGAGCGGGAGCAGGCAGTGCCATGGGGGAGGCGGTGGGACCCGAGTCAGAGAGGTGACAGAGGGCCTGTGGCCACGGGATGGGCTTTGGTGGGTGCTCCGGGGAGATGTTTTATCGGCATCACTCTGGCTGCCACGTGGAGAATAGCCTGGGGGACGCCAGCAGAAGCAGAGTCATAAGGTAGGAGGGTCCAGGAGAGGAAAACAGATGAGAGGCAGCAGCTTGGCCCGGTGGAGATGAGAGGCAGTCAGACTGCAGATCACTTTGAAACCAGTCTCAACAACGTCTTGGGCAGGTTTTGAGGCTTTCCGGTTCCTTTCCTTGTCTCAACGCGGGCCACCCCAGCCCCAGATCCTGTCTGGGGCGGCAGGACAGGGACTGGGGCCCGCTCGTTTATGGCGGGGAGTCTGGCTGGCTGGTGGGGCAGCGTGCGGTGGCCTCTGTTAGTGGGGGTGTCTCCCGAGTACGTGTGACCTTGCTGGACTCTGGCTAGCCTCCCAGGACAAATGGTGGCTGAGGACCCTCACAGAAAAGCAGGGCCTCCCGCTGGTTACAATCAGGGCAGGGAGCCACGTGACTGACCGATACCCTTCTGGGCAGCCCCCACTTCCTGCCTGCCCCAGCCACCTCATTCCCGGACGCCAAGCCGGGGAACTGCTGAGCTCTCTTTCAGAAGTCTCCAGGGGCCGCATGGGACTGGGACATCCCAGCTTTTTCTTTCTGGGGATGCTCACCCTGGGCCGGAGTCCTGCAGGCAGGGATCACACCTGTCATCTCCAGGCAAGAAGCAACCCTGCCTCCAAGTTCATGTCTTTCCTGGATCCCAGGGGATACGTTGCTCTCTCAAGAATGCCTGCCCCTTCCAGAATGGTCCTGCGGGGCTCCCAGCCTGCCTTAGTTCCTGGGAGCTACCACCCCCCTCGGCTTGGTCTGGCAGTGGAAGGGAGCGTCCCATGTGTTCCCCTAAGACACTCTGCAGCCCGAACCCACCGGTCTTCCCGTGTGGATGAGGGGGCAGGCTGGAGGTGGCTGGCGGGGTACAGCAGGGGCTGTTGTGTCTGATAAGCTCTGGCTGGGGCGGTTTGGTCCCACTCGTTGGGACTCCCGTCGGAATATGTCTCTATCCCAGTCATGGTCATGTTGCCCCTCTGGGCCTTTTTTTGCCTCTTGTATATGGCTGTGCTGACCACGTGTGGGCTCCGGCCGCCAGCTGTAGATACAAGCGTCGCAGTGGATGGGTGGAGGGTTCCAGGGGAGCCACTCAGCTGCAGGGGTGAGAGTTCTCCTCACTCAGCATCCCCTCTCCCTCCCCCCCTCGGCTGGGTGGAATGCGTATCTGTGTGTGTCCCCGTGTGTTTGTGCATGCGTGTGCCCACAAGCGGGCCTGTGTGTTTGTGTCTGTGCCTGTGAGTGCATGAGTTGCCCGTGTGCATACCTGTATATGTGTGTGCTGCTCGCCTGTGCATATGGGCACGTGTGTGTTCCCCCGCGTGTGCATGTCTGTGTGTGTCTGCATGCATGTTAAAGTGCGTATGTGCTAGGGGGCTCTGCCGAGTCAGTGCTGGGCCGGGGGGACAGCACTGCCAGCCGGGTTGTGGCCTTCCCACAGTTGCACAAACACTGTCCCAGCTGTCCCCTCAAGCAGGGTGGTCTAGCCTGTGGCCCTGTGGCCGGTGGCAAGGGATGGGAGGGGACAAAGGGTTTGCCCCCTTATTGGCCTGGTCCCCTCCATGTCTCAAGTGCTTGGTCACGTGCCCTGTAAGGTGGGGTCTGATGCGGGGTCTCTCTATGGCTCACTTACCCCATCTGGTCTGAGGCCTGATCTCTGAGGTTGTTCTTTAAAAAAAATTTTTTTAATGTTTATTATTTTGAAAGAGAGAGAGAGAGAGAGACAGCGTGTGAGCAGGGGAGGAGCAGAGAGAGGGGGAGACACAGAATCCGAAGGAACTCTGAGCTGTCAGCACAGAGCCCAATGCAGGGCTTGAACCCACAGACAGTGAGATCATGGCCTGAGCTGAAGTCGGATGCTTAACTGAGTCACCCAGGTGCCCCCTCTGAGGTCTTTCTAAGGTGGCAGGAATATTCCCCTCTGGTTTCGGTCCTGGTCCAGGCTGATCCAGAGAGTCAGTGGGGCAGCCAGGGAAAAGTGGGGGCCAGGGGCAGAGTTCAGCCTCAGGACCCTAGAACCAACTGTCCCTCCTCTGTTCTGACGTCCCCGCATGGCTGCTTCCGGCTCTTGGTAGCCTGCTGCGCCCTGCATCCTCTCTCCAAACACCATCCTCAGGGATCGTGAGGTCACCACGGGGACATGGGTCAGATAGCACTAAGTGAGGGGCTGAGAAGGCCAGAATCTCAGGCCGAGGTAGAATGAAGTCGGGCAGGGTCTTGAAGACATCAGATATTATGAGAAGGAAAATCTCACGAGAAGGAAAGAAATCAGGCTGCAGGTATGAGAAAGGGGACGCTAGGGCTCAAAGCACTCAGCGGCAGAGGGGCCGACAGAAAGCTGATGAAGATGTTAAGAGAAATCAGAGGCGGAGTAAAAGGGTCCAAGCCACAGAGTGTATGAAATCAGAGGCAGGGTGGGGGGGGGAGGATGTGGGGGAGATAGGAGGAGAGGCCAAAGAAATCAGGCGGTGGCGGGTGTGACAGGCAGCCCTCATTGCTGTGAAAGTATGTGCTTGGGGACACCAGGTGGGAGGCTCTGCTGTCCGTCCTGAAGCTGTGGGTGGTGGGGAGTGCTGAGGGGAGGGGGCGCAGAGGAGCCTGTGGATGCCGGCCTAGCCACACCCCAGGACTGCCGGCCCCGGCCCCGGTCGCCTCAGAGAACAGCAGGAAAACCCCAGACCTTGAACCCGGTGACCCCGGCACAGAAATGGCTCCCTGGGGTTCTCCCAGGTCCCTTCCACCCAGCCCCAGGCCCGCCCTCACCCAAGTTTGGGGGTTATTTGTTCCCGCTTTCCCAAAGCCGCACAATCCTGGTTTGCCCAAACACTGACAGAGCACAGCTGGAATGTGGGGAGTGTGTGAGTGTGTGTACATGAGGCTCCCTGGGGCCGACCGCCCAACATGCCCCCTCCGGTCTCAGCAGCCAGGGCCCGGGGCCCCTCCGACAGGGGAGGGCCTAGAAGGTCAGGGCTGGGAGGGGGCCCCTGCCAGCCCCTCTTCCCCTGCCTAGCTGAGGACGCCTGGGATTCCACAGTTTTCTTCCAGTCTGTGTTCCCTTCTCTGGCCTATAGGTCTGGGTACCTCACCCACCTATCCGGGGAGGTCTTGGTGGGAGTGAGCATGCCAGAGCCTTTCTAGAGGATTGGGGGTGGAAGACTCTGGAACTCCAGAGATGGGAAGACAGTGGTCCTTGGGAAGTCTTAGGTCTTGGCCAACTTTCTGATTTTTATACTTTGGTCCAGCTGAATATGACGAGCTCCCCTTTTCCCCCACCAGTCCCATACCCTGGGTCTGGAGGCCTCCATCTTCCCTCCCCTCAGCATCTCTTCCACCTCACCTCATTCGTCTTCTGGTCTTTTCCCCTCCCTTCCTTCCATGGTAAGCCTAGAAGCCACTTAAAGGTGCTCCAGAATGGCAGCCCCAGCTCTGGAGCTAACTGGGAGAGGTAGTGAGCACCTTGCCCCAAGGAGTGTGCAAGCACAGGGAAACCCATTCTAGTCAGGAAGGCTGCCAAAGGGGTTCTTGTGCTGGTAGAGTTTGGAAGCATTGGGGTGTCCCCAAGCCCCAGGGCCCAGCTTGTGACAATATCCAAGAACGTGTTCATGAGAAAAAAGGAAGGCCCATGTTGGTGGCCCATGGCCTTTCCATGAAGCTCAATTTATCCATCTTTAAGGCCTGCTTGTCTTTCTTTCTTCCAAGATCTCATGTGGCCTCCTTTTTTTTTTTTGTTTTTGTCTTGAGAATATCCTTTTGTTTACAAAACAATGCTGACGGTAGCTGGTGGCTGTTGTTTTCATGTCTTTAGTTGGCAAAATAAGACCTTACAAGTCAATTTTTAGGTTTTGAGAAAATCTCACAGAGAAAAATCTGCAATCGACATCTCCCCCAACCCCTGGAAAGAAACCCTTGAATGAGGCCTAGCCTTTCTAGGTCTAAGGCTCATTGTAATCCATCCATCCATCCATCCATCCATTCATTCACTCATTCACTCATCCACCTGTCCTGTCATCATCAGATGCCTGTGCTCCCTCTGTGATGGCTAACAGAGGCCTGGCCCTGCCAGCTGGAACAGAGCAGGGAGTGGAGACTTGGCAGGGGCAGTGCAGATGAGCCCTTAAGACAAACGGGCACTGACGGGGCCGGGGCTGGGGGAGGGGGCACACAGGGTTGGGGGGGGAAGACGCTTCCATTCCCTTCATTGCAGACTCTGGGACCCTGTGATTCGGAGTGTCCCCAAACCTTTGGATGCCTATACCTGTTCCCACCTGCAGCTGGGAGTGGGAAGCCAGTGGCCACAGCCCCTTGTCTCTAGCTGCAGCACAGAGGCGGGATGGTGGCTGCAGAGACAGGACGGCACATGTTCAATGGTTTCTGACTCGGGGAAGAGAAACAGTGCTCAGGGCTGAGGGACAGATGAGGGGGGAGGCTGAGCACATCCCAGGAGCTTCAGGGGTTCCCTCTGCACGGCCTGATCTGAGTAAAGGGGCCCAGGGCTGGGAGCCCCCAGGAGGGACACACACCCAGATCCACAGCTGCAGGTTAAGCCAGCTCCGGACTAACTGATAGCTTCTCCGTCTCTCAGGAGCTCAGGCTCTGTGCAGTCCATGCCCCAGAGGGTGCCTTCCTTGTAGTAAGGGGGTCCCTGGGGTAGGTCTGAAGAGTAGAGCTGGGGGTGTGGGCAGGCCCTGGGCCCCTAGGCTTGGGTGGAAGGCGCGAACCCTCCAGGGCCACATCACAGAGTGACTCTGACCCTCTGAAGAATCTGAGGATCCGGTCATCAAGCCCCACACGTAGGGTGGACATGCCTGGCTCTCAGGTCAGCAGCGGCGAGATGGTATCAGGGGTGGCCTCCAGGGGCGCCTGGGGGGCTCAGTCGGCTGAGCATCTGACTTCGGCTCAGGTCATGATCCCGCGGTTTGTGGGTTTGAGCCCCGCATCGGGCTCTCTGTCATCATTGAGGAGCCTGCTTCAGATCCCCTGTCTCCTTCTCTCCGTGATCTCTCTCTCTCTCAAAAATAAAGAAACATTAAGACAGAAAAAAGAGAGCCTTCCACACTCAGTCCTCAGCACCCCCGGGGTTGCCTGCCCCGCCTAGGCTCCTGCCTCAGTTTCCCCCGAGGTCACAGTCCCTCTCTTAGGTGGAGGCCCTGAAGCCTGCAGGCTCGGGGACCAGGGCCTGGGTCAGACCCCATTTAACTCATCAGGACACAACCATCACCTGCTTGTGCTCCCAGCTCTCCCCCAGGCGCCAGGACACTGTGGTGAGGTGACAAGGAAAATGCCTTTGCCAGGTCCTGCTCTGGTCTTGGCCCCGCTCCCAAGTGTCCTGTCCTGACAGCTCGGCCTATGCTTCCAGACCCGTCTTGCCATCCCGGAGTGAGCGAGGAGGGACCTCTAATTCCATTCATCTGGAATGGGTGCCTTCCCTGCCGGCCTTGGGTTCCGACCTCAAAGTTGGGCAGGAAGGGGCCTCAGACACCTGGGCCAACCTCTTTTCTTCCAGGGCGAGTCTGATGAGCTGCTGTTTGCTCGAACACCCCCAGCAACAGGAAACTCACCCCCTGTTGAGGCGTCTCTGCTGAGTGGGCAGCTTCCCGGTTTTGGGCAACAGTTTGTCCAGGGCCTCCCTAGTTCTCCAAAACTGGGTCCTTAGAACTGTTGCTCCCCGGCCTGGCCTCTAGGTGACTCTCTAGGCTGACCCCAGCCCTGCCGTCCTCTGGGCTGATCCCTTGATCCAGGATGGGCCTTGCCCTCTGTAAGGTTGCTGACCCAGCCAGAGCTCGGTTTGTTAATGCCCTGAGCAGGGCGGGGCCCCTGAGGGCTGTTCTAGCACCTGCTCCAGGCAGGAGACGCCAGGGCCGGCTCTGCATTGTAGAGGGGGCCTCTGAGGTCACCAGTGTGGAAGGTAGCCCAGAGAGGGTGAATAGAGACAGGAAAGACAGTGTTACAAGAGGGTGACAGGGCAGCGGGGATCCAAGCTTGGGGGGAGGTAAGTTCAGGTGCAGACTGTGGGGGGGAGGTCCCTGCAGGTTGTCCTGGAGCTCTAGCTCCGAGCCTCAGTCTCTCTCCTGTGATGGGCTGGAGGTGTGGAAGCCTCTGCCGTTCTGAGCCCTGGAGAGGCCCCTTCTGGACTCTGAGCTTCGGGCTGGGGGCGGTGGGGGGCGGCGGGAGGCGACAGCTGCTTTGAAATGTGGAGAATAATAAAGCGAGGAATGTCTGAGCTCAGGGGAAAAAAATAACCCCCACCCGCTGGGCCTCCCACCCTGCCTGGCGTAATGAATTAAGTACAGGGAGGCACGTTTCATGTGGGGGCGCAGGCTGGGGGAGGCTAGAGGGCCCCTAATGAGAAACAGGGTCCTGGTGGGGCCCCCGGGGTCTGGAGCCAGGGGCCACCTGACCCGAGCCTTGGCGGTGGGTGCCCTTATTCCCCAAAACCTTCCTCTCAATCTCCCTTTGTCTGCATGTGAGAGGGGGTGGGGGCACTGTCCCATCCCGGTGCTGACCTCTGACCCTGGGCTGCACTCCAGTACTGGCTCTAAAAGTCAGAAAAGGGAGAAAGTGTAGCTGACTTGGAGGGACCATCTCTTTCTTCATTCTCACTCTTCCTGAACAGAGCACTGATTGGGTGCATCCTGAGTCCAGGATGAGGGGGCCCACGCTGCCCCCTGCTGGATCCCACCAAACCTGCAGCAGCCGCCTCTGACCAGCAAGCCCCAGGCGCCTGATTCCACGCCACCGCCTGACTTCTAGTCTCCACAGTCCCTCCCCTTCCTCCACCAATCCCTCTGCCCAAAGCAGCCTTCCACCCCTATATCCCTGGCCCCAGCTCACCTCCCCCTACCTATCTCCTTGGGACTTGGACATCAGTGCCTCCCAGTCCAGCACTACCCTTTCAGTCCACCAGTCTGGGGAATCCGGCTTTTTCACAGGTCACCTTCCCCCACCTCTGCTCTCTCCCTCCCCAGTAAACTTAATATTCTCCCAACAAAGCCCACACTCTCACGTCTCCACTCATGCTGTCCCCTCTTTCTTATCTGGTGGACCCCGCTCCATCTACCTGCAAAATGGCCTTCTAAAAGACCACCCCTTCCCAGGGGGCCCAGGGAACAGGAGGTACGTGAGTAACTTAACCATCAGCAATAGGGTGAATTCTCAACAAAGGAGCTGGAGAGGGGTGGAGGCAGGTAGGGGTGTTCTTGGAGCTTCCCAAAGAGCCTGGCCTCCCAGCTTCTGCTGGCTTGGGGCAAAGCTCCCACTTTATTTTTAAGAAGTCTGGCCCAGGACTTGGAGCTCCTTGAAATATTCTCCCCCACGTCCCTTCCCTCCCCCCACCCACTTTAATTAAAACCATTGTTTGCAAGCACATGTTAATTAAAAAGCAAACATGTTTTGCTAAGTAATTTGGAAGCTCTGGTTATACAAACCAGAGTCATTCCAGTTAAAAACAACAACAACAACAACAAAAAAAAACACCCTCACCCAGCTTGCCCCAGTGTCTTGAGAGCTGAGCCTGTGTCCTGGGAGCTGAGGACCCCTTTGGCTACAGTAGATGCCTGTCCCTTTAGAGTTTACACTCTGTGTGGAGGCGTAGCCAGGCCAGGGCATCCTTTCGTCTCACAGGTGGAGGCCCGGAGGTGACTCAGAGGCCTGGAGCTCTTGGCCAACCCTTTGCAAACGTGTACTTTGGGCCCCAGGGGCAACAGCTGGTGAGGAAGGGGGACAGACTCCTGTGCCCCATCTTGCAGGCAGGGTCCTTGTCTCAGAGCCACTGCCCAGCTGTGGGGTGAAGGGAAGAGGATGGGAGCATAACAATGCTGCAAGCCCCGCGAGGAAGGCTGGTGGGTGCTGGGTGGCCAGGGCTACCCCCCTAAGGTCTCTAGCACAGCTGGGGCTACAGATACCCAAAGCTGGGACAGCTGATCCTTTAGGTGAGGGTCAAAGGCCGGGACCAGCCTGATGGGTCAGGGGAGCCCTGGATGCTCAGAGACATCTCCTCTAGCCCCAGCTCCCCACTCTGTGTCTGGGGATGGCCACAATGCCATGTTCCCCACCCTGGCTCCTGGCCCTGGGGGTGCTGGGGCCTTGGAGGCCCTTCAGACCCTGTGCAGTAACCCCAGGGCCCATTGCAGGGTTCAGTGACCTCCAGCCTCTCCTGCTCCCCCCTCCCCCCGGCTGGCAGGGATGAGCGCATTTCCCCAAGGGACCTCTCTAGGCTGCTAACTACCTTGCAGCCTGCCTGTGGGTTCTCCCACTTGGGAGCCCTGCTAACAGGAAGGAGTTTCTTATACGAAGGTCTCCTCGTGTGGTCTCTGTGTGTCACTGTTAGCCGTGACCGTGACCCCGGTGTGAAGTGGGTGTGAAGTGGTCTCTCCTTCCCTCCTGAAGGAGGAGAGGGCCTGAGGATGCAGGGGTGGGGACCTGGGGCAGTGACCGGGAAGGGTAAGTTTGTGTGTGGGCAGAGGGGAGGTGGACGCCGGCACTGTGGGGCACGGTGGGCGGGCTCGTTGTTCTGCGTGCGCGCACGCACACACACACACACACACACACACACGCGCGCGCGCGCACACACACGGAGAAGGGGATCGGTGGCAGGGAGCCAGGAGACCCAGCTTTGTGCGGTCCAGCCGGCCCTCTCCCCTCTCCGCACTTGGTAGAATGAAGACTGTGTGCTGGGATGCGCGTAACTTGTCACACGCGGTGTTTGCCCCACGGGAACACACACACACCCTCACAAGCCACGACACGCGGTGACCTACAGCGACACACGCTGGCGGCCGGCTCCCGGGACTCAGCCCTCCCTCGGCGGCGCGCCAGCGACACACACAACACCGCCTCTCCACTCGCACCCACATTCCGGGCGGAGTCGCGCTCCCGCCGCGCTGCCCCGATCGGCCCGCGGCGCGGCGCTTCTGTTCCGTTCGCTTCCAGCGCCGGGACCGCAGCGGGCGGGCGGGGATGAGCTCACGCCGCCGCCCGCCGGCCTCCCCGGCCTAACTCGCTCCAGATGCCGGCGGCCCGGCCGGGAGCGCGGCCCTCGGGCGCCCCCTGCAGGGAGCGGCGGGCGGCTCGGGGCGCACCGCCCGCCCGGAAGGGGAGGGCCTCAGGCCCCCCGCCCGCGGTCGGAGCCGCTGCGGGTGGGGGTGGGGGGGCTGTCCCGCCGGCTCCCGCGTGCTTTCCCGGTCACCAGCCCACGCCCCTCCTCCCCGGTCGGCCCCGCTTTCCTGTGCTGTGTGCTTCCCCCGCCCCCCACCGCGGCCCTGGCCCACACCTCGGGGTGCGCCCCCTCCCCCTGCCCGGCTCCCTGGGACGCCCGGACCCCCGGCCAGGTAGGTGCTGCGGCTCCCGCCTCCCGCCCGCGGCGCTGGCCAGGCCCTGCCCACTCTCGTTGCTCTCGGAACAAACACCCTAGTTTCTACTGGGAAAGCAGCAGGGGCCTGACCACCGCCTGGTTTTAATAAGGAGCTGGTATTTCCCCGAAATCGCGGGCCGGTGGCTGACCTCACGGGGATGACGGCTGGCGCTGGGCCAGGGGGCGGGAGCCGGCTCCCGGGTGAGCCCCTGACGCCTGGTCTTGCGGAGAAGTCGGGCGGGGAGGAGGGCCTCCGGCTTCTAGTCCCAGCTCAGCTGCCGCTCACCCAAAAATCTGTCCATCTTTCTGTCTGCCGTCGCTTTCTGTCTGCTGTACTGCCAGAAGCCCTTTCCAGCCCTGCCCAGGGTCCTGCTTCACCCCTGCCTCCTTGTGTGGCAAAGCGCTCGACCCCTCACCTGGCATTTCCTCTCTTGTAGGACGGGGCTGTTGTGGGATTAGAGAGGGGACCAGCGAGGGAGAGCGGCTGTACCCCAGCAACGAGAAATTTCCCGAGGGCAGGGGGAGGGGCTCTCAGAAGCTGGGGGGCAGGGATCAGGCCTGAGCTTCTTGGAGCAGGGTGGCCGAGGCAGGGGTAGGGCCTGGGGAATTGGCAGCCTGGGGTAGATAGGGACAAGTCAGGTGTCCTGGCAGAGTCGCAGTGCTCAGTGAAGGGTCAGCAGAGAGGTGCACCTAGTCACGTGGAGACACGGGGGCCAGAATCTTTAGGCACTGAGGGGGTGGGGTGGGGGACAGAATGGAGGAGAGTGGAGCTAAGGCATCTCCGTAGTGAGTGGGGCCTCTGCCTGAGGGGCGAGGAGCCCTGGGAGCTGGTCCTGAAGTCCCCTCTGTAAACGGGGGACAAAGACTGAGAGAGCCAGAGGGGGACGCAGGATCCAGTGGAGGGACAGAGACTAGGAGCCGCAGAGGGAGCAGGGAGACAGAGAGAGGAGATGCCGCAGGCAGGTAGGCAGGACATGGTGGTGGCTGGTGGCTAGAAATTTTGTTTGTCGGCTCTGGGGCCTGCACCGTCCAGATGCTTGGGCCCCTCCTGCAAATGACAATAACAGTGACTAATACTTCTTGAGCACAGCACAAGCCAGGCACTTCTCTAAGCACTTGAGAGTTATCTACGTTCTTGCGCTAGGATTCTGTGTTTTCATTCAGACGTGTATCAAGTGCCTACCAGGTGCCAGACGTGTCCCAGGGGCTGGGACTATAGCAGTGGCAAGACGAACCTGCAGGCAGAACGTTTAGACGTGAAAGGGGAGGGCGGTTGATGTATACATGAGTGAAATACATAGTGCAGCATAGATCATCAAAGGATAAGGGGGGAAGACTGGGTGGAGGGCACAGCTTTTGAGAGGGTGTCCTGGGAGAGCCTCATCGGGGAGGTGACATTTGAGTACAGACCAAATCTGGCCTGCCACCTCTGAGCTGAGAGTGGTTCTTACAGAAGAGCATTTGCAGTCAATTCCACGATCCGGAACACTTAACACTGATGGTATCCCCTTAAAAGAACTCCATTCTTTCTCCTTGGTAAACCTGTATTACCAAAAAATAAAGACAAAAAAATAGTACTCAGTGGTGATTATATATATATTTTTTAATTTTTAAAAAATTTTTTATTTTTTAAATCTTATTTATTTTATATATATATATATTTTAGTGCTTATTAATTTTTGAGAGAGAGAGAGAGACAGAGCATGAGCGGGGGAAGGACAGAGAGGGAGACACAGAATCTGAAGCAGGTTCCAGGCTCTGAGTGTCAGCACAGAGCCTGACATGGGGCTTGAACCCACGAACTGTGAGGTCATGACCTGAGCCGAAGTTGGACACTTAACCGACTGAGCCACCCAGGCACCCCAGTTGTGATTATATTTTGAATTTCATCAATAAATATTTTGTGGAAGTTTGTTTTCTCTGTTCTATTTAAGTATGTGTATAATATTCTTGATTTTGTCTCTTGGCCCACAGGGCCTAAGATATTTAGTATCTGGCCCTTTACAGAAAAAGTTTGCCAACCCTTGTATAGACCTAGGAGGTGAGGAAATGAACTCTCTGGATATCTGGGGACAGAGGGAGCAGCCAGTACAAAGGCCAGGAGGCAGGAGGTCATGAGGCCCATCAAGGAGGCCAGTGAGGCTGGAGCCCCTTTAGTGAGGAGGGGAGGGATTGGAAAGGGTCACAGGGTCCTGGGCCAATGGTGTAATGTCAGTTCCTAGGTTTGTTTGTTTGTTTATTATTTTTTTAGAGAGAGAGGATACAAGTGAGCGAGGGGGAGAGAGAGAGAGAGTGAGAGGAAGGGGAGAGAATTCTCGTGAACACCCAAAGCAGGGCTTGAACTCATGAACCGTGAGATCATGACCTGAGCTGAAGTCAGTCGCTTAACGACTGAGCCACTCAGATACCCCATTTCGTAGGTATTTTTAAAAATGGGTGTGGCTATCATTAGTGGAATCGCTTGTTTTCTATTATATTTTCTAATTTGTGATTGCTGCAGGATAGAAGTTATTGATTTTGTATATTGATCTTTTCTCCCAGCCCTCTTAGTCTATTTTCTTATAGTTTTATTAATTTTTCAGTTGGTTCATTTCGATTTGTTTTGGAAGGCAAGTGCCTTCTGTATCTTCCTACCTGCATATGACTCAGTTTCTTCCTTTCTTTCCCTCCTTCCACTTCCCTTCTCCTTGCCTCCCTATGCTCTCCTCACCTCCTTCCTTTCCCCTTTCATCTTCCCTCCTCTCCCCTCCCTTCGCCACTCTTCATATTTAATTCCCTCCTTCCCCTGCTTTTTCTTCTTCTCCCCACTTTCCTACTTTCCCCTCATAAAAATGAGAATTTAAATTTTCAAAAGAGACTTGATGAGAGGTATCTCCATCAGGTACCTGTGATGCCCCGCCCCCCCCCCCCCCCCCGGGGTAGGGGCAGAAGGCTTTGTCCCCAGATGGAACCTGGATGTGGATGTGGGGACCGGGAGGGTCATACACAGACTCCAGAAGGGGAAGTCAAAAGAATGTCTGTGACAATCAAAAGAGGCTTTGTGATAGGGAACAGAACACTGATGTCATGTGGCTCTGAGTATAAAGGAGACTAGTAGATGGCTGTTCCTCAGGAGTCCAGATGTCAGATGGCTTCGGTGGGTACAGCCAGGACCTATATTTCACTCCTCTGTGCTCTGCCATCCTCAGGATCAGAAAATGTGTCTTCCAACTTGGATTTCTTTTTCAAGATTGTTTTGGCTATTTGGGGTTCATACGTTTCCATATGAATTTTAGAATAGGTTTTCCTATTTCTGCAAAAGAAGTCACTGAGATTTTGGTAGGGATTCCATTGAATCTGCAGATTGCGTTGGATAATATTATCATTTTAACAAGACTGCATTAAGTCTTCCAGTCCATGAATAGAGGATGTCATTCTGTTTACTTAAAGTCTTTAATTTCCTCAAGCAGTGTTTTTATAGTTGTCATTGTACAGTTGTTTCACCTCCTTGCTTAAATTTATTTATTCCTAAGTATTTTTATTCTTTTTGATGCTGTTGTAAATGGGATTGTTTTCTTAATTTCATTTTTAAAAAAAGTTTATTTTGAGAGAGACAGAGAGAGAGTGGGGGAGTGTCAGAGAGAGAGAGAGAGAGAGAGAGAGAGAGAGAGAGAGAGAATCCCAAGCAGGCTCCACGTTACTCCAACCCACAAAGCCATGAGATCATGACCTGAGCAGAAACCAAGAGTCAGATGCTTAACCAACCGAGCCACCCAGGCGCCCCTCTTAATTTCCTTTTTGATTGTTCACTGTTAGTGTATGCATTAGAGAATAGATATTTGTGGTTGATTTTGTATCCTACAACTTTCCTGAATTTGTTTATTATTGCTAACACGTTCTTCTTTTTTGTGAAACCTTTATGGTAAGATCATGCCATCTATGAACAGCGATAATTTTACTTCTTGCCAATTTGGGTGCCTTTATTTCTTTTTCTTGCCTAATTGCTGTGGCTAGACCTTTCAGTACTACGTTGAATAGAAGTGGTGAAAGTTGGCATCCTTGTTTCGTTCTTGATCTTAGGCGAAAGCTTTTAATCTTCCACTACTGAGTGTGATGTTTACTGTAGGTTTTCCATATATGGCCTTTATCATATTTAGGACATTTCTCTCTATTCCTAGTTTACTGAATGTTTTTATCACGAAAAGGTGTTACATTTTGTGGAATCCTTTCTGGCATCTCAATTGAGATGTCCCCTGAGGGACAGTTTTTATTATCTGCCTTTTTCCCTGTGCATTTCTTATTTCTTTGCATGTCTTGCAATTTTTTCACTGAAAGGCAGACTACAGGTAATATATTGTAGCGAATCCGGACACTGGTTCTGTGCCCCCTGGCCCCACCCCGGACTTATGGTCATGTCGTTTGTTTGGTCATTTGTTTATTTGTTTAGTGACTTGGGTAAGATAATTCTGTGAAGTCTATTTCCCTTCCATTTTGCAGTCTCTGAGATATCCTTGCTCAGGTTCCTGCACCCCCCCCCCCTTATTTTAGGGTTGATTCCTGAATCAGCATAAGCCACTCATTGGTCAATGGTCGTGTGTAAGCGCCTTTAGTCAGTTTTATTTTCACTATTTACTGTTGAATATGTGTGTTTATCTTGGAGACTGCTTTCACAGCTTAGGGAATTTACTTTTCCCCTACATGTTCAGCCAGGGACTAGTAGCTTGGGAGTTCCTTGTCCATTCACTCCCTAGAAGACATAGTTTGTGCACAGTGGTGTGTGCATGGTCTTTTTGGCTCTCTCTAGTTTTCTTTCTAGTTTTCTGAACTAGTTTTCTCTGTTAAACCTCCAGCCGGTCTGCCATTTCACTGGTCGCGGCCAGTGTTACGGAGCGATCAACCCTCTCTTACTTGCTAATCAGGAAGATCTCTATGTTTTAAACAACTCCCTTAGGCACGAATTTCTCTGCGTCTGTTCCAAATAAATTCAGTTATTTCAGACAGAGCTGCAGTGCCCTCCTTGCAGCCTGCCTGTCCCCCTGGGCAGAATGTTTGTGCTGCTGCTGCACCAGAGCCGAGGATGGGGGTGGCAGCCTGCTTCTCCTCGAGTGAAACTCCTGTTCCGTGAGTGGGCGCTGGGAAACAGATGGAATCCATGGGGCTTCTCACTGGCCCTTCCCCAGGTGGAACCCCTGTCCTGTGAGTGAGCTGGGATGGGGCACCCGAAGCCCCAGTGCTCTCAGCCTGCTGTGCCTGGGGTTGACCTTCTGCCCTGGGAGTAGGAGCAAAGTGTGGAAAGGGAGCTCCAGTCCTCCTGGGCATGCCTGTTAGAACAGGGCTTCTGCAAATGGACTTTGGGGAAGGAGAGACACGAGCTACCTCCTTCTTCTGAGGTGAAATCTTAGCCGGGGGAGAAGGAGATCCCGTTGTCTTGGCCACTTTTTCATAGCAGAGTTCCATAAAATGGAGCTAAGGAGGGGGGATGAGAGCTGGTTATGGCTGAAATGCCATTGGCTCCTGCTGTTCTTAGCAAGTTTTGTAGATTTTCTCGTATAAATATTTCTCAGTGTTTTGTATGCCCATAGGATTTTTCCAGACACCTGCCATCATGGTTCTTAAAAAATAACTTTCACCAGTTAAGTAGCTTTTTCTCTAGAGACAGAATCAACCAAATTCTTCACGAAGCCATTCTGGAAGTCCAAACTCCAAGTTTTAAAAAACTCGCAACATTTGCCAACTTTCAGGACATTTTTCTGTTATTCTAATTTCTGTTATGATCTGTATCTGCGTGATGTAATTTGTACAGTCTGAGTTCTTTAAATTTATGACCACTTTAATGGCCCATAATGCAGTCTCTCTTGGTGTATGTTTCACAAACACTGGGGGAAAAAAGTGTATCCTGCTGTTGCTAGGATAGAATATCTATAAATGTCCATTAGGTCTAACTCATTGATAGTATTTTGCAGATCTTATATATGCTTACTAGTTCTCTGTCTACTTGTTCTGTCAGTTTTTTAGGAAGACATGTTGAAGTTCCAGATTCTAATTTTGGTTAGGCTGTCTTTTTCTCCTTGCTCTGTAAATTCTGAGCTCTGTTGTTAGGTGTATTTAGGTACATACACATTTAGAATTTTGTTTATCACCTGTAATTAATGTCTCTGCTTATCCCTGGTAATATCCTTTGCTCTGAGGTTGGCTTTGGCTGTTGGTAATAGAGCCACTCCTTTGTTTAGCTAGTGTTTGCACCGTATATCATAGTCTATCCTTTTCCCTATAACCTCCCTGTTTTTATATTTAAGCTGTGTTTTTATTAAAAAAATTTTTTTTAAATGTTTATTTCTTTTTCTTTTTTTTTTTTTAATTTTTTTTTCAATGTTTATTTATTTTTGGGACAGAGAGAGACAGAGCATGAACGGGGGAGGGGCAGAGAGAGAGGGAGACACAGAATCGGAAACAGGCTCCAGGCTCCGAGCCATCAGCCCAGAGCCCGACGCGGGGCTCGAACGCACGGACCGCGAGATCGCGACCTAGCTGAAGTCGGACGCTTAACCGACCGCGCCACCCAGGCGTCCCCAAATTAATGGAGTATTTTTTATGATTCTATTTTATCTTTGCTGTGGTCTTATTGACAGTTATGTAACTGTTTTTCCTGATTTCCCTAGAGTTTACAGTATATATCTTTCATTAATTGCCCTCTTCTTTCAAATAATACTATTTGCTTTTCAGGAAGTGCAAGGACCTTATAACAGTATCCTCTCTATTCTTTCTCATTCCTGTATTAGTTTTCTATTGCTGTCTATGCTATAGTCAAATCATTTGGACGATAGCTAATGTTTTTTGCATCAGAAGTTATGTCAAGCTGCTTTATACAGTTCTTGTGCTGTTCAAAGTTAAACTAAGCAAGATATGCATGCCCACACAAATTTGCAGTGAATATATTTTCTGAGCTTTCTGCTATCATTCCAGAAGCAGTTTCTGGACCTCTGCGTAAGTGCCGCGAAGGAAATTTACATATTTCAAACCCATTTAACTGTAAAGTCGAGGGGCTTGCACCTCAACTCCAGTGAAGTGATTAATTTGCGATGTAATGACATGATGAAAGGCAAGCATCAAGAGAAAAACTTAAAATAGCTCATTAAAGCCTTCCAAGGGAAGAATATGCTTGAAGCTATAGGTTCATGGATTAATATCAGCATTTGGCAACGCTGCATGAAAAGCCATTTTAAAAATTAAATGCATAAAATATTATAGATCACCATTAACAGAAATATGCAATTGATTTTGATGATAGAGAACACTAGTTTTTTTTTATTTTGTTATTTTATGAATATAATTTATTGTTAAATTGGCTTGCATACAATAACCAGTGCTCATCCCAACAAGTGCCCTCCTCAATGCCCATCCCCCCCCCCCCATCCACCCTCAGTTTGTTCTCTGTATTTAAGAGTTTCTTGTGGCTTGCCTCCTTCCCTCTCTGTTTGTAACTATTTTTTCCCCTTCCCTTCCCCCATGGTCTTCTGGTAAGTTCCTCAAGATCCACATATGAGTGAAAACATATGATATCTGTCCTTCTCTGACTGACTTAGTTCACTCAGCATAATACCTTCCAGCTCCATCCACGATCCTGCAAACAGCATGATTTCATTCTTTCTCATTGCCAAGTAGTATCCCATGGTAGATATAAACCACATCTTCTTTATCCATTCATCAGTTAATGGGCATTTAGGCTGTTTCCATAATTCGGCTATTGTTGAAAGCACTGCTGTAAACATTGGGGTACACATGCCCCTATGTATCACCACTCCTGTATCCCTTGGGAAATTCCTAGTAATGCTGTTGCTGGGTCGTAGGATAGTTCTATTTTTAATTTTTCGGGGAACCTCCACACTGTTTTCCAGAGTGGCTGCACCAGTTTGCATTCCCACCAATGGTGCAAAAGGGTTCCCGTTTCTCTACATCCTTGCCAGGCTCTGTAGTTTCCTAATCTGTTCATTTTAGCCACTTTGATCCGTGTGAGGTGGTATCTCAATGTGGCTTTGATTCGTATTCCCCTGATGAAGAGTGACGTTTGAACATCTTTTCATGGGTCTATTGGCCATCTGGATGTCTTCTTTGGAAAAGTGTCTATTCATGTCTTCTGCCCATTTCTTCACTGGATTATTTGTTTCTTGGGTGTTGAGTTTGCTAAGTTCTTTGTGGATTTTGGATACTAGCCCTTTATCTGATATGTCATTTGCAAATATCTTTTCCCATTCCATTGGTTGCCTTTTAGTTTTGTTGATTGTTTCCTTTGCAGTGCAGAAGCTTTTTATCTTAATGAGGTCTCAATAGTTCATTTTTGCTTTTAATTCTGTTGCCTTTGGAGATGTGTCAAATAAGAAATTGCTGTGGCTGAACTCAAAGAAGTTGTTGCCTTCTTTCTCCTCTAGGGTTTTGGTGGTTTCCTGTCTCACATTTAGGTCTTTCATCCATTTTGAGTTTATTTTTGGATAACACTAATTTTAAACCCAGTTAGGTAAATTGTTATTCTCCCCCCAAATAATCTCATTCTTCTCACTGGTAGATTTGTATGATAAAATATTATACCCAATTACTATTATTACTACATATTTTTTTAATTAAAAAAATTTTTTTAATCTTTATTTATTTTTGAGAGAGAGACAGAGTGTGAGCAGGGGAGGAGCAGAGAGAGAGGGAGACACAGAATCCGAAGCAGGCTCCAGGCCCTGAGCTGTCAGCACAGAGCCTGACATGGGGCTCGAACTCATGAACTGTGAGATCATGACCTGAGCCCATGAACTGTGAGATCATGACCTGAGCCGAAGTCAGACACTCAACCGACTGAGAGCCACCCAGGTGCCCCGATTATTACTATATTTTTATGGAAAAAGTTTCTTCTTTTTATAGAAAAGCCTACATAATATCCTCAGTTGTATCTCAAAATCCTAAAATATTTGCTCTTTGGCTCTTTATAGAAAACATTTATTGACCTCTGAACTAGAGTCTTCAAATATGTTCATCAGAGTATTTAAGATTCCCTGTGTGGTAGTTCCAAACCTCATGTCATATCTGCATCTAGTTCTGTTGGTTGCTTTGTCTCTTGACACCATGTTGTTAGTTTTCTTTTCATTGAGTGTCTCATCATTTTTTGTTAAAACTAGTCATTTTGTGTAGGCGAACAGAGACTTAAGTAAACACTGTGCTCAGAAATGGCCATGTCTTGGGGCACCTGGGTGGCTCGGTCGGTTAAGTGACCGACTTCAGCTCAGGTCATGATCTCAGGGTTCATGAGTTCGAGACCCGCATCGGGCCTGTGCTGACAGCTCAGACCCTGCAGCCTGCTTCGGATTCTGTGTCTCCTTCTCTCTTTGCTCCTCCCCCGCTCATGCTCTGTCTGTCTCTCTCCTTCAAAGATAAATAAAAATATTAAAAAGCAAAAAATGAAATGGTCACGTCTTTTCTTTAGTAGAGTGTATTGAGACAGTCATGCCCAGTTTTGTTGTATGGTTACCCTCCATGTGTACCAGGCTTGAAATTCTTCTGTTATTTTTTGCTTAGAGTGGTGGTTGATTTGTTGGATTGTTTCTCCGTGTCTGTTCCACACTCGGGACAGTCTTCTCTGTGCTTATGTGACAAAGAGGGCGTCTTTCCACACTTTTACCCCTCCTTTAGCAGTAAACTGCGGTTACTTGTTCCTGGACACTTGCTAGTCTAGTAGGGGAGGGAGGAGGTGGGGCATTCTTTGTTTTTCTGGCTCAGCGCCTCACCGTCTGGCAGGTGCTATATTCTTGGCTCTCAGAGACGAGGCCTTCTCAGTGATCTTGACTCTCTCCCAGCATAGGCGAGAGAGTCTGATCTGGCTCCTTCCTTAGGGGTAGAAGTTGTTTTATGTTCTCTTCCTCCAGCTACAGTAGGCTTTAACTTGCGCCCTGAAAGGCAGGTCGCGGAGTGGAGAGAGGGCCCCGGTGGAACCCAGTGCGCGACGTTTGGCACGCCAGTGGGGCCCCCAATCCGGGAGCTCTAGTTCCGTTGCTCGCGCGCATGCGCAGACCCGTCCACCTGCCTCCGCGAGGGGAGCCGCGAGGGGGCGCCGTACCAGCCGGCTCATGGTGTCCCCCACTGGCGGCTCCCCGGGCCTCCTACTCTGGCTCCTGCTCCTCCAGCCGCAGCTCAGTGGGGGGCGGGGCAGGTTGACGCCGTCCCCACTCTCCCCTTCGCCCTTGGGAGGCGGCCACGAGGACCCTGATGCCACCGTGTGGAGGGTTGCGGGACCGTCTACCACCCCCGAGCCCCAAGAATCTGCCCCAGTGTCCCAGTTGGTGGGATTGATCCCAGGTGACACTTGGCGTTGGGGGCCCTGGGCAGGTGGCTGAGGCACCAGAGTGGGAACCAGTGCTCTCGGGGAGTGTGGGGGAGCCAGGGTCCCTCCACCTCCCCGCCCCCCCACCCCCCGGGGGGGTGGTCTGAGGAATGCAGCACCGCTTGTGGAGTCTGAGCGGGATGCCACTCGGCCTCGCGGGTACGTGGCCTGGGGACGTCATAACACCGTCCTGGAGTCAAGGAGGCCGTGGCCTTCTCACGTGTCCAAGGGGCACCTGGGCCTTTGCTGGGAAGCCTGGGGAGCAGGGCCTGTTTCTCTGAGGTTCTTCCCCCTGCGCTGTTCTTACCCCAGGGTGTGGCCAGGTAAATGCGAAAATCTTGGGAGGACAGGAGGCTGAAGACGGGAAGTGGCCCTGGCAGGTGAGCGTGAGGATCAGAGGCAAGCACGTGTGCGGAGGTTCCCTCATCACACAGCAGTGGGTACTGACTGCAGGCCACTGTATTTTAAGGTGAGGAGTGAGTGACAAGTGGAGACTTGAGAGGTTTGGGTTTTTTTTTTAAATTTTATTTTAGAAAGAGAGTGCACTAGGGGGGAGAGGGGCAGTTGGGGGGAGGTGGAGAGAATCCCAAGCAGACTCAACGCTCAGCGCAGAACCCTGGGCAGTGAAGGGGAGGGGGGGGGGGAGGGGGGAGGGGGATAATCCCACCCCCCTTAGGATCAAGACCTGAGCTGAAATCAAGAATCGGATGCTCAACAGACCGACCCACCCAGGCACCCTGAGACTTGAGAGTTTTGAAGCCAGTCCTGCTCTCCTCAAATACCTAGTAGGTTCTGTTGCCCTGGCGAGTTGGCAGAACCCAAGCCCAACCCAACGCAGCCAAAGCACACCCACTTAAAAATGGGCGGGGTCTGCGCTGGGAGTGTGGTTACCAGGAATACTAATTCCGAGAACAAAACCAATCGTTTGGATGAGCAGACCAGTTTTGAGAGTCGGTAAGGAGGGATTCCTGGTGTTGGGCCAGTGGAGAGAGTGGTGAGGGAGGTTGGGACCATATTGGGAAACATCTGCCATGTGTGGAAAAGGCACACGGGATGCTTCCTGGGGTCTCTCTGAGGGGGCACATCTTCTTCTCTCCCACAGCCGTTTCCACTACAATGTCAAGATGGGAGATCGGAGTGTCTATAAAGAAATCACAAGTGTGGTGGTCCCCGTCCGAGACATCATTGTCCACCCTCAGCTGTCAGTAGTTGGAACCATTCAAAAGGACCTTGCCCTTCTCCAGCTCCTCTACCCTGTAAACTTCACCATGACCATCCAGCCTATATGCATCCCTCAGAAGACTTTCCGGGTGGAAGCTGGGACCACGTGCTGGGTGACCGGTTGGGGCAGAAAAGAAGAATATGGTGAGACTGTGAGGCAGGAAGCCGACCCAGGAAGAGGGAGACAGCTTTAGCCCTGCATTAGGCAAACAGGCTAAAGAGAGGGACAGGGAAGCAGACGGCCTGGCAGAGGGGTGAGGGGACAGCGGTTTAGCAGCAGCCAGGGTGATGGTTCCTGATTGGCTTGAGGACACTGATTGAGGACTTTTGTTGCAACACAAGTATTTCATGGTAGCCATTTAGGAAAGGCACCGGTCCCGGGAACTGGAGCTACTCTCAGGAGAAGAAATACAGGGGTGAAATCTCTTTATGGAGATTCGTGAGGGACCATGCCTGGCTGGCTTGGGTTTTTTTTTTTTTTTTAGGTTCCCTGGGGACCGAGCCAGATGCTATGGAATTCTATTCAGGGTGGCTTTCTGCTCAGCAGGTGAGGAGTGGTTTGCCAGCCAGAGCTGTCCCTCTCTGAAAGTATGTTGGTGGTTAGGGAGCTTCCTGTCCTTTTGAGTACAGGCAGAGCCAGAAGGTCGCTGTTGCTGAGGCTATAGGGCCCCCATCTCTGGGAAGAGTCTGGACTGGTAACCCTGGGGCACATTCGAGAGTCTGTGATCCTGCTCAAAAGTAAAGATACGTTACTGATGCACGGAATACCTGTCACGATTACCACTGATACTCAGGGTAACAGATGCCTGATGATCATTTCTCAGGCTGGTAAGGCCTTGCCTCTTCCTGTCCAGATCGGTTCTTCTTTATCCTGTCTTGGTTTTAGTTCTTACCTCCTTTTAATCCCCGTGTCAACTTTGGGCCTCAGTTTCCTCCAGAGTCTAACGGGGACGATACCCACCGCCCTGCCTTTCTCAAAGGGGGTTCTAGGTGCTTCGGGGCTTACTGTCCACCTGCGCACAACCACCCACTGCTGAGTTTCTTTACTGGTAGGTGGCGACCTTATTACCTCTGTTCTCCATGAGGTCGACCAAGACATCATCCACCATGAAAAATGTAATGAGATGATTCAGAAAGCCATGAAAACAACTAGGGATGTCGTACTGGAAGGAATGCTCTGTGGCTATAAAGGCGCAGGAAAGGATTCATGTCAGGTAAGTTCACGGACGCTTTCCTACCTCTGTAGCGAGGTTGTTCCCTCCCAGTTTCCTCATTCGCAAGTGGCACGGCCTCCTCCTCCCTTGTGACTCCCCTGAGCTGGCCTGACCTGTTTCTTCAGAGGGGAGCAGTCCTTGCTGGCCTGGGGGCACTGCCACGGTGTGGGGAGGCTGGGGCAGGTAACGCTAATAACAGAAGTCCCTTTGATTGAGTTCCTCCTCTGTGGCACTTACGGTGTGAGCCAGTGTGGGTGTTGACCCCCACTAGCTCTGTGAACCCAGATCATGACGCCGCGGCATAGACATTGTAGCGATTATACAGATGAGGTGAGGTCCAAAGATATCAGCTCCAGGTTCCCCCGTGGGTGCTTGCAGGACTCCTAGAGGATGAGTGTTTGGGTTTCTTGGAAAGAGAACAGCATTGTAGGGAGAGGGATCAGCATGTGGAGCAGCTCAGAGGTCCCAGGGAACGTGTCACATTTAAGGGAACGTTTTCCAGGTCTGGACCAAATGAGGTGGCAAATGTGGCCAGAGAAGAGAAGAGGGTTGGAGTCAGAGTACGTGTGGCCTGGAGTGCTGGTCCAAGTTTCTAGACGCCGTCTGGGCAGGACTGTGGGCTAGACGTTTGTTTCCATCATCTAGGCGATGGTGCTGAGTCCCGAGCGGGACGTGGGGGGATGAGGGGGTGAAGGAGGTGTGTCCGACGTTGAATCTTGGGTAACTGAGTGCTGTTGAGGGAGGGGGCTCGGGAGAGGTTAGGAGGGCTGTCTGTTTCTGTCTGAGCTGGTTGGTGCGGGGCCATCCGAGCGGGTCTGGGAAGGACGTGCGGTGCTCTGGGTGAGGTGGGGGGTATACGGGATGTCTGGGAGGGGATCTTCCAATATGGAGGCAGCTGGCTATATGGGTTAGGAGTCCTAGAGAAACTGTTAGCTAGATAGATGGATTGAGGGGGCTGCCAAGAAGAGGTGATATTCCAAATGTTTTCACAGCCACTGTGGTTTGGGCAGTGACCGGTTAAAATATCCTCCTGAGGATATTAAAGTTTTCCCATTAACTTTTCTATTTTTTTCAAAAAGGTTTTTATTTTTAAGTAATCTCTACACCCAGCATGGGGCTTGAACTTACAACTCCAAGATCAAGAGTTGTATGCTCCACCGATGGAGCCATCCAAGGTGCCCCTGCCCATTAACTTTTCAGTTCTTAGTTCTCATATTTGCAGAAAGCTGGGCCTGATAGGTGCCTGGGGGAACTTCCCCATGTGCCTGAGTCCCTGGTGCCTTGCAGGGCAGTGAGCCTGCTCTGACTTGGATGGCCTTGCATGCCTGTTTGTTTCTTTCTCTTTCTACAGGGAGACTCTGGGGGCCCTTTGGTCTGTAAATTTAAGGACACATGGGTCCAGGTGGGACTCGTGAGCTGGGGCTTAGGCTGTGGTCGTGGAAATGTGCCTGGAGTTTATACAGACATTGCTGCCTACTCTAAGTGGATAGTTGAAGTGATAAACCGGGCTGCCTCTTTGTATCCAGTGGTGTTCCTCATTCCACTTCTGTGCCTGGTGCTGCCCCTGGGCATCCTCGTGGCCCCGTGATCACCCCCGCCCACTCCCCTCCTGTTTCTGACAGGGAGGCCTGTCCTCCAACCTCCCCCCCCTCCTCATTGCCCTTTCCTCCAATGCTGGTTGGGATCCACTGACCCCGTAGAGAGCTACCCAGTAGAGAGTGGCAGTAAGCCCGGAGCCCTGAAAGTGTCCCAGCCTGATGCCCCAGTCACCTGCCTCAGCCACACCCACACCTTGGCTGTGCTCTGCCTGCCGGGAAGGAGGCAGCCGACCTGCCAGCTGGAGCCCGGTGCTTCCCTGACGCCTTGGAGAGCCTCTACCAAAGAAGAGACCTCATGAGCAGTGAGACAGCATTCCACCTGGCTGTGGTCTCAGGCTTTCACCTGACAGTGAGCTTGGTGATTGTGCAGAGAGAGCCAGGCGGTATCACCACGGCCCTGCTGAGGTCTGAGGCCTGGGGGTTCCGCATCCGACCCAGGTGTCTGGGACTGGGCGAAGTTCCCCCCTACCCAGTGCGGATCCACCTGGATCCTGCTGGGGCAGCCCCGCGATGGGGCCCCCTTTCTTGAGTATCCAGTGGCCACATCCAGGCTCACCCCAAGTTGTGTGGAGGCACTGAGTGTGGAAATCTTAGATGTCAACTGAATAAATGTTTGAAGAGTTGCTTTTGTGTTCTGTACATCTCCTGGTCTGGGCTGTGGGGGACACTGAGAAGTTATCTCACATTTAACTTAGGAGTGTGTTGATGTTGCTTTAAAGCATTTCTTTAGGGGTGCCTGGATGGCTCAGTCGGTTTGAATGTCCGACTTCGGCTCAGGTCATGATCTTGCAGTTTTTGAGTTCAAGCCCCACATTGGGCTCTGTGCTGACAGCTCAGAGCCTGGAGCCTGTTTCAGATTCTGTGTTTCCCTTTCTGCTCCTCCCCTGCTTGCCTTCTATGTCTCTCTCTCAAAAATAAATAAACATTAAAAAAAAATTTAAAACAGGAGAGGCAGAGAGAGAGGGGGACACAGAATGCAAAGTGGGCCCCAGGCTATGAGCTGTCAGCACAGAGCCCGACGTGGGGTTCGAACTCATGGACTGCAAAATCAATACCTGAGCTGAAGTCGGATGCTCAACCGACTGAGCCACCCAGGCACCCACACGATGCTTTTTAAACCCTAGAGGGAGAGGGGGGGTGGCCCTCGACTCGAGTTTGACAGATGGTTCTAGCTCTTGGGTCCTGCTGCTGTGCCCCTCATGGCCGCCAGCAGCTCTGCAGGGACCTTTGTAGTTGAATTTGCTGGCTGTTGCTTCTAGGGAGGAGGAAGTGAGAGAGAGTGGAAGCGAGAGAAAGGTCAGGGCACTGCACCCAGTCTGCAACCCTTATTTTCTGCCTGTTTGTGCTGCTTCCCCTGGAGTTATGTAGAGCCTTGAGCACCAGGTTCCCTTGGCCTGTGAAGAGTCAGCGAGAGGACAGGTTGAATGCTTCCTGGGTCTCTGCTGGCTCACGTCCTGCATTATCTGTGGTCCCAAGAGCAGCTCTTTGTCCGGATGCAGAGATGCAGAGCACTTCCCTGCTCCAGATTTCCTTCCCTGTTCTTGAAACTTTGAAGTTCCTTTCTTTTAGGAGGGGATTAGAGCATTTTGCATGTGAGAAGAAAGTGCCAGGTGACTATTTAGGTGGATAAAGAAGCGGACTGGGGTAAAGACTGATAATTCTCCTCTGACACCTCTCATCCCTTAATAAAGCCTGTGTTTCCAAGCCTTCCACTAAGGGAGACACTAAGTTCTGTGTGCCTAAGCTCGTGTGGCACTAAGTCCTGGCCAATAAAATATAAACAGAAGTGCTGGGTGGGATTTGTGGGAAATGTCCTTACGTGGAGGACAAGCCCCTTCAGATCTCTTTGCTCTCTCCTGGCTGCAGTGTGTGCACGGTGACCAGAGCTTGTGCGGGTGATATGGGACAGAAGGACCAATGCTAAGGGCACAGAACAGGAATTTAGAAGGAACTTGGCTCCTTGGAGTTTGTTGCTCTGCCCTCACAGCTCTTTATGCAACAGAGAAATACTCTTTTTTTTTTTTTTTAATTTTTTTTTCAACATTTATTTATTTTTGGGACAGAGAGAGACAGAGCATGAACGGGGGAGGGGCAGAGAGAGAGGGAGACACAGAATCGGAAACAGGCTCCAGGCTCTGAGCCATCAGCCCAGAGCCCGACGTGGGGCTCGAACTCACGGACCGCGAGATGGTGACCTGAGCTGAAGTCGGACGCTTAACCAACTGCGCCACCCAGGCGCCCCTCTTTTTTTTTTTTTTAAATTAAGCCATTATTATCTTCAGTCTCAGTTACTCGTATAAAAGCCTCATTCTAACTAATTCAGTTGGTATCATCTGGAGTTTTATTTCTGGATTTTTATGAATATAAGCTTTTGAAGTCATTTATTTAGAAAGAATTCTTTCTAATTCCTACTTGACTATATACACCATTGCTTCCTTCTCTATTCAGTTTTTAAAATTGATAAGGTTAAAAGCTTATGTTGATGAATGACTGTTATCTCTTAATGTACTTCCGTATTGTTATTTATTGAGGTATAATTTATAGTAAAATGTACACCCTGCAGTATAAAATTCTATGAGTTTTTTTAATGTTTATTTTTTACATTTGAGAGAGAGAAAGGCGGGGCGGGGGGGGGGGGGGGGAGGAGGCAGAGCGTGAGTGGGGGAGGGGCAGAGAGAGCTGGAGACAGAATCTGAAGCAGGTTCCAGGCTCGGAGCTGTCAGCACAGAGCCCGACCCGGGGCTGGAACCCACGAACCGTGAGATGGTGACCTGAGCTGAAGTCGGACGCTCAACCGACTGAGCCATCCAGGCGCCCCAATTCTATGAGTTTTAAGAGAGGTATACCCCATGCCAACATCTCCAAATCATGATTGAGAACGTTTGTTTTAATCCAGAATGCTCTCTTATGTGTCCCTTTCTAATCAGCCCCTCCCAGAGATAACCACCATTCTGATTATCATCAGATTATTTGCATGTCATTAGACCTCATATTGATGGAATAATATAGTCAATGCTCTTTTGTGTCTGGTTTCTTACCTTCCACGTGTTGTTTTTGAGATTCATTCATGTTGCTACATGTACCGTTAGTTCATTCCTTTTTATTGGTGAATAGTAATATTCTTGCATGAATATTCCACAGTTGGTTTATTCTCCTGTTGGTGGACATTTGGGTTGTTGCCAGTCTGGGGCTACTATGAATGAAGCTGCTAGTAAACATTCTAATGTAAGACTTTTTTGTATCTATACACTTTCACTTCATTTGGGAAGAAACCTAGGAGCGGAACTGCTGACTCATAAAATCGATGTATGGTTAACGTTATTGGAAATTCCAAAGACTTTTCCAAATTGGTTGTACCGTTTTACGCTAGTCCCAGCAACAAAGGAGAGTTCAGGTTGGTCCACATCTTCACCCGTCCTCGGTGTTTTTATTTGCCCAATTCTAATGGGTATGAAGTGGTATCTCACTGGGGTTTTAATTTGTGTTTCCCTGTAACTAATGATATTGAGCACCTTTTCATGTGCTATTGGTTATCTGCGTATCTTCTTTTGTGAAGTATGTTTTCAATTCTTTTGCCCATTTTTTTAAATTTTTATTTATTTATTTTTTTTAATGTTTATTTATTTTTGAGACACAGAGAGAGCATGAATGGGGGAGGGTCAGAGAGAGAGGGAGACACAGAATCCGAAGCAGGCTTCAGGCTATGAGCTGTCAGCACAGAGCCCGACGCGGGGCTCTAACGCACGAACCGTGAGATCATGACCTGAGCCGAAGTCAGAGGCTTAACCGACTGAGCCACCCAGGTGCCCCTCTTTTGCCCATTTTTTTTTTTTCAACGTTTATTTATTTTTGGGACAGAGAGAGACAGAGCATGAACAGGGGAGGGGCAGAGAGAGAGGGAGACACAGAATGGGAAACAGGCTCCAGGCTCTGAGCCATCAGCCCAGAGCCCGACGCGGGGCTCGAACTCACGGACCGCGAGATCGTGACCTGGCTGAAGTCGGACGCTCAACCGACTGCGCCACCCAGGCGCCCCATCTTTTGCCCATTTTTAATTAGGATGCTTATTATTTTTTTTTATTGCTCATTTATAAGTAGTCTTCTTATGTTCTGAATAGAATCCTAAGTCTGTCACTTGCTTTTTTTCACTTTTTAGCTGGGGGCTGTGAAGATTTTTCTTCTATTTTTTTCTTCCCTAAGCTTTATACTTTTAGCTTTTACATTTATGTTTGTGCTCTACAAATTCATTTGGGGGCATGGTATGGGAGAAGGATCCAAGTATATTTTTCCATATCTTTAATGTTTATCCACTTCCAGTACCATTTCTTGAAAATACATTTATTTTCACATTGATTTGCATTGGTACTTCACCAAAAATTAATTGACAGTGTATATGTGCATCTATTTATGGATTCTCTATTCAGTTCCTTATCTGTTTATTCTTTTTTAAATTTATAAAAATTTTTTTATTTCGAGAGAGAGAGAGAGAGAGAGTGTGTGTGTGTGTGTGTGCGTGTGCAGGGGAGGGGCAGAGAAGAGGGGAGAGAGAGAGTCCCAGTCAGCCTCTGCACTGTCAGCATGGAGCCCTACTCAGGGCTGATCTTGTGATCATGACCTGAGCTGAAATCAAGAGTCGGATGCTTAACCAACTGAGCCATCCAGGTACCCCCTTTTTGTCATTTGTATATTCTTTCCCCAACTTTTCCGTGTTCTAATTACTGTAGCTTTTATAGGTAGTCATGAAATTTGGTAGCATTACACCTCCTAATTTGTTCACGTTTTTCAAGGTGGAGCTTTGTGTAGAAATTGACAAGCTGGTTCTAATCTGCGTATGGAAAAGTAAAGGATGTAGAATAATCAAAACAAAGAGCTACTGTACTTTAAGACTTACTATAAAAGTGTAATAATCAAGACAGTGTGGCATTGGCATGAGGGGGCAGACATATAAATCAGTGGAGCAGGATAGAGTCTAGAAATAGATCTCTGCATATATGGTCAATTGATTTCAACAAAATTGCCAAGGCAATTCACTGTAGGAAAGATAGTCTTTTTAGTAAGTGATACGGGAAAAATAGGACATTCCTATTCAAGGAAAAAAAAAAGCCTCAATCCTAACTTTGCATTGTATGTAAAAATTAACTGAAAATGGATTATAGAACTAAATGTAAAACCTACATCTAGAGAAACTTCTAGAGAAAACTTAGAAGAAAAGTCTTTGTGACCTTTGAGTTGGCAAAGATTCTTTATATAGGACACAAAAAGCATGCACTATACAAGAAAATCAATGATTGGATTTCATCAAAATGATTATATTCTGCTCTTTGAAAGACACTGAACGACACCATTAAGAAAGTGAAAATGGAAGCCACAGAAAGAAAATAGGAAGAAAATAGAAAATAGGAAAATAACAGAAAGTCCACTCAAAGACTTACATATGAATGTTCATAGCATCTTTTATTGATAATAGCCAGAATCTGGAAACAATTCAAGTGTCTATCAACAGATGAATGCTAATCAATGAAATACTGCTTGGCAATCAAAAAGAATAAACTGCTGATAGACCCAAGAACATGGATGGAAATTCAAAAACATTATGTTGAGTGAAAGAAGCCAGACCCAACGAATACAAGAGTTTTGATTCCATTTATATGAAGACCAAACAGGCACAGCAGGTGATCGGTAGTTGCTGATGATGGACTTGAAGAGGGCCCAAATGCACCTTCTGGGGTTTTGAAATCGTATATAGCTTGATTGAGGTGGTAGTTATATGGATCTGTATATTTATTAAAACATTAGATTGTGCACTTAAGGTCTACGTATTTCACCATATGCAGATTTTTCCTCAGTTAAAAAATAGGTTAATGTGACACATTCTAGTTTGGCTCCGACGTGCATTCTCTTCCTCTTCCATAATACATGTCTTACGCAATGGCCTGATGTCTTAGGTCATTCTGGTGTTGTGCCTGCAAATATTTAACAAGCAGCTCTGTAGGGGGGAAAACCCTGATGTATAACATTTGCAGATATCCACGGTGTAAATGCTTCCACCATGGCTGATTTCGAGACACCAACATGACATTACTGAATCTGGAGTTGGGAAGAGATGTCCACCGTTATAAAGGAGTTCTACCGTAACAGCTACAGTAGACCTAACCTCAAGAGCACAGGTAATAATAAAACACAGGAAAATAACTAGGAAGTAATGAATTTTGAGTATTTACTACCTCTGTTTTGAGTGTAATTTCTTTAATGACAGCTTTTATAATTAAAACTTTAATAATGACCATGTTTGAAAGCCAGCTCATAAAAGTCCCGACGATTTGCAATCGGCTTTCGTGAGCCAGCTCCAGCATTCGCTGGGTCGTTTCTCCATGAGCAGATTCCGGGACAGGGATCCATGTTCAAGTAACCTATTAAGAGAGTTATTTTCAGGAAGAACCTGTATGGACGTAAGGGAAGCCAGATAGGAAAGGCAAAGGAGTTTAATAAGAACGTGATTAGAGGTGAAGTCTAGGCTCAGCATGATCCTGGAGTCTGCGTACATTACAGAATCCATCCAGACCTAAGGCAAGGGAGACTGGGCTTTTGTGCCCTGCAACACCATGTCATTGGCCACAGGCTGACCGGAGGGATGGGAGGTAGGGAGGTAGGGAGGTAAGAATGCAACTCCTCGTCACCTTTTGTAATGTGGCTCCATGTGCTCAAGGGCAAGCCTCCTAAGAAGCTCCTATGAATTTCTAGCAGCAGTGCCCAGAGTAGCTGGGAGATAGGTACACCAAACAGGTAAAATGGATCCCAAGCAATCTGGGTTGATACCCACTTAAAAAGTGCCTTTCTCGGCTTCCCTTGAAGCTTAGGGTGCCCATGTATTTAAGTTATGTTCCATTAGATGTAAGTAGTAGTGTGCTGTTGGGGATGCCCTTCAAAGGGACACGGGTATGCATTTTGGCCCTGTCCCTTTCTAAAGGGAAGATAGAAAGGTGGAGGTGCCATCTTGGACTCAGAGATATGAGCCCATGTTAAGGGTGGCAGACCTCGATCAGGGCTCGATTTGGACTATTAAGTAAGAAATAAACTTTTTTTTTGAGATAGCTCTGTTAACACACTTTAGCCTGTACCCAAACAAATACAGTGAGTAAAGAAATAAGTAATTGGGGCGCCTGCGTGGCTCAGTTGGTTGAGCGTCCGACTTCAGCTCAGGTCATGATCTCGCGGTTTGTGAGTTCGAGCCCCACGTCGGGCTCTGTGCTGACAGCTCAGAGCCTGGAGCTTGCTTCTGATTCTGTGTCCCCTCCTCTCTCTGCCCCTCCCCTGCTCATGCTCCGTCTCTCTGTCTCTCAATAATAAATAAACGTTAAAAAAAAAATAAAAGAAACAAGTAATAACAAATACCTAAAATCATGGCTGTGTAAAACAATAATAATTTCTAGTTTGTAGGCTTTTTTTTTTCTTTTTTCTTTTTTAAATCAAGACAGGACCAACCCCAACAAAATGAGAGAATGTATCAAGAAGAACAAGGAGGACATATCCACTGCACAAAAAATACAATTATTTGTACACGACCTGGTTGTCAATATAGGAAACCCCCAAAGAATCTACAGATTATTAAAATTGAAAATATAATTTGGTAAGATTGTTGAATAAAAGTATAACGTGGGACACGTGGGTGGCTCAGTCCGTTAAGCGTCCGACTTCCGCTCAGGTCATGATCTCTTAGTCCGTGAGTTCAGGCCCTGCATCGGGCTCTGTGCTGACAGCTCGGAGCCTGGAGCCTATTTTGGATTCTGTGTCTCCCTCTCTCTCTGCCCCTCATACACTCATACTCTGTCTCTGTCTCTCAAAACTGAATAATGTTAAAAAAAATTTAAATGGAAAATAAATGAAATTGAATTCCTACCTCACGCTACAGATTTAAAAAAATGTGGATACAAGATGAAACATGAAAAACAAAACTTCGAAATCTTAGGGGAAAATAAAGGATGATGCCTTTAAGACCTCAGGATAGGGAAGGCTTTTTAAAACCAGACACAAAAAACATGCATGATAAAGGAAAAGATTGCTATTTCTGACTACGTTAGAACTAAGAAGTTTTGCTCTTCAAAAGATGTAATAAAAAAAGATGTAATAAAGTGAAAAGGCAAATCGTGATAGATGATATTTGGAACACACATTACCCACAAAGGAGAGCACGTAAAAAAAAAAAAAAAAAAAAAGCTAAATGAGAAATACTTCAAAAGCAACCCAAATATAAAATTGGGTAGACGTTACAAACATTTTACAGAAAGAAAGCACAAATGGCCAGAAAAGATATGAGAATATACTCCAGGGAAATGCAAATGAAAACCATAACAAGGTATAATTTTATGCCCGCCATGTGGGAAAAGACAGAACTGTGGCAGTAAGTGTCGTGTAGAGTAACAGGAAGAGCCATAAACTGATGGTAGGAGGTGTCGTTTGGCGAAATGAGTTTGAGAACTTGCATTATGAACCAAGAAATAAAAATGAATACATTTCCACACGAATCATTGACATCCAAGGTCATTACTCATTCTGGTGACACAGCTCATTCAAAAGACACACAATGAAGCAGAGTTACTCGTCATCATCAAAAGTGAAAATATGCCAATACTATGCATGGAAAACCGGTTGTTCCGCTTTTTTGGAAAAGTAGACTTGTTAAGAGTTAGCATTGCAGGACAGCCTAGGACTACGACCCCAGAGAGAAGGGGAACGAGGGTCCTGGCTTCCTAAGCACAGGCAGTTTTCAGAAGGCACGGGGAAGGGAACCCAAACAGAACGCGATGGCACCACTAAGTTAAGAGGACAGATTGGAACTCAGGAAGGCGAGGCATCTGGAGTTTGCAGGTCACAATACCGTAGAGCAGATGTTATCATACTACGCTTCGTGGGCCAATTCCACAATAGCCAGTTTTTGTACAGGGCTAAGAATGATGTTCACATTTTTAAAGAGTTGCTTTTAAAAAAAAGAACCGCTCTGTCGGTTAAGCGTTTGACTCTTGATTTCGGCTCAGGTCATGATCTCACGATTGTGAGATCAAGCCCTGCGTTGGGCTCTGCCCTGGGGGTGGAGCCAGCTTGGGATTCTCTTTCTCCCTCGCCCCCCCCCCCCCAAGGGGGAAAAAAAACATGTGGCAGAGTCCACATGTGGCCTGCAAGGTCTCAAATATTTACTGTCTTTTACAGAGAAAGGTTGCTGATCCCTGCTGTGTAGGATGGAGATATGCCAAGAAACAACTTCCAGGAATCTGCAGAACAATCCCTTTCAGTCTTTGGCTGAATACTAATCTACACATACACAGGTTAAATTTCCAGAAGGCTGGGCAAAGAACAACTGCCAGGGAGCTAAAAGAGGACCAACTCACAGAGTTCACACAGTGCTGGGAGGGTCAAGCTTCATCCACCCGGAGAAAGGACCTCGCTGAATACTCAGGCCATCAGGAGGTACCCCACAAGGCTCACACCTTAGTATTAAGGCTAAGGTAATCCTAGGATAAAGGCTACTCTAGACTCATCCTACAAAGTTTAAAAACCGGCTTCAAACGGACCAACGTGGGCTGAAAGTAATTTAGCTGCCTGCCAAATTTCAACATTCCTTAAAGAAGGAAAATACAATTCAAATAGTCAGCAACGTAACATTAATAGCCTTCAGTGTTCATTAAAAATTACTAGACCCATGCCTGGGAGGCAGAAGGAAATATTAGTGAAATTGAAGGCACAACAGTATTAGCTATTCATGCTGAAGCACAGATAAAAAAAGATTGAAACCAGTTATCAGACCATGATGAGTTGACCTTTGGGATATCAAATGGTCTTATGTGAGGAAATTGGAGTACAGAAGGTGGAGGAAAACTGGGAGCAGAAATACCTGAAGAAATGCTATTCTTCAAGAAAATTTGAAACAATAGTTGCCGACAAATTTTCCAAATTGATTAAAAACTAGAAGTCACAGATTCAGGAAGCACAGTGGAGCCCAAGCCAACGCAAAGAAAACCACACTGCCAAGCATAATAATTGAATTGCTATTCAAAACCTAGGGATAGAGTTTAAAAGCAGGAGGGAAAAGACGTATTACTTACAGAGGAACAGAGATAAGAATGATTGGGGCACGTGGCTGGCCGAGTCAGTGGAGCATGTGACTGTTGATCTCAGGGTTGGGGGTTTGAGCCCCACACTGGGCGTAGAGATTACTTAAAAATAAAGTAAGAATGATTGCAGACTGCACTTCAGAAACAATGAGAGTCAGAAGATAGTAGAGAGAGGATCATCTTCAAATCTGAAAGTAAGTCAGTCAGTGTAGCATTCTACATCAGATGAAAATACCTTCCAAAAATAAAATTGCAGTAAAGACTTCTAAAAACCAAAGCTGAGAGAATTCCTTCCTGGACTTCAAGAAATTTTCAGTTCTTCAGGTTGAAGGAAAATGATATCAGATGGAAACTGGTCTGTGCAAAGAAATGAGGTGGGCCCGAAAAAGCTTTATTAGGGAGCATTAAAGACTTCTTCCCATTTTTAAATTTATGGCAGCGTAGAACATGCAACTTTTTGAACTTTTTGTACTCGTTACGTTAAAATCAACTAGTCTTGTGGAGCCTGGGTGGCTGAGTTGGTTGAGCGACTGACTTTGGCTCAGGTCGTGATCTCATGGTTAGTTCAAGGCCCGCGTCGGGCTCTGCACTGGCATTGCAGAGCCTGCTTGTAACTCTCTCTCCTTCTCTCTCTGCCCCTCCCCCACCTGTGCTTTTCTCTCTCTCTCTCTCTCTCTCTCTCTCTCTCTCTCTCTCTCAAAATAAATAAAAAAAACAAAATTGGGGCATATGGGTGGCTAAGTCGGTTAAGTGTCCAACTTCGGCTCAGGTCATGATCTCGCAGTTTATGAGTTCGAGCCCCATGCCGGGCTCTGTGCTGACAGCTCAGAGCCTGGAGCCTGCTTCAGATTCTGTGTCTCTGCCTCTCTCTGCCCCTCTCCCTCTCGCGCTCTGTCTCCCTCTCTCTCTCGAAAAATAAACGTGAAAAAAAATTTAAGAAAAGATCGAATGGTCTTTCACTTCGAATGGATCTTTCAACCATAATTTTGTAAAATCATCAGAAAATATTGGTTCGCTGTTGACACATTTCATGACACAATATCAAAAATCACAATTACTTATATTACCACTACTGTTGTCAGAAAAGTATTTAAGTATCGGAAAGCTGGAAAGCGTTGTCTGCCTAGAATGCCTGTTCAGCACACTGTCAGTGACTCATGGAGCGTCGAGTTATCATCATGGGATCCCCCCTCACATACTGCCCCACAGAGTCTTGAAAGGGCGAACCGCTAGCCCCCCAGGGTGCAAATACATGGATATAATAATCTTGCTACCGAATAGCTGCTTGGTCTCCTTTAGGGATGTAGCAAATCTCAAGGCTGAAATTGAATTTCAAGGGTTGGCATTGACCTTTGATGCTGACAGGTTGGACATCCAGCAGCAGTAGGAGCTACATCGGCTTTGGTAAGAGGAACCCCATGTTGTTTTATTGGGTGGACGAATATCCTCCAATCTTGCCAACACAAATACTCTGTTATTGGACACTGCAAGCGTGGAGGTTGACAAGGGCAAGTGTTAGCCGATCTCCAGCGGAGGCGTCATCTTATCCACTTGGCCGTTGAGTGGCTCCTTGGCAGTCGATACTCACTGGTGGGCTCAGTGGTTTCCACTGCCACAGGTGCATCCAGGTACGTCTTTCCCAAATTGTGGAGTTTTGGCCTTTCTAAGCCCCTGACCAACCAGACAAGCCATTCATCGTTGTTCAGGGGCCCATTTATATTCTTATTCGGGCCACTTCTCCTTTTGCAGCAAGCTGATGACCAAGTGCACTATTTGAAGCCCTATGCACAGGATTTCTCCTCATCACTGCCATTCAGGGCCACTCCTGAATGAGGTTCTAGTGCAACAGCGGTCTGTTTTCAGCTGGCACCAAAATTTTGAGCCCATCTGTGAGGGAGGCCCAGGTTTTTACTCTTTCATCAGCTGGTGATAGGACACCCCTTATAAAGCTATGGGTATGAACTGAGAGAGAAGCTTTAATTCAATACAAGTAGGTGATATGAAGGTCTAGGCCATTGCTTTTGTGCAATTTACTTGTTGTCTTCCAGACCTATCATGACCCAACTCCACATATATCATGTCCATTGAATGATGAATTGCTTTGTCTGGCTGAGTTTATGACTCGGTGAGTCTGGCTAAATATCTACATTATGAGAGGAGGCATGGGACTCTCAGTCACTTCATGTCCCATGGTCTGGCCGTTAGTTTCTTTCTAGGGTGCGGTGGCGTGCCGGGAGTTGCTTTTCAAAGAATGTACAATTTCACAATTTCTTTGCTGCAGACAGTATGGTCTCGTTCCAGTACTGTGGGAGTCTATACTGTCTCTCTGTAATTAGGACAGAGCAGAGACTCCTTACCTCCTTACCGCATTTTAATCTTACCAGCAAACTGGCTCGATGGGGCTTGCTGGGTCACACAGCCCAAGTGATAGGCTACTACAGCCTGACTTCGTTTCTTCATAGGAGGAACTACAGAGCATTGCGGCCACTCTTATGTGTGCACTCTGGGATAATCTCCCCGCTCAGGAGTTTTCATTTAATCACTGTCCTTTTGCCACATAAGGTAACGTATTCACAGGTTCCGGGGATTAGAACCCCGACATCTTTGGGTTGCCCGTATTCTGTCTATTACAGGGTTGTTTCCAGATGTTGGCTATTAAAAATAAAGCTACTAAAAACATTCCTATAGGTGTGTGTGTGTGTAATACAGCTTCATTTCTCTGGGGTAAGTGCCCAGGAATGCAATTACTGGGTCGTATGGTAATTGCACATTTTGTTTTATAAGAAACTGCCAGTGTCTGTTTTCCAGAGTGGCTGTAATATTTTTACATTCTTACCACAATGTCTGAGTGTACCTCTGCACCCGTGTCAAGATTTGTTGACAAATCGGGGTTGTCAAGGTCTGTTATTTTAGCCAGTCTGCTGGTGTGGTGTGTTGTGATATCTCATCGTGGTTTGCATTTGCCCTGCGCTAACGGCTCCGTTCAGGTGGAGGTTGATTTTAAAATTTTTGTTTTAACGTTTATTTTTTATTGAGAGACAGAGCGAGACAGAGCATGAGCATGGGAGGGGCAGAGAGAGGAGGAGACACAGAATCTGAAGCAGGCTCCAGGCTCTGAGCTGTCGGCACAGAGCCCGACGGGCGGGGGCTCGAACCCACCAACTGTGAGATCATGACCTGAGCCGGAGTCGGACGACCAGCCGACTGAGCCACCCAGGCGCCCCTAGGTGGAGGTTGATTTTTAAAAGGTGGCACTGCCATCTCTAAGGCGGTGGTGGGTGCCGTTGAGGGCAGCGTGTCCGTGTCCGCGGAGCAGTCCTGATCTTGACCTCACGTGAACCGGCGGGGGAGGAGGAGCGGCGAGGCGCGCTGCACGCCGGGCGCGGGGCTGCGGGTGCGTGGCTGCGGGGTCAGCGGTGGCACCCTGTGCCGGGCCCAAGGCCCGGGCACCAAGTGCCCGGGAGGCTCGCAAAGTCGGGACGAAAAGCCTCCCCGAGTCACGACTCCGCGGCCTGCGCCACCCGTCAGGCCACCCAGCGGGCGCGGCGGGACCCTGATCTCCGCGGAACGCAGTTTCCCGCCAACGCGAGGGCAGGGCCGCCAGCCGCCGCGAGGGGGAGCTGCGAGAGGCGCGGCGCCGGCGGGCCCATGGCGTCCCCGGGTGGTGGTTCCCTCGGCCTCTTGCTCTGGCTCCTGCTCTTCCAGCCGCGGCTCGGTGGGGCGCAGGGCGGGTCGGCGCCGTCCCCACCCTCCCCGTCCCTCTCGGGGGGCGGCCGCGAGGACCGCCGCGAGAGCGTGTCGAGGGTTGCGGGATCTTCTGAGACCCCCGTGCCCCAAGAGGCTGCCGCTTCCCCACAGGTGGCGGCGGTCACCCCCGTTGACCCTGGTTCCTACAGGGCTGCGGCCATTCCTCAGCCAGCAGCAAAGTCGCTGTTTCCTGCAGGTGATGTTTCGGGCCAGGCCCTGCCGCGGAGAACTGGCCTGGGCCCAGGGGGATGGGACTCTGCTCTAGGGGAGGGTCTCACACGAAGATGGTTTTTCTCAGGGGAGGAGAGGCTCTGAGTGGTCCCAACCCTGCCCTTGAGCTCGGAGGGGACGTGGCCATTGTCTTGGGGGGATACAGAGCTGCTCGGGGGGGTGGGGGGTTCTGAGGGGACATGACCTTGCTTTGAGGGTTCTGAGACTTCTGAGGATTATCCGGCTCTGCTGGTGGGGCTGTCATGGCTTTACTTTCAGTCCCCTCCCTTCCTTGATCTGCTCCAGGATGTGGCCACAGGTCTATGAGGATAGTTGGTGGAATACCCGCCCCAGAGAGGAAGTGGCCGTGGCAGGTGAGCCTGCAGATCAAGGATAAACACACGTGCGGAGGCTCCCTCATTGCCAGCCGGTGGGTGCTGACCGCTGCCCACTGCATACTTGGGTGAGTGTCTGGGGTTCTGGGCTTAGGCTCCTGTTCAGCAGGCCCTGTGACCTGTAGCCCGTCTTGTCCCCCTCCCTGAGCTTCCTCTTCCTCATCTGAAGAAGGGGGTCATAGTCCCTGCTCTTCAGACTGCAGGCAGAGGTAAGTGATGGCAGGGCCCTTGATAGCCTGAAAAGGCAAGACCCCAAATCAGGTTCAAAGCTTGTGCCGATTAGTCTTCAAGCCAAGTGGCAAGAAAGGGGCAAGATGCCAGCTGAGAGGCAGTGTCTGGGCAAAGACCGGCAAGGGGGAATACTTAAGAAGAGTGGAGTGTAGGAAACCAATTTGGCCAGATTAGTGGTCTCACGCTTTAATGAGCATGGAAACACCTGCAGAGCTTGTTAAAACACAGATAGCCTGTCCCCACTTCCTCTACCCCCCCCAGTGTCTCTGATGCAGTAGATCAGAAATGCGATCTGAGAATCCGCATCTCTAACAAGTTCCCGGGTGATGCTGATGCATCACCGGCGAACCCGCCTTGGAGCACCACTGGATGGATTGGCCACGGGTCCGGGGATGGGACCCGGTTTGGAGGGAGGGAAGTGGTTTGATGGAGATAGGGCCAGGCTGGGAAGGCCCAGAAGATGCGGAAGGGGGGTGTCGACCTTCTGGGATCTCTCTGCAGCCACGTGGAATACACCGTGAAGATGGGAGACGTCCACGTGAACCATACCTCCAGGATGGCCATCCAGGTGCCGGTCCGGGACATCGTTATTCACAAATATTACAATCCTGTTGGAAGCATTGAGAATGACATTGCCCTCATCCTGCTGGAGTTCCCTGTGAATTTTTCCTCGCACATCCAGCCCGTGTGCCTCCCTGAAAAGATGTTCATGGTGGAAGCTGGTATGGAGTGCTGGGTGACTGGATGGGGAAAACGAAAAGAAACAGGTGAGATGGAGCAAGACTCTAAGCTCAGGCCAGGCGAGAGGCTGCCTGGTGCCCCGTGGTTGGCCTATGAGCTAAAGGGGGAGGCGGGGAGGCCATTTTCTAGCAAGAGGGTAAGGGAGGAGGCCGCAGAATGCTGGTAGGGAGCGATTGATGTTGTTACAGATTTCGATTAGTATCTCAGGACCTGGGGTCTTGGGTGACAAGTAAGGTGGATTCTCTCTGGGGTGGACTTTAGCCCAGGGGGTGTTGATCTGTCTGCTAATGGGAGCTGTCCCAAGCCAGCTTGGGTGATGGTGGATGGAGGGCTTCCTGTGAGTGAAAAGAGACGCGAGAACTAACTCCTGGTGAGGCTGGTAGGGCCTCCTGTCCCTGGGGAGAGTTTGGATTCAGTACCTTTGGGGCACTACCTGTCCAAGAGTTTATGGTCCTGCTCCAAAGGAAAGTCACTTCGCTGATGCACGGGACAACTGCCACTCTTACTAAGCATCCTGAGTGACAGACATTTGGTTTTGATTTCTCATGGCTGGTAAGGCCTCTTTCTCTCCTGATCTGTTCTTCCTCCTCCTATCTCCATTAGAAAAAAAAAAATGTTTTTAACGTTTATTTTTGAGAGAGAGACAGAGTGTGAGCAGGGGAGAGGCAGAGAGAGAAGGAGACACAGACTCTGAAGCAGGCTCCAGGCTCTGAGCTGTCAGCATAGGGCCCGACGCGGGGCTCGAACTCACGGACCGTGAGATCATGACCTGAGCCGAAGTCGGCCGCTCAACCGACTGAGCCACCCAGGCGCCCCTCCTGTCTTCGTTTTGATTCTCACCTCCTCCCCTCCCCATGTCCACTTTGGGCCTCTTTTCCTCCAGTGGCAAATGGGGACAGTATTCACTGTCGCGGGGGGTGTCTGTATGTGAACATACCGTATGGAGACCGAGAATGGACACCCGGGGCTCTGGTTTTGGCCTGCTAGGCAGATCCACCAACTCCTAAATCTTCTCTATAGATAAACCCGAAGATGCTCCGGAACAACTTCAGGAGGCCAAGCTAAACGTTGTACGTTACGAGGAGTGCAATCGGGCACTCAAGGAACAGATGGAAAGTGGTAGTGACTTGGTGAAAAAAGGGGCTGTCTGTGGTTACAGTTCCCGAGGAAAGGACACCTGCCAGGTCAGTTCACGGGCCCTCGCTATCTTAGCATCTTGTTCCGCCACAGTTTCCTCTTTCACGGGCAGTGGGGCCCGTGTTATCCACCAGCCAGCCCCTCCGGTCACCCTTCATTCAAGTCAAGGGGGTTCCAGGGGACACACTGCCAAGGCCAGGCTGGCCCGACTGGATCCTTCAGTAGGACCTGCGCTGCCCGCAGGGAGCTGGGAGAGGACGGGCGATTCAGGCAGAAAATACCAGTAATGCCAGTCACATGTTTTGAACCCCTTCTAATGTGACAGGCAATACTTGGGTGAAGACTTCATTAGTTATGATTACCTCAGAGTGTGTCCATTTCCTTGGCTTATATTCCGTTCTTTGTACATGATTTTTTGAGTGTGTATATGCATTTTGTTTGCTCACGTTTTCAACTCTCCGATCTGATATCCCCAGAAACCTAGGGCTGGTGGAAGCCCAGGGAAACCCCATGCGTGCCCGTCTCCCCAGGCCCTGCAGTGTAATCAGCCAGTTCTGATACTGATTTGTTTCATTCCTGTTTTTTTTTTTTTCTCCTCTTTCTCCAGGGAGATTCTGGGGGCCCCATGGCCTGTGAATTTAATGAAACATGGGTCCAGGTGGGGATTGTGAGCTGGGGCTTTGGCTGTGGTCGCAGAAATTTTCCCGGAGTTTATACAGAAGTTAGTTTCTACAAGGACTGGGTCATTGATCGCTTGAGTCAGGCTTGCTGTTGGGACTCAGCAGACTTCTTCATACTTCTGTGCGTGGTGCTGCCCCTGGGCATCCTGGTGGCCCCGTGATCACCCCCGCCCACTCCCCTCCTGTTTCTGACTCTCACACGAGGCCCCTCCTCCTCATTGCCCTTTCCTCCAATGCTGGTTGGGATCCACTGACCCCGTAGAGAGCTACCCAGTAGAGAGTGGCAGTAAGCCCAGAGCCCTGAAAGTGTCCCAGCCTGATGCCCCAGTCACCTGCCTCGGCCACACCCACACCTTGGCTGTGCTCTGCCTGCCGGGAAGGAGGCAGCCGACCTGCCAGCTGGAGCCCGGTGCTTCCCTGACGCCTTGGAGAGCCTCTACCAAAGAAGAGACCTCATGAGCAGTGAGACAGCATTCCACCTGGCTGTGGTCTCAGGCTTTCACCTGACAGTGAGCTTGGTGATTGTGCAGAGAGAGCCAGGCGGTATCACCACGGCCCTGCTGAGGTCTGAGGCCTGGGGGTTCCGCATCCGACCCAGGTGTCTGGGACTGGGCAAAGTTCCCCCCCACCCAGTGCGGATCCACCTGGATCCTGCTGGGGCAGCCCCGCGATGGGGCCCCCTTTCTTGAGTACCCAGTGGCCACGTCCAGGCTCACCCCAAGTCGTGCGGAGACATTAAGGAGTGTGGAGATCTTAGATGTCAATGAATAAACATTTGCGGTGCATTCTTATTTGTTCTGAAGTTCCGGTCTCCTGAACGTTGTGGGGTTGCCTATGACATGCTCTGTAGAGAACTAGTTTCCAGTGTAGCTTGGAAAGCAGTTCCATGGGGTCTAGAAGATCCAGAGGTGAGGAATTCGCCTACCTTGATCTAAGTCTCATCAATGCCCTCCTATTAGAGCCATCAGCATCTCTGTGGCCGGAAGTGTTGTTGAGTTCAGCGGCCTCTGGGTCAGAAGCAGGGGGAGCAAGAGAATGGAGATTGGAGCTGGACACACTCACACACCCTCGTACCTCTCTGTGCTGCCCCATACCAGGCATGCCTTGAGGAGACACCAGGGGCTGGGTGTCAAGACACTTTGAGCCCAAAGAGCTGAGTTCCCACAAGGGGAGGGTGGGTGGGAAGGCCTGGCTGTGTGTGTGTGTGTGTGTGTGTGTGTGTGTGTACAGCTTCTTTACCCAGTCACCAGACCAAGTGTCCCGTAGTCCTCTGGACTGGCTGCTGATCACCCCCAGCCTCTGTCTCTTGCCCACCGTTCCTTCCGTGGCCAGTGCTAGAGCTCCCAGTAACCATGGACCTCAGCGGGCAGTCTGTGATAGTCCCCGCTGCTGCCGGAGGGAGGCCAGGGTGGGACACTGCTTTGCAAACCCCAGCTGGGTCCAGCTAAACTCCGTTAATGCTACTACTGTCCTTTCACGGACATGCACACGCGGGCAGACCTGGGGCTCCGAGTCCTGCTACATCCCACTCTGACTTACAGCTTTCCTTCAAGCCAACTTGTCCTTTCCTGTGATGTTCCCTGCGAGGCACATCGCTCGGGCTTCGTTTCCTTCTCTCTTCCTCCTCTGTGGTTAAGACCCAGCACAGGCATTCAGTCCTCCCCAGAACCTCCCCTGTGCACTCCCCCTGGGTTGTGAAATGTGCTTTCTTCTAGGCTCCTGGCGGTCTCGTGTCCGTTCCTTACTCTTGCTTCCACTGGGGACATTTAGGTCCTCAAGGTCAGGGGACTCTGCCCACTCATCCTCTACCTTCCACCCTCCAGTTCTAGGCTTGGAACAGAGCAAGACTTCAGGAAATACTTGGTAAATGAGTGACAGGCAGGAGTCACAGCCCTGGCTGTAGGAAAAGTTCCCAAGCTCTGGGAAGTTTGTGGTCCAGATGGGGTGTCCTGTAGCATGTGACATTAGAATGTGTTTCCTACTGGGGGCAGGGACAGAGACAGGAATTCAGTCAAGCGGCCTGGTTTCCTGAGGATGAAACTCTGGCTGCCAGAAAAGCCAGGCAGAGGCTCCCAGGCAGCAGGACATCAACTCCAAGTGATAGCCATTCTGTCCAACCAATATTTGCAGAATACGTTTTGTGGGGCAGGCACGGGGCTGTGGCTACAGATAAGATGGGGACCGCAGGTGGGAGGGAAGAGCTGGACGGTAGGAAGACCCTTAGGTCAGGGGCGTGGTGGCCGGACCAAACCACCCTTTGAAAGAGACCAGTGACACAGGCGAAGGAGGAGGTTGACGTGCAGGCAAGTTCTCCCCCAAATATTAAACTTTAAAGAGAAAAGAAACAAAGCAAAAAACGCTGGGGTTTCCAGTCATAAGAAGCAAGTGATATAGAGCAATGAATGTTCCTAGTGCTCAGACTGCAGTGTTGAAATACAGTTTCCCACTGAGACCAGGTGTGAAAAATCTCCAGGTGTGGAGCAGGAAATGTGTAAGGGGAGATAAAAATGTCATATCACACCAGATAGGAAGCTATCCAAACAATCAGAATCCTGTCAAAAGGACTCAGGAGCCAACCGGAAGAGGTGACTTGTAGGGACATGTGGGGTTCCCGCTAAATCCCACTTGCAGAGAAAGCACATCATTCCCCGGCTCCTGAAAATACTGACTCATGTCTGCGCCCCTCACTGAAGCTGCACTCAGCTGCAGGAACAGACCCACTCAATCAAGATTACATCCTTTCACGGTGCAGCCCGTGCCGGATGACTGACATGTGGGGACAGAAAGGCCCAGACTTTTTTTTTTTTTTTTTAATTTTTAATGTTTATTTTTGAGAGAGAGAGAGACAGAGCGTGAGTGGGGGAGGGTCAGAGAAAGAGGGAGACACAGAATCCGATGCAGGCTCCGGGCTCTGAACTGTCAGCACAGAGCCTGATGCGGCGCTCAAACTCCCGGATCACGAGATCATGACCTGAGCTGAAGTCAGATGCTTAACCAACTGAGCCACCCAGGTGCCCCTGGAAAGGCCCAGACTTTTTGCCTCACTTGGGGACAACTTAGAAGGGCTTCTTGTAGGATCAGCTGAAACCTCAGCTGGGTATCATAGCTCAGCTCCTCCCCTTGCCCAGTTCCGCCTCCCTTGCTCCCTTAGAGCTTTATCTCCCGAGAGTGCCCCTCAACAGACCCTCGCTTTCACTTCTGTCTCAGGGGAGCCCCATCCGACACACGTGGCCTGGCTGAGACGGGACAGTCTGAGTTGCAAGAAGTGTTTCGGTCCTCTGTGGCTGTGTGACCAACCACCCCCAAACCCAGTTGCTAAAAATAACCGTTTTGCTTTTGTGTGTGTGTGTGTGTGTGTGTGTGCGGTTTTTACGTTCTGTGAAGCAGCCACGAATTAGCAAATACCGAACAACTTCTCAGAGACATACAGGAGCAGATTCCTGGGAACCTCGTTTCACAACATTTTCATCAGGTGGTCAATATATAACTTTATTTTCTGATTGTTTCTGGTTGAAGGCATCTTATTTAATATACTCCATTGATTTGTTATCATCGAGCTCATGGCCAGCAGAAGTGGAAATCATGCCCCCAAGAAGCTTACCTAACATCTGTTCTCTCTGCCGTGCGCCTCACAGCGTGGAGTCCTTAGCAACCCTCGGCAGCCCTAAGCGATATGTCATCTTAAACAGCAAAATCACCAGCGAAATAACACAAAATTGAAAGAAAAAATGTGGCGCTTGACAGATTGGGAACAGGACAGGTATGTACACTAGGAGCTGAAACGAGAAGGCATACAGCCGTCTCGACCTCATCCCTGTGTTATTTCTGATGAGATGTGTCACCCCTCCCGTTGTTCCTTTTCCTTAATATTATCACGGGTTTCGAGCCATTTGATTAAGACGTACTTCTGTCTAGTTTTGTTCTGGGTTTAAAAAAATTTTTTTTTTTTAATTTAGTTCATTTTGAGAGAAAGAATGAGCGGGGGGAGAGGCAGAGAGAGAGGAAGAGTGAATCCCCAAAGCAGGCTCTGTGCTGTCAGTGCAGAGCCTGACTTGGGGCTCGATCTCATGCACCGTGACATCATGACCTGAGCCGAAATCAAGAGTCAGACGCTTAACTGACTGAGCCACGCAGGCGCCCCTGTCCAGTTTCATTCTTGTTTCTTTGGTGTTCATTGAGCTTCTTGGATCTCTAGGGTAATAATTTCTATTAAATGTGGAAAATGTTTGGCCAGTGTTTCTTTAAATATTTTTGTCTCTGCTGTCCAGCACCTTCCTTTTGGGAGTGCAATGACACATGTATTAGGGCACAGCCCACATTGTTCTGTTTATTTTTATTTTTATTTATTTAAAAAATTTTTAATTTTTGAGAGAGAGAGAGAGAGAGAGAGTGAGTGAGCAGGGGAGGGGCAGAGCGAGAGTAAGACTCTCAAGCAGGCCCCACTCTGTCAGCACAGAGGAGCCAGACGAGGAGCTCGATCCTATGAACCATGAGATCATGACCTGAGCCGAAAGCAAGAGTCAGATGCCCAATTGACTGAGCCACCCAGGCGTCCCTCCTAGAAATATTCTTGAGCTTTATTTGGGATGCAGTAAAATTACTTGGAAATTGATATTTTCGGGGCTTGCTTTAAAGATTTGTTAGACAGACAGTGCCTGGGTGGCTCAGTTGGTTAAGCATCTGACTTAAGTTCAGGTCATGATCTCATAGTTCGTGAGTTTGAGTCCCACTTCGGGTGAGCTTGAGCCCTGCATCTCTCTCTCTCTCTCTCTCTCTCTCTCTCTCTCTCTGCCCCTTATGGGATTCTTTCCTTCTGTCTCTGCCCCTTGCTCACTTGTGCCCTCTCTCTCTCTCTCTCTCTCTCAAAAAAAAAAAATTGTTAGACAGGACTGTAACATCAGTCTAGGAACTAGTATTTCCTGTTGTTGAGGCAAGACCTTCCTGAATATGCTATCCAGTGGTCTGTGAGTCCTGGGTTTTTCCAGTCTGGCTGATGGAAACAGGCACTATTTGTGTCCCCATGCGAACACCAGCCATTGTTACTTCTGATCCTTTCAAGTGGTTATTTCTCTGGCCACAGGTAGCCCCCCCCCCCCCCCATGCCCTGCTCAGTACACCAGGGAATACTCAAGTGAGGAACTCTGCAGATCTCCAGAGTTCTCTCCCCTCCCCTGCCTCAGTACGTAGCTGCCTGGGGGGTCCCCTGGCCCCCAGCTTCACTTGCTCCCCTGAGGGGGTCTGTAGAGCTCTGCCTAGGTTCTCCTTTTCTGAGCTACAGCCTGGAAACTCTCTCAAGGCTGCAAGCATTGGTCATCATAGGACTCACCCCATTTAGTTTCCATCTATCAGCCCTACCCTTTGTGGCCTGGTGTCCAGTGTCTTGAAAACTGCTGTTCCATACTTTTTGCGCATCTTTGGTTGTTTACATGGGAAGGGCAATCCCTATTAGTCTGTCTCGGCCAGAAGGACAAGTGAGCACATGTGTTTAATAATATTCTTCTATAATTAAAATAAATATCTGTCATATCTTTTTTAAAGTTTATTTATTTTGAGACAGAGAGATAGAGCGAGCAGGGGAGGGGCAGTGCACAGCCCGATGCAGGGCTCAAACTCATGAACCACAAGATCATGACCTGAGCCCAAACCAAGAGTCAGATGCTTAACCGGCTGAGCCACCCAGGTGCCCCTATCTGTCCTTTATTCCATATTTTTCATTCTTTTATCTTATTCAGTCTTAACAGAATGTCTCTTCTTAAGCTTTTCAGAGAACAAAATTCTGATTGTGTTCATGTTCATAATTTTGTCTCTATTGACTTCTGCTGTTATTTCCCGTTTTTCCTTTCTTTCTCCCAAATCCTGTCTTTGATTTTTACTCCATTGATCATTTTCACTTTCTGAGTCGCCTATTTAGCTCCTTTGTTATCAGTCCTCTTTATTTTATAATATGGTCAAAGCTATAAATTACTTTCTAGAACTACAGCTGGATCATATGTGATTTCATATGTAGTGCTTTCATCGGTAGTGATCTTTAAATTGTCATTACTTCTGTCATGATTTCCTTTTTTTTCAGTTTCAAGTTTTTATTTAAATGTTAGTTAGTTAACATATATAGTAAAATTGGTTTCAGGAGTAGAATTTAGTGATTCATCACTTACGTACAACACCTAGTGCTCATTACAAGTGTCCCCCTTAATGCCCGTCACCCATCTCGCCCATCCCCCACCCACCCCCCTCCATCAACCCTCAGTTTGTTCTCTATAGTTAAGAGTCTCTTATAGTTTGCTTCTCTCTCTTTTTTCCCCTTCCCCTATGTTCATCTGCTTTGTTTCTTAAATTCCATATATGAGTGAAATCATATGGTCTCTGTCTTTCTCTGACTTATTTTGCTTAGTATAATATACTCTAGCTCCATCTACGTCGTTGCAAATGGCAAGATTTCTTTCTTTTTAATCACTGAGTAATACTCCATTGTGCATTGTGTGTGTATACATACATATATATGTATATTATATACATATTATATATATATATACACACACACACACACACACCATATTTTCTTTATCCTTTCACCAGTTGATGGACATTTGGGCTCTTTCCATAGTTTGGCTATTGTTGGTAATACTGACATAAACATTGGGTGCATATACCCCTTCAAATCAGCATTTTTGTATCCTTTGGGTAAATACCTAATAGTGCAATTGCTGGGTCGTAGGCTAATTCTGTTTTTAACTTTTTGAGGAACCTCCATACTGTTTCCAGAGGGGCTGCACCAGTTTGCATTCCCACCAACAGTGCAAGAGGGTTCCCTTTTCACCACATCATCACCAACATCATGATTTCCTTTTAAATAGGAGGATCATTTTCTAGAGGGGGGACCCGGGTCCGGCCAACGCGAGGGCAGGGCCGCGGGCCGCCGCGAGGGGGCGCGCGACAGGGCTGCGGGCACCAGCGATCCCATGGCGTCCTGCGGGGGCTTCCTGGGCCTCCAGCTCTGCCTCCTGCTCCTCCACCCTCTGCTCGGTGGGGCCAATCGGCGGCAGGCAGCGAGCAGGCGGAGAGGGGGCTGGGCTGCTGGCGGGGAGGGGTCGTGGTGAGGGTGCGGGGGTGGGGGGGTGGGGAAGAGTAGACGAAGGGGGCAAGGGTAGGCTAGGGGTGCGCTCAGCCCAGCTCCTGTGTCACTGGTCTTCCCCAGGTAAGGATTACCGCCCTAGCCAGGGTCCTGCGTTGACCTCAGGAAGCCCAGAGACGCCGTCGCCTCCAGGGCTCCTGGAATCCTCGATGACAGTATCCACTGCAACCCCTGGGCCTCCAACACTCACAGTGGGAGAGGCCTCAGAGTCCACCCAGACCACTGGATCCCAAACGTTCTCTCCTCAAGGTACTGCTTCTGTACAGGTCGGCACAGGCCTGCCTGGGAGGCCAGAAGGGAATGCTGCTTGGGTGGGTAGACCGCGGGGTCACAGTCTATCTTGGAGGGTTTGAGAGGAAACCTGGCTCTGCCCCTGGGGGCATCCGGAGGGGGTGGTAGGGGACAACGGCTGCACCTCCGGTACTTTCTCTCTCTCTCTCTCTCTCTTTTTAATGTTTGTTTATTTTTGAGAGAGAGAAAGAGAGAGAGACAGAGCATGAGTGGAGGAGGGGCAGAGAGAGGAGGAGACACAGAATCCCAAGCAGGCTCCAGGCTCTGAGCTGTCAGCACAGAGCCCGATGTGGAGCTCGAACCTACAAACTGTGAGATCATGACCTGAGCTGAAGTTGGACACCTTAACCAACTGAGCCACCCGGGTGCCCCATCCAGTCCCTTCTCTTTAGTGAGCCAACCAGGATGCGGCCACAGGTCTATGAGGACAGTTGGGGGAATGCCGGCCCCCAGGAGGAAGTGGCCCTGGCAGGTGAGCCTGCAGATCAATAACAAACACATATGCGGAGGCTCCCTCATTGCCAGCCGGTGGGTGCTGACCGCTGCCCACTGCGTCACTGGGTGAGTGTCCGGGCCCCGCGCTTGGGACCCCTGGTCAGGCTCTGTGACCTGGAGCCAGTCTTGTCCCCCTCCCTGAGCTTCCTCTTCCTCGTCTGGAAAGGAAGTCCCAGCCCCCTACTTTTTATTCAGCCTGGAATGAGGCCCTGGGAATTAGCCTTTCCTCCAAGTTCCCACACGCTGCTCTGGTAGTGTTGGGACCTCCTTTGGAGAACCACTGGAGACAGCGGTTAGGGTCTGGGGCCGGGGTGTGGTTTGCAGGCAGGCCGGTGCCTGACGGCTGGCTTAGGAGACAAGGGCCAGGCTGGGAAGAACCTGGAAGGTGTGGGAGGGGATCGACACGAAGGGCATCTTCCCACAGCCATGAGGAATATACAGTACGGCTGGGAGACAAATCGTTATATCCTAATTCCAAAATGACACTGGTGGTTCCAGTTGAAGACATCGTTTGCCACCGCTTTTTTGATGATACAACTTTGAGACACGACATTGCCCTCGCTCTGCTGGCCTTTGCTGTGAATTACTCCTCCTACATCCAGCCTGTGTGCCTCCCTGAGAAGTCTTTCCAAGCAGAAACCGGGACGGAGTGCTGGGTGACTGGCTGGGGCCGACTGGAAGAAGGAGGTGAGACTGATGGGGTGGGGGGGAGCTGAGGGGGCACCCTGGTGCCCTGGGGGTGGCCCACAAGCTAGAGGGAGGGACAGGGAGGCTGGTTCTTTCCCAGGAGGACATACTGCCGGGATAGTATCCGAACTGCGTTAAGAATGGGTTGGAATGTTAGCACCCGGAGGCTCCGGGGCCCGGGTACCAGAGATGATGGGTTCTTTCCAGCACGGATTTCAACTCTAGGGGGACGAGCTGTCCCTCCGAGAAAGTACCTGCTGTGGCCATGGGACAGTACCTACTGCCCCAACGTCCTCTGAGGAGGCACTGAGTGTGAGCGCCCCGAGCCAGAGCCAGAGCGGGTTTGGGGGGGCTCTCTCCACTCATGCAGACCCTGACTTCAGGAGACGGAGCAACACATTCTTCACCACAAGAAATGCAACTGGATATTGCAGACACAGTTAGGAATGTTTCGCAGCATGGTGAGAAAAGGGATGACCTGTGCCTATCGAGCAGAGAAGAAGGGTATCTGTAAGGTCAGTTCATGGCTCCACTGTGGCCCCTGCAGTGAGCACGTCCCCTCCCAGTTTCCTCATTCGCAAGCGGCACAGCCTCCTCCTCCCTCGTGGCTCCCCTGAGCTGGCCTGGCCTGTTCCATCAAAGGGGAGCAGCCCTTGCTGGCCTGGGGGCGCTGCCACGGTGTGGGGAAGCTGGGGCAGGTAACGCTAATAACAGAAGTCCCTTTAATTGAGTTCCTCCTCTGTGGCACTTACGGTGTGAGCCAGTGTGGGCACTGACCCCCACTAGCTCTGTGAACCCATATCATGACCCCGCGGCATAGACATCGTAGCGATTATACAGATGAGGTGAGGTCCAAAGATGTCAGCTCCAGGTTCCCCCGTGGCTGCTTGCAGGACTCCTAGAGGATGAGTGTTTGGGTTTCCTGGAAAGAGAACAGCATTGTAGGGAGAGGGATCAGCATGTGGAGCAGCTCAGAGGTCCCAGGGAATGTGTCACGTTTAGGGAATGTTTTCCAGGTCTGGACCAAATGAGGTGGCAAATGTGGCCAGAGAAGAGGGTTGGAGTCAGAGTATGCGTGGCCTGGGGTGCTGGTCCAAATTTCTAGACGCCGTCTGGGCAGGACTGTGGGCTAGACATTTGTTTCCATCATCTAGGCGATGGTGCTGAGTCCTGAGCGGGACGTGGGAGGATGAGGGGGTGAAGAAGGTGTGTCTGACATTGAATCATGAGCTCTGGGTGACTGAGTGCCGTTGAGGGAGGGGACGAGGGAGAGGTTAGGAGGGCTGTCTGTTTCTGTCTGAGCTGGTTGGTGCGGGGCCACCAGAGCAGATCTGGGAAGGACGTGCGGTGCTCTGGGTGAGGTGGGGGGTATATGGGATGTCTGAGACTGTCTGGACACAGGGAAGTGATCCATGCATGGTGTTGGATACGTGGGTTTAAGGTCGGGGAATTTCAGGTTCGAGGTGAGGATTATGGGATCCCCCCCCACGCAGGGTCGATACTCAAAATATTTCACATCCTTTGAGGCCCAGGACCGAGCAATCAGAATAGACACCAACCTTAGAGCTGGAGGAGGACTCCGGAGGCTGTGCCAGGAGATGCCCCTTTGGTGGCTGGGTCATGGGAGGCTTGGAGAGGATCATGGGGGTGCTCAGGGTCAGTTGAGGAATAGGGGTATTCAAAGAGAATTCAATATATTACCAGCACTGTTGCTGTACTGGGGCCTACTGGCTGTACATCCCTGAGCACCTGGGAAGGAGGAGGATTTCTCAGAGGATGTTAAACGTTTCACTTAGCTTTCGACTCTCAAACGTTCCCAGAAGCCAAGGGCTGGTGCAGGCTCAGGGGAGGTCGTGGGGAAGCCCCATGCGTGCCCATCTCCCCGGGCCCTGCAGTGTAATCTTAAGCCAGTTCTGATGTTGATTCTCTTCCATCCCTGTGTTTTGTTTTGTTTTGTTTTTTTCTCTTTCTCCAGGGAGATTCTGGAGGCCCCCTGGTCTGTGAATTTAATGAAACATGGGCCCAGGTGGGGATTGTGAGCTGGGACATTGGCTGTGGTCGCAGAAATTTTCCTGCAGTTTATACAGAAGTTAGTTTCTATAGGGACTGGGTCATCGATCACTTGAGTCAGGCTTGCTCTTGGGACTCAGCAGACTTCTTCATACTTCTGTGCCTGGTGCTGCCCCTGGGCATCCTGGTGGCCCCATGATCACCCTTGCCCACTCCCCTCCTGTTTCCGACTCTTCACACTGGACCTGTCCTCCAACCTCCCCCCCTCCTCATTGCCCTTTCCTCCAATGCTGGTTGGGATCCACTGACCCTGTAGAGAGCTACCCAGTAGAGAGTGGCAGTAAGCCCGGAGCCCTGAAAGTGTCCCAGCCTGATGCCCCAGTCACCTGCCTCGGCCACACCCACACCTTGGCTGTGCTCTGCCTGCCGGGAAGGAGGCAGCCGACCTGCCAGGTAGAGCCCGGTGCTTCCCTGACGCCTTGGAGAGCCTCTACCAAAGAAGAGACCTCATGAGCAGTGAGACAGCATTCCACCTGGCTGTGGTCTCAGGCTTTCACCTGACAGTGAGCTTGGTGATTGTGCAGAGAGAGCCAGGCGGTGTCACCACGGCCCTGCTGAGGTCTGAGGCCTGGGGGTTCCGCATCCGACCCAGGTGTCTGGGACTGGGCGAAGTTCCCCCTACCCAGTGCGGATCCACCTGGATCCTGCTGGGGCAGCCCCGCGATGGGGTCCCCTTTCTTGAGTACCTAGTGGCCACGTCCAGGCTCACCCCAAGTCGTGCGGAGACATTAAGGAGTGTGGAGATCTTAGATGTCAATGAATAAACATTTGCGGTGCATTCTTATTTGTTCTGAAGTTCCGGTCTCCTGAACGTTGTGGGGTTGCCTATGACATACTCTGTAGAGAAACTGGTTTCCCATGTGGCAAAGAAACTATTCGTGGTTTTCATGGAGCCCTTGAGGGAGCCTTAAGTCCCCACCTGCTCGGGTGGGAGTCCTCTGCATGGTTTTAGCTCGCTGGGTCCTGCTCCCCGGACTCAGTATGTTTGCCCGGAGCTTTGTAGCTTAATTACCAGCCCCTGGAGCTCAGAAGAGAGGATCACAAGAGACCAAAACTGGAAGCAGGAATGAAGTTAGAGCATGAGAAATACTCCTTCTCTTCTGCTTCTTCCACTTGCTGCTATCGCTGCCCATTTTATTAACAAGCATTTGTACTCTCAGAGGGAGGAAGGCAAGGGAGATTCGGTGTGGGAGGCACTGGTTCATTACCCTTATTCTCTGGTCCGGTGTCCCAGCATCTCTCTGTCTGTGTCTGGCTTCTGATCAGCTCCTCCCAGTCTCCTGTCCCCTGTCCTTCCAGGGGTCAATGTTTTAGATCCCATATATCCGTGGGCTCAGAGGGCAGTCCGTGTCAATCCTGTATGTTGTGGGAGGAAGGCTGGGGTTGGGACCGAGCTTATTAATAAGTATTGAACCATCGGCTTTAAGAAGCCACTGAATATAAATGGGTTAACCCAATAAATTTAACTTCTTCTTCCTAAAACATCCTAATCAAGTGTTCTTGGTCGGCAGGTATCTTTTCCCCCATCTTAAGGCTCCACTCAGCCCTGTGGTTCATGCTTTAACTGCATCAGATTTCCCCAGAGAGCTTGTTAAAATGCAGATCGCTGGTTCCACTCCTAGAGTTTGTAGTCCTGTAGGTGTGGGGTGGGGCCTGAGAATGACATCTCTAACAAGTTCCAAGCACTGCCTCTGCTGCTCTGGAGAACGCTGCTGTCATTAACAGCAGGAGAGAAGGCAGCCCCCTCTTGACTGCCTTGACATGTAAGTGACACACATCACTTCTACTCACCTGCTAGTCATGGGAACTCATTATGTGGACCCCCTTAGATACCAGGCAGGGGAATGTGGTCCCCGGAGCTGGACCCCTCCCCTCATCCCCCAACTAGACAAGAGAAGGTGGAATCTTGGTGGTCAGGTCCCAATCTCTGTCACACCCAGCGGATGCAGAGACCATATCCTTCTGGAAAAATGCTCTGTGAAGGCCCAAGGCCCGGTATATGCCATCATCTCTTTCAAGACCATCCCCTTGGGGGTCTGTGGAAGAGGAGGCATGTATTTCCTTCTCACGACTTCCCCAAGAGTCCTTGTTCCAGTCATAGGTCCAGCTCAAATGCCACTTTCCTAAAGACGCCTTCCCGGGTTGCCTAGCCTTAATGTTCCTTTCTTGTGCTTTCTGTATCTTTTCAGACTCTCAAATCAATATAAATTGTCAGCCTTTCGAATGCACCGAGCCCGGGGAGGGGACCAAGGGTGCGGTCAGAGGCTGGGCGACCAGGTGGCCTCACAGGTCCTGGGAATTCGGGCGGGCCTTCACTACCCAGACTGGGGGGGACGCTGTCACCAGCTTAAAGCAATTGGGAGTGTTTTCTTGGGCTTGGCCAGCCGGGGGGCAATCACAGATCAGGGGCTCCGAGGTCATTTTCGAGGAAGAGGCACGAGGTGTGCCAGCGCAGGTGCCGGAAACGCGCCCGTGGGCGTCGGGCAAGGCTTGGCGCGTTGTCACGTGCTGGGGGGCCCATCACGTGACTGGACCCCCGTCACGTGCTGGGGGCGCCCTCGTGCGTCACGGGCGCCCTCACGTGTCGGGACTCGCGGCGCCGCGTGCCTGGGCCTGCAGGTGGCACCTCCCGGGCCTCATGGCCGCCTCGCTGCCGCTCAGCTGCGCCGGAGCCTCGGGGCCTTGGGGCCTGAACCGCCGCCTCCTCCTGCTGCTGCTGCTGCTGCTGCCGCTGCTGAACTCGGGTGAGGCCGCGCCTCCTCCGCGGCCGTGCGTTCAGTGTGTCCGCGTGTCCTCTGCCGCCTCCCCCTCCCCAGTCCCCGCTCTGCCCCTCCCAGCACCCCCCCCCCCTGAGGGCGGCCCCTCGGCCTGGCCCCCTCTTTGGCTACCTGGGACTCTGTGGACCCAGCCTCCCCACGGTCACCCGCCCTCCACCGCCACCCCTCAGGATGGCGCCAGCCTCCGGCCGCCCTGGCCTCCCTCAGGTGCCACCCGCCCTGCCGCCTCCTGGGGACCTGCAGGGCGGAGAACCCCCTGCATTTCCTCTCTCCCGATGCGCAGCCACTTCCTCCCCAGTCCACGAGGGCCTGGTGGCCGAGACTGAGCCGCCCTCCCGGGCGTGGTCTGGCCTCCCCGACCCCAGGCCGCTGCGCAGGCGCTGCAGGCCAGAGGCGTGTGGTCTCCGTGCGCTGAAACCGGGATGCCACGTCCCCCTCTTCTGCCCCCGGCCCACTCCTCCCGTTGGCGCCCCTCTTGTCCTCCGAAGACGCAGGCCCCCAGGTGCTGTCCTCCTTGAGTGCCTCCAGCCCCCAGGGGCCCCTCCGAACCCCACTATTCAGCCCCCCCCCCTTTCTTTATCAATCAGAGATACACCTCCTGTTCAAGGTCAGGATGCTGACCCTGCTCTGGACCCGCGCTGCGCTGCTCGGTCATTTTCTTGGAGGTCTCCAACCTCTCCCTCCCTGTCTGCTGAGCTGCCTCTCCCCGCGCCTTCCCCTCACTGCCAGGTTTCTCCAAGTAACAGTTTCCACTTGGTGCTGCCTTCACTGCTTCCTCCCTTCTCCCGTAATCCGTAGCCTTTCCGGCCATGCCTCTGCCCTTGTCCCTGACTTTTCTACCACTTCCTCCGTTTTCACTTTTTCCAGTCCCTTGGTTTCTCCAGCCATAACTCCTGATTCTTCTCTGCCTCAGGGTAACTCCCTTGCTCCCAACTCCTTGGGGTCCAAAGCTGAGGCTCTCATCTGACCACAAACTGGGTTCTCTTATTCTGTTCTCCTCCACTCGGTGGATAGGAGGCGTTGTTCCCTAAAATCCGAAAGTAGGGGTTACCCAAGACCTAGCCATCTGCCCGCACCCCACATCCAGCTCTCCATGCGTGTTCTCGCTGCCACTTCCTCATTTAGACCGCCTCTTTTCTTGCCTGTGTCCTGCGGAGCCTCTGGTGGGATCTCACCGCCTGGTCGGTCATCTTCCTACTTCCTCTTCACAATAGAAGCCTGACCATGTCACCCTTCCTCTGGCCTCCCTCCTCCCAGAGGGTCTCTTTGCTTCTCGCCCTGGCTTCTGAGCCTCCCCGCCTCCGTGACTGACCCCGACTTTCCTCCAATGGCATCATTTCTTGTCATCATAGAGCCTTGTCCTTTATCCTCTGGAGGCTCTGGCACACACCGTGGTGTTTCTTTCGCACGGAATGTCATTGTCACTTTTCTGTTTTACCTTCTTTTCATCTTTAAGACCTGGCACAATCACCCTTCTTCTCAGAAGCGTCCTTGTCCACCGCTTCTTCTGGGCTCCCCTGACACCTGTGACCTGGTCCCTGCACTGATCGCACACGGGCGACTGTGTGTGTTTACTCCTGTCTCCCCTGCTGGACAGGGTGTTCCTAGAGGGCACATACAGCCGGTATCTGTTGGATACGCTCTGTCCCCTCCCTGGCCTCGGGCTCCAGGCTGGGAATGGAATGAGAGGGGAGGGAATATTTGGCGAATGAACAAATTAACCGATTCATGACCTCTTCCTTCGTTTCTGTTCCCCCTTTTCTCCTCCAGGTTATAAAGAAAACAATTCCATACCAGGTGGGGAGGGTGAGCCCCTGCGCCAGGAAAACCTCAGCTCCTGGGAGGGTGTGTTCTGAAGAGGGTCACACAGATGGTGTTTCTGGGTGTGTGGGAAGCTGGAATTTAGTCTGACCTGTCTGCTTTCCGAAGGGCCTTTTTCCTTAGACGGCAGGGATGGCGGGGATGGTGGGTTGCTCCTGCTGTTCAAGGCCTTCTGTGGTCACGGGTCCTCCCTGATTTGTTACGAATTGTTCAGTTGATTAAGTTACCTCTTCCTGCTTCTGTCCATGCCCCACTGCCATCCTCCCCTCCCCGTCCTTCCAGCCTTTCCTGTATGTCCAGTGCGTATCTCTGCTTGTGCGTAGTCTCGTCAAAATACACGTTGTGGTTTTGCGTGCATGTATTTTTAACTTACGTTCAGTGGTGTTTCTCTAGATCCCTTTCTGTTTCCTCCAACTTATGGAACACTGTGCGAATACAAATAGGTCAAGGAACACACGCATCATTTTTTCAGAATCAGTTGAGGGTAACATACACCGTGACTCCTTGTCTCTAAATACGTAGGTGTGTATTTTCTAAGAATATTTCTTTATGTAGCTGTAGTATCAACTTATCAACTTATTACTTATCAACCACTTATCAACTTCATACATTTACATGGATACCATACTTTTATCTATTGTCCGTAATCTCATTTGGTCAGCCCTCTGCATTCCTATCAGCCATTTGTGAACAGACTTACTAGATGCAGCTTTTATCTGTTTTTGCCCATCTAACAGATGAAAAATGGCTTCTTGATTTAATTGACATTTTTCTCATTATTAAGGAGTTTCAGCATGCCTCAATGTGCTTTTGGCCTCTCGAGTTTCTTCTTCTAATAAATCGCCCTTATCCTTGGCATATTGTCTGTTGTTCTTTTTTTCTTGTTGATTTCCTAGAGTTCCCTGTATGTTCCTAATGAAAGTCTTGGGCTGATTTTAGATAATTGCAAATATTGCCTCCCAGTCTGTCATTAACTTGATTAATCAAAGTAATCAGTTTGATGCTTTATGGATTTTTAAAAAATGTTGATTTATTTTTGAGAGAGAGAGACAGAGTGCGAGCCAGGGAGAGGCAGAGGGAGAAGGGAGACAGAGAATCTGAAGCGGGCTCTGCACTGACAGCAGAGAGCCCGACGTGGGGCTCAAACCTATGAACCGTGAGATCACGACCTGAGCCAAAGTCGGATGCTTGACCGACTGAGCCACCCAGGCGCCCCTGTGGACTGTGTTTTGAAGTTTTGTTTAAGGAGCCCTTTCCCGCCCCATGTCACACAGTTCATCATTAACTTTACATTTTCACTTTTTAGGTCTTCGAGTGCTGGTAGGAAAGAATCCAGCTTTGTTTTTCTTATTTTCTTTATAGTGAGTCAGTTTTCCCAGCACCGTCTACTCACCATGCATCTTCCACCCACCGATGGTGGTGGCTCCTTTATTTACATTAAATTCCTATGTTCCCAGAACAACCTCAGGCTCTCTGTTCTTTTCCATTGCTTCCATCTGTCAGTCCTTGTCAATACCACACTGTTTTTGTTATTATGGTTTTGGTGTGTGTCTAGATATCTGCTAGGACAAGTGTCCCTTTATGTTCCACTCTCTCAGAGACTGAGCTATTCATGGACCTTTGTTTTTCTATGTCAGTTGTAGAGTGTAAAGTTTCCTAAAATTCTAACTTGGAAAATGACTTTATAGATTACCTTTGGGAAGAATGACATCTGAAATGTCTAGTTGTTTATGTAAAAACAAGGGCTGGCTCCCTGTTTATGCCGATCATTTTCAGTGTCCTTTATTAGAGTCTAAAGTGTATCACCTGCCTTGGTCAGAAAGTAGAACAATGCCAGGAGCCAAAAGCTCCCTTCTACCCTCTCGGTGATTCTCCTGCCCTCTGCCCACAAAGTACCATCATTCCTGGCTTCTGACAGTATAGTGTCGTTTTGTGTGTTCCTTAATGTTGCATGGTGTTTGCTATAGGTTTGTGGCCTCTAACCTTTGTTAAGGATTTCCTTTCCGTTCCTACTTTGCTAAGTAACAGGTGGTTTTTGGGGTTTTTTTTTTTTTTTTTTTAGTCATTAGTATGTGTTGAGTTTTTCAAATGTCTTTTTCTGTGTCTACTGAGGAAAGCATGGGATCCTTCTCTTGAGAGAAAAAGAACTGTTTATGTGGAGAATACACTAAGGGCTCTTCCGTTGTGGGACCACCCTTGCACTCCCGAGACAATCACTACATGATTGTGGGGCATTTTTTTCAAAATACAGCGTTGAGTAATATTTTATTTATAATTTTTGCGTCTGCGTTCACTCATACAGTCGTACAACTTGATTGTTGGAAGGACGTGTAAACTGAGGCCGCGTAAGCTGTGGGGGGGGGCTCCGTGGGCTCCATGTGGAGGCTCTTTCTCGAATGGCCTGTGTACAGATTTCTGACACAGAAGTCAGGAGCTTTTCTTAGCTCTGAGTAGTGTGGGGGCAGAGGCCTTTTGCATCTGAGAGATACAGCAAGCTTATGGCCTTTTAGGAACATGGCCTCAGGACTTCTCCCAGATCCAAGAGAATGTATTTCTTGTCCTGGGGCATTTTCTATGCTTCTCTCTTGTTTTGAGGTTCCCAGCTAATCTCTCCCTGTTGTCTCAGTATCTCTCTCTCTCCTGTGATGTCTTTATGTCTCTGGCTTGAAGCCTTTTATCTCTGTCATTGTCATTGTTTTGTCTAGCACAGTGCCTTTCTCTCACCCTGTCTCCCCATCTTTGAAATGAGAACAAGACCCTGAATTCACAGCTTTGTGCAAATTGTCCCAGGGTGTGTTGGGGGGGGGCATCTCGGTCTCGGGTATCCTCATTCTCCAATATGTGGTCACCGTGTCTCCCCGGCACACTTGTTCCTGAAGTTTGTGGCAGACCCTGGTGGTCGGAAGATCTGGACATGACCCGACATTGGCCCTGGGAGGTGAGCCTCCGGCTGGAAAATGAACACATATGTGGAGGGGCCCTCATTGATCTCAGCTGGGTGGTGACTGCTGCCCACTGCATCCAAGGGTGAGTGTGGCCCCTGTGTCCACGGCCTGGAGACCCAGGGCTGCCGTGGGCCCAGCCCATCCTCCTCATTTCCTCTGTGAAACAATGTGGGAGTTGGGAGGTGAAGGGGGAGTAGGAAGGGATATCTGGAATGGGGAAGAGCCCTGCTCAGAGTCTCACAGGGCACCAGGGGCTGAGTTGAGGCAGGAGCCCAAAGCAGCCATGACTGCATCCTGAGCAAGGTGACAGGAAAACCCAGCATACACTCCCCTGCCCACCCCCCAGTCCTCAGACACCCCCCCCCATGCACACAAGAACATACACGTATAGCAACACTTGCACGCTTGCATACACCATACATAGATGAGGCCAGCTTGAATCAACTTGAACAGGGAATGAGGAGGCAGCAGCATCCCTGGCCCTGACGGCCTCCAGGCTGGATTAGCAAGATGGAAAGAGCAGAGCACATCGGGCAGGGCTTCTGCTGAGGGAGAGGGTCTTCGGCGGAGGTAGGAGCACTGCGTTGTTTGGAAACCTGACGTCGACTGGCCGAGGCCGTGTGTCTCCCGTAGCACCAAAGAGTACTCCGTGATTCTCGGCACCCCCAAGCTGAAGCCCGTGGACTTCCCGAAGGGCGTCTCGATCCCCGTGAAGGACATCATCATGCACCCCAAGTACTGGGGCCGGACCTTCATCATGGGTGATATTGCCCTTCTCCAGCTTCAGACTCCGGCCATCTTCGGCAAGTACGTGCAGCCCATCTGCCTCCCGGAGGCCAGCTACAACCTGAAGGTTGGGACGCAGTGCTGGGTGACTGGCTGGGGCCAGGCGAAACAGCGCTTCTCAGGTGAGCACGATGGGTTGAGGGTGGGGTGTGGAACCACAGAGGGCGTGCTGCCTTCCTTCGGGGCCCTCGGCTGCTAGACCCTTTCACGGTGCCTCTCAGGAAGCTTGTGGCTGCCACCTCTGGGCAGTTGTTTGGATGTGTTAGGAGGGTCCTCACGGTTTACACCACTGGGCTTGCTGTGGGCACTAACGCAGGTCTAGCGACGCCTGCGCTGGGCACGATCTTCTGTGTCTTACAGAAGCTCGGAGTCAGGGAATCATAAATGTACTCACTCACTCATTCATTCACCTGACGAGCCTCGAGCGTCTGGCGCACCCCAGCCCCCTTGCGCTGGGAACACGAGCCCTACCTGCGGGGCGTCATAACAGAGGGTGGGGGTGGGGGCACAGGCTGGCAAGGAAGGAGGCCAAGACTTGGTCAGGTGATCTCGAGATCCAGCCAGGAGGGATCTGGGAGGAGCATCTGAGAAGCCTGAAGGAGGAGCGACTGTTAATCAGGTGACAGAGGGCACAGCCGGTGCCAAGCTCAGAGGCTGGAGAGAAGCAGTATGGGGCTGGGGTCTCCAGCTGCGAGTGGTTGCATTGAAACTTGGATTGTGGCCTGCTCGGTTCAGAAGCAGCTGCTGCCCAGAGAGAGGGATCCTGAAAGCCTCAGAGGGTGAGGGGCTTGCCAGACATGGTCCGTGCTGCAGGGAGACAGACAGGTGAAGGCGGGCACGGGGGTGTGAAGGGATGTGGCTTGGCCGAGTGTCAGAAATGGAGGTGATAGGACACTGGGGAGAGGCCAGGGCTGAGTGGAGTGAGAAGTTCTTTCTCACCCCACTGGGCTCCTCCACAGCCAACTCCACGCTGACCCCAGAGCTGCGGGAAGCTGAGGTGTTTATCATGGACAACAAGAGGTGCAACCGGATTTACCGCAAGAAGTCCCTCATCCCCCACCTTGTCCCCCTTGTCCTGGGGAACATGATCTGTGCCACCAATTATGGAGAAAACTTGTGCTCTGTGAGTTTCTGGGCGGTTCTGGCAGCTCTTCTCTTGGCAGTGACTCCCAGGGTGGGGGCAGGGGAAGTTCCTGGGGAGGGGTTTGCTGGGCTTTTCCCTCTCTGTCAGCATCACCAGGCAATGCTCTGCTCCCATCCCCTGTGACTTTGACTTTGCCTGATAACCCTGGGATGGGTCCACAACTGAGGAGCTGAAGGAGGAGGGCCCCATGTAGTGAGGACCTCAAGGAGCGAAAGAATCTTCCAGGCAGAACTCAGGGTGGGCATTCTGGGTCCTCTGGGGTCCTGGGTCCCCACGGGGCCCAGGGCTTCCATTGTTCCTCTCTCTTTGCCTAGGGGGATTCTGGGGGTCCGTTGGCTTGTGAAGTCGAGGGCAAATGGATTCTAGCTGGGGTGTTGTCCTGGGAGAAGGCTTGTGCCAAAGCACAGAATCCTGGCGTGTACACCCGTGTCACCAAATACAGCAAATGGATCAAGCAGCAAATAAGTAATGGGGCTCCCTCAGGCCCCCAGACCTCTGCCTGGCTTCTACTCCTGTTCTGGCTGCTGCAGCCCCAGATGGGCCCCTGATCTCTCTTCTCTCTTCTCCCTGCTTTGCCTGTGCTTTATGGGTCCAGGTCAAGGTTAGACCCAGTTCCTGTGTCGGTATTCAACAAGAGTCAAGGTGGGGAGAGTGGCCCCCGGGAGGATGGGGCCCTGCTTTGGCCTCCCCATGGGGAGGGATGCGGTGGATGACTAGGCCTTGGGTGACCAGGAAAAGGGACGTGTGGCCTAGAAGAGCTCTGGAATTGGGGACCAGGATAGCCGGGATTAAATTTGTGCAAATGTGAGCTGGCTCTGTTCTTTTTTTCTGGGCGACCCTGGGAGGTTAGGGTGGGTGGGAGGGCAGGGCCTCCTAGAATTCATTCTGCCAGCAGACTCCCCAGAGTGGAGGCTGATGGTTTTTGCTATATCACTAGTCCAGGGCCATAGGGAAAGGGCCTGGGCCTCAGGCCTCAGTTTCCTCATCTGTAAAGTGGGCCGGCTGGAAGGGGGCAGCCGAAGCATGCCCTGTAGGCTGACAGTAGGAAGGACCCACATAAAGTGCTCCAAATATAGCTTGCTTTCTTTTTTTAAAAATGGCACTAAAAACTGATTATAAAAATTTAGGATTAAGGTTAGGGTTAGGGTTACATGTTTTTTTTTGATTTTAAAAATTTCTTTAAAGATTGTTTACAAGTAATATCTGAATACATTCTTATTGTGATTTACTGAAAGTGTTCAGAAATACATATAAAGAATCCCCCCTCTCAGCCACCCATGCCGCTGCCTTTCCCAGGAGTAATTTCTGCTGGCATCCTTCAATAAAATGTCTTTATGATTTTTAAAAAATAAACGAGATCTTATATACGTATTATTAATAGCCTACACTAAAAAATTACACACCTTAAAACACTTTCTATGTCAATACCTAGGGCTATTCATAATGTTACATTCCTGCCTGGGTTCTGCGCGGGTGTGACATACGTTATTTAACCAGCACCAAATTTTAGGCTGTCCTGACTTGTCAGCATGAGGGTGGTGCTGCCATTAACACCCTCCTGCGTGTGCATGTGCGTGGTGGGGGGTGGGGGACGGTACACTCTGAAACATTTCTGCAGCTGTCTTCCCGAGGGGCTGAGGGGAGGATGGTCATCAAAGGAAACACAAATTTAATAATTTTGGATGAGTACTACCAGATGTATTCCTCCCCAAAGCTGAGCCTGTTTACATTCATACCTACAGTACAGGAGGGTGAATATTTCCCCTCTTGCCAAAAATGGATATTATTAACCTTCTAAAAATGTGCCCATCCAATGATAGAAAGTTGTATCATTGCTGCCTTTTTTATTTAAAAAAAATTCTTAAAAAGTTTATTTACTTTTGAGTGACAGAGAGAGACATGGCATGAGTGGGGGAGGGGGAGAGAGAGAGAGAGGGAGACACAGAATCCGAAGCAGGCTCCAGGCTCTGAGCTGTCAGCACAGAGCCCGACGTGGGGCTTGAACTCACGAGCTGTGAGATCATGAACCGAAGTCGGACGCTCAGCCAACTGAGCCACCCAGGTGCCTGTATCATTGCTGTTTTAATTTGGATTTTCTTGATTGGAAAAATATCTTTGCATGTGTTTGCTCATAAAAAGATATACTTTTTCTCTAGTAAATCCTCTACTCATATACTTGGCCTATTTTTAAGATTGGGTTGCTTTTTTTTTTCTTATGAAAGGGTTTGTCTTTTCTGAATACTGAGCCCTGCTCAGTTATTTTACAAATATTGTCTTGTCTTCTGGAAATATGTGGAGTAGATGGAATTATGGAATTTTTCCATAAAGACCTTTAAAATTATTATGGAGTCAAATCTGTCAGTCTTTACTTCTTTATGGATTTTGCACCTAGCTGAAGGTGGCCTTCTCCATCTCTAGATTATAAGAGCTGTCTTCCCATATTTCTCCTATTATTTTGATAAATTTATTTTTTTGTGTGTATAACTCTGTAATCCGTTTGAAATTTCTGTTTATGTGTGGTGTGAGGTGGGGTTCTGACTCTGTTTCCAACTGGAGAGCCAGTTCCATTGATACTATTTCTTGTAGAGTCTGTCTTTTCCCTGCTGATTTGAAAATCTGCATTCACAATAAGGAAGTCTTAATCTATTCATGGTATGTTTTTGAAACCTCTGTTATTTTCCCAGTGATCTGTTTGTCCCTAGGGTAGTGCTGTACTGTTTCAAATAGCTTTATGTTATGTTTTGTGAAATGGTAGCAAAAGCTCCCCCTTTTAAAAAAAAAAAATACTGCCTAATCTACAGTTTATCTTCCGTGTGAACTTTACGATCAGTTTGTCAATTTCCATTAGAGGTGCTGTTGGTATTTGAATCGAAATTAAACACACAGGCTAATACTGGGAGAACTATCATTTTCACAATGTTGAGTTCCTAACCAGGGATGTGGTATATGTCTCCATTCATTCAGCTCTTCTACTCCAGGATGTCTGGAAACATACTGAGTTTGGTTTTTACAAATTTTGGTTATGTGTATTACTGTGGGTGATATCTTTTCCCATTATATATTTTAAAAAAATATTTGAGAGAGAGAGAGAGAGAGAGTGAGCATGCTCATGAGCAGGGGAGGGACAGAGAGAAGAAGAGAGAGACTCCCAAGCAGGCTTCTCACTGTCAGTGCAGAGCCTGATGCAAGGCTCGAACTCATGGACTGTGAAATTGTGACCTGAGCCAAAATCAAGAGTTGGAGGCTTAACTGACCGAGCCACCCAGGCGCCCTTATTTTTTTCAAACTTTATATGTTATTTTAAAGCCATTTATTTATTTATTTACTTATTTAAAGTTTTTTTTTTTTTTTTTTGAGAGAGAGAGAGAGAGAGAAAGTGGGGGAGGGGCAGAGAGGAAGGGAGATAGAATCCCAAGCAGGTTCTGCACCGATAGAATTCCAAGCAGGTTCTGCACTGTCAGCACAGAGCCTGATGTGGGGCTCAAACTTGTGAACTGCAAAATCATGGCCTGAGCTGAAATCAAGAGTCAGACGCTTAATGGACTGAACCACCCAGGTGCCCCTAAAGCTGTTGATTAAAAAAAAAAAAAATAGTGATCTTGATTTCCTGGTCATCTTGCCAAACTGACTGAATTCAACAGTTTCTCAGTTGATTTCTTTCGCCTTATTTTTGTCTAATCAAATTACCTAAAATGGTGACAGCTACGTCTTGTCCTTTTTGAAAATTGTACCATTTATTTCATCATCTCTGCCTGTGACCCTCAACACAGTGTGAAATAGCCGCGATGTGGGGGGTGCGGGATATGTGTGTATCTCAGTCTTGGTCTGTTTCACAGATAGTTACTAGTTAGTCTGTTTCACAGAGACTTCTCTGTGTCCGGCACTGTTTGGGGCCCTGCGGATGCAGTAATGAACTATTAAGATGATTATATGGTTTCTCTTATTTAATTTGTTCTCATAATGAAATTCATTACCAGATCTTAGTAGATTTCTTAGGTAAATTCCATAACACATTGTGAGTTCAATTTGCTGGAATCTGGTTTAGAAGTTCTTCCCCAATGTTGGATTGGTCTACACCTTTCCTTTCTGTTGTACTGTTTCTTCAAGTTTGGTGTCATTGCTGTGCTAGCCTCTTAAAACATGCTGAGAAGCTTTCTGGTATTTTCCTATGTCCCAGAGAAGTGTCTGTAACAGCAGCATTATCTATTCCTTAGGTCTGATAAATTGTGCACATAAAACTCACTGGGCCTAATAGCTTTTTAAAGGACAAACGAATCTTTGACTCTTTAAAACCTATCTTGTATAGTCATTGGCTGAGTTGGGTTTCTCATTTCCTTTTGCATAAATTTTAGTATAATCACTTACTTTAGCTTAGATTCTTTTTTTTTTTAGCTTAGATTCTTACATTTCAAACTGATGTATAAAATTTGAACCAATGGCTTCTTTCCCATTTCTAACATTTATATATGTACTCTTGACCTTTTCTTAATACTTAAAGATTACAATTGCCAGCTTATTGTGTTTCGTAGGTGTTTTTAGAAATCCATCTGGCATACCTTATTACTTAGCTTCATGGTATCCATCCGACCCTCATATTACCCCACGTCCTGGTCAGCGGCCCACCCCCTCTGCTGTGCTGCTCATGTTCTTTAGGGGAAAGCTGTCACACTCCCAGCTCCCAGAAGGAGCGGCTCATTGGTCTGATCGAGTTAGCATAGTGCAGTGCCCCCGCCACCTGACCCCAGTTGGGTCACCCAGCCAGCGTAAGGCATGGTTAGAAGAGGGGCATGCACACTCTTTCTGTGAATGTGGATGAGGAAGCAGAAGGATGTGGGCTGTTGACAACCATTTTTTTTTAAGTTTTAATTTAAATTGCAGTGAGTTAGCATACAGTGTAATATTAGTTTTAGGTGTGCGATATAGTGATTTGGCACTTCTGTACATCACCTGGCAAACTGATTTTCAACAAAGGAACCAACTCAGGATGAAGCCACCACCAATGAGGAGAGGAGACAAATTTTAAGCCTCTTATTTGGGGACTCCTGAATGGTACACACTAACTTTGGGTTTTAGTGCTCAAATCTGCTGCCGCTTTTTATTTCATTAAAGCTCTTTTAGCTTTAGTAATTCTAACCGTCTACTCTTGGGGGACTTATTTTACTGTCCTTTTTCTAACCTCTTCAGTAGTGTGCTTAGTCAGTTATTACAGACTTCTTTGATTTCTGATATTTTCACTTAACTGTGTGAAATCTCCTCTGACTCTCACTTTGACCATATTTCACAGGATTTGGTAGGTACTGACCTCATTGATTCATTTCTATATTGTTTCTGATTTCACGCGACATACATTTTTAAGGAAGATTTTATCCAAACTTTATTATGTAATGTTTGTTTCGTGCAGTTGTAGCATATTTCTTCTTTTATGTGGAAGTAATTCTTAGGGCGCTTGGGGGGCTCATTCAGTTGAGCATCCGACTCTTGGTTTTGGCTCAGGTCATGGTCTTACGGTTTGTGAGATCGAGCTCCGTGGCAGGCTCCGTGCTGAGCGTGGAACCAGTTTGGGAAACTCGCTCTCCCCCTCTCTCTGCACCTCCCTGCTCAAAATAAATAGATAAATAAACTTTAAAAAGAATGATTATTTTTTGTATAGAATTTATTTCAAAATATTTTGCAACCCAGATTTTCCACCATATCCCATTAATCTGAAAAAGTGATGGTTTGTTATAACTGGGGATTACACAGGGAACAATTAGGCAAAACTTATCAGTAAATATCGTTGCTAAACCTCATGCTATACTTCTTATTTAATGCAAGGTGTACATAGAAGGGTGCTCTTTAATTTCCTGATGGATTGTTTGGGGGAGGATGGGGACTTCCTTTCTTCTCCGCTATTAAAACTTATATCACAATGTGGATTTAATTACTGTTGTGTTTTGGAACTTATTGGGGTTTTATTTGTGCCTAGTATTTGGTCAGTTTTTAGTGAGTGGTTCATGTGTGTTTGAAATGAAAGCATTGTGTCTTTTGAAACAAAGTTCTAGCCATAACTGCTTGAATCAGGTTTGTTGATCATATTATTCAGGTCCTCTCAACACTTCAGATATCTTATGTCTATCTAATCAGTTGATTTCTGAGAGGTTTACCACAAGAGTTAAGATTTCCTTAGGGGCGCCTGGGTGGCTCAGTCGGTTGAGCCGCCGACTTTGGCTCAGGTCATGATCTCGCGGTCCATGAGTTCGAGCCGCGCGTTGGGCTCTGTGCTGACAGCTCGGAGCCTGGAGCCTGCTTCGGATTCTGTGTCTCCCTCTCTCTCTGCCCCTCCCCCGCTCATGCTCTGTCTCTCTCTTTGTCAAAAATAAATAAACATAAAAAAAAAGACTTCTTTTTCAGTTCTAGCAATTCTTGCTTTCTCTTTCAAAGCTATGTTGCTAAGAGAGCAAAGTACATGTTCACTGTACCATTATGGTGGCTTATACCCTATCCATATAAAATTTGCCTTTGATGGTATTTGCTTTTTCAAAGATCTGGATCATAGAAACCCTTCCTAACTCTGCTGTTCTAACTGATGAGGGGATATATAATTTTATGTTTTGTGTATGTTTCCTAAAGGTTTTCCTTGGATTTATTTTAGACCTTTTGTAGTTTCTTGGTTTGAGCATTTAATTCACTTCCATTCTTTGTTATTCAATAATAAATACCTTTAAGATTGTGGATTTGCTTTGAACACACCTAGTAAGTTTTTAACGCATTGCTCTAATTACTAACATTTTTCTAAAGAGTTTATAGAATGTTATTTCTTCAAAATAAGTTAACTAAGTTTATTTTTAAAAACTTCAGATAAGTTGCTCACTCTTGTTATTAAATCTTTGTTTCATTGATTGCATCATGGTATAAAAGTGTGGCCCAAACTGTTCAGCTTTTAGGGAAGTTATTGTGATGTTCTCAGTAGTCTAGTGTGCGGTTGATTTTTATAGAAATTCCATCCCCCAAAGACGGAACTGGAGAACACTGTCCCTACAGGTGAGGTTTTTCAGTTTGTCACATATCGCTGATTGACTTTGCTTTCTAGGTTTGATGCAATGTGATCAGTGGACAGAACTCTATGGTGTTATGTAGTCATTGGCATTTTCATCTTTTCCCAACACAAAGTAACTTTCTTTTTCTGTTTGAAGCTTTTGACCTGAATCACATTTGTTTGTTTCTTTCTTTCCTTCTTTCCTTCCTCCTGCCTTTCCTCCTTTCTTAGCTTCACGCCCAGTGTGGAGCCCAACGTGGGGCTTGAACTCACAACCTTGAGATCAAGACCTGAGCTGAGATCGAGAGTCAGATGCTTAACTGACTGAGCCACCCAGGCACCCCCCGAATCACATTTCTAGAGATAGACATTGCCATTTCTATTTTCACTTGTATATACTCACTATATTTTGCCTATCTTTTTGCTTTCAGCTGCTTCGTGTCAGTATGTTTTAGGTGGGTCCCTGATAAGTAGCACATGAGTAGACTTTTTTCCTACCCATTGTAAAATTTTTTACTTTTAAAAGTAGAGGGTTGTATTCACATTGGTAATGATGATAGATATGATGGTCTTCATTGAACTGTCTTATTTTGTTTCATTGATTGATCCCCCCAGAGTATTATTTTCCACAAAGGCAGAAGAGTAGATAGGGTTTTTCTTCTCTGGATTTTCTTTTCTTCCTTTCTTCTTTTTTCCCCCTCTCTCCCTCCTACTCCCTGTTTCCCCCTAGGGTAAATCTGATTGTAGGGATAATCATTTCCTTGATTTTCTGCCATGTGTCTCTGTTTTTGGTTTCATACAGTATGTACCTTTTTGTGTCCGGCTTCTTTCCCTCAGCAGTACGTTGATGGGATTGGCCGTGTTGCTGCGTGTGGTGGTCCGCTTTCGTTTGGGTAATTGTGAGCCTCCATCCCGCCTTTTTTTTTTAATTAACAAAATTGTTTTTGACGTTTATTTATTTTTGAGAGAGCATGAGCAAGCAGGGAGGGGCAGAGAGAGAGGGAGACACAGAATGGGAAGCAGGCTCCAGGCTCTGAGCTGTCAGCACATGGGACCTGACATGGGGCTCGAACCCACGAACTGTCAGGTGCTTAACTGACTGAGCCACCCAGGCGCCCCTTCCATCCCACCTTTGATGGCTGTCGGGTAGCTTCCGGTTGGGGCTCTATCCAGCAGCACTGCCGTGAGCCGTCTCTTGGATCTTTCCTGCTGTATCTGTGCATGCCTGTTTGGAGGGCACACAAGCAGAAGGGGACATGCAGGTTGTGGGGCACATACTTTGCTTTACTGAATGATCCCAGAGTGGCGACAACAGTGGCCTGGACCATCCCCCTCCCCCAGCAGTGTTGGGAGCAGCTTCGTTACCCTGAGTCCTCGGCAGCAGTGGTGATGGGGTGTGGCAGAAGGGAGTGGTCCTAAAGGACAGTGTGAGGAGCATGGGAGCCCTGGGGAGGGACCTCAGTGGGGTGGTGGGAAGGGGACCCAAGTCATTTATTCTGATGACTCATGAAGACCCAGGCTTACAAGCTGCTTCCTCTTAGAAAGCCACGTTCCACGGCCCCAAACACTGGGCCTCCCTCTACCCAGGAGCTGTTTTCTTGAAAATGCAGAACCTGTGGGAAAAAGGAAAGCTCCAGTTCTATTCAGTCACCCACAGCAGGAACTAGCCATCTCCTTCTCAGTGCCTCAGTTTCCACACCTCCCGGGTGCCCTGAAGAGGGTTTCATGAAGGAGATTGGACTGGGCACTGGGGTCCACAGGTGCTGTCATGGGCTCAGGATTGGGCATAGAGGGGCAGCATCAAGACCAAGGCTGAGCCGGGGGGGTACTGTTGTGGGCCAGATGGCAGGTGCTGTCATGGGCTCAGGGTACCAGAGGCATCATTCCAGGGAGGTGCCTAGCAGCAGCCTCCATTGTGGCCCCAGCGGGACCTTGTCATGACCACACTGTCTCCTTCTCAGGATCCTGCCGCTGCCCTAGCTGAGTGAGCCCCAAACCCTGGGGCAGAGACCCAGTCCCTGCTACCGTGAATAAACAAACCGTGAGTTCTAGAATTCTCACACAGTAGAGATGCTCTGCCCCACCCTGCCCCCACATCCTATTATGAGGGCCAGTGTAGGTCAGGCACCTGCTAACCATGGCATGTGGTCCAGGAGATCTTCAGAGCCTCACATCTCCATTTTCTTCTGCCAAACTTGGAAATTCCCTCTTTTCAGAAGGTAGGGCTTTTGGGACATGGGAGAGGGGCAGGGGAGGGGGTGTCTTTGCCTGGGTTCTGTCCTCCTTCCTGAATTTGCCCATATCCTGATGGGTACATCCTCACCAGACTGCACAGTGTACCAACTTAGGGGCCCAGATAGTGTCGAAGCACTTCCAGTTGGCAAGGGTGACCATGAACACGAGGGAAGAGTCTTGTTAGAAATCGGGGAACAAGCTAACAGACGGGGATCAGATGAGCTTGTTTGGGAGGTGCAATCTAGGAGAACCAGGACTTAGGATGACAATGTGTGAGGTATGAGTGACTGTTCACCCTCTGTAAGGTCTCAACACCCTGTGAGGTGGCCTTTACCAGTGTCTCCATTTCACAATGGGAAACCAAGGCCCAGGGGACTTAGGTGGCTTGTGGAGCCAGGGTTCAATACTGGTTTTCAGTAGACTGTAGCCACTGAGTGTTCCCTGTGTGTGTGATGGTGATGCCGTGTCTATGGCGAGGTTGATCTGTGACACCTCACACCCCCAAACAATCCATCATGGCTCCCCTCTGACTGAACCGCTGTCCTTGGTGCTGGCATCTCCAGGCTGAATCCTGCAAATCCTTTGTAAGGAGGTGGGGAGTCTGTGTTTTGGATGTGAGCTCTGAGGAGTGTTGTTCCCCGAGCCTGGGGAACACACTGAGGGTGCGGAGTGTGGCGGCGAAGCCCAACCCCGCCCCCTAGGACTGTCAGTTTTTAGGTGGTGAGGCTCATTCTGCAGGACCCTGGCTCCATGGGGCCCTCAGCTTTGTGAGAAAGGAGAGGGCAAGCCGTTGGAACTCCAATTCCCTCCCAAAGTGGAACAGCCCCCATCGGGGCAGGCTGTAATCCGAATCACAAGGTAGCCACGGACCTACCACAGCATGTGAGAAGAGCTGGAAATGCGGCTCCCCCTTGGGGGGAAATGGAAAATAGGACAGCAAGCCATTGGATAGGGACATGGGCAAGAGTGGAGCCTTGAGAAAGCAAGGCAGGACAAAACTCAGTGGAGATGTGGGGGCCCGTGGGGAAGACCCTGGTTGAGGGTAAAGGTATTTAGCCGTGGAAGTCTGTGGCAAGGGAGCTGACCATCTACACCTGATGGTACCAGGAGCCCTGGGACATAGCAGAATGAGCCAAAACATCAATGTGTGTGTGTGTGTGTGTGTGTGTGTGTGTGTGTGGTTTCTGTGAGGCAGGGCACACCAGATGTTTCCACTAATGTGTTGGGGTCATCATAGGCTATTAACCTTGTCTGTTTATCAGTGGACCCCTCCACCGCCGTCATGGACCCTCCCCAGGCAAGGACAGGCCTTGGTTACTGCTGCTGAGTCCCTGATGCCCTGCTTGGCATTGCACACTGAGCTGCTGAGGGAAACAGACTTTCTGGAATCATGCCAGCTTCTGACGTCGTAAACACATGTCTAGCTTTGCCTCCATGAGGATCTGTGACTGCATGTTAGCAGCTTGTTGGCCAGTCCAACCTTGACAGCAGGCTAGATCCAAGAAACCCTTTTTATTTGTCTTTAATCTTGGTCTCCAACCTTTGCTGCAGAATCTCTCCCTCTCCTGTCCTCGATGTTCAGTTATTAAATACCAGTCCGAGATGGCCCAGTTCAAGATCTCAGTCTTAAACCAGTTCAGCGCAGCTCCCTCTTCTCCCACTCCTGCTGTTGGGGGTGGGGCGGGGCAAGGAGGGGGTTGACAAGCATCTCTACTCACTTTCTCATATGGTCACAGAGAGCACACCTCGGGGAGGTGACCTGCGAAGGCAGGCGCTGGAGTTGTACCAGGCGACATCACTGTCCATTGCTTTCTGACCACAGCCGTAAGCCGTCCTGCTCACTCGTGCCCCATCACTTATCCCTTGACTGGCCACTCGCTCCTCGGATGAGTCTCCTCCTTCACTCCCCTAGCCATCTGCTTGTGTAAACGAGCGGGCAGAGAGAAACCCTGGGGGTGGTGGCCGTCCAGTTCCCATTGTGTGGGGGACTGCTTTAACATGTGGGGCATCTGCTGCCTCTAGGCCTTTGTCATTTGCAGGGCAGTATGCGAAGCCCTTCCCCACATGTGTGGTGGCCAGAATGTGGCTCTCTCTTCCTCGATAGTCTGCTGCCGTGTGCAGTGGTCTTGAGAGTCTGCACGGGCCTGGCATGGCCCCCTTTCTACCTTTTTCCTTAGAGCCCTGGTTCCAGGCCTGTGGTCACACCAACATCGCCTGCAAGATGGTGAAGGGGAAGCTGGTAGAGGTAGGCAAGTGGCCATGGCAGGTGAGCATCCTGTTTCTGGGCGCGTACATCTGCAGCGGCTCCCTCATCCACCATCAGTAGGTCCTCACGGCCGCGCACTGCCTAGAGAGGTCAGTCGGGGTGGCCAGCCGTTCCCAGGGGCTTTGCTTTCTGGCGTGGGGGGTGGTGCCCAGTAGATCTGGGGATCTGGGAGTAGGGGCCTGGCTGGGTTACCCTGTGCTCAGTCTGTGTGTCTGCAACCACGTATGGCCTCACTGCTGGCAATCTGCCTCCTCCCTATGGCCCTGTAGATCCAAGGACCCCAAAAAGTACTCCGTGAGGGTGGGAGTCCAGCAGGTCTCAGAAAACGGCACTTGGCTCCTGCTCACTCGCATCGTGATCCACGAGGATTTCCACAACCTCCTATCCCAGGACATTGCCCTCCTGAAGCTCAGGGACCCCATCTCCTGGTCCCCCCTCATCCAGCCTGTCTGCCTACCCAACACCAAATTCAAGCTCTCGCTCGGGACCATGTGCTGGGTGATCGGGTGGGGACATAAAAATGAACAAGGTGAGTAAAGGCAGGCAGAGGTCCCAAGACTGCAGCCTCTTCGGAACACAGCTCTGACGTGGGCTCGTTTGTTCATTCCCTTCTTCACTCGTTCAGTCCCTCAGCGAACATTCCCGAGCACTTACGCACGCTACACACTATCCTGACCTTTGCTGATAGGAAGAGATCTGTAGTGCTCTAGTGTAAAGGACACGCATGGGCTATGTGGGCCTCAGTTCCCAGAGTTAAATCCAGTGCCAACCCCTCACCTTGCAGCATGGCAGGGAAATTAATCCTGGACCATTAATGGGATTCGCTGTCTACATGGCACATGGGCCATGATCTCAGGAAGTGTTGAGGCACTGGACAGCCATCATACATACTTGTTACCTCAAGGCACCAATAATCCCTGGTTGGTGCCACCCTAGAGTCCTAGAATAGAGGAGTGTTTGTGGGATCCTGCCCTCCAGGGGATGGCACATTTTGGGCTCCTGGGTCTTGACACCTTGGCAGGTAGCCGTGGAGCAGGGTTTCACCCTTGTTGAAACCTGAACTATTGCAGTAGTCTCTCCTGGTCCTCATTCAGGGCTTAGATGCTGCTCTGAGCCCCCTGGGCGGCTTTTGCTTGGTCTTTCTAAGGAGTTTGGGTGTTTCAAAAGTCAGGCTGTGGGATGGGGCCTTTATAAATCACCATCCCGGGACAGTAGCCCTGTCTCACAACCCTGGTGAATGTGGACAACTTCAGGACGGAGATGTGTCAAATAGTTGAAGGGATGATGAGGCAGGATCTCTCTGTCTCTCTCTGTCTCTCTCTCTGTCTCTTCAGAAACCTCAAGTAGCCCCTACAGTCTTCAGGAGGTGGCTGTCAGGATCGTTAGCAACGGTATCTGCCGTCAGCAGTACCAGTTTCTCTTCTTGAAGAGAGAGAAGAAGTTCATTGGGAAGGACATGCTGTGTGCCTCCTCAGAATTGGGCATGGACTCTTGTCAGGTGCGGGGTGTGTGGCCCAGGGGAGGCAGGGGACTTTCAGGGATCGCGTCTTCCTTCTCACACGGCACTCGGTGACCTGAGGAAGGTCTCCTTTCCTCGGCCTTCAGTTTCCAAGTCTGTAAAATAGGGTGGAAAAACTCCTTGTGCCTGTCCACAATAATGGTAATAATGGCAATGCTCTTCAGGTCTCTTGGACATTTCTGAACATCAGTCACATGCCCAGATGGGGGCCCGGTGCTGGCAGAACTGGTTTTCATAAATGGCATCGTTCCGTAAGCGTGTGTCTGTCTCTTGCATCTTCGGTTCAATATTGTTTTTGAGATTTATCCCTATTGAAAAGTGCAGCTCTCATTCATTAATTGACCTCTCGAGCTAGGATATTCTCTTGTGACCATGTCACAATTTATACACTCTATTGTTTATAGCATTGAGGTGGTTTTCAGGGTTTTTTTCATATCACAAACCGCTGCTCTGAATATTCTCACACACATCTCCCTATTTACGTGTTCCAGAATTTCTCGACAGGATGTGTCCTGCAGGGAACTGGAGGGTCATAGGCTGTGCATGCCTTCATCTTTAATAGTTTTTGCTGGGGCGCTGGAGGGCTCAGTTGGTGGAGCATCTGACTCTTGATTCAGCTCAGATCATGATCTCATGGTTCATGAGTTCGATCCCCACATCAGGCTCTGCGCTGACAGCATGGAGCCTGCTTGGGATTCCCTCTCTCTCTCTCTCTCTCTGCCCATTCCCTGCTCTCTCTCTCTCCATAGAAAAAAAATATTAAGGGGCGCCTGAGTGGCTCAGTCGGCTGAGTGTCTGACTTCGGCTCAGGTCATGATCTCACGGCTTGTGGGTTCAAGCCCCGCATCAGGCTCTGTGCTGACAGCTCGGAGCCTGGAGCCTGCTTTGGATTCTGTGTCTCCCTCTCTCTCTGCCCTTAACCTACTTGCATTCTGTCCCTGTCTCTCTCAAAAAAATAAATAAAACATTAAAAAAATTAAAATTGTTTTTGCCAGTTGTTTTCCAAAGGGATCGTGTTAATCCATATTCTTACATCAGTGTTTGAGAATTCTGTTCCATATTGTTGGCAACATTTTTCGTATTGTCAGACTATAAAACGTTTTCCATCCTGTTAGATGAGAAACAGAGCAATAGTATCCCGTTGTGGTTGCAGCGTGTGTCCCCAGTGACCAGTGCAGCTATGCGTCGCTTCCTGTGTGCATTCTCCATTCGTGATTCTTCTTCTATGAATCACTTACTCAGCTGTTCTGCACATTTTCTATTGTTTGCCTTTTTCTTTTTATTGTATTTTATATTTTGGATCTTGGTTCTGTGTTCCTTGTGTATATGGCCAATATCTTGTCCCGGTTTTTTAATTTATCTTTTCATTATGTTTACACTGTCCTTTGCTGAGCAGCAGTTTAGATTTTATTGAAGTCAAGACCAGATGGACTTAATACACAGAAAAAAAATATATATGGAACATTCCATCAAAAAACAAAAGACGGCAGCATACACTTCCTTTTCATGTGCACATACAACATTCTCCAGGAGAGCTTGATCACATGTTAGGCCACAAAGCAAGTTTCAGTGAATTCAAGAAGACTGAAACCCTATCAAGCATCTTTTCTGACCACAACAGTATGAAACTAGAGATCAGTGACAAAAGAAAAAAAAAACAAAACCAGAACTGGAGAAAACAGAAACGTGGAGGCTAAACAACACGCTACCAAATAAATAACAGGTCAATGAAGAAATCAAAGAGGAAATTAAAAAATACCTCGAGACAAATGAAAATGGAAATACAATGGTTCAAAATCTTTGAGATGCAGCAAAAGCAGTTTTTTAAAAAATTTATTAAGTGTTTAATTTTAATTCCAGTATAGTTAACATACAGTGTTATATTAGTTTCAGGTGTACAATATAGTGATTCAACCATTTCATACATCATGACTCAGTGCTCATTATGATAAGTGTACTCTTAATCCCCTTTATCTGTTCCACCCACCCCCCACCCACCTCCCCTCTGACATGTTTTATTTTAAATGAATACCCTCAGTTAAAGTTACCACTTTTTTCCAACAAGAACATTTTTTCTACTTGAAGCATATTTCAGAATATATGGTTCTAAAAGATAAATATAAAACATTCCACCCAACAAAAATAGAATACACATTTTCCTCAAGTACACATAGAAGAATCCTCTGGTTGAATCCCACAAAAAGAGACATAATAAATATTACAAATTTAAGAAGACTGAAATCATACCAAGGATAGTTTCCAACCACAGTGGTATAAAACTAAAGATAAACAACGGTAAAACGAAGCTGGAAAATCTACAATGTGTATATTAAATATTTAATATGTAAATATTAACACACTACTGCACAAGCAATGGGCCAAATAAGAAATAAAATGGCAAATTAAAATATGTCTCAAAAGAAAGGAAAATACAATATTCCAAAACCTATGGGATGCAGCAGAAGCAGATGTTAGAGTAAAAGTTATGCTATAAATGCTCGTATAAAGAGGAAAAGTTCAAATAAACAACATTACATCACAAGGAACCAGAAAAAGAAGAAACAGCTGAGATTTAGTAGAGGAAGGAGATAAAAAAATCAGAAATAAATAGAGACCAGAATAAATAACATAACACTGAAAGTAATGAGCAGTTTTTCCAAAAAAAAATAAACAAAATTGGGAATGCTTTAAAAAGCAGTTCTAAGAGGGAAGTTTATAGTAATGCAGGCCTACATCAAGAAACAAAATCCGAGACGATCTAATTTTACACCTGAAGGAACGAGAATAAGAACAAAGGAAGGAATAAGAACAAAGTAGAAGGAAATAATAAATATTGGAGTGATAAAAATAAAACAGAGACTGAAGAAACAATAGAAAAGATCAATGAAACTAAGAGCTGGCTCTTTGAAAATGTAAAATTGATAAACTTTAGCTGGACTTATCAAGGAAATAAGAGAAGACTCAAATAAAATCAGAAATGAAAGAGAAGTTCAACCAACACCACAGAAATACAAAGAAAATGGATAAATTCCTAGAAACATACAATCTTCCAAGAATGAGTCAGGAAGAAAAAAAAAATTGGAACAGCCTGATTACTAGTAGTGAAAGTGAATCAGTAATCAAAAAACTCCCAACAAACAAAAGTCCAGAACCAGATGGCTTCACAGATGAATTCTATCAAACATTTAAAGAAGAGTTAATACCTATCTTTCTTAAAGTATTCCAAAAAGTTGAGGAGGAAAGAACGGTTCCAAATTTATTCTACAAGGCCAGCACTACCCTGATACTAAAACCAGACAAAGACACTATAAAAAAAGAAAATTACAGACCAATAGCCCTGATGAAAATAGAAGCAAAAATCCTCAACAAAATATTAGCAAACTGAATTCAATAATACAGGAAAAGGATCATTCACCTGATCAAGTGGATTTGTTCCAGGGATGCAAACATGGTTCAGTATCTGCAAATCAATCAACATGATATACCACATTAATGAATGGAGGATAAAAATCATATGATCATCTCAACAGATGTAGAAAAAGCATTTGCCAAAATTCAACATCCATTCATGGTAAAAACTCTTAGCAAAGTGTGTATAGAGGGAAGATGCCTTAACATAATAGAGACCATATATGACAAACCCACAGCACATCATACTCAGTGGTGAGAAGCAGAAAGCTTTTCCTCTAAGGTCAGGAATGACAAGGATGTTCACTTGCCAATTTATTTATTTTTTATTTTTTAAAATTTCACCTGGTTTTTACTTTATCTTGCTGCTTTTATGCAACAGAGTACTGAAGATTAGCCACAGCAATCAAACAAAAGAAATAAAAGGCATCCAAACTAGTAAGGAAAAAGTAAAACTGTCACTGTATGCAGATGATATGATACTACATATAGAAACTCCTAAAGACTCCATCAAAAAACTATTAGAGCTAGTAAAGAAATTCAGTAAAGTTACAGGATACAAAATATAAAGAAATATGTTGCATTTCTATACACTAAAAATGAAGTAGCAGAAGGCAATTAAGAGAACAGCTCCATTTATCATTGCATCAAAAAGAATAAAATACCTAGGAATAGATTTAACCAAAGGTAAAAGACTTGTACTCTGAAAACTATAAGACACTGATGAAAGAAACTGAAAATAACACAAATAAATGGAAAGATATACCATGCTCATGGACTGGGAGAATTAATCATTAAAATGTCCATACTATCCAAAGCAATCTACAGATCTGATGCAATCCCTATCAAAATACCAATAGTAATTTTTGCAGAATTAGAATAAAAAATACTAAAATTTGTATAAAACCACAAAAGATCCAGAATGGACAAAGCAGTCTTGAGAAAGAAGAAAAAACTGGAGGTATCACAATCCCAGATTTCAGGCTATACTACAAAGCTAGAGTAATCAAAAGAATATGGTACTGAAACAAAAATAGATACAAATCAATAGTTAATCAAAGGAGGCAAGAATATACCATGGGGAAGACTGTCCCTTCAATAAATAATGTTGGGAAAACCAAACAGCTACATGCAAAAGAATGAAACTTGACCACTTTCTTACAACATACACAAAAATGAGCCCCAAATGGATTCAAGATCTAAAGGTAAGACCCCAAGCCATAAAACTCCTAAAAGAAAACATAGGCAGTAAACTCTTGCACATCAGTCTTAGCAATTGTTGTTCAATCTGCCCCCTCAGGCAAAGCCAACAAAAGCAAAACAAAATTAAGGCACTTGGGACTACATCAAACTAAAAAAGCTTCTCACAGCAAAGGAAACCATCAACAAAACGATAAGGCAACCTACTGAATGTGAGAAGGTATTTGCAAATGATATTTTTGAGAAAGGGTTGGTATCCAAAATATGTAAAGAACTCCTACAACTCAACACCAAAAACCAAAACCAAAAACCCACCCCAAAAAAACCCTCCAAAAAACTCAGTCTGATTTAAAAAATGAGCAGAAGACCTGAATAGACATTTTTTTCCAAAGAAGACATACAGATGGCTAACAGACACATGAAAGATGCTCAACATCACTCATCATCAGGGAAATACAAGTCAAAACCACGATGAGATACTGCCTCACACGTGTCAGAATGGCTAAAATCAACAACATAAGAAACAACAGGTGTTGGCAAGGATGTGGAGAAAGCGGAACCCTCTTGCACCATTGGTGGGAATGCAAACTGGTGCAGCCACTGTGGAAATAAGTATGGAGTTTCCTCAAGAAGTTAAAAATAGAGCTACTCTATGATTCATTAATTCTCCTGCTGGGCATTTATCTGAAGATAGTGAAAACACTAATTTGAAAAGACATATGCCTCCCTATGTTTATTGCAGCATTATTTACAATAGCCGAGATACGGAAGCAGCCCAAGTGTCCATCCATAGATGAATAGATAAAGAAGACATCCAATGTAGTTTTGGACTTTTTAATTTTCTTTTAAAGCTTATTTTGAGAGAAAGAGAGCACGTGTGAGTGGGGGAGGGGCAGAGAGAGAAGGAGAGAGAGAATCCCAAGCTGACTCTGCACTGTCAGCATGGAGCCCTATGCCGGGCTCGAACTCACAGACCTTGAGACCATGACCTGAGCCAAAATCAAGAGCCTCACACTTAACTGACGGAGCCACCCAGGCGCCCCTTACTTTTTTCTTTTCTAATAAAAGTATTTAAGGCTACAAATTCCCCTCTTAGCAAATGCTTTAGCCTAATGCCACATATTTTAATATGTAGCATTTTTACTGTTATCCGGCTCTAAATATTTTCTATAATTCCCATTCTTATTTCATTTTGACCCATGACTTATTTAGAAGTGTGTTTTTTGATTTTCAAATACATGTGTACTTATTTGTTTTGTTAATGATTTCCAACCCAATTTCTGTGTGGTCATAAAATAGGCTCTATGGCGATACCAGTTATATGGAATATGTTGTAACTTGCCTGGCAGTCTGGTATGCAGTTAAGTTTTAAACATTTATTTCATTATTGTCTATTTTTATTAATTTTTCTTCTGCTTCCTTTGGGCTTGATTTAGTTTTCTTTTTCTGTCTTCTTGGACAAAAGGATTTACCCTTTCTAGTTTTGCATTTGAAGTATTTAAAACCATAAAATCATCTTTTTATTTTTTTTATTTTTATTTATTTTTATTTTTTTAAAAATTTTTTTTTTCAACGTTTATTTATTTTTGGGACAGAGAGAGACAGAGCATGAACGGGGGAGGGGCAGAGAGAGAGGGAGACACAGAATCGGAAACAGGCTCCAGGCTCTGAGCCATCAGCCCAGAGCCTGACGCGGGGCTCGAACTCACGGACCACGAGATCGTGACCTGGCTGAAGTCGGACGCTTAACCAACTGCGCCACCCAGGCGCCCCTAAAATCATCTTTTTAAAAAAAATTTTATTTATCTTGAGAGAGAGAGAGAGAGAGAGAGAGAGAGAAAGGGACAGAGAGGGAGAGAGAGAATCCCAAGTAGGCTCCGAGAGAAAGGGACAGAGAGGGAGAGAGAGAATCCCAAGTAGGCTCCACACTGCCTGTGCAGAGCCTGGCACGGGACTTGATCTTATGATCATGACCTGAGCCGAAATCGAGAGTTAGACGCTTAACTGAGCCACTCAGGTGCCCAAAACTTATCTTTTAACTAAACGTTGGTTTCATCTCTTAAATTCTGTACTGTTGTGAATTCAATTATCACTACCTTACTTAAGAATATATACATAGAGTGTGATTTGAAAGGAAATGGATGCATTGCCTTTAAAAAGTAGTACATAAATGCAAAAATTAGAAAATGAGACTCTCCTATAATCAAACTCTCCAGAAATTTCCACCCTAAGTTATTTAGCTTCTATCCTTAACATTTCTTTTCTATACATATATGAAACCCTAAATAAGTTTTAGGGTTGTTTTCTAGTTTTTATTTATTTCTAACTTTTTAAATATTTATTTTTGAGAGAGACAGAGACAGAGAGCAAGCGGGGGAGGGGCAAAGACACACACACACACACACACACACACACACGCACACGCACAGAATCTGAAGTAGGCTCCAGGCTCTGAGCTGTAAGCACAGAGGCCAACACAGGACTCAAACCCACAAACCGTGAGATCATGACCCGAACGAAGCTGGACGCTTAGCCAACTGAGCCACCCAGGCGCCCCTCTAGTTTTTATTTTTATTTTTATTTATTTTTAATTTTTTTTTCAACGTTTATTATTTTTGGGACAGAGAGAGACAGAGCATGAACGGGCGAGGGGCAGACAGAGAGGGAGACACAGAATCGAGAGAGAGGGAGACATAGAATCGGAAACAGGCTCCAGGCTCTGAGCCATCAGCCCAGAGCCCGACGCGGGACTCGAACTCACGGACTGCGAGATTGTGACCTGGCTGAAGTCGGACGCTTAACCGACTGCGCCACCCAGGCGCCCCCTCTAGTTTTTATTTTTAATGAAAGATTGTATTATAATTTTATTCAACTTTTTTACTTTCACTTGAAATAGATCTTGGACTGTCTTGGACTATCTATATAAATGCCTTCCATTCTCGTTGAATACTGAATAGTAATTCTTTCATATTGCTGTGTCATGATCTATTTAACCATTCTACTGATAGACATCTGAACTCATTTCAATATTTTTCTGCCATGCTAGAGTAAAAATCTTTGTTCATAGATCTTTGCACATTTGTTCAAGTATTTCTCTAAAATAAATTTTTAGAAGTGTAATTACAAGAGCAGTTGTATGCACATTTAACATTTTAAGAGATACAAATTAGCCTCCTCAAATATTTTGACCCATTTACACTAATACCAACAGTATATGAGTGCCCTTTTCTCTACGTCATCATCAGCATTAGGCATTATTTTTATTTTAACTTTTGTTCCTCTGGGAGACTAAAACATTTATTTTTGCTTTAATTTCATGAAATCGAGCAATTTTGTAAATTGCCGGTGCAACAGGATATTAAAATAGGCAGTTTCAGTGAAGTCATCAAAATACAGTATGTATCAGGGTTCAAAGATAGTTGTGTGACATTCCACTATGTGTACATACCAAAGGGTCAAGAGAGTAGAGTGGGAGGTGATTTTATGAGGAGGATTTCTCTGGAAAGAGCTGCTCCTGTGTGCTCACCCTTCCCCCTTTAAGGGATGGGGGTGGGGTGTCAGATCTCCTGGGAGGGGTTTCAACAAGATCAGGGACTGTGATATGTGCCCACTCAGGGGCAGAGTCAGCTGTCAATCTGCTCAAGACCCAGAGAGCAGGAAGTACCTGGGGGATAAGCTGGTTTTCTTGCTTCCCCACCCTCCAGCTTTAACTTTGGCAGGTTCAGGAAACAGGTTAGCAAGATGGGGTTGGAGCGGTTGCTGAAGGGAAGGAACAGGAAGGGACGGGGGGAGAGGGGAGCGGATCTGGCTTCCTCCTTCCCAGGCGTCCAAAAGCCTTAGACAGCAGTGGGGAAAAGTTCTTACTTTAAATCAAGTCTGGCGTTGTAATTGTTGTGTGGGAACGCATATTCTGATTTCTGAACGGAGATATGTTTATGTGACAGTGTCCTCATAGCGCCTATGATTACATTAATCACAGGGAGCAAAACCTTCTGGTTCTGCCCAAGTGTTTACCCAGGGTCAGAGAAAGAACTCACCTTCTAAATCAATTGTAAAATGACAGAGGGAGTCTAGATCAAGATGCTTGCTGTGTTCAGTGTACCATTTACACTTTTCCCTGCCATTGGCTCATGATGTTCTATTAAACTACTTTTGTTTTTATTGATTTGTCAACACTCTGGATATTATATGCTGTAGTAATTATCAGGAAGGAGCATCATGTCTTTTCAACTTAATTTAAAATGGTGTATATATATATGTGTATCTACACACACACACACACACACACGCACACATACATATACACATACACGTATGGGGAAAGATTATAAAACAAATATGGTACAACATGAACAATTAGTAAATCTGGGTAAAAATATTATACTTGCAACTTCTCTGTGAGTCTCAAATTATTTCAAAATAAAAAAGTTATTAAAAACTTTGGGAACTGGAAATTTTAACCATTTATAACATGGTTCACAATATTTTGCCCTATTTGCCCATCATTTGCCTTTTTTCAGTGTGGATTTTTTTTTCCGTAGAGTCATTTAAAATTTTATCATTATTACCCTTATGATAGTGATTTTTGTGCTAGGCCTAGAAGTACCTTTCCCACCCTAAGATAAATTATTCACTCATACATGTTCTCAGTTCTTTTCTTTAAATATTTTAATTTTGTTTCATCTGGAAGGTCGAGAGAAGGCATCCATTTTATTTTTCTCCAAATATAGCCAGTTATGTAAATTATCTTTTATTGAATGCTTTGAATGTGTTTTGGGGCAATGAATAGAAATGCCCCCTTTAGGGGAGCCTGGCAGGCTCAGAAGAGTGTGCGACTATTTTTTTTATTTTTTAATTTTTAATGCGTATTTATTTTTGAGAGAGAAAAGGAGACAGAGCGTGAATGGGGGACAGAGCGTGAGCAGGGAGGGGCAGAGAGAGAGGGAGACACAGAATCTGTGTCAGCACAGAGCCTAAGAGGCCCATGTGGGTCTCGAACTCACAAACCATGAGATCATGACCTGAGCCGAAGTCAGATGCTCAACTGATTGAGCCACCCAGGTGCCCCGAGCATCCAACTCTTGATTTCAGCTCAGGGTCGTGGGATTGAGCCCTGTATCAGGCCCTGCATTGAGCCCTGAGTGTGGAGCTTGCCTGGAATTCTCTTTCTCCCTCTGCCCTTCTCCCTGGCTCGCACTTGCTCTCTCTCTCTAAAATGTAAAACAAAGTTCCTTTTTAAAAAAAAGGCACAGGGACGCCTGGGTGGCGCAGTCTGTTAAGCATCCGACTTTAGCCAGGTCACGATCTCGCGGTCCGGGAGTTTGAGCCCCGCGTCAGGCTCTGGGCTGACGGCTCAGAGCCTGGAGCCTGTTTCCGATTCTGTGTCTCCCTCTCTCTCTGCCCCTCGCCCGTTCATGCTCTGTCTCTCTCTGTCCCAAAAATAAATAAAAAACATTGAAAAAAAAATTAAAAAAAAAAAAAAGGCACAGTGTTTCCTGGAAGACAGACTAATTGTTCTGAAATATAATTCTTACACTGTAGTAGACAAGAAAAATAAGAAGTACACATGTTGAAAAGAAGGAGGTAAATTGATTACTGTTTATAGATGATGGTCTCTGGACCTACAAAATTAAAGAGAATCAACTAGATCCAGAAAGTATGATTGTTACAAGGTAAATACATACACACACACATATACACACACACACACACACACACACACTATATATATATATACACACACACACACACACATTTGTAAATATATATATTTACCTTGTATATATACATATTGTAAATATATATATTTAAATATATATATATTTACCTTGTATATATATACATGTATTTGTATATACATATACATATATATTGTGTATATATATATTACCTTATAATATATTTACCTTGTGTATATATATACATATATATATAGTATGTGTATACATAAATATATAGAAATATATATAATGTATATATATAAATATGTATATATAAATGTATATATATTTAAGCAGAAAATATAATGAAAGAAAACATATTGCTCACAGCAGAGATACAAAACACATAAGCATATACTTAAGCAGCATCAGGCAGTAACTATATGGAGAAAGCTGTAAACCCCTCGCTCTAGACAGAAAGAAATAGAACAAAATAGTCTATTTTCCCTAAGTTAATCTATTAATTTCCACCAACATTGCCACATGATTTTCTTTTTGACATTATTCTAAAATTGTTCAGTTGGAATGAACGTGGGAGAGCAGCCAGGCAAATTCTTTAAAAGGAGGATAATGAAGGAGGACTTGCCTTACCACGTACAAAAGAAAAACAAGAATTCAAAAGCTACAATAATTTAAGAGTGGTGTTGGCAAAGGAATGAGACTGCAAGAGGCAGAAACAGACCAAAACAAGATGGGAATGTAGGATATAATAAAGGGGGCATTTCTTTTTTCTTTCTTTTTTTTTTTTAAGGTTTTATTTTTAAGTGGTCTCTATACTCACTGTGGGGCTCCAACTCACAACCCTGAGATCAAGAGTCGCACACCCTTGGGGCGCCTGGGTAGCTCAGTCAGTTAAGCATCCAACTTCGGCTCAGGTCACGATCTCACGGTTTGTGAGTTCAAGCCCCGCATCGGGCTCTCGGGCTCTGTGCTGACACAGATTCTGTGTCTCCCTCTCTCTCTGCCCCTCCCCCGTTCATGCTCCATCTCTCTCTCTCTCTCTCTCTCTTCAAAAATAAATCAACATTAGGGGCGCCTGGGTGGCGCAGTCGGTTGAGCGTCCGACTTCAGCCAGGTCACGATCTCGCGGTCCGTGAGTTCGAGCCCCGCGTCGGGCTCTGGGCTGATGGCTCAGAGCCTGGAGCCTGTTTCCGATTCTGTGTCTCCCTCTCTCTCTGCCCCTCGCCCATTCATGCTCTGTCTCTCTCTGTCCCAAAAATAAATAAACGTTGAAAAAAAAATTAAAAAAAAAATAAATCAACATTAAAAAAAATAAAAATAAAATAGAGTTGGATGCTCAACCGACTGAGCCACCCAGCATCCCATATGCCATTTTAAGTTTGTTTCTTGTTCAACAGCATAAACCTGGATGCTGTTTTTGTTGGTACATCTGGGAGAATATCCTTTAATCCATTTACCAAAAAGAATGTTGGGTTTTGTTTCCCCACCTTGCCTTTTGGGTTGATTTTATTTTCCACTCCACCCTTCTGCTGTTGGTTTGCAATTTGTCATGTCTCAATTTCAGTCTGCTATCGGTCACCTTGCATTTTCCGTGCTCATATTTGACATTTAATATTAATATATGAACACCCAGAGTTCATTGGCATCTTCAGCTTCCTCCTCAGCAGGATGAGACCTTCCTTTCATTTTCACTTTCTTCACTTCCATCCCCAGACTCATCCTCTTGTTGAAAAGGGTGAGCTGAGCTCTTCTGTTCTACCTAAGAGTTTTTAGTTGACTCTCTGGGGCTTTCCAGGCCTACATTCCTATGAGCTGCCATTAGCAATGATGTTGCCTCTTTTATTTCCACGATACTTACTTTTTTCATTGCCTTGGGCACTTCTCCTCTGAACGACCTGGAATGGAGCTGTGTTTTTCCTTGTTGCCGACCTTCTTGGACGCGCTTCTCACACTTGATCATGAAGCGTGGTGCTCATCTGGCATATCGTCTTTCAGGGAGAGAGCCACTCCTTCCTGTTCCGCTATGGCATTTTTACTCCAGAAATGAATGCCCTGCTTCCTAAAATGTGTTTTCTGTAGCTGTCAGGATGACTCCATGCTCTGATGGGATGTGCTGAGTCAGCTCCATGAACAGAGTCCCTCAGATCTGTGTCCCCTGAGTGCAGGATCGCCCTCCCCGCTCATGGTGTACTTTTTTTTCCTTCATAGGTCGGATTCAGATTTATAATGTCTTGTTTTAGAACGTGTTTCATTTGTTCCTTCATCCAACAGACACCCCGTGCTGGGCCCTGGGCCAGGCACAGGACAGTGTGGGTGCAGGGCCCAGGAAGGGTACTGGCCTGGGAAGGGAGTGTCCCGTGGGGCACCATCCACACAGCACGACCCACACGGCCTTTGTGTTTTGTCTTCTTCCTCCAGTGAGCCTGGGCTCCTTTTAAAGGCGTGTTGAGAGAGGCACCCCTTGTATCAAGGCATAGAATCAAGCCTACGCTTCCCTTGAAAAATATTAGTCCATGTTCTGGAACATTTGAAAAACATAAATTACCTGCTCCTTGAATGCCGGGGAGAAGTTACCCAGGAAACCACGTGGGCCTGTTTTCCTTTGAGGGGTAGTTTGTGGACAGTATTTCAAGTTGTTTTGCCCATGGTTATTGGACTTACATGATTTGCATTTTCTTAGAAATTACTCATTTCATCCAGAATTTAAATACGTAAAGAGGAAGTTACATTCTTCAGATTCTGAGGGAGTGTACTTTCCCTGGATGCAGTTCTAGCCTCTTTTCTACTCATGTCACAAAGTATTTGCATCTCCTTCTCTTTCTGTTTTTCTTGGAAAGATTTACAAGGTGCTAATCAATTTTGTTGTTTAAAAAAATTTTTTTTAGCGTTTATTTTTTGAGGGAGAGTCAGAGCGTGAGCAGGGGAGAGGCAGAGAGAGAGGGAGACTCAGAATCTGAAGCAGGCTCCAGGCTCTGAGCTGTCAGCACAGAGCCCGACGCGGGGCTCGAACTCACAGACCGCGAGATCCTGACCTGAGCCGAAGTCAGACGCTCAACCGACTGAGCCACCCGCCCTCCCCCTATTTTGTTGTTTTTGAAGAATGACCTCTTGATTTAACTTCTCAAGGCTATGATTTTCTGCTTTCTAATGCATGGATGTTCTCCTTTTTGTCTTTATTAATTCCTTTTCAAGTGTCTTGAGCTGAATGTGCAGGGATACATAATTGATGATAATAATGAATAACTTAGTTTCATTCTCTCTTGTTCGGTAAAAATATTTAGACTGGGACTCTTCCGTGTGCAGTTCAGGCCCCTATCCCCCGGACTTTGCCACATGTGGTATTCTTTTTGCCCTACACAACAATTGTGGATTTTAATTCTGTTTTTACTTGAACATTTTTGAAAATTAACTTTTCCTTTGATGGGGTAGTTCCCATTTTGTTATGGGCTCTGGTTTTATTTCATTGTGGTAAGAGAATGTCCATTTTTGAGATTTCTCTCTCTCTCCACTATTCTGAGTTCTCTTTTTCTCTGAGCTCCCAGAGTCCAGTAAATCTCTCTCGGGGAACGGCCCTCACGTTATCATTAGCTTGATTATCAGTGTCTCGATTTTCCCCTTCATCTTTCATATTCTTGCCCTGCAAAGGCACCTACTCAAATCTCTTTCTTACATCTCTTTAAAGATGTCTGCATCTCTGAAAAATGCATAGTGTTGCTGAATGTGTATTTTAACTTGCATAAATGATATTGTGCTACATATCCCCTCCCGTATTTGTTTGCTGAGGAGTCTCAATTTGTTAGAGAATCCACATGAAATGGTTTTATTTTGTCAAGTCACTCCCCTCCACATGTCCTATGTCAAAGCTTCTTCCCTCCCCCAAACATCATTTGGGGCAGAGTATACAGTTTTCAGTCACTTTTAGTTACTATACGCCCTGTCTGATTACAAGTCTCGATTTAAAAATCAATTTGATTTAAACCTTGCCAAGTTCGACCACATCTCCCTCCTCCAGTGCTCCTGGGGGATGAGGGGTTCCCTGCCTTGCCAAACTGTCAGGGAGCTGGCAACTGGAGTGGACACTCTTGTGTCTCCCTCAACTCTTTTTCTACCTCAGCTTTTTTTTTCCAACTCTTTTTTTTAAGTTTATTTATTTTGAGAGAGAGAGAGAGAGAGCATGAGAGGGCATGTGCACAAGCCAGGCAGGAGAAAGGGAGTGAGAGAATCCCAAGCAGGCTCCACACCAGTGCCGTGGAGCCTGACATGGGGCTCAATCTCACAAACCATGAAATCATGACCTGAGCCGAAACCAAGAGTCAGACGCTCAACTGACTGAGCCACCCAGGTGCCCCATTTCCCCCCAATTCTATATGCATGATCACTGCTTCCCCATCCCCTCACTTTCAATCTGCATGCATCTTTCAATCTGAAATGAGTCTCTTGTAGGCAGTATACAGATGGCTCTTGTTTTTTTGGTCTGTTCCGTCACTGAATGTGACAGAGCATTTAGTCCATTTACATTCTAAGTAATTAGTGGTAGCTGTGTATGTGTTGCCATTTTGTTAACTTGTTTTATGATTTTTGTAGTTCTCTGATTTTTTCTTCTCTTACTCTCTTCTCTCACAGTTTGCTGGCTTTTAGATATACTTGGCTTCCTTTCTTTTTGTTTTTTGCATATCTATGACCAGTTTTTGATGTGTGTTTGCCATTAGAGTTGTATGTAACATCTTCTGCATATAGCAGTCTATATGAAGTTGATGGTTACCTAAGTTTGAACCCATTCTTTCTTCTTCTCCCCGCTAGCACCCCACATTTTAGGTAGATGGTGTCAGACTTTACATCCTTTTATTTTGTGAGTCCCTTGACTGATTTTTATAGATATAGTTTTTACTGCTTTTGTGGTTCCTACTTTTCTTACTCCCGCTTATGGTCTTTCCTTTCCACTTAAAGCATCCCCTTTAACATTTCGTATAGGGCTGGCTTGGTGGTCCACCCCCATCAACCTTCAGTTTGTTCTCCATTTAAGAGTCTCTGATGGTTTGCCTCCCTCTCTGTTGGTAACTGTTTTTTTCTTTCCCGTCCTCCATGGTCTTCTGTTAAGTTTCTCAACTTCCACATGTGAGTGAAATCATATGATATTTGTCTTTCTCTGACTGACTTATTTCACTTAGCATAACACCCTCCAGTTCCATTCATGATGTTGCAAACGGCAAGATTTAATTCTTTTTCATTGCCTAGTGGTAGTCCATTGTATGTATATACCACATCTTTTTTTTAATGTTTACTTATTTTTGAGAGGTATAGAGACAGTGCACGAGCAGGGAACGGGCAGAGAGAGAGGGAGACACAGAATCCGAAGCAGGCTCCAGGCTTTGAGCTGTCAGCACAGAGCCTGACATGGGGCTTGAACTCATGATCCACGTGATCATGACCTGAGCCGAAGTTGGTTGCTCAACCGACTGAGCCACCCAGGGGCCCCGATACCACATATTCATTAGTTGATGGACATTTGGGCTCTTTCCATAATTTGGCTATTGTTGATAGCGCTGCTATAAACATTGGGGTGCATGTTCCCCTGTGAATCAGCATTCCTGTATCCTTTGGATAGATTCCTAGTGGTGCTATCGTTGGGTTGTAGGGTAATTCTATTTTTAATTTTTTGAGGAACCTCCACACTGTTTTCCAGAGTGACTGCACCAGTTTGCATGCCCACCAACAATGCAAGAGGGTTCCATTTTCTCCACATCCTCATCACCATCTGTTGTTTCCTGAGTTGTTAACTTTAGCCACTCTGACTGGTGTGAGGTGGTATCTTAATGTGGTTTTGATTTGTATTTCCCTGATGATGAGTGATGTTGAGCATCTTTTCATGTGTCTGTTGGCCACTTGTATTTTTCTTTCTCCTGTTCAGCTTGATTGCTTTCCATAATTCTGTACTCCAGGTCACTGATCCATTCTTCTGCTTCCTCTAGTCTACTATTAATTCCCTCTAATGTATTTTTAATTTCATTTATTTGAGTTTTTTTTTAATCTCTGATGGATTCCTTTTTGTTTTCTGTCTCTTTGTTGAGGGGGTCACTGGGGTCCTCCAATCTTTTGTCAAGTCCAATGAGTATCTTTATGACCATTACTTTGAATTCTCTATCAGACATATTATCTCTATTTTGTGTAGCTCCCTTGCTGTGATTTTGTCCTCCTGTTCTTTCACTTGGGACATATTCCTCTGTTTCCTCATTTTGTCTAACTCTCTGTGTCTGTTTCTTTGTGTTAGGAAAGTCAGCTGTGTCTCCTGTTCTTGAAAGTAGCAAACTTATGAAGAAGAGGTCCTGTTGTGCCCTGCATTGCAATATCCCCTGTTCACCAGAACCTGGCACTTCAGGGGTGTCCCCTATGTGTGTTGTGTGCACTCTACTGTTGTGGCTGAGCCATGTTTGCCTTCAGTCCGGTCACCTGCAATGGCCCTCTTTGCCTGTTGTGGGTAGGGTTTGGTCTCTGCGTTGTTAGTGGGTCAGTCTGGGGCTGCCTGAATTCAGCTTGAGTTGAGTCAGTCCAGGCGTTTGCAAGAACTGTGGTAGCACTGAATCGCTGGGTATTTTCCCTGTGTCATCCCCTGAAAACTTTCATCAGTGGGTGGGGCCTGCTGTCAGATCAGATGTCTGCCCTCAGTCCACTGCTGGGACCGCTGATGGACTGGTATGTGTGGTTATCTTCCCCTCTCCCTGGGGCAGGAGTCACCTTGGAGTGGTACTGGGACCCTGCTAGGCTGTGGCACTGCTTTGGATTATCTCCTGCCAAGGGCGTGTTGGAGGGAGTGTGTCTATAGGAGAATGTGGTGTGGGGTGCCCAATGCCGGCAAGGCCTGTGCTCGTCACTGCAGGAGGATGAGCTGTGGCTGCCTGGGACAACTGCTGAGGCCAGCTGGGATAGAGGGGGCGTGTCCACAGGAGAATGCAGGGGTGAATGCAGGGGTTTGCACCTAGTTTGCAAACTAGGTGGAGAGTGTTCTCAATGAGCTGGTTCCTGCAGGTGTCCGTATATCTAGGCTGGGGGGCAGGAGAGGCAGGCGGCACCTGCCAGCCCTTTTGTTCCTGGAGAAGTCTCCCAAAGATCCCTGCCCCTCCAGCACACACTCTGAGATTAGTAAGTACGTCTCCTTTTCATATACCCTAGGTGTTTTTTAAGCTGCTCCTTCTGTGCTGTATCTCCCTGGCTGTTTGTTATGCCATCTCTTTAAGAGCAAAGACTCAGTTTCCTATTACCCTCTGGCTCTCCCAGAGCTGAGCCACTGATTTTTAAGGTTCTATTAAGCTCTACCGCTTGTAAGAACCAACAAAGTTAGGCCCCTCTAGTTTTCAAAGCCAAATGTATGAGGATGACTCATTTTCCCAGTGGGGATCCCCTATGCCTGGGGTGCCTGGTGTGGGGTCTGCTCCTCTCCCTGCCCTGCACCTGTGGCATCCCTTCCTCCCATAGACAGTATTGCAGGTCAGTTTGGCTCCTGATTGGCTGTCCACCCTTCCTACCCTCTTCAAGGTGACCTTTTCTCTGCATTTAGCTGTGGGGAGTCTGTTCTGCCAGGCTTTGGGTCATTTTCTGGTTTATTTACTCTGATGTGGGTGTTCTCTAGGTGTATCCGTGGGACGAGGTGAGCCCAGGATCCTCCTACTCCCATCACCTTCCCCAGAAGTCTCCCAAGTCTCTTTCTCTGTTTGTTACTGTTCAGGGTGTCCTTACATATACTAAATATTGACCTCTAGTTGGTTTTAGACGGAATAAATGCCCTATCTTAATTCATCATCTATCTTCAATGAGATATGGCGTCCTTCACTGAACAGTCATAAATTTGATGTACTTAAGCCCAACACATCTCCCTTCTTCAAGTTTGTGGGTTTTGAGTCTTATGTAATTTTTAAAAAAATGTTTATTTTTGAGAGAGAGAGAGAGAGAGAGAGAGAGAGAGAGAGAGAATGAGTGGGGGAGGGGCAGAGAGAGAGGGAGACACAGAATCTGAAGCAGGCTCCAGGCTCTGAGCTGTCGGCACAGAGCCCGACGCAGGGCTCGAACTCACGGACCGTGAGATCATGACTTGAGCCGAAGTCAGATGCTTAACCGACTGAGCCACCCAGGCGCCCCGAGTTTTGTTTTAAAACATATGCTTCGGGGTGCCGGGTGGCTCAGTCGGTTAAGCGTCCGACTTTGGCTTAGGTCATGATCTCACGGTCCGTGAGTTCGAGCCCGCGTCGGGCTCTGTGCCAACAGCTCAGAGCCTAGAGCCTGCTTCGGATTCCTTGTCTCCCTCTCTCTCTGCCCCTCCCCCACTCATGCTCTGTCTCTTTCACTCTCAAAAATGAATAAATGTTAAAAAAAATTTAAAAAAACCATATGCTTCATCTTAAGTCAAAGTCATGATCCTACATGTTTTTAATGAGCTTTACCTTTTTAACTTTTCACATTGAGGGTTTTAATTCCTCTGAGGTTTTGTTATGGCAGGCAGGACCCAAGACCACCTTTCCCAGAACTTTCTGGAACATGTGCCACATCTCCTCACATGCAGACATCAGGTTGGCTCTCCATTGCATGATTGGTCAATTTTGCTATTTTTATGCCAGTGCCAGTTTCTGTAATCACAGCTTTGAAATATATCTAACTCTCTGCTAGGTCAAATCTACCACCAGCCGGACTCTCCAATTTGCTCTTTTTTTTCAGACCTGTCATGGAATTCATGGCCCAGTGTCCTTCCATATCAACTTTAGAATGCTTTGCACAACAAGGAGAGGGCTGGTTTGCATTTCAAACCGCTCACTCTGCAAGCAGGAGTATAGGAAAGAAGGTGGTCAAGGGCAACACCTTGGAGGCCTCCCACGAGTTAAGGAAGGACAGAGGTAGAGGACCCAGGGGTTCTAGTCAGAGAGGTCGCAGGAGAAGGGAGAGAGAGGCCAGTGTGGTCCTGAGCCAGGGCTCCGGTGCCGAGCTTCTGTGCCACAGAGCAGGCTCATAGCCATGTGACCAGGGACAGCACTTGCCTAACGCAGCTCATGCTAAGCCTATGGCCCAGGAAGGTGTGAATTTCGGCAGGGCCTGCAGCGAGGCTCTCCCTTCCTGCCGCCTCCCTCACGTCTCCCCCCTCCCCTCCACAGGCTAACTCTGGCAGCCCCCTCGTGTGTCAGGTGAACAACTCCTGGATCCAGGTGGGGGTGGTGAGCTGGAGCTTTCGCTGCAACCAGCGACGCTTCCCAAGCATCTATACCAGCACCCCCCACTTCACCTACTGGATCCAGAAGCATATCAGTGACGTGAGGTTCATCAGCAGGGCCAGCGCTGCCTTCCTGAGCCCAGTCACTGGCCACATCCTGCTGGTGTCCTTGGGCTCCATGTGGCTCCTGTGAGCGGTGTTTCCAGGGCAGGCCCGCCCGGAGGCCACTTCTTCCTCCCTCCGTCTGCCCTCAGGAGACGTGGAGACCCAGGGGACACGTGACATCAGGGCAGAGCGTCCTTGGGGGAGGGTCCAAGAGCTGCTGTGTTCAGAGTTGTTCAATGAAGATGCTCTTGAGTTTTGCGCCACAGAAATCATCATCTTTCTTCTTGACTGTGGCCAGAACCCTCCGGAGCCTCCGCAGCCCCAGGGGGCCTGTCTGTCCTCTCAAGGGGAGCCTTTCCTGAGGGGCTTACTTGTGCTTTGTGCTGGCCATGTTTCCCCCCTCGGGGCTGCGCTCTCCCCTTCTGCCAACTTTGGGGTGGGACTCTGTGACCCCTAAGCCCTGCTTAATCCTGTCACCACCTCAGCAACTCCCCGGGTCCCCATGGCCCTCCCTGGGGCCTCTGACAAGAGTCTCCCTCGGGCCTTCCTAAGAGAATTTGGCCTCTTCCCAAGAAACTCACAATGACCAGATCTGCATTTATGGACTTTGTTCCAGAACCTGTGAGCCTCTCCCAACCCTTCAGATCCCCCTAAGGGTCTACAGAAGCTGACCGGTTCCTCTTCCCTCCCTGGCAGAGGCGGATGGTGACGGGGGGGGGGGGGGGGGGGGGGGGGGGGGGGGGGGGGGGGGGGGGGGGGGGGGGGGGGGGGGGGGGGGGGGGGGGGTAGCAAGGCAGAGAGGCAGAGTACTTGCTGAGATGAATCGTGTGAGGTGACTGCACCCTGAGCTCCCAGGCCGCCTCAGTGACCTCCATCAACGCCCCAGGGAGCCAGAGCCCTGCCTCCGTGCGGAGGTAGGCGTGGGGTCGGCTCAGACCCGGTGGGCCTCAGGTTCAGAACCCTTGCCCTTTGGGCGCCAAAAGCGTAGCGGGTGTGATTTTCTGTCTTCGCAGAGATTGGGGCACTGAACGGCCAGCCTGAGTGTCCCCCAAGACAGCGGGTCCTGGCAAAAGTTAGAATGTCCTGACTTGCTTTCACTGTCACCTAGAATTTCCCAACAGTTTTAAGCCCCCCATAGGATTTCATCACGACACTTTTTAATTGTGTTATCTGTCTGTGTCACGGAGCCATCAAAATGTTCCCCAAATTCCAACCCACCTTCAAGTGGCCTTCTGCTCCCAGAGGCTCTGCTGGTTACCATCACTCTTTCTCTGAGGAGAAACCTCACCTACCTCCTGTGCGTCTTTCCGAAGCGGATGGATCTATAAGAGAAGAGCATTTGCTGAATGGTCGGGGGGGGGGGGGGGGGGGGGTTGCTGCTTAAAATTTTAATCTTCAAAAAATCATTCCTGAAAACCTTTCCATCTGATCAATTGCAGTGCCCCGGGGGCAAAGCCCTACAGTAGTCAGCAGGCTAAGGGGCAGGCGGGCCACTTGAAGACCCTGGAGGCCAGCCCCAGGGGCCGGGTCTCATGTCACCAGGGGAAGGGTGGAAGCAGGCCCCAGCAGGGCAAGTGGGCTGCAGGAGGGAGGAGGTGCAGGAACTGACTGCGGGTAGCCCGAGGGACTCCAGAAAGCGCGTGGCCCCGCGGCGCCAGCAGCAGCTCGCGCCCTGGGGCCCTGACACAGTGCGGGTGGAAGGGAGGCCAATCAGTAGGGGGCACCCGCGGGCCGGGCGGACACGGGGAGCGCCACCGAGGGTGGCCACTGGGGGGCGCCCGCATTCCCCACGCAGCAGACGCCTGCGCGGGAGGCCGACTGGGGGCGCCGTCGCGAGACGAGCACCGTGGCGCAGAAGCGGCTACTCCCGATGGAGCGTCAGTGCAGGACGCGGGCCCGCAGGCAGGGCCCCCAGGGCCGCAGGGCCTCTGCCGTTGTGCTGCTGCTGCTGCTGGTGCTGCTGCTGCTGAGGCCCTCTGGTAAGCCCCGTCCCGCTCCCCGTCCCCCTCCCCCGGGCCCTCACCCGGCCTCGTCTGACCCCTCTGCGTCCTTCCGCAGGCCGCCTGGCGGACCAGACTCCCCGGACACCCTCCAAGCCTGCTCTGGCCGACCCTGGCGTCCCCTGTGTACCCACTGCCACCTGCCCCTCAGGCGGGCCTCGCCTTCCCCGCCAGGCCCCCACCGTCCTGTCGCCGCCCTTGACCCTCCAGACCAGCCCTGTTTCTAAAGAAGGCATCAGCTTATTTCCCAGTGAGTACCATGGACTCCCCGGGGGAGGAGGGTGCGGGGCAGTCTTGAGGACCTCTGACCCCTGGGGATGGAGGGCGCGGAGGAGGAAGGGGCAGGGAGGAGTGGGAAGAGACGTTCCTTTTCCAAGGGTTCATTGAGCATCTACCGTGGGCCAGGACCCCATCCTGGTGAGGTAGGAGGCCAGGAAAGTTGGCGGAGCCTGCGGCGGGCTGCATGTCCCTACGTCCCTGAACTGACCCAGGCTTCCAGCCAAGGACTTAGGGGATCTCCAGGATAGGTTTCAGGGAGCCTTGGGGTGGGAGCCTTGCAGCAGTGGCTCTCCAGCATGTTGAACAGAGACCCGCGGAATCACTCTTTATCCTGGAACTCCACGCGCACAGTTTAGCTGCCACAGAAAGGCTCTCACACAGGACCCAGTGCGTGCAGACCTCCCCTCTCCTATGTTAGCCTTGGCAAACGCTGGTCCTGGCCCATGCACCCTCATCTCACAATCCACGAATCTCCCTGGAAAAACCCTGGAGGGGGGCTGCTGTGAGGTCGGAGATGTGCATCTTCAGTTTGAAAACTTTTTCCAAAGTGGCTGCACGCGCTGACACTCGCTCCAGTGGGGGGTGAGCGGTGGGGGGCGGTAATCCTCACCAATACATGGTGTCAGGGACCCTGGAGTTGGCCTGGCAGGTGGGGTGGAGGGGAACCTCACTGTGATGCAAGTCTGCGTTTCCCTGAGGACTCACAGGGCTGAACAGCTTCTGTGTTGGCTGGCTGCTGGGGTTCCCTCCTCGGGATGTGTCTGTTCGTGCACGTGGCTCCTTTTTCTCTTGGGTCGTCTGGTTTGTTTTCCTCACTGAATCACAGGAGGGGTTCCCAGAGGAGGGAGAGGGGTCTGCTTTGGCCAAAGTAGGGGGAGCCAGATGGAAACATGGATGAGTTTCTGGAGGTTCTGGCCAGAGCTCAGGGGCTTCTCGGCCAGGACAAAGGGGCCAGTGCTGCACCAGGCTGGTGGCTGGGAATGCCCTGGGGCCTGGGACCAGAGAGAGGGATTACTTGGGGAGCACGGAGGCCCTTTGGAGACTGCAGACCTCAGTCCTCACGTGGACAGCATCATAACAGGGTGACCAGTGGGGAAAGAGAATCACCGCATGAGCGTGGGCCAGCAGCCCGAGAGGCGGGAAATCGGGCTGAGGGGAGGGGTGGGAAGGCGACTTGCGATGGGGCTGGAAGGTCCCATCCTGCATCAAACTCTCACCTTCCTCCTCAGCCTGCGGCTCCTCCTTCGAGGAAGACCCCACCCTCAGGGACCCAGAGGCCATGGCTCGACGGTGGCCGTGGATGGTCAGTGTGCGGGCCAATGGCACACATATCTGTGCAGGCACCCTCATTGCCTCCCAGTGGGTGCTGACCGTGGCCCACTGCCTGATCCGGTGAGTCGGGACCTAGGTTGGTGGGTAGAAAGGCGTCTGGAGCCACTGGGGCCCAGTCATTCCTGGCAGCTTGTCCCTCGGCAGCAACTGTGGCCTCTGCAGAACCCCACGGGCCCAGCCTCAGTCCCACTTCAGCTCTTAGCAGGTGGAGGCTGAGTCCTGCAGATTCCTTCTGGATTCAAGCCGGGTGCTTGCTCCCCTCACCTGGCTCCCCTGTCCTGAGCCGTCATGCCACAGATAGGACGGGGCGGGGGGGGCTTGGAAGCCGTAGAGCAGGCCTCCTTCCTCCTGTCCACAGAAAGGAGCTCCCAATTCTTTTGTTTCACACCCTTTGCTTTACTTACCCATTCCTTCCTCTGTTCGACTCAAAGCCTTTGACGTTCCTCTGGAGCCAGGCCCCGGCCTGGGTGCTGGGGGCAGGGAGGGGACACATCACTCCTCTTGGGGTGCCAGGAAACACAGATGAGAAGACAGGGGAGTCTGGGCAGTGTGGGGACAAGAGAGGGGGCTGCACATGTTCCAGGGGGCCAGGGCAGCAGCCCAGATGCAACATCCGTGCTGGCTTCGAGGGCTGACCACGGAAAAGCGTGCTCCACGCCTGAAGGCCGAGGTGGAGACTTCAGGGGCATGCCGGGAAAGGAGGCTGGAGGGCGAGGCCACGGATGCTTGTCTTGATTGAGTGTATTGGGCCCCTGTCACTTCCAGGGCCCAGCACGGGCTGCCAGACAGAGAGTCCAGAGTTTGGAACCAGAGAAAAATGGTCCACATCCCAGCTCTGCCACTTCCTAGCTGTGTAGCCTTGAGCTGTTTGCTGGGCTCCTCTGAGCCTCGGTTTTCCTCTCCACAAAGTCAAGGGTTGTTGTGAAAGCTGGACCACACGGTCTGTGCGCAGGGCCCTGTCCACATCTGTCATGAGAGAAAGGCCCGGGGGGCTTGAAGCAGGTGGGTGGCCTGCCTGGGTTTGCTCAGAGTACAACAGGGGGGTGGGGGCGGGGGTGGGGTGCCTGGAGTTGATGACAGACCCCCCTCATGGTTCTCCCAGGAATGATTTTATCTATTCAGTGCGGGCGGGGAGCCCAAGGATTGACCAGATATCTCAGACTACCGCCGACGTCCCGGCACTCCAGGTCATCGTGAACGAGAGGTACCAGTCTCATCGGTACTGGTCCTGGGTGGGCCAGGCCAACAACATTGCCCTTGTCAAGCTTGCATGGGCACTCAAGTACAACGCGTACGTCTGGCCCATCTGCCTGCCTAACTTGGACTTCCAGGTGAAGGATCACTCTGTCTGCACTGTGACAGGCTGGGGACTCCCCAGGGTTGATGGTGAGTCAGAGCCTCCCCAGACTGGGTGGGTGGGGAGCGTGTGGGAGAGGACCCAGGTGCAGGCCCGGGTCTGAGACATCTTCTTGTCCGGCTCTCATCTCCTTCCCCTTGGGGGTCTCGGCAGTGAGTGCGCCGTGACCGTTCAGACCTTAGAGGCCCCAGAGTGCCCATGAACCCCCTGCCCCAGGCCGGGGCATGTAAACAGGACTTCCTTGAAGGCAGAGGGAGTGGAGAGTAATATCTTGCTGACTGCACGCAGTCGTAGGACATCAGGACTTAAAGCAGGACATCTTGAAGTGCCATGAATGAGGTTCTGTAAAAAGATCCCCCGACGCCTCACATGGTTGGTTAAGGGCAGTCCGCACCCAAAGGCTGGGAGTCACTCAGAATCCACGTGTGGCTGCCTCCTGCCCCCAGTGGGCCTCAATCCCTTTGTCCCCCCAAGGGATGGAGCAAGGCCCAAAGAGCAGCCTGTCATCCCAGGCCCCCCCAGGGGGCATTTCTTTAGGAGTCTGACGAGTGCCCAGTCCATTTAGGGAGCTCCTCTTTTTCACAAGAGAGGTGCTCTTGCCTGTGGCTTCACCGAGCCAACTTGCCTAAAAAGAGCAGCTCCACCCTGGGGGTGGGGGTGGCTGTTTGTCTTTCCTGCCGTGGCCTGTCTGGGGAACGGCTGGGGATGGTTGGAAGTCTGTCCCCCAGGGGCTCCTGGCTAGAGACAAAGACACACTGGTGAGAGGGAGGAGGGGGAGGAGGAGGAGTCGAGAGAGAAGCACACAGTGCCTGGGGCCCACAGAGGGGGGTCTGGGCTAGTGAGGGCAGAAGAGGCCTTTGGGGAGGGCTTGAGCAAAGCGGAGAGTTGGACCGGCCCTTGGGAGCAGAAGGGTCAGAAGCCAAGCCGCTGAGGCAGGAACGGACCCCGTGGACTGGACTCTGCAGGGGTGAGAGCAGACCCAGCAAGGCCAGACTGAGGGCAGCCTGTTCCAAGCTGTCCACGGGGGGCCGTTTGAGAGGTTGGAAGAGTGGCCAGGAGCAGGGAGGAGGGCCGCCAGGCTTGCAGCCGTGAGAGCACCAAGCCTGAGCTGGGGGGGGTGCCTGCCCCACAGGCATGTGGCCCCAGTTCCGGACCATTCAGGAGAAGGAGGTCACCATCCTGAGCAACAAAAAATGCAACCAGTTCTACCACAAGTTTTCCAAAGTCCCCTCTATGGTCCAGATCGTGGACTCCCAGATGGTTTGTGCCGAGGACTCCGACAGGGAACACTTCTGCTATGTGAGTGCTCCTCTTCGTGCTCCCTCACCTCCAAGGGTGCATGGCCAGGAGGGGTGCTGGGGTGCAGGGCAGCGGGGCTGGAAGGGGAAGGGACAGGAGCACGGAGGGAGGGGTGAGAGAGAAGGGGGGGGCAGTAGGAAGACGGGGGTCGGGACCTGGCATGAGAGAGGGGAGATGAAGCCCTCTGAGGGAGCGTCTCCTGAGTCTGGATCTCGAGGGCACCCCCCGGGCAGGGTGGTGGGGGGCTGTGGGAGAGATGTGCTGCGAGGTCCCTGCTTGTCCTTGAGCTGGGGCAGGTCTCCCTCCAGCCACACCCGGCTCCCCTGACCCTTTTTGTTCCGCCACCCCTCCCCACAGGAGATAAGCGGTGAGCCCCTGGTCTGTCCTGTGGACACCACGTGGTACCTGGTGGGACTGGTGAGCTGGGGCCCGGGTTGCGAAAAGAGCAAGGCCCCGCCCATCTACCTACAGGTCACCTCCTACCGTCACTGGATCTGGGCACGCGTCAATGGGCAGGCCCTGCCAGCCCCGTCCAGGGCCCTGCTCCTGGTGCTAGCGCTGCCCCTCAGCCTCCTCGTTGCCCTCTGACACCCTCGTGCCGTCCCCGGGGGGTGCCGTCCTCCCTCTCTGAGCCCGGAATGCTGCAGGTGTAGCTCTCCCAGCCCCGCAAAGTGGGGCAGAGATGAGGTGCTCAATTAAACACTTTTCTTCCACAAGCCTCCTCCTTCCTGGGTGCGCTCGAGTGGGAGGTGAGCAAGCCAGACGGGGGTTTGATGGGGGGACTCCAGACCGTCTCTATTGAAAAGCGCAGAGCCCCCCCCTCCCCCCGGGTCTGCCTCCATCTCTAGGTTTGGGGTGGCTCTCGCAGAAGGTGGGAATGTATAGGGACGATACTGGGGTGATGGATGGCCTAGAATGTTCTGTCCGGGCTCAAGCTGGGCTGCCAGGACACAGAGTGAGGCTGGGGTAAAGGTGCAGCTCTGTCTGGGCCTCGCAGGCGAGTGTGTTCTTTTCTGTGATACTTTCCTTGACTTTGGTGGCTGGAACACACCCTGTCATTGCCCTGAAGCACCGTAGTGAACTCTGATCGTCCAGCCCCGCCCCCTGCCTAGAGACTGGGGCAGGTGCCCACTGGGACCAGACATTATCCGCCAGCAGCCATGCCTGTCCATAAAAGAGCAGCAGAGGCCCCGGGGCAGAGGCCAGGGAGCAGCTGGCAGGGCAGATGGAGCTCAGGCCTGGACCCCCGAGGCTTTACCAGCTGGTTCTCTGTTTGACTTCAAGTGGCCCCTGCTCCTCTGGGCCTCTGTTGCCTGGGCCACACAGGAGGGCCCAGGCCTGTATGGGTCTAATGACCTTTGCCACAGCCTGAACCTGCTGTATGAGAAGCCCGTAAGGCTGGACCCTGAGGGCAGAGTCAGGGTTCCTGCCTGGCGGACTGAGCTCTCAGCGCCCACAGCGGGTCCTCTGCAGTTTCTCTGCCCCCTCGCTGCTCCGTGACTCGTGTCTGCCTGTAGACTCGTGTCTTCTTGTAGAACAGTGATCCAGCTGTAGGTCAGAATCCAGATTTGACTCCTCCGTGTCCCCAGCACAAGGCTCAGGCCACGGAAGGCCTACTGAAAGCCACAAAGTGGAGGGGAGGGGAGCGGAGAGCGGGCGGCTTCCTCCCCCATTTTAATGCCCAGCTGGCTGCGGCTGTCCCTCTGCCTCTCTCGGCCGCCACCTCTTCCTCCAGCTCATCCTAACTCAGGCTGGGAGAATAGTCAGGGGAGGGAGCTTCAGCTTGGCCCGTGCCACCCGTCACTGCCACGTCACCCTCCACATAAATGCTTCAGGGATAGGGCATCCTGAGGGGTCATCTCAGGTCACTCGGGTACGAGAAGGCACTCAGCTTTATTTACAAGTGTCTGCAGGCTGCCGAGGCAGTGAGAGATTTTCCAGCAGCTTCCCCAGCTCAGGAGCCTCTGGTTTCCAGGCTCAGACCTGAGCGCCTCAGCAGAGGTTCGCTGCCATCTGGAAACCCCTCTGAGTGTCCCGTCCCCAAAGATTCAGTCTCTAGGTGGTATTTGGGCCTTCCCCTTCGGGACAGCAGTGATGTTTTGAGGCATGAGAGCTGAGATGGTAGAGGAGGAAGCTGTGTGCTGTTCTGTTTCACAAGCCGGGGGGTGGCCGGCCCCTGACTGCCCTCTGCGATGATCCCCTAGGGCCCTGACACCCCCTCCCCACCGCCACCACAGAGAAGGGACCGCCAGCACGGCCCAAGCCTCCCCTGGGCTTCTTGATTCCCTGGATCCCCAAGATGGGGCCCAAGTACCAGCTTTCTTCCCCTCTCCCTTTGGCCTGCTGGTCTCAGCCTTCTGCACCCCTGACCCAGCCCTGCGGCTCCCAGCCCTGAGCCCCCAGGCCTTCCGCTCAGGCCCCCAGCAGCCTCCACTCCATTGCAGTTGCTCGGCACAGGGTATCTGCTGGGCTGGAGCCCCTGCCTCTGGGCCTCTCTGTTCACCATCCTGGCCAGCACCCCCACGGGGCCTAGAACAGTTTTCTGGCCACCAGGGCTGCTGTCTAGCCAGGTCTGAGAGCTGAAGCTTCCCCCAGACACCCTCTGCCTCCTTGTGGCTGTTCTGGGCATGGCCTCACACTGCAGCCCATCCAGTTTGGCCATCCCCTTCGGAGAGAGGAAACTGCTTCCCGTCAACCCTGTAGAGCCACTGCTGTTCCTGACGGAAGGGACAGAGGCACGTCCGGGTGGGTGTGATCTGGATCTGCAGGGCGACAGTGGCCAGAGACCACGTTGGCTGAACAGCCACATGGGTGAGGCGACAGGGGCTGAGTCCATGCCGGGAGGCAGGACACCTGAGGCAGTCCTGTCTCTGCCCCTGACGGGCCGTAACGATGGGGCCTCAGCCACCCTGTCGGAGCTGAGAAGAGGGTGTTCTGCAACCTCTGTGGTCCATGTGTGAGCTTGGAGTCCGAGATGCCTGGACCCTGGCCTGGACTTGAGCCCCAGGGCTATCCAGCCCCAGCTGCCACCTCCAGGAAGCCCTTCTCATTTTTCTCCTTTCTTCTTCTTGGCTTCATTCTTTTCATCCTCCTCTACCTTGATGGCCACTGTGTCCACACTATCCTTCTTCTTCTTCTTCTTCTCCTCTGTGGGGTAGAGGAAAGGCAGGTAGCGGAGTGAGGCAGGGTCCTAGGGCCCCCACCAGAGCCTCCCACATCCAGCCCTTCACTTCTTCCTTCCTACCGAACTTCTCCTGCCTGCAGAAGAGCTCCGGGTGTTACTTGCCTCTGGGTCTCTCTCACTCGGGCCCATTTCTGTGCTCTGGCCTCCAGGGACAGGTTTGGGGCAGAGGCGGGGAGCAGGGCCACTCTTGGTGGCAGGACTGAGGGTCTGGCTGGCTCGGCAGGGACAGGCGGTGGTGCAGCTGGGGGCCCCTCCCCGGTCTGCTCACCTCCCGGGATTTCTGTGAGCTCGTTGAGGGGCGGCACAGTCTCCAGTTTGTCCGTGTACATCTTGGCTGCCTTTCGCTGCAGGTACCGGGCTTCGATCTCCTTCCGGGTCCGTGGCACGCGGCAGTTGAAGACACAGCACAGAGTGATAACTGTAGGGACGACAGAGCAGGCCTGGCCGAGGCTGGAGCTCAGACGCCCCAGGAATGGTGCCCACATTGCAGACCTGCCTTCATCTACCTAAATGTGTCTCACCCAAGAGACTCTGGCAGAAGGCTCTGTGTTTGGACAGAACCCCTGTGGGCTCTGGGATTTCCGAGGTCAGCTCAGCAGTTTCCAGAGCAGGACTGGCTTCACACGGGGGCCCGCTCTTGGAAGGGCCTCGCGCTTGGCTTAATGCTCTGCCGTCAATGTTCTTAGCAATTTGTGAACAAGGGGTCTCATACTTTCGTTTTGCCCTGGATCCTAAATCATGTCACTGGTCTCAGTTTCTGACTCGACTGAGGCCCCTGGAGGGCAGGGCAGAGGACTGCACGGTGACTCACGCTACAGCTACCTGGAGGCTGTCCTGTGTTCCCACCCAGGTCTCTCGGCTCCTAGTAATTCCTAGGTTTTCCTCCCCAGGCTCCTGAGAGGACCTCAGACACTGGAGGACGTAGCTGTGTCCTCCTCAGCCCCCCTGAGGACAAGCCTGAGCTCCTCTTGGCCGTGAGAGCCCACGAGACCCCACGAGAGGGCACAGACCCTGCCCTGGGGCGTTCACCTCCCACAGTTATTCCGGGAGCGGTTTTCCGGCTCAGGGCAGCTGTGCCCACGCGAGCTGGGCCAGGGAACGAAGCTGGACTGTCTGGTGATGGGCAGGGCAGTGCTGGGCTGCCAGGGCCCGGCTGGACTGAGTTTATTTTTCTAAGGCCCCACAGTCTGACCACCTTGGCCCCAGCCTCAGGGGAGGGGACGGGGCTGCTTCCTATTATAAATCAGATGACAAGACATAACTTCCTGGCAGACTCCTGGGGGCAGGACGGCCAAGCGGGACAAGCCAGGCCTATTTTAGGGAAGATGCATCAGACCAATGTAGCCAGGGCTGGAGCACCCTTTGGAGTCAACTGGTGTGACTCTTTCAGCCAAATATCGTGGCCCCGCTAAGTCTCCCCCAGGTTCACAGAATGAAAAACAAGGAAGGAAGGAAGGAATGCATGCATGCATGAGATGGCCTCAAAGCCTTTGCTGCTGAGGACAGAACTAGACTCCCGAATGGGTGGGTAGGGGGAGCTAACAGCATCCGGGCACTCTGGGGGGCTGCACGAGTACCCCGCAGTAGGTCGGTACCTTGCTGTCCAGGGGTAAACGGCAAACCTTTCTTATCCGGAGAGCTGGGTTCTGGTCTTCTCCAGACCCTTGTGTGTAGGCCTATGGCCCTAGTCCTACCGGCTTGGGCCGTCTCTTCCAGCCACCCCACCAGGCACATCCTCTGACCGTGCTTACTCAGGTTCTCCACAGAGGCTGGTCCCAGGCTCTATGAGGCCTCAGCTTTGCAGGGAGCTCAGCCATTGGCAGCTGGAGCAGGGCCCACACACCGCCCCTTGCCTGCCCCACCCAGCCTGGCCCGGTCACTTCTCTTCAACGAAGGGAAAAAAACAACGTGTTTTGGATCGAGTCCCAGGACCCAGGCAGGGGCTTGGAATGTGAGTCCCCAGGCTGGAAGGACCTCCAGAGGCACCCCCCACCCAACCCCAGCCCCTCTGCATGAGGTTCTGGGCCCAAGCAGCCGGGAAAGCAGGAAAGAGGTTTCCTCTCCGGGAGATGCCATCCCTACTCCCCAGGGCCCTGCATGGAGCCCTGCAGGGAAGGTAACAAGTGGTGCCCTGCTGCTCAGAAGACTTTGGGACTCTCCCTTACTCTCCCTTCCTCTTTCCTAGGAAGCAGGGTGAGGAGTAGGGGCTGGTCTGCATGCTTCATGTCCAAGCCTCTCTTCAGGTCTGTCATTGCAACTTGCTTGTGTGGCCCTGGGCACCTCCACTGTCCGGGGCCCAGCAGAGTCTGGAGAGGCCGTTCTGTGTTTAGAGGCCCCTCAGTGCCTTCACCCCTGCTCCGTGGAGTGCCCCGGAGCTGCTCCCTGGACACGCACCCTGAACTGCTCCTTATGGGCAGATGCTCTTGGTGCTGCGGGCTGGGGGGCACGATTTCCTCTCTGAGCACCTGGGCTGGGGCTGTAGCCACAACGGTGTGTCAGTAGGGCCTCCAGAAAGACGCCTGACTGATTCTCACCTTGGCTAGGAATGAAATGCAGCCCCTTGCTCAGATCCTGCTCCCACCCCAGCCATGAAGAAATGGTGGTGGGGGTGTGCGTGGAGACTTTCCCACAAGGAGGGCCTTTCTGGTGCCGGGAGAAACAGATGCAAATCAGATGTCCCTGTCTCCCTCGGAGTCCTCACATCTGGGTGGGCCCTCTGCTGTGGCGCTGCCCTCCAGGGGACCTCATCCTGAGCCAGCTCCAGCTCGAACTTATCCGACCTGGGGGGCACGCAGTAAAAGTCCTCTAGGGGTCACCTGAGACCTTGTGTGGAGGCCATTCCGTCCCTGCTCTGCCCGCACCATGCCCTCTGCCTGGAATTCTTGGGGGGCAGCCTACCCAGCCAAACCGCATGCGTCTCCGCATGCATCCGCAGTGGAGAGGACCCTCCTCCGTGAAGCTTGTGCAGGGCGAGGGGGTTTTCTGTCCCTTCGTTGCCTGCGTCTCCCCCAAACCTCTGATGTGTAGGAACCTTCGTCAGACTCTGCTTTGCACCCTGGTGGTCTCCCTATCCACCGACATTTCTCTGCCCTCTTTCTCCAACTCCAGACCCCTGCTCTGGAAGGGCCGAAAGGGGCACGCCAAGCCCATCTCTGTTGCGAGCTGGAGTCAAGCAACTCAGTCCCAGGAGAGGAAGGGGTCCTTTGCTCTTAATGGAGGTGGGTGTGAGTCGTTCCACGGGGATGGGATCTGACAAGGCAGGGTTTGCAGCCTGGGAGCCACATCTGCCGGGTGTCTGGGGAGCCTCCAGGCTGGGCTGCGGCCAAGGATGGCCTTGCTGGGGCTTCTGGGTGTGGGCCCTTTAAGCCTGGCCAAACAGCAGGAGAAGCATCAGGAGGCCAGCGATAGGGAAAAATGACACGTCCTCATCCTGGTTCAGTGGAGTCCCCTGTAATTACCGTAATTGCCATGTGGCTGTGTCCCAGTTGGGCAGAATACTTCAGGTCACCACCAGCCTGTCAGCCCTCCACAGGGACTTTGTGTAGATCAGGAGGTGCCAGAAACCACAGTGGGCCTCCTGCGGGCGACTGGCCTGCTTGTACTGCCCGGAATTGCTGCTCTGAGCCCCTGGGGGTGGTGCCGGGGGTGGGGTGCAGGGGGTGGCGTGGGGTGGGAGAGGGCGGGGAGCAGCTACTCACTGATGGACAACACGAAGAGCGAGAAGATGCCCACCACGTGCCAGAGGCGCATGTCCCAGAACACCACGGTCTCCTTGGTCAATGGGGGCGGCTTGGGCTTGGGCGGGGCCGTGCTGGGCTGCAGGTCAGGAGAGAGAAGAATGAGCCAGGCAGAGGCCGGGGGCTGGGGCTGGGCCGAGAGAGGCCCAGGTTTCAGCAAGGACTCAGCGCAAGTGTTTCGGAATCTCCTAGAATCTAGAGTCTTCGACATTCACAGTCAACGTCCTAGACCTTGGGAAGTTCCGGATTTAGAGCAAGGGAAGAAAGCAGCTCCAGAACCATGGAGCCAGGGACCTGGGGTACAAGGGTACTTGGGATGCTTGAGGACACCAAGGCCTGAAGGGGCAAAGGTGGATGGCTTGTCCCAATGAGGTTCAAGGCCCCTTCCGGCAGCCTGCTGGTCTCCTCCTGCTCCAGTCCTGGGCCCCACAGGCAGATGGGGTCTCAGGACCAAGGCCAGAGACAAGGCAAGGCCTGTGCTGCCCTGGGGGACTTTGCTCTCAAGCACCCTCGGTGTGGGGTGGGTTGTGGAGCTGGACTCAGGGCCCGTGGCTCGGCTGTCTGGCCAGGACCCCCACCAGATGACCTCAACAGTCAACTATCCTGCCAGAGTCACCTCTTCTGACCAGAAGGATAGGCCAGAGTCTCCTGGGACAGGACCAGATAAATTGTCTGCAATGAGGCAGCGACACCTAGAGGCCGAAAGCTATAAGCATGACTGGAACAAGCCTGTGCAGAGCTTAGCAGGCCACCTCCCACCTTCCCAGTGGGACACAGCCCTGCCCTGGGTGTCTAGGGACACGGCCCTGCCCTGGGGTACTGAGGGGACACAGCCCTGCCCTGGGGGTCTAGGGGAACAAGGCCCTGCCCTGGGGGACATAGCCCTATCCTGGTGGGTCTAGGCAGGACCTCTCCCTGACCTAAGGGGCCGAGAGGGATATGACCCTATCTCTGTCACCAAGTTTGGCTGAGGGATGGAGGGGGAGGCGGTTAGCGTTTAGAGGGAGAGAGGACCCTGGGGCATCTATGGAATTCATTGTCTCCTGATTAACTGAATATGGACCGACCTGAGGAGTCCTTTCTGGCTCTCTGGGAAGGAAAGGCAACTCACAACTCAACCATCCGTCCAGTCTTTCCCCTGGTACATGAGCATGGATTGGCACCTACCACAAGTTCCTCATCTAATGCACACCACCCTTCGGCATGTTTGGGGACACTCAGAGAGGATCGGCAACCTGTCCCAGGTAACACAGGGCATCTCTGTGCTTGGGACCGATACATGATTCCTCAGCTTTTTTCTCTTAACCAGGGTAAACTGGGGTGGGAGTTTCCTTTCCTCTAGGCCTCAGTTTCTCCATCTGTAACTTAAACGTGGGGTGGTTCCAAGGTTCTCTGGGAAGCTCTCTCTACCCAAGTAGAGTGGGAAAATTGACAAGAAGATAACCCTCCTCAGCATCCTCCCAGGGGCCTGGATCCGTTTGCAGGGTCAGACACATGTGTGTGGGGTCAGGCACATCTGGGGGTTCAGGGCACGTGTGTGTGGGTTGGAGCACATAGGGTTTGGGCACATAGTTGTGGGTACAGGGCACACGTGTGGTTGGAGTACGAGCGTGTGGTCAGACATATGTCTGTAGAGTCAGGGCCGGGGTCCTAAGGCTCAGTGTGTCTGGCCTGGCTGGGCTGTGTGGCTGGAAGACTCCGAGGTCCAGAGAAGAGATCTTGGATTCTGAGCCCGGGGAAGCTGAGAGCCCACTTCGGACACCTTGTTCCAGCCTTGTTCTGGGTGGAATTGAGCTTACGATCTCTCCCTGACAGGGATCTCAGGTAGAGGGTGACACGTAAGAGTGGGGCACCTCCTCGTGGTGGGCACTGCTGGGGGGTCTGAACTCTAAAGCTTGGGAGCTCCGGCCTCCATCAGATGGAGGATGATGGCTGTAGGGATCGTGGTGGGTGGTACCGTGGACTCAGCCCTCCCCATCTCTCTGGTGCTTCCCTGGGTCCCCTGGGCTCAGCCAGGCCCTTGCTCAGGCTGTAGGCAGATGGCAGGCGGATGGACTCCAAATGCAATTTTCCTTGACGAGCCGGGAGAAGATGTGCTCCTGGGGGCTGAGGGGAAGAGTCCTTGGCTCAGAAGTGATGCAACACCCACCCTCAGCCTTCTGCCACACCCAGGCCAGCTCAGCTCTGCCCCGGAGGCCTCAGGGCAGCCACTAAGGGGCCCAGGTACACTCTGCGGGGCTCAAGCCAGCCTGGCTCCCCTTACAGGGACACTGGAGCTGACATCCGACTCCAGCCCAGCATTTTGATCACACCCCCTGGTCTGCAGCAGGGACAGGCTAGTATCGGCGTATAGGGCTCTGTCTTCATGTCCCTCGGACCCTCAGGTTCAGGGCTGTGTCTTCTTAGACCCTCAGGATAAGGCTCTGTCCTCCCTCTCCATCCTGTCTGCTGGCACCTGCCCCCGAGGGCTCTCCTGGGCACCTTGCTGACTCCTGCCTTTCTGTCTCTCTGGCCTCTCCTCTCTGCTTCTGCCTGCACAGGCTCTAACCCCCACTCCTCCCTGGCCCTGCCTCTTGGGCCTTCTCCCTCCGGCCTCGTGTTTCAGAATTCTGGGTCTGGTCTGCCTCTTTGGCTCCCCTGCTCAGCTCAGCAAGAATGGGGTACGGAGGGGCCAGGGGGGCCGCAGGTGGCCCCGACTCTTGCCTTCCCTCCTGCCTGGCCCCAGCTGAGCTCCCGAACCCCCCCGGCTGTCCTCCTTCCCTCTTGCTGGGCGGCACGGCAGCTCCCCGCAGTTCTCTCAGCCGTGCGCCCTCTCCCAACTTACCCTCCTCCTTCCACACCAGGACCCATCACGACTCTCCCCTGCTCAGAGACCTTTGCCAACTCTCCGTTATCACCAGGACCAAGTAAGACCCCTGAGTGAATCCCTGGGTCCTGGCCTGCCTGCCTCTCCCCTCCAGGGCCAAGTGCTCCACATGGAGATGAACTCAACACGCGGCTGCTCTGTAAAGGGTCTCCTCCTCTTCCTGCCCCTACCCTCCAGCTTGGAAAGCCCTCACCTGTTTCCTAAGGCTATGTCTCCCCCATTAGTCAGGGGACCCTGAAGGATCTCTGGAGGCAGAAGCTCTTTCCTCTGGCAGACCCTAGGATCAGGGACTAGATCTCCCCTATCAGACTAGATAGAGGTCACTGAAACCAAAGATCATGCCTCTCCCTACACCCCCCCACACCCCGCCCTCATTAGGGCAAAGCCAAGAGGATAAGGGCTGTGTCCCCCAGCGACTGAGCAAGGCTGTATCCCCAGTCAGACCTGGAATCCTTACCATCAGGGTGAGTCTCCCCCACCCGACTAATGTTCCTGAAGTCAGGGGCTGTGCCCTCCCATTAGACCAGGGACCCTAAGATTGGGGGCTGAGTCTCCCCCCCCCCCCCCCGGAGCCTGGAAGCCCTCGGGGGAGGGCTGTGTCACCCCATTAATCCAGGTCCCCGAGGGCAGGAGGCAGGGAAAAAGGCAGCTCCCAAGGCAGAAGGGCGTCCCCAGCCCTCTGCCACGCGGCCACAGCCTCCCCGAGCCCCTCGCGCCGCCCCGCCTCACCTCCACCAGCTGCCCGGCGACCCCCGCGAGGCAGACCCCCAGCGCGACGCCGCCCAGCGCCCACAGGGGCCCCGCGCCTCGCCGCTGCCCGGCCATCTTCGCGCCCCGCGGCTCCGGGCGGGCGAGGCCGCAGGTGGGGGGAGCCAGCGACGCGGGGGGCCGGGCGCGGTTGGCCCGGTGACTGCCCCGCCAGGCAGCCGGCGCTCGCGGTGACGATCTGGTCGCAGGCCGCGAGTGGGCATCATTTATTCATCGTCGGTGTCTGGTTCCCTGCCTCCCGCCCCCACATCACCGCGGATGGAGGGCCCGCCCCCCTCCCGGTGGATCCGAGTCCAGGTCTCCCTCCCCTAACCCGATCCAGCCAGGCAGAGAGGAGTGAGAGTGACAGGCTGGGGTCAGGTCCTTGAACAGGCCCCGGCTCCCCTGCCCGACTTGGGCCTCAGTTTCTCCATCTGGGGCAAGGGGAGGAGTTAGAATCTGCCGATCTGGGAGGCCCTTCCCAGTCTGACGTTCTGAATTTGAAAAACCCTGCTGGACCCAGGCTGGCGGTGGGGGTGGGGGTGGGGGGTGGGGGGACGGTATGGCAGGCAGGTTGCCATAGTGACAGGCGCTCAGGGATGTCCTGGGCTGGCTTCCTGCCCAGAAATGGCTCTGGTCACTCTGGACACCAGAGCTAGAGTGGGGGATGGGGACCAGGGGATGGTATGGTCAGAGTTGCTAGTTCCCGGTGCTATGGAAGGTTCCTGAAGAAGCCAGCACCTGCTGCCCCACGGGACTGGGACGACTCCCCCTGGAAGGGCTGGAGGACCATTTTCTGACTCTGGCCGACCTTGAGCCTCTGCCCCAGTCTGATCCCCAATTCTTACTCCAGTCTGAGCCATGATCCTGGCCTCGCCCTGAACCTGGCCCACATGTACTCTGGTCCTGACCCCAGGATCAGCCTTGACAACCCAGGGATGGAGCAATGGAGGGTCTGAGAAGCTGTGGAGACACAGAGGGCTTTGGAGGAGGATGAAGAGGAGGAGGAGGAGGAGGAGGAGGAGGGTGGTCTGGGGTGGGGAGACTCCTCTGGTCCATCCTTTCTCTCACTTCTTCCACCCCTCCCTCCCTCCCTTCCTTCTTCCCTGCCTTCCTCCCTCTCTCCTTCCTCCTCTCCTTCCTCCCTCCCTCCTCCCTCCCTCCCTTCCTTCTTCCCACCCTCCCTCCCTTTCTTCCTTCCTTCTTTCCTTCTTCCTTCCTTCCTTCCTTCCTTCCTTCCTTCCTTCCTTCCGGACCCTGTAGATTCAGAGCCTCGTAGGGCTCCTGCCTGGAGGTGCAGCAGATGGGCAAGGGCCAAGGTGAGAGCTACAGCAGAGAGCAGAGGGCCAGCCATGGACACCCACAGGTGACAGGGGTGGGAGATCACAGGCGGGCAGGGAAACAAGAGAGCCACTGGCAAAGGACAGCTGGCCTGAGGGATCCTCAACAGTAAGTGGCAAAGTCTGGGGTCTCAGTGGGCTGGGCCACCCCATCCTCCCCAGGCTTGCCCCAGCCAGGCAAACAGGGATTCTATTAAAGCCCAGATGACTTGCTGAAGCTTCTGCTTCCTCATGCCTCTGTCATGGGCCAGGCTAGGGAAAGCCGCACTGACCAGCCAGAGAGGTCACCCTTGGGACACAGGGTCAGAGAGGCCTTGGCTGGACTGGGCTGAGGTTAGTGGGCCTGACAGTGGCCGTGGGCAAGCTGTTACCCCTCTCTGCTTTGAACTTCTCGTCTACGGAATGGAGAGGGCAAGACTTTCATCAAAGGGCTGTTAGGAGGATTATATTGAACTAAGGATTATGGAGTGCTGAGTCGCTAGCTTTCCCTGCTAGGAAAAATGATTTAAATTTCCTTTTTCGCTCTCTGAAGGCGGTGAAAGTTGACTGAACAAAACTGAAGTTATTATCCCCAATTCACAAAACTAAATGAGCACGAAGAAATTTTAAGAAATGAAACTTTCAAATTAGATTTCCTATAGATTTGTGGCTTTAAACTTTATAACTTCTAAAGGTACTGAAGCTTAACACTAAGACTCCTGGGGCATGATCACATCGACAGCTTTCAGACCTCAGATTGAACCTCTCTGAGCTTCAATCCCTCATCTGTAAAGTGGGTATAACTATGGTACCACAGCATCTGTGCATCACAAGCCTTCAGGAAATGCTAGTCGTTATGATTGTTGTGGGTATTGTCTCAATTCCCTGTTGTCAAACATTGGTGTTTTTTCCAATTCTCCAAAAGGTGAAACACTACGGTGAGCGAAACATCCTTGAAGCTAAAGCCCTTTCCATCTTCGAAGGCTTTTCTTCCTCTCCTCTGTGGACTTATGAGGAATTGAGGGCCAGAGAGGGGTTGTGCCCTGCATAAGGTCACACAGGAACTGAGGCCTCAAACTCAGTCTGTGGCCCCTAACCCAGGCCTCTGTCCCCTGTCCAGTACTTTTTCTATTTCTTTTTTTTTTTTTTTTGATTTTTTCATGTTTGTTTATTTTTGAGAGAGAGAAGAGCGTGAGCAGGGGAAGGGCAGAGAGAGAGGGAGACACAGCATCCGAAGCAGGCTCCAGGCTCTGAGCTGTCAGCACAGAGCCCAATGCGGGGCTCAAACTCACCAACTGTGAGATCGTGACCTGAGCCAAAGTCGGATGCTCAATAGACGGAGCCACCCAGGTGCCCCACTTTTTCTATTTCTTATGAGGCCCCTGATTTCTCCTGCACCCTACTACCAGTAAGGCCCATCAGGTCTGGGGTGGCAGAGCTCTAGGTGCCCAGATTCCCCAGCCTCGTTCCCCTGGAAGACAGTGTCCCCTCCATGCATGGTGGCATGAATGCTTGGCCTGTGGAACCCTGTTTGTCCCTCGGGTGCTATTTTTAGCTCCTGTGGGTTTCCTGTAGGGGCCCAGTCCAGTCTCTAGGACCGCTGGATTGGAAGCCATGGGCAGTGCAGTCGACAGTGGCCAGGGGAACCTGTGAACACTTCTCTCCTGGAGCCAGAAATGCCAGGGCTCAAGGCTCAGCTCTGGGGAAGCATAGGGTCGGGAGTAGGTATCTTCCCAGCCACGGAGCCAGGCTGGGATCCAGGACATCTTGGACTTGGCCTGGGCTGAGAGTGGGGGCTGGGCTGTCTAGGCCTGAGACACGGTGGCTGGGGCCTGCTGGGAGCTGGCAATCTCTGACCTTGTTGGCCCCAGGCCTGGCCCAGAATAGCTCTGGGGCTGGGCCGGGCCTGGTGAGACCTGTGTATACAGAAGCATGCGCTCGTGTCCCAGGCTCTGGTGTGCACAGGAGTGCATGCACACTCTGCACTTGCCTCTCTGTGTGTCTGTGAGTCTTAGTGTGTGTTCCATGGAGCAGTATGTAAGTCCGTGTCCATGTGGATGTGCACAGCGTCTGCCCGTGCCCACGTACAGGGCTGCCTCCTGGGCTGTGCAACTTGGAAGTCCTGCCAGTGTGTTCATAGTAGATGGGTCTGTGTGGCACAAGTAAATGTACACGCCGCACATTCCTGTGGACTGTGGCATGCGAGAGTGGGGTGGGTGTGTGTGTGCACATCTGCGGTGGGATTGGGCAAGGGCCCTTGGCTGTGTGGGCGGGTGGACCCAGTGGAGGCTGTCCTTTGGGCACTACTAGGGGACTACAGATTACTTGGCCCTGGCAGAGAGAGAGAGGGAGCGAGGCCTGGCAGGTCTTGCCCCACTTGGCAGATAGTAAAACTGGGCTTGGCAATGCTGGTGAGGTCACCCACTCTAGGGTTCGGTGGGGGGGGTGGGTAAGGGAAGATGTGCCCCAGCTTTCTGATTCCCCTAGATATGGCCGAACAGGAAGGCTGGGCTGTGGGGAGGAAGCTGAGGGGGCCCTTCCCTTCCTGCTTGAGCCCAGCCAGCGCTGCCCTCCCTCAGCTGTAGGTACAGATGAGGACACTGAGGCCCGAAGAGGGGATGGGCTGCTGCAGAGACACCACTCACTGAATCTGCTTCCTCCTGCTCAGGGCTCTGTCCTGCCTGCCTTGCTCGCCACACCCTCCTGGACAACCTTGCTCTCTCTATGTGGCCATATCTCCATGGCCCTTGACCCTTCCCCCCAAGCCCCAGAAACCCCTTGCTTGACCACACCCACGTGCCAGAGGACCCACAGACCCACCAAGACCCTGCTCATCTGAGAAGGATCCCCTTGAACTGCCATGTGCCCCCTCCACTGGGGATCTTTCTTCAGCCTGGCAGGGTGGGGCATGACTTCCACCCCCTCAGATTTGAGTATGGGGTTGGTGGGGTACCTTTTTTGCCCTTCCACTGTCCGTATGGGGCCTGTTGGTCTCAGTGTTGTCAACCCTGAAAGGGGAGATGACTCCAGTCATCCTCTGGAACCCGTGTACTGCGGGAAGTGATGGGGGGGGGGCATAGGCATGGTGGCTGGAGGGGGACCAGGCAGCAGACAGCGGGATCCTTTGTTACAGGCTGAACCATTGTCCTCCCCGCCCCCCTCCTGGGACTAGGCTTCCGCCACCCTTTCCAAGGTCACAGGCCCTGGAGCAGACAAGCGCAGGCTGCATGCTCTACTGGGCCATGATGAGAACCAGGAGTGGGGGCAGGGGGACTTCCTCAAGGTCACACAGAAAGAAATGGTCGCTGGCCATACACATCTGGCCCAAGGGGGTGCGGGGCAGCCTCGGTTTACCCCACTTTCGGTACATTTCTCGAGCCCACCCAGCGCTGCGCTTGTGCTGGCCTCTGGGATTCGGTGCGGGTGGAGGAGGTCATGGGGTTGCACCCAGGCCCAGAGCGGTCAGAATAGGGGCGGATGCCCGGGAAGGCCCCGCCAGGACGAAGAAGCCAGGCCGCTTCCCGGACACTGCCGGGCGGTCCTGGGAGCCCTTCCTGGGAAGCTAGGCGAGCCTGGGCCTGAGTGAGTGAGTGTGTGTGTTTAAGGCGGCGGAGGGGTCAGGCCCCTACCTCCCTCTCCCACTGGGTCCCAGAAGCCTTCGGACCCGGAGGTCTCCAGGGAAGGCCTCAGGACTAGACCTCGGGCGGGGGTGCGGGGGTCGCGTAGATCGCTAGGCGGGTCGGTCGGCTCACGCCCCAGCTTCCTCGAGCAACAACCCGGGGTGGGCGGGGCCGGCGGTGGGGGCGTGGCGAGGGGCGGGGCAGTGGGCGTGGCGGGCTCCGGGGCAGCGGGGAGGGGGCGGCGTGCGGGCGGCGGGGAGCCAGCGGCCGCGGCGACGCTCCCCGCTCTGGGCACCGGCACCGCGCAGGTAAGGGCGGGGCGGAGGTCGCGCGTCTGTGGGCGGGCTCCTGTGCTCCCGCTTGCCCCTCACTCCAGGTGGGACTTTCGCCTAGCGCCCCCTCGGGCCGCCGCGTCGCCGTCCCTCCACGGCTCCTCGGTCCCAGGCGGCGCTCACATGGGGGCCGTCTGAGTTTGTCCCAAGGCACCGGCCCCGTTCCCCATTCCCCGCCCCGTGCCAGGGCCCTTCGGCCTTTCAGCCTCGTTCTCCCTGCCCCGCGGTTACCCGGCTCGGATTTACGGGCAGCGCAGAGATAGCGCCCGGGGTTCGTGCACCGCGCAGGGGATCGGTCCCGGGCTGGGGTGCGAGGGCCGCCCCCGGACCCCATCCAGCCTGAGAGACTGCCAGGAGGAGGTGACGCCTGCAGTGAGACCGGCATGGGCAATGCCTGGTGGCTGGGACAGGATCCCATGTTTGGGAAACTCCAGTGACTGTGCGTGTGCCAGGCAGGGAGGGGCAGGGAAGCTGTCAGAGACTGAGAAGGGTTGGGGGTGGGGGCGTATAGGACAAGAAGCTTAGAGGCATGGAGAGCCCAAGAAGGAGTGCTGGGGGGAGAAGCCAAAGTGGAGACTGAGGGGTCAGCTGTGACAGTTGAGCACCCCCACCCTGGGGCAGTTCCTCTGTCCTGTGTCTACCACTGGGCTGTTTTAGGGGACTCTGGGGCAGCCCAGGAAAAAGACGTCCAGAGCAAGCAAAACTTCCTTGCTTGTCCACACCAGGAAATACCAGAGTGGGTGCCATGACAGGGTGTGGCCTAGGGGCCTGAGGGGGCCGGGGGGGGGGGGGGGGCAGGTCTTGGAGAGGGCAAGGGAGGCTTCGGTGACCCTGCCTGAGAGCGACCAGGCGTGGAGAGAGGCCAGGAATGCAGGGGAGACAGCAGGTCTGGCGGCTGGTTAGATCGACAGGGGAAGGGCAGCTGACTCACCTGGGCACGCCAAGACTAGCCAGTTCTGTCCTCACCCTGCCCCACAGTGAGCACCAAGGCTGCCTGAGGAGGTAGGAGGCTGGGTCCTGCTGGGAACTTGCTGTGTGCCCTGAGGCAAGTCGCCCAGCCTTTCTGAACCACCTCACTCAGGTGACCTGGCAGGACCGGCAGCCAGAGGCCTGGGTCTGAGCCCTGCACATGCTCTACAGACATGCTCTACAGATAGCGTCTCAGCCCCTCTCTTGCCTTCCTCGGCCTCAGTTTCTCCATAGGTACTTCATGTGCAGCCTAACACTAAGGAACTTTAGAACTGGGTGGAGGGAGAGGGTATGGAGGCCATACTCGTGACCAGAGCCCGGTGGGTTAGGGGTGTGAAGGGTTTGAGCAGGGGTTACTCCTGCTGGGTCCCTCTCACGTTATGGCTCAGCACCTCCCCCTACCCCCAAACACACACACTCCTGCATACTCGTGCGTGGTCTGCTCCCTGCTCTCACTCTCTTGGTTGCCTCCAGGATGAAGGCCCAAGCTCTCTAGCCGGAGAGTGGGGACCCTGGGCACCACCAGACCAGATCCCCAACCTCAGCCGCAGCCTTCCCCACCACTGCTTCGCCAGCCATGCTTAACTTCTGGCCTTTTCTCTGAGCAGTGTACCTCAGTTCCTTAGAGGTAGACATCCCTTTGGAGCCACAGATCTGGAAGGGTCCTGGAGTAAATGCCAGTCTGGGTCTGTAAGACTCATCCGGAGGGTCCCTAGGCTGCTTTGAGCGGTGAAGGAGGCTGAGGACCAGGTCTCTGCACCCAGAGCAACTCCCCACACCAGTTTATCATTTCTAAGGAGGACTCACATAGTTTGAAAGCTCTGATCTAAACGCACCCCTATTTCACAGAGGAGGTGACTGAAGCCCAGAGGGGAGCAGGGCTCTGGACAAGCATGGCCAGGACTGAGCAGTGGGTAGGGGGTTGGCAGGGGGTCCTGTGGGAGCAGCTGAGGTATGGGCCATGGGTCCAGGGTAAGGGTAGCTGCCAGCCCCCCAGCGAAGGGCGGGGGACGCCTGAGGTGGAGAGGGGCAGAGAGCTCTATCTGGGGTGCAACGTGGCTGGGGTGGACCCCAGGTCAGTGTGAGTGTGGGGGATGCCTGGTGTTAAGGGCCCCTCGGCCTCGAGCTACTGACTGCAGGTCCCCACTCGCCCTGATCTGGTTCCTAGTCCACACCTCCTGTCCTGGCTGCACCTTCTTCCTCCACCTTTATTTAGCCAGTGTCCTCACCTCTCAGTTCACACCCCCTACTGACTGGCTGCCAACTGAGGATGGAAAGGTCACCCCCACCCCCCAAAGGGCCTTTCCCTTCTGTCAGTTTCTGCAGCTATGGGGGAGGGTTGGGGGGGGGGGCGGGCCCCACTTGCTGTACCCCTGGCCCCTCAGCTGAGCTCTGTGGATCTGCCTGAGTTGACGTGGAGCCACCTGTCCCTCTGCCCCAGGTGGGGTGGGGGGAGGTACTGGGGCTGCCACAGGGGCCCACAGAGCAGGCCACAGCTGGGCAGCTGGCCGCTTCCCCTTCCTGTCGGTCCCTCCCAAGGCCTCGCCCTCCTGAAGCAGCAGCAGCAGGAAAGGTGGGGCAGGAATGCCGGGGCCTGGGCCCTTGGCCAGAGTTCTGGGACACCCGCCCTGCTGCCCCAGAGCCTGTTCCCTGGGAGTTGTAGGTTTTGTCAGGGGCCTGGAAAGGGTGCTGGGGCTCCACCTGTGTCACCTGCCCATTCCGGCGATCCCGATGATATCTCCCACCCCACCTAGGTCAGCTTACGGCAGAGCCTCTGAGTGTCAGAGCCAGGGACAGGCAGTCTGAGGGTCTCAGGCTAAGAGACCCTGAGATGTGTGGTCTGGTCCTTCGGGCAGATGAAGTTTGCTCGGTGAGGGCACCTGGCTCTGGTGGGAGAGTGCTGTGTCTGTTTGGAGGCTGCGGCCTGGCTGTGGGGGTGGGTTGGAGCCCAGGCCCCTTGCTGACCCTCCCTCTCGTCAGAAAGCCACATTCTCAGGGGATCTCTGCCTGCTTGGTGCGTTCCTCACTCCATGGTGGGGAGTCCAAAGACTCAAGCCCACCTGCCCGCCCCCATAACCCCTACCTCTTTCCTCTGGGCACAGCAGGGTCAGCCAGGTTGAGGGGCACGGAAGGTCTGGCTCTCACCCCTGCTGACCTCACTCTGCCACTGCTGGGCCCTGTCTCCTCTCCAGCTGTCACCACATCCATCTCCCCAAGTCTGATGTTGGGTCCTACCACGCTCCCTTGCCCTGAGATCCTCCATAACTCCTCCACTGGCCACGTAGGCCACTCTTGGTGGGCCACGCGCAGAGCCTGGGCCCTCATGCCCGTGATCCTTTGCTCTCACTGTACCCATGATCCTTTGCTCTCACTGTGCCCATGATCCTTTGCTCTCACTGTGTCCATCTGCATGGCCTGAGCCATGGCCTTGAGAAAAAAGCTGGGTTCCTCTGACAGTGTGTCCTTGTTTCCAGAGACTCTGTGGAGGGGGAGCTAGGTCAGAGCACCACTAGATATTACTCTGAACCTTGGGAGCCATGGTGGATGTTTGAGCAGGGGAATGAGCAGGCCAGAACTGGGCTTGAGGAGCACCTGCCTTTTGGGCTAAAAAGAGGTGTTTCCCTAGGCAGTTCTGAGCCCTCACTGCCTCTCCATCAGGTCCCCTCTGCTGGGCCCAGGTGCAGAGCAGGGCAGGGGTCAGTGGTTGGTCTGGGCGTTCCCCTCTGAGGCGGCCCCGGGCTCACCACTCCGTTCTGTTGTGGGCAGTCCCGGGCACGTGGGCTGAGAGCGTGGCACTGACCGTGCTCTCCCTGGCGCCCTCTCTCTGGTCTGTGCCCCATTCGCAGGCCCCGAGTCCAGCATTCTGGCCATGTGCAGCCCTGAGGAGGAGGCCCTGCTGCGGCTGGAGGAGGTCTTCTCCTCCACCCTCGCCCGCATCAACAGCCTCGTCCTCCAGCCCCTGCTCACGGCTGGTGAGTCTCAGCTCTGCAGTGGGAGGGCGGGGGACGCAGGAACCATCCTGGGACCCCGGGACCTAGCTCGTTAGACTGTTCGAGGCACGCACAGCCTGCTCAGCCTCAGACGGGAGTGGGGACACACGGGACTGGGGCTCCGCCTCTGGTCACTGGCTGCTCCCTTCTCAAAGGGACCCCAAGGGGCCAGGCCACGGACCCCTAGCCCAGACTCAGCTGTACATAGAGTCAAAGTCCCACCTCTTCCAGGGCACAGGCCTGATGCTCTGCCTGGATTCTCAGCCTGCTCTCACCCAGGGCACGGCTGGAAAGCAGGATGCTGAGTTTTTACTTCCAGTTTGGGTCTCACTTGTGAAGTGACCTTGGTCAGGTGCCTTCCACTGAGGGGCTCTGTCCACTCATCTGTGAGAGGGAGGGGACCATAGGACCTTACAGACCCCGCATCCCAGACCCCAGGAAGTCCAGAGACTCGGGGGAGTTAGTGTGCGTGGTGTCCCTGCTTAGTGGGGGGGTGGACATGTGCCCCACTTACTCCTCAAGGGTGCTGCCCGGCTCTCCGGCTGCCTGTCCCTGCTGAGTTCCAGGGGGCCACATCAGCTTCCTATCCAGAGCCAAAGACCCCGAGGAGGATGCAGAACCCTGGCCGAGGCTCCTGGGCTGTGGGGGCCCCTCCCCTCGAGGCGGAGAGGCCCCGCCCCCTCACAGCGTGGTTGCCCCGCCCCCCCTCCTCCAGAGCCCTCGGACCCCCAGGGCAGAGAGTGCCTGCGGCTCTTGCAGCAGCTACACAGGAGCTCCCAGCAGCTCTGGGAGGTGACGGAGGAGAGCCTGCACTCGCTGAGGAGGAGGCTGTGCCACCAGGACTCCGTCGGGCTGGAATCCCTGCTGTTGTTGTGCGGCGCCGACCGCGTTCTACGGGTGCACGTAGAGTACGGCGGCGAGGAAGGCGGGGGATCGCCCTGGGCCTAGGGCTCCCCGGGTCAGGTTTAGGTTTGGGTTCGGTCTGGGGTGGGTCAGCCTCAGGGCCTGGGGCCTTAGCCTGGCACAATCACAGACACCCCAGACCTGAGCCTTGGGGCCTCCCAGGGAGGAAAGACTGAGTTAGAATTACCTGGTTGGGCCAGGGCTGCGGGGACTCGGTGAGTGGGGTCCGAGGACCCCGGAAGGGCAGGGGCTTGGGTCTGAGGCCGTGGGCTGGGCCTGCAGGGTGTCTCCTGTGCTGTCTGTAGGTACATCGAAGCCTACACTAGCTGCGTGGTGGTGCAGGCCTTTCAGAAGGCAGCAAAGAAGAGGAGGTGAGCACAGGGTGCTGCGGGGATGGGGGTGGGGTGGGGGCTCTGAGTCGGTGGGGGTGTCCGGGAGGGAAGGCTGGGGAAGTCCCATGGCCACAGCAGCCCGTGTCACAGCCCATGACTCATCCCGAACACTCCTGGTTCTAACAATTCCACGCTGATCCACACCGGAAGGCGGGGGGGAAGTCTATGGAGGCTGTGAGCCAAATCCAGATATCCACTAGCCAAGGCCGACCCTGGGAAGGGGAAGGAGGGGCCGTCCTGTTCAGGGTGGATGGTTGTCCTCGATGATCCCTTCACCCCGAGATATTGTTGTTGAATCTCCTCCAATCAGGCGACCGTGTTCGTGTGATAATGAGAGCGGTTTGGGGTCTGGGACTGCTCCTGAGATCTGGGGGCATTAGCTGGGTTTGGGTGGGGGATGGTGGCAGGGACAGAACGTAGGAGGGGGATGAAGGCGGCGTGTGGCCCTTCCTCCACTCAGCGAGTACTGGCGGGGCCAGCGGAAGGCGCTGCGGCAGCTCCTGTCGGGCGTGAGCTCAGAGGCCTCCGTGGGCACAACGCTGGTCCAGGCGCTCCGCCAGCCGCTCGCCCATCACGTGCAGCAGTACCTGCTCCTCCTGCTGAGCCTCGGGGACACCATTGGGGAGGTAGGTAGCAGGGAGGTCGGGCGACCAGGTGCTGCTCAATAGGCCTGTCACTTGTAGGGACGCCGGGGGAGGAAGAGGAACGGTCCTGGCTCAGGGGACCCATCTGACTCAGGAACCCTGGCTTGAGAAAGACACAGCCATGCTTTTGGGGACGTGGCCCTGTTCTGGGGGGTTCGCAGGGACATGGCCTTGCCCTGGCATGTCTGAGGTACATGGCCCTGCTGTAGTGGAGCCAGCGGAGACCCGGGAAGCAGATGGAGAATCATGTACTGGGTGTGCGGACACCTGGCCCAGGTCCAGCTTTGGGGGGGGGGGGTGTCACCCAGTGGTCCTCTGGAAGCACCTTCATGCTGGCCTCTCCCTCAAGGAAGGGCTGGCAGGGAGAAAAGGACAAACTTTGGCTTAGATCCAAACCTTCTGACCAGCTGGGGCCAGGCCAGGGCCGGGGCAACCATCACAGGGTGGCGGAAGGTTCTGACAGGCCCCCCCCACCCCCGTCCCCCACTCACCAGCTGCTCTGTGTCCTTGCAGCGTCACCCCACTCGGGAGCTGGTGGTGCACGCGGCCACCCTCTTTGGGAACCTAGAGTCCTTCATGAGGCAGGCGCTGGACCAGGCCACCGCCACGCAGGCCCTCTGGCACGCCCTGAGCAGCCGGCTGAGAGTGAGTTTGAGGCCTCAGGGCGGGTCAGGAAAGGGGACTCTTATCAGGCAGGGACCAGGTGGCTGTGAGGTCCGTGTGTCTAGCCGTCCTCAGGCACTTGCTGAGTGCCTCCTGGGCCAGGCCGTGAACCGGCTCTGGGGAAAAGCAGTCAGAACTGACTCTGTCCTGAGACGCCACCCGGCGATCACGTCCTCATGTCACCACCCACTGTGGCACGCACTGCCCCTACCGGGGTCGGCGGGGGAGCCCCCTGTGCCCTGAGAGGGTGTGGCAGGCCTGGGACCCAGTGTAGAGAATTAGGGGAACAGAGAAAGGGGACAAGAATCGCCAGCGAGAGGCAGGGACCGCAGAGCCCCGGTGAGTGTTGTGGGGGGCTCGGCGGGGGCCGTGGCTCGAGGTGGGACGGGCCTCAAAGCGAAGCTCTGAGACAAGTTTGCTGCCCCCACCCCCTCCAGACCTTGGAGCCCCACTGTCGTCACAGAGCTGGGGGCCTCCGGGAGATGGTTAGAGTCGGGGACAGGGGCGCCTGAGCCCTGTGCCTCCCCGCCCTCCTCCCCAGGATGTGCTCTGCACCCCTGCTCGCAGACTCCTGCAAGACAGCCAGGACATACCTGTGACGGTCACCCCGCTACGGGCGGAGCGCGTGCTGCTCTTCGATGATGCCCTGGTCTTGCTGCAGGTTGGGGTGGGGCTGACCAGAGGTCCTGGGGCCGTAGCGGGGGTCGGGGGCCTGGCTGAGAAAGGAGTGGGGGGCGAGAACTTGGGGAGGTGATGGGGGCCGAGAGGCAGTCATTGCTGGGGGTGGGGGGCGGCAGGCCCCGCCATCCCTGGAGCAGGGTGAGCTATCGGGCAAGGCCGCGCGAAGCGCATCTCAGTCCCGGCTGCCATCGCTGCTAACCATCTGTACCTCGGTTTCCTCATCTGGAAAACGGGACACTTGTGAGTGAGTTGGTCTTCAGCAGGTGCCGGACAACTCTTGGTTCTTTCTCTTCCTTACTTAGGAGGGGAGCCCCAGATGGGAGGTCAGGGGTGGCCCTTGGTGACTGAGGAGGGCTGGATGGATCCGGGCACACAAGAGGCTTCTAGAAAAAAGTACTGTGTAGAACCAGGGCCTGGGGGCGCCTGGGTGGCGCAGTCGGTTGAGCGTCCGACTTCAGCCAGGTCACGATCTCGCGGTCCGGGAGTTCACGATCTCGCGAGATCTCGAGTGATCTCGCGTGAGTTCGAGCCCCCCTACGGCTCTGTGCCGTGGGCTCAGAGCCTGGAGCCTGTTTCCGATTCTGTGTCTCCCTCTCTCTCTGCCCCTCCCCCGTTCATGCTCTGTCTCTCTCTGTCCCCAAAATAAATAAACGTTGAAAAAAAAATTAAAAAAAAAAAAAAAAAGAACCAGGGCCTGGGCTCTGGACGTTGCAGAAGTCCGGGGGGAGCCAGGGCTCGGGTTTGGGATTGTTTCCTGGCCTGTAGTATCCCCCACCCTTGAAGTCATATGGCCCTTGTGATAGCCATAGCGCTGTCTTCTCTGTCCCCTCAGAATGCCAGGCTGGGGCTCCCCTGCAGACTGGGAGGCCGAGGCCTGGGGGGAGGGGGGGGCTGCTACTTGCCCTGTCTAAACCTGTATCTCCTGAAATCTGGTTCACTTTGAGCTCCTCTCCACTCTGTGCCCCAGGTACACCGATGAGATACTTCAATGCTCTGTGCCCTTTCCTACCTCTGGACCTTTGCATGTCCTGTACCAGGCCCACTCTTGTCCCTGCCTGTGTCTGGCACACTCCTCCTGCCCTTCGGGCCTGGGCCTGGTGCCTCCTCCCCCTGTGGCGGTGAGGCAGTGACCTAGGTCAGGCAGGAGGTCGCTGCATGCAATCTTGTAGAGGAAGGGGCGTGGGTCAACTCTCCGAGCAGGGATGGCGTTCCAGATAGAAGGAGCAGCACAGGGTCATGGATGGAGCCGGAGGCGAGGGAGGGGCTGCTCCAGGGTTCCCAGCCAGGCCCTTGGATGGGAAGGGAGATGGGGAGCAGGCTGGGTGAGCCGGACTGAGTAGCCTGGGGACGCCCGGCCGCGTGGCAGCAGGTTGGTGCCTGGAGCACGACTGGCCCAGAGCAGGAGGGGAGCGTCTGGTCTGGGCCCTGGGTGACACCAGTGCCCCATCTCCTTCCAGGGCCACAGCGTCCACACCTTTGATCTGAAGCTGGTGTGGGTGGATCCTGGGCAGGACGGGTGAGCGGCCCCCTCCAATCACACCCCAGGCCTTCTCTCCCTCCACCCACCTGACACCGCCCGCACCCCAGGGCTTGGGCCTCCCGGAACACCCTCCGGAACGGAGCTGGGGCCTACTCGTCACCTCCATCTGTCTAGGTGCACGTTTGATCTCCTCACACCTGAGGAAGAGCTCTCCTTTTGCTCCAAGGACCCCCAGGGCCAGGTGAGTGTGGGTGGGTTGTGAATCGGGGTGGGGTGGGGCCAGAGGAGTGAGGGAAGGCAGCAGGAGGGCAGGGGGAGGGCACAGGTGTACCCCCCCCCCCCCGGAGGCTCTGGGACCATGGCCACAGCGAGTCGGCGGTCAGCCCGGGTCGGGCCTCAGAGTGCCGTGGAGAACAGGGTACTTGGCCCTGTGAAGCCGGGATTGGGGCCTTTGCGGGTGCCTGCCCCGCGGCTCTGTCTGGCTCCCCCGGCAGGCACCGAAACCGCACATGAGGTCTGATGCAGGGCCTAGAGAGCAGCATGGAGCCGTTAGTTGGCTTTTCCCCCAGACGACAGAACAGAAGGGGAGGGGCGTGGCGGGGGTACTATCTGGAGCTTCCTAGAGGGGCTGCCTCCACAGCAGTGACCTATCCTGTGTTTCCCCTGTCCCCACCAGATGGTCTGGCAGTGGAAGGTGACTCAGGCTGTGTGCCAGGCCCTGCGGGGGAAGAAGGACTTCCCCATGCTGGGGGCGGGCCTGGAGTCCCCCGAGCCCCCCACCTGCCGCTGCGTGGCATACACCTTCCGCGCCGAGGGTCGGCTCTGCCAGGCCACCTACGAGGGCGAGTGGTGCCGGGGCAGGCCCCATGGCAAGTGAGTGACCGGAGCTCCGGGCCGAGCGAGGCAGGGGTCGTTGTGGGAGTCTGAGGACAGATGGGACCCACATGGACCTAATCACCCGAGGGCACGAACCAAAGGCTGTTACTCCGAATCAGTTGGTCAAGCCTGTTTGTCCCCCGGTCTCTCTTAAGCTCTATTGGACAGGACCTGGCCCATAGTAGGTCTGTGCCATGTAGAGTCTCGGTGAGGGTGATGACCCCAGAAGGCGTGGGACAGGCTTCAGGCGGCTGGCCTGCAGGGCTGCAGTGACTGTTCTCGGGAAGCGGGGGGAGAATAATGCTCATATTCACGTAGCACCGTCTGGTGGGGGAAATGGTTTGCAGATACCTGGCCTCCCCCAGCCCTTACAAGACCCCCCTGGGCGAGTGTCATCACCCGTTCTGGAGGCCCAGAGGCTGGCATGACCTACCCAAGGCCTCAGGGCAGGTTATAGCGTGAGTCTGGCTTCAGTCACAGGGAGGTGGGCTTTTCAAGACCCTGTGGCCCCACCCTATGTTCCAGCTGGAAAAGCCAGGGCCCCGAAAGCAGAAGGGACTTGCCAAGGTTATGCTTATAAGCACGTTAGTTTCTGATACCTTGCCTGCTTCCAGAAAGGACTTGAGGAAGCAAATGAACAACAAAAAAAAACAACAGAAAAAACAATGCCGTGTCAGAAGAGGGGAGGAGGATGCTAGAAGCCACTGGCTAGCGCTTGACTTAAGCTTGAAGTTTAGCTCTGAGCTTCCTGTTGGTCAAGGGAAAAAGGGAACCTGGATGTTTCCAGAGCTTTCCCTGTGGGGTGTGGTGAGTGTGCCTGAGGCTGCTGGGCTAGTTGTGCCAGGAGTCGAGAAGGACTGAGAGCCCCCTGCGGGTCATGGAGCTCAGAGAGAAGGGCTGGGTGGGGGCAGGGAATACCAGTCTGGGGGGAGCTAGGGCTCTGAGAGTGTCTGTGGTGGAGGTCAGCTGGGGGCTGTGTGCGTGTTGAAGGACGGGTCGAGTGGGCCTGATGTGTGTGCCCTTCAACTGTCTTCCAGGGGCACCCTGAAGTGGCCAGATGGCCGGAATCACGTGGGGAATTTTTGCCAGGGCCTGGAGCACGGGTAAGGCTGGGGCTGATGCGGGAGAATGTGGCGGGCGGGGGAGTGGTTTTCACTCCCGCCACCGTCACCAGCCTGGCCCCATCCTAAATCCCCGAACCTCAAGCAGGAACTTAAGGCCATTTGGTCCAGTTCCCCTTATTGCGCTTCGGGAAACCAAAGCCCCGAGGAGGGGTGGGTCATGGAAAGAGTGGTCAGGACCGGAAGGTGCTCCCAGGATGCACAGGGGGGCGGGACAGGGGGAGGCGTCCTCAGAGTGGCCCTTGGGAAGAAAAGATGGCTGAGCACCTGGGCGATTCTCCTCATTGTCTGAGAAGGCCCCTTGGAGGCGGGGACGCTTCTGGTGGCAGGGAGGGGTGTCACGGGGTGTCCTGGTCAAGGTGGTAGCCTGGTGCTGACCGCCCCCCCCACGCACCCACACTGACAGCTTCGGCATCCGCCTGGTGCCCCAGGCCTCCGAGGACAAGTTTGACTGTTACAAGTGCCACTGGTGGGAAGGCAGCATGTGTGGCTACGGCATCTGTGAGTAAGTGACCCTCGGCGCCATGGCAAGGGGGGCTCTTGGGGCGGGCACGTCCCCTGGGCCGAGCTCCGGGAGGCAGGGCCAGCTGTTGGTGACCCTCTGCAGGTACAGCACTGACGAGGTGTACAAAGGCTACTTCCAGGCGGGCCTGCGGCACGGATTCGGGGTCCTTGAGAGCCCCCCACAGGCCCCGCAGCCCTGCAAGTACACGGGCCACTGGGAGAGGGGCCAGAAGAGCGGCTACGGCATCGAGGAGGATGGTGACAGGTGAGCGTTCCACGGCCGCCCCCCGCAGGGTCAGGGGGCTCAGGAGACCCCCACACACCAGACTGAGCAGGGCGTGGGTCCTGTGGTCAGTGCATCCCGTCCGTTTGCCCCCTCAGAGTCTCTCTGAAGTCACTCACTTCCTTTCCGTGGCCTTGGTTGTTGCTGAGGCTCAGGATGAGGGAGCCCTGACCTCCTTGATTAAGGAGCCTCCCAGACTGGCCCCTCCTCGCGCTGTCCAGGAGGACTTTCTGACCCCCCAGTCTAGTCCCGTGTAGGGATCACAGCCCGTCCAGGCCCTCTGGGCTGTGAGAGGAAGCCCGGGGTCCTTGGCCTTGTATTTGAGGCTTGCCTGTCTCTCTGACCTCACCCCTGCCGTGCTGCCTGCGTGTCCCTCCTAGACCAGCTTCCTAGACCACTGACTGTCCCCTTGTACCTGTCGTACCTGTTGTAGGCTCCTACCTCCATGGCTCTGCATTCCATCATCCTTCCTGCCACCTCGCCCCAGGAAGCCTGCCAGGATACCCCCCCCCCCGCCCTGCCCCGCAGGCAGGCTCCCTCCCTCCCCCATTTTCTGTTTCTCTTGGAGGTCCTGACCTCACTTGCCCCATGTCTGAGTTGAGTAGATTCAGGCGATATCACTGCTCCTTATCCGCTCACCACCCTCACCCCCTGACCCCAGCCCTGCCAGCTTAAAAGTGCCCAGGAACGACTCTGATCCAACTCTGGCTCCTCCCCCAGGGGTGAGCGCTATATTGGCATGTGGCAGGCTGACCAGCGCCATGGCCCAGGGGTCATGGTCACCCAGGCAGGTGTCTGCTACCAGGGCACCTTCCAGGCGGACAAGATGGTGGTGAGTGGGGTGACCCGCGTGTATCCTGAGCCACCCTTTCCCTGCACTGGGGCTGAACCCCCGGCTCTGAGGGTCCGGATGCTAAGCAGAGGCTGGACGGCGCTGGATGGGGCGGAAGCTGGGTTCCTAGGTGCTAGAGGGAGACAGAACCTCAGCAGGATTCTACCTGCCACTTACCCTGGCCTTGGCCGAGTCCCTGCCCCTCCCGTCTTGGTTTCCCCATCAGCACCTCAGGTTAACTACTTACTGTAAGCACAGTGTAATCAGCAAGAATGAAGTGCATGGTGAGGATGATGCCAACAGTCACTGCAACTGACATTGATAGACTCCTAACTGGATACTCAGCTCTGGGTTCAGCCTCCCAGCACGATCTCGTGGGATCCTCCCCGTAGTCCCACGGATCATGTCATCGTCCCCAGTGTATGACTGACAGATGTGAGGCTCAGAGAAGTCAGAAAACCTGCCTAGTGTCACCAGGTCTCCTGAGCCCGGGCACACCAGCCCTTGCCTCCTGCCTCACTCACACCCTGCCAGGTGCCCTGCTCCATGTCTGGCCTGGTGACTGTTACTGTTATTATGGCTTGTGCATTTGTTTATGGGGAAAGGATTGAAGGGGGACAATAAGATAAGAATGGACACAAAATAGATTCAGATAGGACACAAATTGGATCCTGTTTGGCTCTGAGCTTCCTGGCGGCCAATGCCACAAGGAAGCCTGGTTGGTTCCACTGTGCCCCCTGGGTCAGTGATAGGGAAGTGGGGATGGGTGAGGAGAAGCCCAGGGCTTCTTGAACTGTGGGTGGGGAAGGGAGGTCACCCAGGAGGCCTGCTGAGAGAAGCCACTGGAAAGGAGGAGCCAGGTCCCAGGGAATCATTCAGGATAACCCAGGGATGAGGTCCATGGAACGGGTGCTCAGGGCTTAGCAGGCCAAGGGCTGGCATCCCACCTAGGCACGGTCTTGGGAGGTGTGACAGGGCTCAGGACCCGGGTTGACGCCTGCCTCCTCTCCTCCTGCTGGCCCCTCCCCGGGCCCCATCTCCTGGCCCTTCCTAACTGACTGCTTTGACTCTCTCCGGCTTCCTTCCCTAGGGCCCAGGGATCCTCCTCTCTGAAGATGACTCCTTGTATGAGGGCACCTTCACCAGGGACCTGACCCTTGTGGGGAAGGTGAGGGCCACTGAGACCTATCCCCTCCTGGTCAAGCCTTGGCTGGAGCCTGTAATCTCCCCACTTGGACCCAGGGCTGAGGGTGTGGGCGGTGGGTGAAGGTAGGGAGGTGCCTCTCCCATGTCCACTGCGTCCAGAGGGTGGGCACAGTGACCCCCTGCCGTGGAAGTGGACTTCGAACCCTGGTCAGAGTCAAGAGGGGACAGGTGGGTTTGCCTTGGTGCACAGGGTGCTGGTGGCCTGGCCGTGTCTCCCTACAGGCCCCTCGTTGGGAATCCACCCCCTCCACCAGCATTGGCGCCTTGGAGTTAGTGTCCTTCAGAATGTTCCTGCCTGGGCTGACCCAGAAGAAGGCAGTTGGGTCCCTGCTTGGGCCTTTGGGAATGTGGGGCTGTTTCAGTCTCCTGGTGACTGGAGGGCACTAAGGCATCTAATGGGTGGGCCCCGAGTGCTATGAATGGGACACTCATGAGGAAGGGACTGTCCCTCCGAGGGCCAGCAGGCCCTCAGGCCTTGCCGAGGCCTCTTCCTACTTCTGGACTTACCTCCTCCCCCTGTCCCCCGCCACCAAGTCCCACAGTAGTGGCTCCCCTGCTGTGACCTGAGAGTCCCTTTCTCTCTCCCTGCCAGTCTCCCACCTGAGGTGACCCTTTGGGCCGTTGGCACGGCTCTAGGTCAGGGCTTCTAAGGTGAGGGGATTAGGAGCCCCTCAGGGTGGGGCAGAGTGAACGGATGGTGGGAAGGCCACCCACCAGAGGCTAGCCTCTGTGACCCAGGATGGACAAGCAGGAGGCCTGTCATGACTGGATGGGAAGGCAGCTGGACGGACAGACCTTGTCTCCTTCCCTGGCTGCAGGGCAAGATCACCTTCCCCAATGGCTTCACCCTGGAGGGCTCTTTTGGCAGCGGGCCAGGAGGAGGGCTGCATACCCAGGGCCTGCTGGACACGGCCGCCCTCCCGCCAGAACCAAGTGGCACCCGTAAGAGGTAAGAGCCTGGCCGCCCGGCCCGTGCATTCTGGAGCCTGACTGGGTGTGTCTGTGTGTGTCTGTTTCCACCCCAAGGGCTCAGGTCTCGTCAGAGGGCCTTTTCTGTACATTCTCTTCGTTCTTTATTCAGTTCCGAGGGCCCAGGTCACACAGCCCTCAAGTCAGAGACTCTTGGAATCAAGGGCTATGGCCTAACTTCGTACACCACAAAACCGGAGAAAAATATTAGGCACAGGCTTTGCTTCCACCCTGCTTTTTTTCTGGGAAGGGTACAAGACAGTTTGTGAAATAACACACGTAGACAAGAATAAAATGGAAAATAAAAGTGCGAGTTGGACTTCAAGGAAAGAAACATACAAATAGGCCTCACAGTGGTTTTGGCTGAGCATGAACCTGGCTCTGAGTTCCCTGGTAGCCAAGGTGAAGAAGGAAACTTGCTAAGTGGACTTATTGTCACTCTCATGGGGTATTTGAGAAGAGGATAGACTTCTTCCCATGGAGACAGAGTTCTTCCTTGGGGAACCGTAGTTCAAGTGGCGACTCTTGCTGTGTCTGTCAAGGTACGGATCACAGCATTTCAGATGTGGGGGGGTGGGGGGAGAAGAGTTGATTACTAGACCCTTCCTCTTTGCTTGCTTCTTCTCCCTGACAGCAGGACCTGGGAGTAGACAGCAAACCCCAGAGGCCTGACCAAGCCTGGGTGGGGTGCAGGTGTAGGCAAATCTGTGAGCGTGATGTGGGAGTGCAGCGCTCCACGGGGCACATGCAGCCAGACCCCCGGGCCCGTTGGCCGAGATAAGACGGAGCTCAGGAAGGAACCAGGTGGGGTGGGAGGGAGAGCGGGGTCTCAAGGCAGGGGGATCCTGGACTTTGGGCCCGTTAGCTCTTAGGGCCAGACCTTGCTGTCTGGACTTGGCCTCCAGCTCTTCAGATCTTTCTGTCTCCTTTCCAGGGCCCTGTGTGTCCCTTTCTCTCTTCTCCACCGGGGAGCAGATTCTTTCTGTCCCTCTCTCTGCCTCTCCTTTCTTTCCCTGGAGCCTTGGAGGTCAGCCCTCCCAGTCCGCCCCCCTGTTCCTGGGCTCCGACTCTAGGCCAGGTGGGACATCCCCCTCTCCCCGAGGGCCCGGACGGGGTCCTGCCCACCGCAGCTCCAATCCCTGCCTCCCACCCTCCACCACCTCCATCACAGGCAGCTAGGTGTGGGCGCCTTCCCCGCGGAGAGCCGCTGGCAGGGCGTCTACGGCCCCTTCCGGGACTTCGTTAGCGCCGGCTGCCCTGGGGACTTGCAGGAGGCCCTGCTGGGCTTCCACGTGCAGAACTCGAGGGAGCTTCGCAAGTCCCAGGAGTACCTGTGCTGCGAGAGGTGAGGCGCGGGCGTGTGCGTGAGTGTAGGCACGCGTGTGCCCAGCGGGGCATCCGGAGGGCCGGGGTTGGGGGTCTGTGGGACTCCCGCGTGGGCTGGGGAGGAAGGCTTCCTGGAGGGGGCAGGCCAGGACCCAGGTGTGGGTGAGAGATGTGTGTGCGCGGTGCCCCAGGACCCAGCCCGAGGACCGCGCGGGCAGAATGGAAGACGTCCTGGACGAGCTGCTGCAGCACCGGGAGCCCAGAGCCCTGCGGCAGTGCCTCAGGAAGGTGAGGGCCCTCGGGCAGGGGGGCCTGTGGGGAGGGGGCCTCCTCACTGCCCCTGGTGCTGGCCTGAGGGGCCAGCCCGGGGACCCTTTCTGCTCAGGGGGCCTCAGTGTTCTCATCTGTGAAACGGGAGCAGTCTTGGGAGTCTTGTCGGGGCTCCAGCCCCTGGCCCCGGTCACCCCTTTGTTGCCTTTGCACCTGCCAGGCTCTGAGCAACTCGCTGCACCCCCTGGGAAAGCTGCTCCGGACGCTGATGCTGACCTTCCAGGCCACGTATGCCGGCATCGGGGCCAACAAGCACCTGCAGGCGCTGGCCCAGGAGGAGGTGAAGCAGCATGCCCGGGAACTCTGGGCCGCCTACAGGTGAGCTCGGTGGCCTGTTGGGGACAGCCACAGCCCTGTAGAGGTAGAGCTCTGCTCTTCCCGGATGTCAGGTGCTCTGCCTAGCCCCCTGGGCAGGAACGGTGCCTCTGGATTGAGAAAGAGCCGGAGGCCGAGCAAAGGGCTTAGAAGGCAGGGAGATTATAGCACGGACTTCCTGGAGCCAGAGTCGGAGCCTCGACGGGCCCTGAGCTGACCCCTGACCCCAGGGGAGCTCCAACCCCCTGCAGGCTGAGCCTGACTCTGGACTCAGACCCCATCTAACGTCACAGATGGGGGCCCTAGATGCTGTAGTTCCTTCTCTTGTGGGGTTCCAGCGCTGTCAGGCTGACGCCCTGTATTCCCAGCTTCCTAACTGCAGAGGCTTGGGAGCCGGGGCTCTGGGCCTCACGCTCCACGGCTCTGGTGGTGGGGGCGGATGCAGAGCCCGCTGCCCTGTCCTTTGGGGACTCGGGTTCCGTGGGAGGTGGCAGCCCAGCTCTCCCTCTCGTTGGTTTGCAGGGGTCTGCTGCAGGTGGCCTTACAGCGCAAGGGCCAGGCTCCAGAGGAAGACGAAGATACAGAGACAAGGTGATTGCTCCCCTGGGGCTAGGTCCAGGGAAGCCTCTGGAGCCTCCTTCGGAGGATAGGGGGAGAGGGGGCTTCTGGGGGAATCTCGGGGCTCATGCTATCGACCACGCATTGTTCATTGACCACGAAGATCAGAATGACCCACGACCTCTGCTCCTTGAGCGACCTGGGAGGAGGCCCCGCCACAATGCATCAAATGCATCTTTGTTCGGGACGTGCCATCCCAGGCTCATCTCTCGGGTGTGCAGGGGGTGAGCAGCTGCCCCGGGCACCCTCCTCCCTGCACACAGATGGGGAGACAGGCCTGGCAGGGGCTGAGCCCGAGGTCGTGCAGAGTGGGAGTTTCGTCATTAAGCCTGTCTCCCTAGTCCCCCAAGACCACACCTTCCCGTTCCTGCCTTTAGGTTTCAGGCTGAGAGATCCCACTGCAGGATGCGTGGGAAACGGGGCTAGATGTTGGGTAGAACTTCCCCTCTGGAGTCCTAGAAAGCCTAGAAAACCAGGCGGCAGAACTGGTCTAGCCTGGAATGACGGCTGAGTGCTTTGCCGCAAGTCCCTTGTCTGTCCAGGGCCCGGGTTTTGCTTTCAGTCAAATGGGGATCAAATCCCACCCCACTTGCCATTTTGGTTGTGAGTCAAATGAGAGAATCAGGAGGCCCCAGATTTCAACCGAATGAAGGAATGACCAAGAACAGACTGAGGAAGGGCTTTCTAGAGAATGGAGGGGGCGGGGACACTTTGTCGGGGGACAAGGGGCTCTGTGGGCTTTTTGAGGGGCAGCCCAAGTAGCGGTCCCTACCCCCTAGGCTCCCACCCTGCTGGCCCCAACCTGTCCTGGCCACTTTCACTCAGGGACGTGCAGGTGCACGGATTGGTGCTGCCCCTTATACTGCCCAGCTTCTACTCGGAGCTCTTCACGCTCTACCTGCTTCTCCATGAGACGGAGGACGGTCTCTACAGCCAGGGCATTGCCCACCTGAGCCTCTTCCCCGACACCAAGCTGCTTGAGTTCCTGGACGTGCAGAAGTAAGCCTTCCCTCCTTGCCATGTTTGCCAGGGCCCCCATGAACACAGGATACGAAATGCAGTTGAAATTGTCTAGCAAAAAAGGGGGTGGTGGTAATTGGCTCGAGTGCCCATGAAGTTCTAGGATTATGCTGGTGTGGCGGGTTTCAGGTGTGGCTGGATCTAGCTATTTAACCTCACGGTGAAGGGAAACACCGTCTCTTTTGATGTATCTCTGGCTCCCATTTATGGTGAAACACAGGGTACCAGCCATTCAAGGTTTATACTCTACCAGCTCAGTCCCCGCACTGTGCCCCAGGGAGCTGGTGTCACCTTCCCGGCTCCAGCCGGGAGCTGTCCCTCACTGGCTTGGCTGGGGTCTGGAGCCTGCCCCTAAATGCTGGCTGTGGCCCACAGCGGCCAGCCTGCCTCAATATCTGCCACTGGGGCTGGGGCAGGCGTCCTGCTCCCAGTAGCTGGACTGAGAGTGGGGGGAAGGGAGATCCTCAAGGGGAAACTGAGGACTGTTCTGGGAGCAGGTCCCTTCTACCCTCAGTGCCCCTTCTCATCCGTCGATACTATGAGTGACCGCCTGCCCAATGGGGGGCATGGGACCTCTCCTTCCACACCTGGTCTCCCTTGTCACACCGCGATGGTGTTTCCCACCCACCCCCTCCAAAACCCTGTTTCCCCTTTCATCGTGAATGTCTCCTGCATCTGACTGGTCACCAGCCCAGACACCTGGTTGCCAACCGCTTCCCAAGCTTCCTTCCTCCCCAACTCTTGCTGCTGCCTCTGTGCTGCTTCCTCCATGCTGGCCTCCCTGCTCCATTGTTTCCCCAAGTCCTTGCCCTGTGCTGCACTGCATGGCACCCACATCCCTCCCTGTTCACCAGCCTGCACTGGCTCACCGAGCCTCCAGAACAGTCTCTTCTGCTGTCATTCTCTGTCTGGCCCAACCCCTGGGACTTCACTCATAGGGTCCCTTGGCCCACAGCGCTGCCCCTCACCCCTATCCAAGTTTTGGGGGGGCCGTCTTCTCCAGGGATCTGTCCCAGCCTCCCTTGCCTTGGTCTCCATGCGGGAGCTCCAAGGTGCCATTGCGGACCCCTTCCCTGCGCTCAGTCCTGCTACGGGACACGGTATATGGGGGGGTTGCCCTCTGACCTCAGACCCTGCCCCCTCCTCCTGGCAGAGGCTCTGTGTCATACTTGTTTAATTTCAGGCACCTGTGGCCCCTCAAGGACCTCACGCTGACAACCAATCAGGTGAGAAGGTGGGTCCGTTAGCTGCCCCAGGTAGGGGGGAGGCCTGAACCCTGAGCTGGGCCCCTCACGGTTTGCTCAGGCCTCTTTGTGTTTCAACAAGCCCTTGGGTCCGGGGGCCACCGAAATAGGTACCCATAGGGACCCAGTGACTATCGGCTATTGGAATAATTATCTTCTCTATCCATTTTGGTCCCCCCAACCGCCTGGAGACCATTTATCCCACTTCACAGTTGAGTAGACTGAGGCTCACGGTGGAGCTGTGACTTACCCTGGGTCACTCGAGCTTCTGGGCGGGGCTGTGCTGGAGCCAGTGATGGGGAAAGGTGGGCAGCAAGAGCTCCAGCCCCGGGAGGGCCAGAGGGACGGAGCTGGGGGGCGGACCGTGGCCTCATCCAACCTGCGCTCCCCGCCCCCCACCATGCAGAGACTCTCCCTGGTCAGGGACAAGTGCTTCCTGTCAGCCACTGAGTGTCTGCAGAAGATCATGTGAGTCTGCGCCCTGGGGAGGGTGGGGGACCAGAGGCGGGAGTGATGGGGCCCCTGGTGGGGACTGAACCCGGGGGCCTCAATCTGGAGCCCGCTACCCTGCCGCAGCACCACGGTGGACCCCCGCGAGAAGCTGGAGGTGCTGGAGAGGACATACGGGGAAATTGAGGCCACCGTGTCGCGGGTGCTGGGCCAGGAGCACAAGCTGCCCATGGACGACCTGCTGCCGCTGCTCATCTACGTGGTGTCACGTGCCCGGTGAGCCCCGGGCCAGGCCGGGAGCTGGGGTGGGGGGGCTGCAGGACGATCCCTTCCCACCCTGCCCGGCCCCCAGCCAGGACACAGGCTGAAGCCTTCAACATCAGGGTTTCTGAGCACAGCTTTTCTTGGTACAAAGCGGGAGGCGGAGGCCCAGAGAGGCCCGCCTCGGGTCCCGGATGGGGAGCAGAGCGGGGACCACCTCCCAGGTGTCCAGCCACCCAGGCCAGGGCTCCTTGCCCAGCCGCGTGGTGCCTGCCCCTGATGGGCCCCTTCTCCCTCTCACTGCGGGGGTGGATGCCTCCAGAATCCAGCACCTGGGAGCCGAGATCCACCTGATCCGTGACATGATGGACCCCATCCACACGGGAGGCCTGTATGACTTCTTACTCACGGCCCTGGAGGTGAGGGACAGAGGTGGTGGACTGGGGCCAAAATACCCTGGTTGGTGGGACAGACCCAAGTGCATAGTGGGGATGAACCCAAATTCACTGCTCGTGTGTGCTTCTGCGGGGCGGGCCTCACCGAGCCTCCAGGCCTGCCCTTGTTGAGGGCGGGGAGGCCCCGCAGTTCACCCCACCCCTGGGGCCCCGGGACCCTGGGCATGTTCCAGGCTGCATCCCTGAGCGGACCGGGAGAGGGAGGCCCCACTTCCTTGCAGACTGTGGCTGGGGGCTGAGCTGGAGACATGGTGCTCCCGGCCCGGGAGGCGGCTGTGCTCCCTGGTGTTGGGCCGTGTTTGTGTGGGGCTGGGGGCCGGCAGGCCAGCTCCCCCCTCAGCCTCGCCTCTTTCCGGCCAGTCCTGTTACGAGCACATCCAGAAGGAAGATATGAGGCTGCACCGCTTTCCCGGCCGCGGGGACTCCAGACGGCCCTGGTAGCCCGGCCGCTCCCGAGCCGACCGCAGAGCTGAGAGGGGCCGCCATGGTCCAGCCTGGCCCTCGTCGCCCACAGAGCGGAGGACAGGAGGGGCCCCTGGAGGCGGTTCCCGGAGGGGAGGGGCAGTTAGTTTCTTCCAGGGAGACGCTGCTGCTGCCTGCAGTGGGCCGAGGGCGAGGGTGACACGCGTGGGCCCGGAGCGGGGGGGCTCCCCCTCCCCCTCGCCCTGCCCCTAGGTCGGTGTTGGATGACCTCCCTGACCTGCAGCGGCTCACCGGCCTTTTTGCTGCCCGAGCCTGGCTCCCACACGGACCTCGCGGGGCCTCGGCGTCGCCGTCTGTTTACCAGTGGACTAGATGGTCTGTGACGGGCCTTCCGCCCGTCTTGCTGGATCCCGGAGTCCTGGAAGTTTGACTTTTTAGGCTGCCGGGCTGAGATTCTCACATCATCGTCGGTGGTGTTCCCTGTTTCCTGGTCAGAGGCTCTACGTTGCTAGTGAGGCCGCTTTTCACGAGGCCTTTTGTCCAGGGGTGGCCTCCTAGGGTCCTGCCTCGTTCCCGACTCTGCCCCGGGACTGAGCTGGTCTTTCTGGGCTGCGGGGCTGGACAAACCCCAGTCCACCCTGACCTGCTGGGTGGCCTCCGGCAAGGTCCTAAGAGCCACACGCCTGCAGCCCACGGGCCCGTGTGCAGGGGGACAGCAGTGGCATGGGGCCATCTGTGCTCTGTCCAGGCTCAAGACCCTGCAGGTGCAGGGGGAGGACAGGGGGTCTCAGGGGCCTTGGGGAGGGGAGGACTTTGTTCCCACAATGGTTTCCATGTGGGACTGAGAGACACGGGAGCTCCGTCTTGGGGCAGCCTCACCCCTGCCTGGCCTCGGTTTCTTCTCCCCACATCGAGGGGCTTCCACCTGGCGACCTGCGGGGGCCCCCCCTGCCCTGTCACAGGAGACGTGTGACAATAGGCGGGGTGACTGATCTGAAGAAGTCCAGGGGCGAAGCATGGGGAGAGGGTGGATTTATGCAGGGATGTAGCCCTGGAGGGAGAGCTGGGCCCGGCCGCCACAGCCGCCCTGCCACCGTGCCCTGGATCGTGAGCAACTCAGGTCACCGTCCTTGGCTCCAGGTGTGTTCTCCGTAAATGACCACTGACCTCGAGGCCGGTGAGGGAGGCTCTCAGAAAGCCCAGCCACTCCTGAGCCCCAGGCGGAAGCCCCCCAGGAGTCTCAGGGTGGGGGGCTGGTGGTGGCTGGGGGCACCCACAGACCCTGAGAGGATGGAGGGCAGGAAGAGTGAGGATATCCGGATGCCGTGGGCCTTCGAGCTTACCCAGGACGCTGCCACTGCTATTTAATCCTCTCAACGGTGACCAGCTCCTTCTTGTCCCTTGACGAGTAGAACACGCTTTTGCCTCAAGGTGGCCCTGAGTGGTAGGACGCCTGCAGCCTCACCCCAGAGGCTGCCCCCCCAAGCTCCCTCCAGCCCCCCACACCACCTGGCCTCCGTCAGGATCCGAGAACTCTCACTGTAGCTCCGATTCACCAGGACCCCTCCACCCGCCCTGTGGCCGGGCCTTGCCCAGTACCAGCGGAGCTGGAGCCTCTGGGCAGGGACGGGAGAGGCCGAGGGCGGCCGCGCTGTGGCAGCCAAAACCCGAGACAGTGAGGACATTGCCAGCCGAGGTCAGTGCTGCATTCGCATAAGAGACGCTTGGAACTGGGCAGCCCGCCTGCCTCGTGGGCGCCTCGGGAGGCTGATGGAGACGGGTCACCTGTGGGGACCCCAGTGAGGACCTCTCCCAGCTGCTGCGGGAGCCCCTTTGGCTGCAGGGTCCTACGTCTCGGGAGGTCAGGTTGGCCACCAGGACCTCATGGTCCCCTGTGCCGGAGAGCTGCGAGCCCAAGGGGGCCCCGTTCCTTGACACCTGCAGGCGGCTTTCTGACAGGCTGCACGGGGCCGCACCAGCCCTGTCCCCGGGGGCCTGGGTTTGGGGCTGAGAGACACCCGAGAGATTAAATGACCTCTCAGTGAGCAGACGCGTTGGAGTCACAGCCTGACCTCCCCCTCCCTTCCACGGCAGCCCTGGGCCTACATGCGGCCTCCCATGGTGCCCCTCAACTCCTGCTTCCTGCACCCGCATTTCCCTTCCTCCCCGCCTGCTCTCCAGCTCCCGCCCCTCGTCATTCTGTGCCCCACACGCGCCCTCCTCCGGTCCCCTGGGTCCCAGCTGCTCCGTCCTCACAGGCCCAGCTCACGTGAGGCCCTCATGTCCCAAGGAATGAGCCCCCCGGCCCCGCTCCAGGGCCCGCTCCCTGGCCCAGTCGTGTTACTGGTGCCTGACGGTGGGTGCCTGCTCCCCCGCCCTCGATCTCCAGGTGCAGCAATGCCCTCCGCCTCTCCCTCGGCCGGCAGCGATGGCAGTGAGCGTGAGGGTGGAAACAGGTGGACTTGGGAAAGGTTGGACTGTGAAGGACCCCAGCCCCGGGCCGGGTCCGCATTCAAGACTGGCCGGGGTGGCATCTGTGAAAACAGAAGCCCCTCGGGTGTGACCAGCACAGGCAGGGACCCACGTGGAACGGAGGGCTGGCCACGCTCAGGCCAGGAGCAGCCGGGAAGTTGTTGCCAAACCCTCAGAGAAAGGGGGGAAAAGACAACGCCCTCTCTGTTTGGGGCTCAGGTTCCTGTCCCCGGGGCACCACACCCGGCAGCAATGTGGCCGGTCCAGCAGGTTGTCTCTGGGCGCTAATCTGTTGCGGGTGTTGCGCTCCCACAGCAGGAAATGTCACGAGGCGGCCAGGTTACACCTGTTGACCAGTTGTGGCTGGTGATCGGTCAGGGCACAGAGGGGCCCCACGAAGCCCCCCGCCTCCCTCCCTCAGTCAGCGAGCCTCACCAGGGGCCTCTTGGATGCCAGCCCCGTTCCCTGCACAGGCTACAATCTGGGACGTGGCCAACAAGGCCCCAGCCCTCTTCAGGTGAGAAGGGCCAGCTGTCCTCCCAGAAAGGGACCAATGACAGGGAGTAGAGGAAGGGGGAGAAGCCGAGTCCACAGCTACTGAGAATGGGAGCTGCCAGGCATCTAGAGGGATGCCAGTTCTGACTAGGCCTCTATTCTGATCGCCCCCAAGGGTGCTGGGAGCCAGGGCACGGCCCAGACAAACCCCTTGCCCACTGCAGCCTTGGACAAGGCTGGAGGGAGAGTGTGGGGGGCAGCCAGAGGGGCGTGGGGCTGCTGGAGAAGCCTTAGCAATGCTGAAGGGAGGCCAGCCCTCCCTGAGCGGGGACCTAAGTGAGCCTCGTGGCCTCAGCTGTCGTCTCTCCCAGAGGGATGGCCACCCACCATGGGACCAGTGAGGGGCAGGGACTGCCCTCCTGTGGCCACTGGGGAAGGGGTAAGTTCAGGGTTAGAGTCAAGGTCAGTGTCAGGGGTTAGGGTTAAGGTCAGAAGCAAGGTCAGTGTCAGATTAGAATAAGGGTCAAGGTTGGAGTTCAAGTTAAGGTTAGAGTGAGAGGAAATGTCAGGTTCAGGTCAGTTCAGGGTCCTGGTCCAGGTCAGGACTTTACTGGTTGGCCTCGCCCAGGGTTGTGTGGACGTGAGCTCTGGCTTTGACTCTTGCTGTGGGCCGGAACCAGGGGTGGGGGCCAGGCTGCCAAGGCCTTGGTGTCCCTGTGACCGTGGCCCAGTCCCTCCCCAGACTGGGTCTTGTTTGCTGTCTCTAAGAACCCTCACTGTGCAAGACCACTGTTCTGCCATCCGGGGAAGGAAGGGAAGAGTGGGCAAGAGGTGAGGCTGGGGGTCTGGCGCCGTGAAGGTGCCCGGGCAGCGACCCCTTCCAGATGTGGTGCTGGTGCCGCTAGAGAGAAGGGCTCAGTTTGCAGAACGGGGCTGGAGTCACTAAGTACAGTATTCATGACCCACCTGAGGCTGGGGGCTACGGCCCGGCCCCTGCAGCGTCCTGTTGCGGTTTTAAACAGAAACATTCATTGAGCGTGGCTGGGACTCCAAACCGGTGGAAGTAAGTAAGACCCGCTGGTCCCCTGTGTTGGGGAGCGGCCCGCCGGTGTCTGGGCTCTCTCCCCCGGCGCCAGGGGCGGGGGTTGGTAAGGAGGGTTTGAAGCCTCGTATCTATCTGAAATTCACATCTGAGGTTTGCCAAACAGGAGATCTCTCAGCCCTGACTCATCAGCAAATCAGAACCCCGGGGGCAGAGAACAGGGAGAGGCTGTGAAGGGGAAGGGGGGTCTAAGGGAGTATTCAGCTGCCCCCCTCACCCCCGGGCCAAGCAGTCCTGTGACGCTTGCTGGGCAGTGCAGGGGTGGGGGGGACACAGAGTTAGCCAGAGCGCTTGGAGTACCCTTGGGTGAAGGCTGCTGGTGGCTGGGGACAGATGAGTCCTGCCCTGGATTTTCCCTGGGGACAGTGACCCCCTCCCTTGCTCTGCTGGCTGGAAAGGACCTGCAGAGGCTGGTCTGCCCAGGGCAGCATTGAGGCTCTTCCTCTGTGTGTCCTGAGCTGGGGCGGCTATGCCCGGGTCGGGGAGGGGCCTGGGTCTGTGTGTGGGGAAGGGCTAGCAGTCCTGCTCGTCTTACCCAGTCTTCCAACTGTCACTTCCAGGCCTGCCTTCAGAGGCAAGCGCTCCCCTGCCACCCCCCACATCTGCAGTCCTCAGGAGACGAGTGGTGGGAGAAGAGAGCAGGGGACCAGCAATGCACACGGGACCTCTCTGAGACCCAGGTCTCGGGGCCACTGCTTCATCCAAAGGGACCTTCTACACCCTGCTGGTCATACGGCCGCACCAGGCTCAGTTTCAGGAACCAAAAGAACGTAAGAGGAACCAGGTGCAAACTGTCAGTTGGTGGGGGCGCCTGGGTGGCTCAGTCGCTTGAGCATCTGACTCTTGATACGAGCTCGGGTCATGACCCCAGGGTCATAGGGCCTGAGCCCTGCGTCGGGTCCACACTGGGTGTGGAGCCTGGTTAAGATTGTCTCCCTCCCTCTGCCCCTCTCCCCCACTCACACATGCTCTCTCTCTCAAAACCCAAAAAAGCCCATCAGTTGGTGCCCGCTCTGTAAATGGTGCAGACAGGCTGTTTACCGGCAGCCTCTGGTCTGTCTCTGACACCAGTGTAGGACCCTCTTAATCACGAGTTCGTGCATTTCATTCGGGTGTGGCCAAGGGTCAGTCCCAGGCCCCAGGCATCCTCAGGGATAAACGCAGGTGCCAGCCTCTGAGCTGAGACCAACCCTGTGCTTGCACACTGAACCTTGCCGTTGCCTCCGAGGAAGGGGGGCATCGGTGATTGGGCGGCTCTTTGTGTCCCGTCCTGCGTGGGGTCCTGCTCGCTGCAGGAGAAGGAGCCCAGGAGGCACTCACAGTCTTCGTGGTCAGGGCAGGAAGGGAGGGCTGCGTCCTGGCAGATGGCACCGTGGAACTGGAACTCGAGGGATGAATTTGCCAGGCGGGGGGTTGGCACGCCTGGCAGAAGGAAAGGCAGGGACAGAGGCCGGGAAGTGGGGAAGGGCCCGGCTTTCCCAGAATGTGGAGAACTGGGAACCGAATCAAGGAGAAGTCAGGCAAACCCAAGGGGAGAAAGCCTTGCAAAACCCGTGGGGGCCTTTTCCCACATTTCCCGATTTTCACCCTCCTACGATGTTGTCCTCTGTCCCCATGATGGTTGTCAAACACCCACCAGTTCTTTCTCCCTCTTCCCATCGAGATGCGGAGGCAAAAACCCCTGCCCTTAAACCTTGGCCTTTGACGATGCAGTGGGACAGAGGCCACCAGCCTTGTGAGGCTGGGATCCAGAAGCTCACGTGGCCTCTGCCAGTTCCCCTGGACATCCATGCTGGGAGCATTTCACCACAGAGAGAGAAGTCTGCCACCCTGAGCGGCCATGTGGGGAGACCGTGTAGGGACAGCAGACAGAGAGAGAGGTGGACGCCCAGTGGAGCCAGCTCATCGGGGATCTGGTTGTTTGGGTCTCCCAGCCCAGACCCTGAGCACGTGAATGAGAACACTTCTGGGGTGACTGCAGCCTTGGCCGCCCTCTCACTGGAACCTTAGGAGACCCCCCTACAAACAACAGCTGCCTGGCCTAGCCAGTGGGCCCCAGATTCATGAGAGAACCAAACAGCGCTGGTGTTTCAAGCCACGGTTTGGGGGTGTCTTTTTAATGTGACAACAGATGAACGGAACAGTCCTTTCGCCATTATCCACTATTCATCATTTAATTAAAAACACTTTTATATGCTTCATTTAAAAAAAAAAGTTTTTTCTCATTGCATGAGTAGCATCTGACTTTTAAAATTTTTTTTTTATTTTAGAGAGAGAATGTGAGCAAGGGAGAGGGGCAGAAGCAGAGAGAGAGAGAGAGAGAGAGAGAGAATCTTAAGCAGGCTCCAAGCTGGGCTTGGAGCCTGATGCAGGGCTCGATCCTATCACCCTGGGATCATGATCTGAGCCGAAATCAAGAGTCGAACGCTCAACCGACGGAGCCCCCCAGGAGCCTCCCTATATGCTTCTTTTTAAACACTGGCATTTATTAAGAAGGGAAGCTTCATATCCCTACGTACATGGAAGTCGATCATCAATGAGGATAAAAGGGAGGCAATCGTATAGAGCAACGCAGGAAGCAGAACTGGGTGTTCAGCATCTAGGTTGGTACCGTTGCCTTTGCCTGGGGACGGGGGCGGTGTGTGCAGCTGGGGGTTTCCCAGCACTTACAGAACCAGTTTGCCGAGCCCCCTTACGAACTCCGCCGCCAGCTGAGATGCACCCCTTTGTCAGAGTTCTGCGTTCCTGCCCCCCTCCCGGGCTTCCAAGTTTTAATATTTTTAGCCTCTTTCCTTTCCTCCTCCAGCCCTAGGGAGAGGGGCGGCTTTCTGTAATTGTTGGAGAACTCTTGTTTTGCCTTTTCAGTGCTTCAGTTGCTGGGTGTGGTGGGCAGAATAATTGTCCCCCAAAGATATCCATGACCTAATCCCCAGGGCCTTGAATAAGTCGCCTTACATGGCACAAGGGACTCTGTAGACGTGATTACGTTAAGGACTTGCGATGGGGAGACTATCCTGGGTTCTCTGGGTGGGCCCCATCTTCATCACAAGGGTCCTTAAAAGCGGCAGTCGGAAACAGAAGATCAGAGGGAGCTGTGACGAGGGGGAGTGGCCTGAGAGATAGGGGGCGGGACCGAAAACCTGTAGAGGCTGCAAGAGGCAAAGAAATGGGTTCAGCCCTATAGAGCTTCCAGAAAGGAGCACAGCCCAATGACCTCTGTGTCAGATTTCTAACCTTCGGAACTGAAAGATGATGAATGTGTGCTGTTGTTAGCCACTAAACTTGCGATAGCTTGCTATAGCAGCAATAGAAAACACACACCCTGGTTAACACTTCTATGTGAAATTCTCTGTTCGTTTAACAGGTGATCATCCTCCTTGGGACCTCTTGCAGGGTGTTCTTACCAGAGCTAGGAAGAAATTAATAAGGAAGCCCTCGGGGGCAAAGAGGCAGCCTAGTAGCTCTGCGCTGGAGGCCAAGACAGAAAGGATCTCCATGGCCCCGTTGACCTTCCCCTTGGTGCTGTGATCGACGAGGAGGGAGGTGACCCAGACATTGCGGGGCACCGGCATGCTTGAACTTGGCTTCATTGACGGGGTCAGGCAGACTCCTGGCCAGGAGAGCCCCGGCGGTGCTCCCCGGGGCCACGGAGCCTAGATATCCCTGGACACCGTAGAAGGCAGTGACAGAGCCCTTACTGCATCCAGCACAGATGAAGTGTGCAGGTGCTTTTGTTGGGAGGGCAGTGAAGAATAAGGAACAGGGGAAACACAGGAAAAGGGAGGTGAGCAGGATGTAGCTGAGAGTTGGTCGTTGGCCTTGACCAAGGGAAAGTCTTGGTCCTTCACAGAGACCACAAGGACCGCAGCCAGGGGGACAGAGAAGCATAGATCTGTGGGGGCCAGAGCCGTCCCCGTGGGGTCTTGATAAACCGGGAAAGCCGCTTTCTTTGGGAGATGGTGGTCTTGATCTGGGTTTGAGTCCTGATGGGATGATATGACATTTGTCCCTGATTTTAGTTGATCAGGGACAAGCTGATCAACTAGTGATCAGTGATACTTCCTCGGCTCTCGAAAACATTCAGGGCAGCCTCAGCTCACTGGCCGGGTTGGTCTGGATGGTGGAATCTCCCTGGCCTTCTTCCTTGCAGCCTAAGACGGTGTCTGAGGTTGCTACGGGATTCTGTCAAGCCCGGATTAATACCCTCGGGCCAAGAACAGTCAATACAGAAACTTCAGGAGAGAGCCGCCTGCTTTCTTAGGTAGAAATCCCTGACGGTTGATGGGATTCGTTCCCCTGGTTGCATCCGGGACCCTGGACGACATGGCTTCATCCTGAGGCTTGAAGTCCTGTTCACAGCTGGCGTAGTTGCATGTTGTACTAATCAAACTAAATGAATCTGGCTAGCCTCTGTCAGTCAGATGAATCGGGTCAAGAATGGATTCTTCTAACTCCTGTGTGAGAGTCTTTCCAGAAAATGAAGCCAGCTTTCTCCTCTGTGGGTTTTACCTTCCTCAGTTTCGTTCTCTCCTCTGCCTTCTTCACTACCTTTCTTTCTTCTTGTCTCGAGTTCTGTACAGACTCTGGGGGTGGTAGGATCTGAATGAGGTCGCTGTCATGAAGATGGGGCACGGACGACCCGTCACTGAAGCCTCTCAAGGTACAAACGTCCCGTCACGTTTGTTGGTTAACTACAGGCAGAGGAGCTGCTGAACACCTGGAGGTGGGAAGGTTGTGGGAAGCTTCCAGAAACATCACACCCTTGTAACGCCCTTTACTTTAGAGGCGTTTCCAAATGGAAACATTTGGACAATTATGAAACACTGAAAGCTTCCTGGTCAGGAAGTGGTCTCGTAAAAGGGGGAAACCTCTGAGGCTTAGCAACTAACGTTAGCCCGTTTGATGCTGACTACCTCAGACAAACTGAGCTAGCAGTCTGCTCAGAGCAGGAGGAAGTAAGCCTCGAGTGACATCAGCGCTGCTTTGAATGGGGCATTATATTTAGGAGTTTCTCCTAAAGCAGGGTGCTTGTGCTATAGGCAAACGCTCCATTCATTCATCCACCGGATGCGTTTTGTGTCTCATAACATATTGTGAGTGTTGTTCCAGACCCTAGGGCTGTACCGGATGCCAAGGCAGCCCAAGTTTCTGCCTTCCCATTTCAGGCTCTGAGCCCCGCTGAGGTGGGTCCCGGCCCCTCCCGGCCCCACGCTAACTTTATCTGCCCTTCCCCATAGCCAGACCATGTAGCTGGACCCTCCCTTCAAGGTCTTCTCCCACTGCATTTCTCAAGTTCTCCCAGAGCTGGCCTCCAGCCCAGCAGGTGCTTTATCCTGGTGGCCCTTTCCTACATCAGAGAGAGGAGACCGTGTCTCCTCACCTCCAGGGAGTCAAGTTTCCCAAAGAGCAACAATTAGGACTGTTCAGACCTCGGAGAAGACACCACGCCAATGGGACAGAACTAAGCCCATGGGCTTCAAGGGGTGAGACATCTTCAAAGGCTCTTTTTTGACCTTGAACAAAGGAATCCTGTGTTATACATCAGTTATTTTCCAGGAACTAAACCAGCTTCCAAAGAAGCATGTGTTTTTAGGGGCGCCTGGGTGGCTCAGTCAGTTAAGCGTCCGACTCTTGATTTCAGCTCAGGTCATGACCTCACAGTTCATGGGTTCAAGCCCCGAGTTAGGCTCTGCGTTCACAGTGTGGGCCCTGCTTGGGATTCTTTCTTTCTCTCTCTCTGCCCCTTCCTTGCTCATGCTTGCTCTCTCTCTCTCTCTCTCTCTAAAGTAAATAAATAAACATAAAAAAATGTGTTTTTTTTTCTGGAAGAGAATTCCAGCAGAGCCTTAAAAATGACGGGTTACTTCCGTACAAGTGGACGTGAACATTTTACTTTATGTATCAGTCCTATGAGAGCAATTTCATGCTGCTTGGATTTATGCGCCTTACAAAAAAAGCATCTAAAACATTTGTAAGCAAAACATACCAATCAATAAAAATCTCTTCAGTACAGATTCAGCCTAAGAAGAGGAGACAGCCCCCAAGGTCAGCAATTCTTGGGTATTTCAAAAGATAGATATCTTTTTTTTTTAAATATTTTTTAATGTTTATTTATTTTTGAGAGAGAGAGAGATAGACAGAACACGAGCAGGGGAGAGACAGAGAGAGAGGAAGACACAGAAACTGAAGCAGGCTCCAGGCTCTGAGCTGTCAGCACAGAGCCCGACGCGGGGCTCGAACTCATGAACTGTCAGATCATGACCCGAGCCGAAGTCGAACGTTTAACTGACTGAGCCACCCAGGCGCCTCTAGGCATCTCTTTTTGATACTCAGAAACAGGACTTTTATAAACAGGTTCACTTGTCAGCACACCTCAGAGAAAACCCTCCCCATGGGAATGGGGTCTCCAAATCCAAAACTCCTATTTCCACACTCATTATACCCTTGGCCATGAGTTCATCGTTCTCTCTGATGGGTCACACATGTTGCACTGGAGACCAGCATGGAAGCGGCCAAGACTTGTGCCAAGTCTCCATCCCCCATTTAGAAGACCAGACAGACATCCAAATAGACAGGCTCTGAGATATCCATTTTTATAGTTTCTAAACAGTGTCCTGAGGAGGTAATGTTCTAGACTGTCTGAGCAGTGACTTGGGAATAGGATTTTTCCTCCATATTACTCTCCATTTTATTTTATTTTATTTTATTTTATTTCATTTCACTTCATTTCATTTTATTTTTGTAATGTTTATTTTTGAGAGAGAGAGAGAGAGCATGAGTGGGAGAGGGGCAGAGAGAGAGGGAGACACAGAATCCGAAGCAGGCTCCAGGCTCCGCGCTGTCAGCACAGAGCCTGACATGGGGCTCGAACCCACAAACAGCAAACACTCCATTTTGAAAACACTATTTCCACGAAGTTTGCTGAGTGACTGTCTATGACCCATCAGGCCAGTCCTTTGCGTCTCTCCTGAGGGGCTCACGGAAATGAGGCGGCAACTGCCCGGAGAACGTGAGGACAGGGGACTCTGAGCTTCTCTGATAAATTAAGCGGCATAAAAATGATACATTTCAACTGCTTTAAAATTACTGTCACCCTTGTCCAAGGGTGTAGTGGCTCGATTCTAAACCTTGTAAACTTTAGGAGGTAGAATTGACATCTGGAAGGTACTTCTGCGGATTTGTGAGTAGTCGAGAGAGGGGAGGGCTAAGAGAAGGGAGGGAGTGGGAGTGATTGGGTTTTGGCTTGAGTATCTGGGCAGGTGGGGCACCTGTTACAGAGAGAATGAGATTGGGGGTTGGTGGAAGTTGGGGGCAGGGGGTGGAGAAGCTTTCTGGAAAAACCTTCTTAGAAGAAAAAAATGCTTTGATTTTAGAAGCCTAATGTAGGGGCAACCTTCAAGTGTGCTCACTGGAAGGCCTTTGGTAACTCTGAACATTATCATTCATGGAAGCTTCACGATCTGTTCAGTTGTTTACCCTCTCACTGTCACTGTCGGTTTGCCTAGCTTAACGTACAATATCCAAGGTACATCCTCTTCCTGTGTACTTATATTATATAAAAAGTTAGCCCAATACAGAAGGTGCTTTCTGGCTTCAAAACTAACAGCAGCACTAGGTCTCTGGTCCTTGTGAAATACCTGCCACCCAGAATCTTCTGATCACCAGGTCCTTTCTCTGGGGGGTAAGCAGTACTATGTACTTGAGAGAGATGTCTTTAAAAAAAAAAATTTTAATATTTATTTTTGAGAGAGGGGGAGGGGCAGAGAGAGGGAGACACAGAATCTGAAACAGGCTCCAGGCTCTGAGCTGTCAGCACAGAGCCCAACACAGGGCTCGAACTCACAAATCTCGAGATTGTGACCTGAACTGAAGTTGGACGCTTAACCGACTGAGCCGCCCAGGCGCCCCGAGAGAGACGTCTTTGAAAAGCCTTTGGAAGCCTCTTGGGATAGATTTATGGTGACCATATTTCTTCACCAAAAATGTTGACACAGGGTCGGATATCGGTGGCACATTTGAAGTTGGGATCGCTCTGGAGAGCCCAGCTTATTTGGTTCCCTTGAGATGGAACTAGGGGGAGAATGTCTACAGAATTTAGTCCTCAGGATGAGCAGACTCTGGGTGCTCTCCTCCCAGGAATATCCCCTTGTACCAGATGTCTCAGACCGATGTTTTCCCCTTAAGCTGTAACTTGGTGTTCTAGACCATTGTCCCAAGCCTGGGGCCTCGTGTTCCGGCTGATGTCACAGGGGATGTGGGAGGCCCTGCTTCTAAAGAACCTAAAGCCTTGACCATTGCAGGGGCGCCCGGGTGGCTCAGTTGGTTGAGTGTCAACTTCAGCTCAGGTCATGATCTCACCACTTGTGAGTCACCACCTGCATCGTCAGGCTCTGTGCTGACAGCTCAGAGCCTGGAGCCTGCTTTGGATTCTGTGTCCCCCGCCTCCCCGTTCCTCCCCACTTGCTCTCTCTCTCTCAAAAGTAAATAAACATTAAAAAACAACAACAACAAAGAACAGCCTTCCTTCCTGATCGACACCCTGAAATCCCCATTAATCTATATTATTTGTGATTTTGTAAGAGAAATCAACTTCAGGTAGCTTACAAGAAAGGAATTCATCCCATGAACTCAGCAGTACCTCATGGAACCCGAGGCCAGAAAGCAGCCGGACTCCTGGAAAGCACCGGAGTGGAAAGCTGCCCAGAAGCCTGGAAGGTACTGTTTCCCCTTCCTGTGCCTTTTCTCCAGGCATCTCCTTCCCTCCTGTTTCCTAGCAATTAGACTTCTCTGCTTTCCACTTTTCCACTCACAGCGGTGGCCCCTAGAGCTGTTAGATTTCCATGAACCAACAGGGTCAGGTGCCCGGAAGACAATAGATTCTTTCTTGGTCGTATTCCACCGTCTGGGGAAATGTCTGCTGAGTCTGTCCTATGCTCTGTTCTGAACCCAAGTCAGGTCCGAGCTGGGTGGTTCAAACATGGCTGCCGTGGGGGCCACACAGCCCATGAGTTTAGTCCTGGGCAGAGTCTGCTCAGGACGATGAGGGTGGGAGTGAGACTGGGCCCCAGTAGGGAGGTCTGTTGAGGTCCTGTGGGTGCTTGCCATTTGGTCGCAGTCCCCTTGGATCTGTGGGGATTGTCATTATTTTATACTCAGTACACTTCCCACTTTTTATTTCAGAAACGGCTCCTTCTCCATTGCATGCGGGCCGGATAGAAATCATCCAGTACTTGTCCCTTTGTGATTCGCTTATTTTACTCAGCATAATGTCCTGTAGGTTTATTCATGCTGTAGCAGGTGCCTGATACTCCCTCCTTTTTAAGGCTGGACAATATTCCATTGTATGGATGCGCCACGTTTTGCTTAATTCATTCATTCGTTGATGGACACTTGAGTTGACTCCACCTTTTGGCTCTTGGGAATAACGCTGCTAGGAATGTGGGTATACAAAGATCTCTTCAAGATCCTGTTTTCGATTCTTTTGGGCACATATGCAGAGGTGGGATTGCTGGATCCTATGGCAATTCTATATTTAATTCTTTCGAAGAACCACCATACTGTTTTCCATAGCAACATCATACCCCCTTTTACATCCCCTCTAACAGTGCACAAGTGTTTCAATTGCCACATCCACACGGACACATTTTATTTCCTGTTTTGTTTTGTTTTTTTCTTTTTGGGGGATAGTGGCCATCCTATGAGCGTGAAGTGGTATCTCATTTGTCGTTTTATTTTGCACTTCCCTAATGATTAGTGACGTTGAGCATTTTTACATGTACTTATTGACCATTTGTGTATCTTCTTTGGAGACTGCTATTGAATTTCCACTTGAATATGCCTATTCTCATCCATTGCCCAGTTTTGAACTGGGTTGTTTATTTTTTGCTGTTGAATTATAGGAGTTGTTTGTATATTCTGGATACTAACCCTTTATCACATGTATGATTTGCAAATGTTTTCTCCCATTTTCATGGGTTGCCTTTCACTCTGTTGATTGTGTCCTTGGATGTAAAAAAAGTTTTAAAATTTGTTGTAGGGCAAATTTGTTGTCTTCTGTTGTCTGTGCTTTTACAGTAATATCTAAGAAATCATTGCCAAATCCAATGTCATAAAGCTTCCCCCCTATGTTTCCTCTAAGAGTTTTATAGGTTCAGCCCTTACGTTTAGGTCTTTGATCCATTTTGAGTTAATTTTTTTTAAGTTTATTTATTTTGAGAGAGAGAGAGAGAGAGAGAGAGTGAGCACAGGACAGAGGTGGGGGGAGAGAGAATCCCAAGCAGGCTCTTCACTGTCAGTGCAGAGCCCCATGTGGGGCGCAAACTTTGAAACCGTGAGATCATGACCTGAGCTGAAACCAAGAGTTGGACACTTAGCCGACTGAGCCACCCAGGCACCTCAAGTTAATTTTTGTATGTGGTGTGAGGTAAGGGTCCAACTTCATTCTTTTGTGTGAGGAGATCCAGGTCTCCCGGCATCATTTGTTGAAAAGACTGTCCTTTTCCCCATTGAATGGTCTTGGCACTCTTGTCAAAAATCATTTAACTACATCTGCGGGAGCTTATTTCTGGGCTCTCTATCCTATTCCTTTGGCCTATATGTCTGTCTTTATGCCAGCATCACACTTTTTTGATTATTTTTGCTTTGTAAAAAGTTTTGAAATCAGGAAGTATGAGTCTTCCAACTTTATTCTTCTTTTTCAAGATTGTTTTGGTTATTTGAAATTCTTTGAGATGCCATATGAATTTTAGGATGGATTTTTCTCTTTCTATAAAAAAATACCATTGGGATTTTTTATAGGATTGCACGGAATCTGTAGTTTGGTTTGGGTGGTACTAACATCTTAACAATACCAAGTCTTCCAGCCCATGAACACAGAATGTCTCTCCATTAATTTGTGTCTTCTTTACTTTCTTCCAGCAGTATTTTGTAGTTTTCAGTCTTTTGCCTCTGTGGTTAAGCTAGTTTTTAATTATTTTATTCTTTTTGATGCAATTGCAAAGGGAATTGTTTTCATAATCTTTTTCAGACAGCTCATTGTTGGTGTGCTAGAAACGCAACTGATTTTTGCTTGTTGATTTTGTTAATGTTTATTTATTTTGAGAAAGAGAGAGAGAGAGAGGGAGAGAGAGAGAGAGAGAGAGAGAGAGAGAGAGAGAGAGAGAATCCCAAGCAGGCTCTGTGCTGGCAGAACCGTGAGATCATGACCTGAGCCAAAATCAAGAGTCGGATGCTTAACTGACTGAGCCACCCAGGCGCCCCTGCCTGTTGATTTTGTATTCTGCAACTTTTCTGATTTCTTTTATTAGTAGTTCTAACAGTTTCTTTTGTGTGTTTGTGGAATCTTTAAGTGTTTGTGGAATCTTTAAGGTTATCTATATATGAGGTCATGTCATCTGTGAACAGAGATTAAGTCTTTTATTTCTTTTTCTTGCTTAATGGCTCTGGCTAGATGTGGCACTATGTTGAATAGAAGTGGTGAAGGCAGACATCCTCTCCTTTTGGAACTCCAGTGACACAAAGTTTAGATCTTTTGTTATTGTCCCCCAGGTCCTAAGACTATGTTCCTTTTTTTAAAAAGAAAATTATTGGAGGGGGGGCACCTGAGTGGCTCAGTCGGTTAGTGTCTGACTTTGGCTCAGGTGAGGATCTCACGGTTCGTGAGTTCGAGCACTGCATTGGGCTTTCTGCTGTCACCATGAGCCTGCTTTGGATCCTCTATCCCTCTCTCTCTCTCTCTGCCCTTCCCCCATTCACTCTCTCTCCTTGTCTCAAAAATAAATAAACATTAAATAAATTTAAAAAAAGAATGAAAATTATTGGGGCACCTCGCTGGCTCAGTCAGTTGGTAGGGCATGCAACTCTTGATGTCAGAGTGGTGAGTTCGAGCCCCATGTTGGGCATAGAGATCACTTAAAAAGAAAAAAAAGAGAAAATGATTTTCTTCTTGTTCAAATTAGATAATTTTATTAGCTATCTGCACGCTCGCTGATCCTTTCCTCTGTATTTTCCACTCTGCTTTTACGCTCGGCCAGTGTTATTTTTGTCGTTTGCTGACTTTAGTTATTGTATCTTTGACTTCTAAAATTTCCAGTTGGTTCTTCTTTGTCTTTTTCATGTCTTTGCTGAGATGTTTTTACTTTTCCCATTTGCTTAAAGAGAGCTTGTAATTGCTTGTTGGAGCATTTATATAACTGCTTCACAATCCTCGTCAGATAATTCCGACATCTGTGTTGTCTCCGTACTGGTATTTGCAGATTATCCTTTCTCATTTGAGTATGAGATTTCCTTGGCTCTTGTTATGAGTGATTTTGGATGGTATCCTGGGCATTTGGAGGACAAGGTTATGAGACTCTCCCCTTTTTAGTATCTATTTTAGCAGGCAGTCCATCTGTTTATATTAGGAACGCATGTCCTGGCCCCCTTTTGTGGGCTATGTTTTAAATGTCAATTACTTTTCAAAGCCTTTGCTATGCTCTTGTGGGCTGCTGCTTGTGTGTTACCCACAGGCCGGTCTGAAACCCGGGCAGGATTCCACACCAAAGCGGAGCTCTCAAAGCTTTTGCTGTGTTGATCCTGGTCAGTTTTATAAATGGGATGTGTCCAGGACTTGATGCTCTGATTTAAAGCATCCCGTTCTGCCATGGATTTGTGGCCTCTCCTCTCCCCACCCCCACCCCCAAATTCATGTGTTGAAGCCCTAACCCCTCATGTGCTGATATTGGGAGATGGGGCCTTTGGGTGAGGTCAGGAGGGTGAGGTCCCGGTGATGGGATTGCTGTCCTCATTAAAAAGGCCCCAGAGAACGTTCCCCTTCATTCCCTGCCCATGTGAGGACACAGTGACAAGGTGGCGGTCTGCAAGGCAGGAAACGACGCTGGCCCTGAGATGTGGACTCGCCTCCGGCACCGTGACAAGATGGCATTCCTGCTTCTCTCCCCCTTTCTTTCCCAGCCCCCCACGGCCAGGGCACAGAGGCCTTGGTGTAGACCTTCTCGCTTCTCAGAAGGTATCTGCAGAAGTATCTGCAGAAGTTCCTGGTGGCTTCCCCTCCCTGTCTCCCCACCTTCCGGTGTGGGGACACCCTCCAAAACCAAGGTGTTGTGGCACTCGCCTGCCGACACCCTCGGGAAAAGCTCCAGGTTTCCCAGCCAGCAAGGCCGGGTGCTGACTTCTGCGAACTCAGCTCCCGCTACCCTTTCTCCTCACTCCTAGCCTAGCTCTGCTGTCAGGACCCACCAGCCCGAACCTCACCTTCACCCAGGTCGTGTTTACTTAACTAGCTTTTTTTTTTTTTTTTACATTTTTTTAATGTTTATTTTTTTGAGAGAGACATAGAGTTTGAGCAGGGGAGGGGCGGGGGGAGACACAGAATTCGAAACGGGCTCCAGGCTCTGAGCTGTCAGCCCAGAGCCTGATGCGGGGCTCGAACTCACAAACCGCGAGATCATGACCTGAGTCGAAGTCGGACGCTTAACGGACTGAGCCACCCAGGCGCCCCTTAACTAGCCTGTTCTTAAGAAGCCTCCCCTTGGGGCACTTGCGTGGCTTAGTCCGTTAAGTGGCCAACTCTCGATTTTGGCTCAGGGCTCAATCTCGCAGTTTGTGAGTTCAAGCCCCGCGTCGGGCTCTGCACTGACAGTGTGGAGCCTGCTTGAGATTCTGCCTCTCCCCCACTTGCTCTCTCTCTCTTTCAAAATAAATAAATACACTTTAAAAAAAGAAATAAAAGAGGTCCTCCCTACACCAGAAGAACGGGTCACCTAGAGAGTGGGCACCTTTGCCTGCTGTGGCTCTCAGTGCGAAAGTCCCCTGCACTCCATGGCCTTGACTTTTCTGCCATCTTGCTCAGCCTGTAGCTTCCGGGGCCAGCGCTTCTGGGGTTTCTCTGCGGTGTTCTGGTTGTCCAGCACAGTGCCTGACGCGTGGGAGAGGAGTCATGGAAAGAACCTTCACCTGTATTTCCTGCCTCACTCCCCTGCATTTAGCCCCACCGCAGTTCATGAAAACAAGGCTTTGCTCCCAGAGCCTCTCGCCTTCGAGCCCTGACTTCTCTTTTTCCCTCTGTGTAATTCCTGTTTTCCTCTTACCCAGCAAAAATTCCTCTTTCATCACCGTGTTCTCACATGAACCCAGCTGGAATTCGTAGTTTATTCGTTGAATTGAATCCCATGTTGAATGAGACACCGTAGAGGGAGGGAGGGCTCTGAGCCCTGTTTTCTGGATCATGTGGGTAAGGGACCTGGGCAAATGTTCCCCCAGCACTTCTTTTTAAAAAAAAATTTTTTTTTTAACGTTTATTTATTTTTGAGACAGAGAGAGACAGAGCATAGACGGGGGAGGGGCAGAGAGAGAGGGAGACACAGAACCCGAAGCAGGCTCCAGGCTCCGAGCCGTCAGCCCAGAGCCCGACGCGGGGCTCGAGCTCACGGACCGTGAGATCATGACCTGAGTTGAAGTCGGAAGCTTAACCGAGGCGCCCCTCTCCCAGCACTTCTTACCTTCAGGTGGCTCCCATTGCCAGGATGAGCCTTCTGGGCTCCCTGGGGGTGTGGAAGGAAGCACTCTCTGGCATATGAGGGCCCTTAGAGGACAGAAGCACCATATCTGCTCTGTTCAGCATTGTCCCTACCTTGCCCTCGGTGTGGCACGGTAACACTGTGCCTCCAGCTTTCAGATATTTTACAACATGGTCTCTCGGAGCCCTTGCGCCGGCCGGAAACTGTTGCCAAGGCCCAGTTTCAGTCTGCGCTTCTGGAAGCAGCAATGCTATACCGGAGACCTGAGATTCTGCCGGGGAGTGACTGTGCCATTTCAGAGTCCGGAACGTATACAGCAAACACTTTGTTGGGTGGCCAGATATACCTCAGCCAGAGAGCTAACCAGTGCCAGCGTGTGGGACGTAAAACAAAGCCACGAGGGGCGTCCGGCTGGCTCAGTTGGAAGAGTGCGTGACTCTTGATCTTGGGGTTGTGAGTTTGCGGCCCACGTTGGGTGTAGAGATCACTTAACAACGAAATATCAAAAGATGATAATAAATAAAATAAAGCAATGAAACACAGGGCGTGCACATCCGTGGTGGCCGGGCAACCAAGTTTTATTACAGTTATCCTCATCTGATCGAACGGTTCAGGAGGCCAATTAAATTCACACGCAGGAGAAATAGCCTCAGATCAATCTCTGGGCAAACCTTATCTTTACGGCTACTCACAATATTGCTTTTCTTTTAAAACAATTTTTTTTTCAACGTTTTTTATTTATTTTTGGGACAGAGAGAGACAGAGCATGAACGGGGGAGGGACAGAGAGAGAGAGGGAGACACAGAATCGGAAACAGGCTCCAGGCTCCGAGCCATCAGCCCAGAGCCCGACGCGGGGCTCGAACTCACGGACCGCGAGATCGTGACCTGGCTGAAGTCGGACGCTTTAACCGACTGCGCCACCCAGGCGCCCCTACAATATTGCTTTTCTTGCAGATGGGTACGTGTCTCATAAAAAGAAAACAAAGGAAAGGATCACATGCTGGGCGATGTTTATAAAGTGTGACCAGGAAGATCAGCACCCCGCGTGGGCTTAGAATGTAAAAGACGTGGACGTCAAAATCGGAAGGTAACGATACGGAAATGAAGCATGCTGCATGGAACTCTGGTATTAAATAACCTCATCTTTAGGGACACTTGGGGTAATATGCCGGCCCCCACGTGGAGGGGACCGACTTGGCTGCTAATTCCCAGTTGGCACCCGGGAGGACGCGCGGGCAGATCCGTCACGGGTCGGGGGCAGTGTGACAGCTGTGTGGCATAGCTCAGGGACTCGGGCATTTGCATGGACTCCTCCCGGCGCAGTGACCTCAGTGCTTTGAATCCTCTTGGGTCAGCGCAGCGAGGCGCTCCCGGCCAGCGTTTGCCCGCTTTTTGGTCTCATCTGGGCTGTTCTGAAGCCTCAGCTTTGCTTCCAGTCTCTGCCTCCATCCTTCTCTGAGCCTGAAAATAGACACCAAACACGCAAACGGAGCAGCCATTTCCACGGCTGTTGGCTCAGGGATGCTTCCTTCCCCCCCCCCCCCTTTTTTTTGCCCCCCTGAAGGTGTCTGTGTGTGCATTCAGGTTTTAAAAGGTATGCAGAGCACATGCAAATTTAAATATATGCATATTTTCTATCTTGTAGGTATATCTTTAGCTCTCACTTCTGTTCAGTGTCTTCTAACCTTGACCCTTCAGACTTTCCCTTTGGGGCTGCAACGTCTTTAGAGTTGTGGAGGGGGGAGCCTGTCAGTCTAGAATTGTTCACTCGGCAGAGCTATCTTTCAAACACAGAGGTGAAGTAAAGCTGTCTTCAGCCATGCAAAAGCGGGAGGAACTCGCACCAGCAGCCTGTCCCCACATGACATGTTAAAGGAAACCCGTCAAGCAGAGGGAGAATGGCCCGAAATGGAAGTCGGGATCTGTGCAATTCAGTGAAGGGCGATCTCATGGGTGCATATTACTAATTTTGTCTCACTACTTAAATCTCCTTAGGGCACCTGGGTGGCTCAGTCGGTTGAGCGTCCGACTTTGGCTCAGGTCAAGATCTCACGGTTCGTGAGTTCGAGCCCCGCATTGGGCTCTGTGCTGACAGCTCAGAGCCTAGAGCTGCTTTGGATTCTGTGTCTCCCTCTCTCTCTGGCCCTCCCCTGCTCGCGCTCTGTCTCTGTCTCTGTCTCTCTCTCAAAAATAAACATTAAAGAAAAAAATTGAAAAAAAAAAAGAAGATAGTGTCTGAAAGCAAAACTGTCAATGGCGTCACGTGGGGTTTATGACATGTGTGGAAGAGAAACTTTACTTTGCACCGTTGGAGGGGGAGCGGGGGGCTGGGCCACCGTAAGGCTCCCACACCCTCCCTCCGGGAGACCAGGCGGCCCTCGAAGACACACGGTGATGGAGGCCCTAACGCGACCCTGAAAATAACACAAACAGATGGCGTTAAAAAGCCAACAGAGGAGATAAAATGAAATCATAAAATACCATTTAGTTAACCCAAAAGAAGGCAGAAAAGAGATAAAGGGAAAACAGCACAGATGAGCGAACAGGAGACAAATCGCAAGCTGGCAGATTTAAACCCAATCATGCGCATTAACGTTGAAGATGTAACCGCTGACTAAAATGAAAAGATGTTGAGTTGAATAAAAAATGATATTGAAATAGAGGCCGCCTACGGGAAAATCGCTTTTTGTTTTATTTTATTATTTTATTTTATTTTGATAGAGAGAGAGAGTGCGAGCAAGTGGGAGAGGGGCAGAGAGAGGGGGAGAGAGAGAATCCCAAGCAGGCTCCATGTTCCGTGCAGAGCCTGACTTGGGGGTCGATCCCACAACCCTGGGCTCATGACCTGAGCCAAAATCAAGAACTGACTGAGCCACCCAGGCGCTTAGGAAAGTCACCTTTGATATGAAGGTGGCAATAGGTTAAAATCAAAAGGAGGGGAAAATATGCTATCTTAACCCTAATCAAAGAAAGCTGGAGTGTAATACCAGGCAAGGTAGATTTCACAGCCAAGAACATTACCAAAGAGAAAGAGGGTCGTTTGGCAACAAGGGGGTCAATTTATCAAGAGGACGTAACGATCTTAAACATTTGTGTGAAAACAGAGCTTCAAAATACACGAAACGAAATGCGACAGAGCTGTTAGGAGACATAGACAGATTTGCAACGACAGCTGGATTTCAATACCCACATTTCAGAACAAGGGGCAAGACCTCAGTAGGGCTGTGGAACTCTGAACGACACTACCAACCAACCGCTCCCCGCTGGTGAAAGGCGGGGACTCTCCAACAGCCCTCTCCTCCTAGTGTCCGTGGGAAAAGTCATAAGGAGAAATTGAAGGCACGGGGAGATCTGCGGGCTCACCCAGAGACCACAGGGGCGGGGGCCGTTCCTCTGGCGTCTGGTCTCTGCTGTATTTTTTTTTTAATTTTTTTTTTCAATGTTTATTTATTTTTGGGACAGAGAGAGACAGAGCATGAACGGGGGAGGGGCAGAGAGAGAGGGAGACACAGAATCGGAAACAGGCTCCAGGCTCCGAGCCATCAGCCCAGAGCCTGACGCGGGGCTCGAACTCACGGACCGCGAGATCGTGACCTGGCTGAAGTCGGACGCTTAACCGACTGCGCCACCCAGGCGCCCCTGGTCTCTGCTGTATTTAATCCTGGACTAAGTGGCCATGTGGGGGGCGGAAGGGGGGTGCTGGGGGTTGGGCGGGGGAGAAGGAACTGACATTATCCTGTTCCAGCCTCGGAACAGCCTAATGAACTGGGCCATCTCCTCCATTTTGTGCCGGGACAAGATGGATTAGTGGGTAAGAGCAGAGACCCTCTGGGGGAGGCCACCGGGTTCAAATGGGAAGAGGAGGAGAAAGATGAACAAATTCGAGTCTTGCCATCCCACCAGCCAGAAAGCGTCCCCCTGCGGTCTTCCGTTAAGTTGCATAGACGGACACTGTGCAACTGTGTCATGTTTTTTTAAATTTTTTGACATTTATTCCTTTTTTGAGAAATAGTGTGAGCAGGGGAGGGGCAGAGAGAGGGGGAGACACAGAATCCGAAGCAGGCTCCAGGCACCGAGCTGTCAGCACAGAGCCTGACGCTTGGCTCGAACCCATGGACCGCGAGATCATGACCTGAGCCGAAGTCGGCCGCTTAACCAACTGAGCCACCCAGGCGCCCCCGTCATGCTTTAACAGACTGGAGCCGGTTTGCTCATCCCTTGGCGTGCACCTCACTTTCTGCATCTTCCTTAGGCAGTTCCACCGCACCTGACGCCTTCTGCGCGCTCCCCGGGGCTGGGGGGGGGGGGGGGTGAGGAGACACACGCGTGCACGGCGTGCTGAGTGGCCTGGCCTGGGGAAGGAAGGTGGCAGGGACCACAGAAATGACTGACCGCCCACCTCAGCTTCTCAGACAATCCCCGGAGGAGACGCCCTAACACGGCGCTCCAGCAGTGAGGACAGCCCGCTTCCCCTTGCCCGTGGCCAGGAATGCGGCCCAGCAGCTCTCCATACGTACAAGAGGCTGGGTTCCCCTTGGGACTCAGGAGGGCGCTTGGAAGGCAACAGCGAGTCTAAGTCGCGCGGACTGGTGCGTGTCATTGGCCCAGCAAGCACGCACTGGCAGCGTGGAGTCACGGGCCCTGCTGTAGGGCCGATCCCCCCCGGCCATACACAAGCTGTGCCCTCTGCAAACAGACGGCGGCTGAGCTGTTCCATGGGGACGGAGGACCCAGATGGGCCTGTCCCCTCACTGGCTCCGAAGTGGAAGTGGCGCGTGCGGGTGGTGAGCCGCCGAGGTCCCCACAGCCATGGCGGCCCCGGGTCTGCTCAAGGGAGTCGCCGCTCTGCCCTGGGGGTGGACTGGTTTGGCTGCCGCAGGGATGGGGTGGACTGGTCTGGCTGCCACAGGGATGCCCGGCAGAGGGGTGACCGCCCATCAGCCCCCGTCAGAGAACCTCGCAGGGTGTCCCGTGTCTTCACCCAGACGAGCCCTGAGAATCGGTCACGGTCTCCTTTGCTTGATTGCTCTTTACAGGCTCATCTGCTGACCTGCTCCCCAAATTTAGGGTGACCCTCATGCACTAGAAATGGTGCCAGAGGGGAGATTTTTCCATTTCTAAAGATACGGATCAAAGGGTACATTTGTTAATGTAGAAGAATTTTAAAAACTACTGCCCAAGGGCGCCCGGATGGCTCAGTAGATTGGGCGTCCGACTTTGGCTCAGGTCATGATCTCATGGTTCGTGGGTTCGAGCCCTGCATCAGGCTCTCTCTGTCAGCGCAGAACCTGCTTCGGATCTTCCGTCTCCCTCTCTCTGCCCCTCCCCAGCTCTCGCGAAAATAAATAAACATTAAAAAAAAAAAGCAAACAAAAAAATTTGCTGCCCGTAAGTATAGGTGATGGCAGGAACATACGCCAGGAAAATTAAAATAATGATGTTCTCTAAGATGCCCATCTGGCATTCTTCTGGGGAAATAAATTTTGCTTTAAAAAAAAATAGACAAACAAGGGCAGTAATGCTTCGCCCATGTGTGTTCATGGCGGAGATGCTGACAGCGGGGAGGTTGTGCCTGGGGGGCCGGGGATATGGGAATTCTATCTTCCGCTCAGTTTTGCTGGGAACCTAAAACTGCCCTAAAGAATAAAGTCTATTTTGTTTTTAGTGGCGTCTGGGTGGCTCAGACGGTTAAGCGTCTGCCTTTGGCTCAGGTCATGATCTCACGGTCCGTGAGTTCCAGCCCCGCGTCGGGCTCTGGGCTGACGGCGCAGAGCCCGCTTCAGATCCTCCTCTGTCTCCCCCTCTCTCTGCCCCTGCTGTGCTCATGCTCTTTTCTCTCTCAAAAGTAAATAAATAAATGTCTATTCTTAAAATCGAATGAATAGTAAAAAAAAAAAAAAAAAAAGACAAACGAGCCACGTACTTTCTCAGGGCGCTTTTTCCCAGGCGATATTCCTCCGACTGTCGGTAGTAGGTCTGCTTGCCGATCTCCTGTTCCCAGAAACGCTTGAGCTCGTGGCAGGTGTTTCCGCAGAAGACTTCCCGGCGGACGTACTGATTGTTCATCCCCTTGAAAAGGAAAGTATCAGTCGAACCCCCGTGGAACACACTCCCTCAGACTCTGGGGGGTACAGACTATTTGAGTCCAGCCCCTGCCACTTATCTGAGGGGGTCCTGGCCAGCGGCAGAACCTCACGGGGGTGAGGGGTGGGGTTGGCCACACGGCTTGTCGTCGGGATACAGTGGTGTGAATGCCGAAGTCCCCCCTGGCAGAGACCTCTGCCCTTCCGTCCTCCTTCCGGAAGAGTGGGCCTTCTCAACTCTGCATCAGCAGGTGACGCGTGCCAGGCTTGGATGCACGGTCTAGTTCGTTATCGATGCCCGCAGCACCCCCATGAGTGGGCGTTACCCTCCTCATTTTATAGGGGGATGTGTGACCAGTTACAGAACTTGCCTGTGTCCCCATGACTGTATCTAACAGAAGGCAGGCTGCATACTTCTGCGTGTCTTCAAGCCCTTTACTAAAGGGGTTTGTCACACGTGACGGTCCCAGTGTCTGATACACGTGGAGCCGGCAGCTTTGAGGTGTGTGTGTGGGGGGGGTGTGGGTGTGGGTGTGGGTGCACGCACTTGGGTGTGGAACGCTCCAGGTCAGACACTCAAGAACGATTGCTGTTTTACACGAAGAAACTCTGACCCACTCCCAGACCTCACTGGGTCCGGGGGACAGGTCAGAAGCAGGGACCGGAGGGGAGAGGGGTGCAGGGTGAGGAGCAGCGGGCTACTGGAAACGTCCGGAGAGACGCAATGACCGTGCGGTGGAGGCCAGGTTAATGGAAAATGGACGGGTTCCCAAGGCATCTTGGGGGGTGGCCAACTCCACCTGCCAAATGCGGGTGAGGGGCTGTCGGTGGAGACTCTGACGCCTGTGCAAAGATGGGAAGCAGCAGAGGAGGGGTGCTCGCGGGGAGGGGCCTTGGGCCATGCCGGGCAGAATCTGAGATGCCTGGGTGCTACCACCCAGGGGAAGAGGGAGACGGGCATCTGGACCTAGGGTCCGGAGCTCAGCCTGCTGGTCTGGACCACAGCTCTCTTGCAGAGATGGACTGGGGTGGTGGGGCGGGGTGGAAGGAGAGAGGGTCTGAACCCAGACATCGACCGTGGGCCTGTGTTCACACCTTCTGCTTGTCAATAAATTTCTCTGGGCCTCAGTCTCTTCACCTTTAAAATTTCCCTGAAGATCAGTGGGTGCCTGAGCGGCTCAGTCGGACGAGCATCCGACTTCGGCTCAGGTCGTGATCTCGCAGTTTGTGGCTTCGAGCCCCACATTGGGCTTTGCGCTGACAGGGTGGAGCCTGCCTCTAATTCATTCTCTCTCTCTCTCTCTCTCTCTACCTCTCTCCCGCTCGCGTGCTCTCTCTGTCTCTCTCTCTCTCTCAAAAATAAACATTAAAAAATAAAATAATATTTCTCTGAAGATCACAATGTAATCGTGGATGTGAAACTATTTAGCACTGTATACATTTCTGAATACAGACAACGTTTATAGTTCGTCAACCTTAGATTGCACAGGGCATGATACTATAATTAACAGAGAGCAATAATCACTCCTCCAACTCTCTATAGAAAAGAAAGAATTCCACGTCTCTTTCCTTCTGGATCAGCGGCTATTGACCTTGGCTGCCCGTTGGAATCTCTTGGGGAGCTTTACAAAGACCTGACGCCAGGGCTTTATCCCCAGGGCGTCCGATTTCAGCGGCCCGTGGTGTGGCCTGGGCATCAGGGATTTTTCAAGCTCCCGCCCTGTGATTCCAGGGTGCCGCCAAGGTGAGAACTGCCATCTTGAATCCTGTCCTCTCGTGCTGTGGTCACATCTCTGTCCGGCGCTGGGTCCAAGGAAGCCGAGGTGACGAGGGCTGGGCATAGAGGCCTAAGGAGTATAACAGTCATAGCCATCTTGCAAAGTAGGCACTATTTTCCCATCTTGCAGCTAAGAAAACTGAGGTTCAGAGGTAGCCATCTGACTTCATCAAAGTCATTCAGATGGTGAGTGGGGCAGGTGTCCTACTCAGGGCCCAGGCTCCATCCACTGCCCCTAGCTGTTGGCCATGGAGGAGGAATGTGACTCTCTTACCCCCCGGAAGTGCTCAGTGATCTCGTACTTTCCTGGAAATATAGCAGAGGGCTCCCTGACTGCAGTGAGCCCCCCTGCCTCAGAGCAGAATTTTTCAGAAACGGATCTTTCCTGTGTCGTCTCAATGTCTTGAGCGCATAGCCGTGCTCAATAAATACTTGTTGAATTGACGAAATCCCCCACCCCCCACCCAGTATCTTTAATGATTCCTCTGCAGTGCTTTGGGCATCGAGGGGAAGTCTGCAGGGACAGTAAGAGGGACACTGTCACGTCACCTTGCCTGCTCACTGGTCCTGGTGGACCTGGCCAGCGAATGTGGCTGCAGAACATGTTTCTCAGGGAGGGCAAAGGAAAGAACCCGCTGATCCTGAGAATTGTGAGTTCATGTGAAGTTTCTGGCGTGCAGGGGAGAGTCGGTTTGGGGGAGTAAATGCTCATTCGAGTTTTTTTCCCACAGAATTCGTGAAATCTCCTCTCGCCTGTAGCGGGCGTGCGGGTGTACCTGCTCTGCCCGCTTAACGCACAGTGTTCCCTGCTCACTCCCGGGGCACGGACTCCCGACCCAGCAGGCGGGAGGGTAAGAGAGAGGAGGACGGGCACCCTGCAGCGGTCCCCTCAGAGCTTTGAGGTTTCCTTTATGCGTCCTGCACCTCCGTGTTGTCATCTGTGAAATGGGATTTTTATGAAGGTTCAATCAGATCACGCTCCTGAAAATGCCTCACACAGACGTGTGTCCCGCATCCTTCTAGGTGGCCCTCTGATTTTCTCAGGCTGTTGCCGGGCACAGGGACGTCATTAGCCATGGCGAGTAGAGCATAATCGAAAACCCTAAGTTAAGTGTCACTTTTCCTCACATGTACATAATATCGAATGTTTGGCTTCTGGACTATGTGGATAGGATTCATTTGGCTTTGTTCCTGGTCTGTTGGGCTCCTATTTAGGGACACTTAGATGACAAGGCAGAAGCTTCTCAGGTTTTTAGATTAGACAACGTCCCATCTAGGGTCACGCTCAGAAAGCATTTGGTAAAAGCTTGTGACTGGTGTCATTCTTATGTCCTTTCACCTCTGATACACCAGAGATGAGCCTCACCACGCCCACTCATCGGGGGGTGCCCACATGTGTAAGAAGGAAGATCCGATCGTGTGTTCCCGAGGGAGAACCGAGTCCCTTCTGGGGTGAACGCTGGCGTCTATCTCCACTTCTGTCTCCACCGTGTTACTTTACAACCTAACCAGCTGTTTTGCTGGAAAACGCCGACGCCACTATGGTGCAAAGGAGCAGGCTCTCTAAGAAAAAATGCATCTTGCTGTTGGACGAGCCACCTCATCCTCTTCCTAACTTTCAGCCATCGTCCCCGATATGACCAGCACGGTGGCGGCTGCCGTTAACCAGTTGTGTAACATCAAGGGGGCAAAATTAATGACAACTTTTAGGAAAACACACAAGTACGAGAGGAGAGAGGGAGTTAAAGACATCTGGGACTCCTAACCCCCCAACCCCAGGGACTGGTGATACTGGGATGATTCAGGGTCCCCTCAGGGGACTTCAGGTGTAACAGGGGGTGAGCTGTGACGGGAGTTGAAATGGGGGTGGGGTGGGGCACAGGAAGAGTCACCTGACCCGGTCTGAGGGGTTCAAGGGCCTGCAGGATGAGTGGGTGGGAGCACCCAGGGTGCGGGGAGGAGGCCCTGCGGAGGCCGGTGATGAGAGCCCCCAGAAGCAGAGCCTACTGAGACAGAGGGGCGTGGCCTGGGGGGGGGGCAGGGGAGGGGGCTTACTGCAAAGGGGCATGAGGGACTTTCTAGGGTTCTGGAAATGTTCTGTATCTTATTTCTAGAGATGGTTTGCCAAAACTTATCAAATCGTACACTTGAACCGGGTGTATTTTATTCACATAGGTGATGCCTCAGTAGAAGCCGAGAAGAAATGTCTTCTGCCTTTGGACTCGAGATGCATCCAAGTTCCCTGGTTCTAACCTCTCGGGAGACTCTGGCAGCACGTAGTGTTGGGGGGTTAGCCCCTTGCTCCACGGGTAACACGTGTTCCTGTGAGCGTGTGTGTGGTTCCATTTCCCAGCTTCCAAAATGGAGACAGCTCCTGTACCTCGAGGAAACGAGGCAAGGAAAATATGAATAGCTGGAAAACCCTTTGGAAACAGAGGGCATTGTCCTTGATAAAGAAACGGCTCAGGATGCGTGAGGGGCTCAGTGGGTTAAGCCTCTGACTCTTGCTTTCGGCTCAGGTCATGATCTCTCGGTTTGTGGGATCGAGCCCCGTGTCGGGCTCGGCATTGACAGTACGGAGCCTGCTTGGGATTCTCTCTCTCCCTCTCTCTCTCTGCCCCTCCCCCGCTTACGCTCTCTCAAACATGAATAACCTTAAAAAAAAAAAAAGAAAGAAATGGCTCTGTTCTCTCCATCTCCTCCGCCAAGAATACCATCACCAGTGCACTCCCACTGAGAGAACTGGTCACATTATTTCCAGCCGATCGTCACCAGCTCGGAAAAGCCTGTAACTTCAGGGCCAATGGCGAACTTTACGTCACAAAATCAATTCGTGCTCGAGGAGAGTGACGGCACGTAACCCCTTCACAGCACCTCGGTTCCACGAATTGTACGGAACCTCGACGTCGGTGAGGCTTCTGTGCGGCACGGAAGGCCAGCTGGTGTTAGAGAGTCACCCAAAACAAAGGCGCACTTGTCCCCTGTGAGCCCTGACACCGTGCAAACCATTTACTATCCCAGGCCTCAGGTTCCTGGGAGGATTAAACCTAAATTGAGGAATGTGAGTCTTCTTTTTTTTTTTCTTTATTAAGAATTTTGGCTTATGCTGGTCATTCTCAGGACTCCTGGCGAGAGCTACTTCTTACGCTGCCGACCCCTGATAAGAGCGGCCATCTTGTGACAATTTTCCACCACGTTTCAACAAGCTTCGTGGAGGTCATGGCTTGCAGTGGAACGGAGGGTTCTGGCCCCAGATAAATGGAGGAAGCGCTCTACCCCCGTCTCTCCAGAGAATGCAGCTCCAGAGACAGTAGACGAAGACACAGAGCAGCTGATGGAAGACGCTAGAGAGGAAACGGTAGCAGGTGGGTCTGAGAAAACCAGA